>NC_138222.1:14055166-14675999 GCF_964197995.2 Scardinius erythrophthalmus | reverse complement strand
CAGACTTGTAGGCTATTAATAAATAATGGATACATAGCCTACAAGCAGATGACAAATACGTTATAATAACCGTAATTAAACTACTAAACCATACCTGTTTCATCTCTATACAGCAATCTGACTCTGTAGGCATTATTGTCCGACTCGAAATGAACGCCGTTACTGAGAGTTTCTGATATTATCATCATTCCGTGAGAGGAATTTTTCCTGACAGACTGAGCACGAGCTCATGAAGCTCCGCCCCCTGTGTCGTCCAGCAGCACCTCATTTGCATTTAAAGGGGACACACTGAAACGGCTCGTTTTTCTGAGCCCCAAAAAATGTCAATTTAAACATGCTGTAAAAAAATGATCTGTTGGGTATTTTGAGCTCAAACTTCACATACACACTCTGGGGACATCAGAGACTTATTTTACATCTTGTGAAAAGGGGCATAGAACGGGACCTTTAAATGCGGCACGCTGCTCGCCCATGACCGCAAACATAAAAAAAAAAAAAAAAAAAAAAAAAACGGGGACTTCGACGATGAACAGACACATGAAGTGTGTCTTGCCATGACAGAAATTATGATAGTAGTCAGCCTCAGCCCTCGATGTCCTCTTTTGTTACTTTTCTGATCCATTCAATTATTTCTGAATAAACAACGCAGTTTACGTGCTTCTTCCTTGTCGCATTATTCATTAAGATAATAATTAATAAATGCACGCACAATTATGAATGTGATAAATGTTACAGATAGGGCCTATGTTTTACTATGCACAAACAAATGCCTTTCAACATGTGCAAAATTCAGAATTAAATGAATGTGCTGCAATTTGTTCAAAAAGAGAGTCTGTAATACGTGTTTTAGCCATTGAATAAGCACATTTAGTTTCAAGTTTAAGTTTTGTTTTGAAGAAAGCTTTTCTTTAAAGTGAATTTCGTTTAGTATAAATTGTATTTTAATTTTAATACATCTTTCATCAACCATTTGCCTAGATTTAATACATAAAAAGCAATTTACCAGACATCACGACATGGAGTCGCGGGCGCGCCGCGGTCACTTACACCATTTGAAACTCGCGCGGTCACCGAATTTACAAATGCACATCTTGCTTGTTGCTCACACACATATTATGTTGAAATAACAATATGTTGAAGTAACATTATTAATAATAATTAATCTTTAAGAATATTTGATTGAATGCTGAATGTTGTGCTCGTCCAATTTAATAAAATTAAAACTTTAATTGTGATAATTAAAATAATTTAATATTTAATATTGAGTGGCCAATTTTTGCTCATTTATTAGTAGTATTTATATATAACTGCACAGCTCCCTCCTGTAGCCTGAATGATCTAGCACAGCAGCACCTGCGTTAAAAAAAATTTTGGCGCCGCCCCTGGTTATAACAGCCCACATATTAAAAATGGTCGGGTTTAAATCGGGCTCGGGCTCATAATTACAGTGAACGTGTCGGGCCGGGCCGGGCTCGGACACAACGGGCTCGGGCTCGGGTAGGGTCGGGCTTGATTTGTTGGGCCCGATCTAAGCTCTATTCTGTCTCCTAGCCGCTTCACTCACTGTCGTCTTGTAGTAAGCTAAATCAAACTCAGATGTAGATGACTTATTTTCTCCTTCTCGCTCATATTTTCGTGCGTAATATTGTACTTTGCACAACGCTGCCATTCACCGCATGAACTCTCACGCGAAGATGACAGCGTAGGTTAGGCACAACACGTCAAATCAAGTTTGAAAACAGCCGCATTTTACCGCGCAGTATTTTGATTGATCGATCTATCAATTAGACTAACACATCAAAAATTTCTTATTTTTATTATTTTATTTTAAGCCATCAGAAATCTGAGGGGGCCGGACATATAAATGAGGGGGCCTAGGCCCACCCAGGCCCCCTCGTGGCTACGCCACTGCTGAGGCGCCAGAACTGCTGATAGAATGTGCGCTGTAGGGCGACTGCATATTTTAGTTTCCATTCTTATTTTGTTTCCACGATGTGCAGATGTTCGAAGATGTAGGGCTACCACAAGCCGCGGCGCTACCATTTTTATAGCCTATGGTTTTGTACGTTTCTTCATTCGGATCTATTTGCAATGATCGATCCAAATTCTAAACAAACAGTTTACATGCTTCGTCCTTGTTACATTATTCATTAAGATAATAATTAATAAATGCACGCATAATTATCAGTGAACTTGATAAATGTTGCAGATATGTTTTACATGCATGCACAAACAAATGCCTTTCAACTTGTGTGTGCAAAATTCAGAATAAAATGAATGTGCAGCAATTTGTACAAATACAGAGTCTGTAGGCCTACTGTGTTGTTAACATTAAATAAGCTCATTTAGTTTCATTTTTGTTAAAATATAATAATGTTATTTTTTCATCTATGTTGATTATGAAAAGTGAACCGCACACACGAGTATACGCAATATCGAGAGACATGGAACGGGTCAGACATGATTTTGACCACTTAAGTTTTGTTTTGCAGAAAACGATTTTTTTAAGTGAATTTCGTTTTGTATAAATTATATCTTCATTTTAATAAAAAAAAATGTATCAACCAATTGCCAAATATCAAATATAGCAGACAACACAATCATAGAGGCGCCCGCGTGGTCACTTGCACTGCTCGTAAACAGGAGCGCATCTCATCCTAACTTAACGAAACTCAGCATATGCCTCACATACATGAAATATATCTTAAGAAAGCTTGAAATGTCTTTTTAACAATTTAAAACATGAAATATATCTTAAGAAAGCTTGAAATGTCTTTTTAACAATTTAAAACGAAAAGAAATAGGCTACTCTCTGGTTATGTAATGATGTGCATTCTCTAGGCGTGTTCACTACTACGGAGATGGCGATCGTCAACTTCATCTTTACAGCTGTTGTTGCTGTTAATAAACTAAAAATAATAGGCTTATAATTTTATTAAACAATAAATTAAATGAAAATTTGTTTGTATTAAAAAAGCAACAAAAAAAATCCTGTTTATCAATATTGTGTGTGTGTCGAAATAATTTGTCCGCAGCTGCTCAAAAAAAAAAAAAAAAAAAAAAACAGTCAAAAACCCCACTGTCAGTGTTTTGTAAGGAACAGGCAAATATTTTCAATATAGCAGGAGACATTTTAATTGTTTACTAATAAAACAGTTATTTTTTATGTCAGTGTCGGCTAGACAGATGAAGTTGACCACTCGCGATCTTCGCAGCGCTACCACATCTTTAAATCACTATTAGTAGGCTATTATTTAAGTTAACATAAAATACATAGACTTACACCACAAAAACTAGTTGAGGATAAATTCGTTAAAATTGGGCGATTCCAGTGAATGGACGTGACATTTACAGTCAAAACTTAAAATAAAAATTCTCAGAAAATGCATTTACTTGAAACGTCTGAAAGGAGTCAAGACATTAGAAAAATATCAGTCTACACATGCGTTTTATATTTAATATGAGGGAAATACACGTGACACAAAAAAATCTTTAACTTTTAGGTGGCAAAATATTTTTTAGTAATTCTTTAAATTACACTGTGCAAACCAAAATATATATACCCACCGGATGAATAAAGATCGGCCTCCACAGAAAATTCACTTTTATATTATTTTTATTTTATTTTTCGTGTTTGCATTTATGTGAAAAAAAAAAAAAATGTTACGGACGTGACAGTTCTCCATTACGCACGGACATGACTGCTCTGAAGCGACTTAAAAAATTGCACAGAGACCTCAAACAGAAAGCACACAGCCTTTCTTTAAAGTGAATTTCATTTTTTTTTATTAATTTTATCTTAATTTTAATCAATGTTTCATCTGGATTTAATAAATAAGAAGTAGTCTAAATATAGTAGAAAATAGATAGCCTAATCATGACACGGAGGCGCGGGCGAGTGAACTGGACTCTTGTCTCATAAATGAACCGAAACTCAGCGTAAGGTATGCTACTTGCCTCATAGACCTGAGAAGTATATAGAAAGCTTGGAATGTCTACTTTTAAACATGCAGAACAATTCAAAACGAAGGGAAACAGACTGCTTTCTCCTTATGAAATGTGCATTTCTCTCTGGCGCGTTCTGAGAAGATCGCGACGCATCGTCAACTTCATCTTTGCAGTAGACACAGAAAACACTTGTTTATTAAAAACAATTAAAATGTCTAGCTATATATGACATGTTAATCATTACTTTTGCCGGTTCTTTGTGACAGCTTTTAGATGCTTTGTTGGCAGCGCCACCCACATGTTGAACGAGTCACACCGCATCAGCACCGAAAACAAGATTTTTTTTTCAAATCTAAAATAAAAAATCGTGATACGAACCGAATCGTAGGTTTGGTCTATCGTTACAGCCAGATGAGAAAGCAAGAGTTTATGGTTTAAAAAACAAACAAACAATGGCTATCTGAACATCTTTGCCAAGCGCAAACCAGCATTAGGCTAATCAATAAATTATCGGGGAGGGTCATGCCTTTTTTCACAATCATTTTGGAGGGTCATAGAAAAAATTATTGCTGGCGAAGGGAGGGTCATGTCTTTTTTGACAACAGATCTCAAAACTCCTCCGGTGGCCCCTTAAATAAATAACGAACAATCCCTTAGAGTATTGGGACACCCTACCCCTACACGAGAACGCGCAAAAACAAGGGTTAGGGCAGAAATCTAGGGTAAGGGGAGGTATTGGGACAGGCCCATACAGTATTATCAGCTGTATGTTTTTTTTTTACGCTGAAATGCTTAATTTCGAGAAAGACCCGCCGCGCGCAGTGAGGGAGACCAAACTTACTAAAAAAATATCCAGCGCGAGAGAGGCAAAGAAAAACGCCTGTTCTTAATTTATGTTGCTTTGAACTTTTTTCGTTTTGTACCGTTTTAATTTTTTAATTTAGCTGCAATTTATTTGACAATAGAAATTTAAAATGTTGCAAGAATAAGATTCTGTGTTTCTTATTTTGCATCACAAAGGGAATAAACGCTATCGATGCAACCCTGTTTTAATAAATAAACTGTCCCGACACTTTATTCATACCTTGAAATGTGCGATGGGTTTTCAAACTTAATTAGTTTTCTTTTTCTTTTACATTTTCATTGTTTATTTTTTAATTGAAAGCAATACTGTATTGAAAGTATTTTTTCTGATTTGTTCGATCTGTTTTGAAAAATGTCTTCCGTTGCTATGGCCGGGTATCACTGTCAGTCATCTCAATCTCGTGAATGATTCACACACACACAAAAAAATTTTAGCAGATTTAAGACGAGCTTCATCATCTTCATTTTCTGGTGCTATCGGCTGACTGTCTTCCTTCATCAGATGTGTCGTCTTTGCAGCGGCTCAACTGGAATGTAGCAAATTTATGTTGTAATGTACAATTGATAATTAAACAAGATGATTGACTTTAATAAACCGATGCATATTTAAGCTTTAAGAACGGAAAAACATAAACACTGTCGGCTACACTGAGATTCGATCTCAGATCATTTGAAGCTCCGAAAGGCTATTGATAATGCATTGACCACAGAGCTATCGTCTAGGTCTACTATTTTCTACTATTTTTAGAGCCTAGGTCTACTATTTTCTCTGTTTTAAAAGTTTGTTATATTCCTTTTTTTTTTTTTTTTTTTTTTTTTTTTTACATTGGCAATTTACTGTCTCGAAATTATGTGTCGAAAAAAAAAGTGTTTTTACAAGACCTTGTGCTGTTTATTTATTTATTTATTATTATTATTATTATTATTATGCAGATGTTAATTCAGCCATTCTGTTGGATAAAAATTGTCCCTAATGTAAAATGGAAATTAATGGTAATTTTATTTTATAATTATAAAATATTTAATATAGGCTATACGAGAAAAAAACAATATGGTGTAGCAATATTTTAGAACTATCAAATCTCTCTGCATTAATAATAAAAAAGTAGCCCATGTTTGTTCGGGATTTGAACCCGTGTCATCTGAATTATTGAAACGTAAGTTATAACCTACCACTCAGCCACGAATTTGTTTTGTTTTATTTTGTTTGAAATGTATTTTTACATATTTTGCTTTCGTTAATGTTAACCAATTCTGTTGTAGCATAATAGGCCTATATTTTTTCCCTAAAAGTTTGTTTTATTCTCTGCTTTGTTTGTTTATATTTTTATATATTCAATCAGTCTCATTTTTGTTCAAATAATGAAAAAAGTTCTGCCGTCTTTTAAGAGATCTTGCGCCATGTTTTTTTTTTATAAACAGATAGGAAACTTACCTTTTAAAATGCCGCAGTTGCCTAGTCATTTAGCGAACGACTTTGAAATTCGACTGGTTTATTTTTGCTGCGGCAGTAATAGGCATTGTGGTTGATTATTTATTAAAGAATTCAATTGATAATCATAACAACATGTAAGCCTATTTAATTCTGAATATAACAAAGAATGCTTAAACCGACTAACATCGGTTAGTAACTGCAAGTCCTGAAAATGTTTTAATTTTACGGTAAATTATTTTAATTTATTTCACTGTTATGTTTCAGTTAATAAATCTACAAACACATTAAAATAACATGAAGTAAATGACAAGTAACCTATTGACATAGCCTTTCTAAATTATAGAAAAACTGGGCACACAATGTTAACGTGTGTCTACTTTGTTTAAATTTAATGAATTTGAATTCGTTTAACCACAATATTTATCTTGAATTTATCTGTGACCTCAGCTCAGATTACTGCCGCTGCAGATTACGTCATAAAGAGAATAAACTGACACTTTTCAAAGTCTGTGATTACAGCGCCACTCAGCGGTAAAAGGCAGCAAATACACATCCCAATTTTGCCGCCGCGGGAACGGCGGTGGTAAAAGTCTCATTCTGGTTGTCCACCATCTGTATATGCATTGCATAAAAAGTCTGTTGGTCATCCCATCAAATTTGCTAGTGATCTTGGCAGGGGGATAGAGTGTGTGTGTCAAATCAACAGTTTAGAAGTCTGTGTGAATATGAGGATGACAAACCAACTGGAGCAACAATCAGAATATGCTTTATTTAGGCAATACAATTGAATATTATTATTATTATTTAGGGGTGTAACAATATATTGTGTCACAATAAATCACAATACAAAAATGCATCAATATGTATCGTGGGTAGTTCACCCAAAATAACAATTACTGTGTGAGAAAAATATCAAGTTTTCAAGTTTTTCAAGTATTGTATAATACAATACAACATTATAATACTTTATATTATAAAGTATTATAATGCAATGGGAGAATATCTGTGGGTCCTGATATTGCCAAATGTCTGAAGTGGCCAGTAAATATATCTAACTTAGTCAGTGACAGAGTGCAAGTATATTTTTCTCTAAAATAATTCTGTTTTCAGCTTCAGAATCATGAATATTTTTATTCTGGTGTCACCATAGTCTTGTGCATTATTCATTTACACCCACAATGTAATATGAAATTTAGCATTTTAATCAACAGTACATTTTTTTTGGTTAATCTTTTACCATATGTCTTGGAGTATCACAATAGTATCAGTTCAGTTCAGAGTTCAGAATCGTGATGTGTATCGAATCATGACACAAGGGTATCGTTACACCCCTATTATTATTATTATTATTATTATTGTTATTATTAATATAAAGGATAAAAAAAAATCACAATATGAACGAATGCCTTTTTTCAGATGTTATATACAGTTATTATATGAGGAGCTCTTTTCCAAAACGGGATAAATCCATTTCAGTAGTTTTCAGGAAAATTACATTTTTTACCTAGACCCACACATTTTGTGAATATTCAATTTATCCTGTTAAAATGTTTTTTTTTTTTTGTTTTTTTTTGGCTCAGTCTGAATATGTTGAACAATGATTATTAAAGGTCCCGTTCTATGCCCCTTTTCACAAGATGTAAAATAAGTCTCTGATGTCCCCAGAGTGTGTATGTGAAGTTTGAGCTCAAAATACCCAACAGATCATTTTTTTACAGCATGTTTAAATTGACATTTTTTGGGGCTCAGAAAAACGAGCCGTTTCAGTGTGTCCCCTTTAAATGCAAATGAGGTGCTGCTGGACGACACAGGGGGCGGAGCTTCATGAGCTCGTGCTCAGTCTGTCAGGAAAAATTCATCTCACGGAATGATGATAATATCAGAAACTCTCAGTAACGGCGTTCATTTCGAGTCGGACAATAATGCCTACAGAGTCAGATTGCTGTATAGAGATGAAACAGGTATGGTTTAGTAGTTTAATTACGGTTATTATAACGTATTTGTCATCTGCTTGTAGGCTATGTATCCATTATTTATTAATAGCCTACAAGTCTGCTGTCTGAATGATGATCAAACATGTACTGATGAGTTTAATAAAGTTTATTGTACATCACACAAAAGATGAAGCGTCAGTTTTACTTCAGAAAATCACCGTAAGAGCTGAGTAAACACAGTAGCCTAAGAGTTATAAGAAGTGCGCAAGTAGCCAGTAGATTTGAGGGAGCATTCCTGTGGGCGGAGGTTAGTCAAGAAACGGTTCTGGTGATGTCACTAATGCAGGATGTAGAGGGGTGTAGTCCAATCGAGCCGTTTTTTGTAGTCAACTTCTGTTAAATAAAATATCTCGCTTGGCATTGAACTTTGAGCTTTATAATTTTACAGATATTATTTATGCTCTAACAGCAACATTACACACTAACTAAAGTTTGAAACATGGAATCGCATGCAACGGGACCTTTAAATCAAACAACAATATTGTTGATGATAAATTCAGAGTTTATTTTTTTATTTTTTCAAAACGCTATAAATCCATCAATTTTTGGAAAAAAAAATGATGGTTTGTCTTTTAAAACACAAACAAACAAGAGAACATGCAACATATAATCAGGTGCTCATAGTATAAATGAATATAAATTAAATAAGTGCAAATGCATGAAAATAAATAAAAGCCAAATAAAATAAATAGTAAAATAAAATAAATAGTAAAAAATAAAATGAATATTTCCAGTGACATGTTCTAATATTGTCCACCACATAAAACAAATAATTTTAAAATTACACACATACAAATACCAGTCCTTAAATACAACAATGTTAAAAATACATACAAATCATTTAGTAACACATTTAGGCTAATAGTCATTCAGTGCCGAACCTGAAAAAAGTAATAGTTTTTTTTTAAGTTCAGTAATACATTTAGAGTTATTTTTAGTAAAGTATCAAACCTGTAACAAGTAGGACCAATATGTCCACTACATATGCATGAAAAAAAAAACAAATTATTAAAAATATTCAATAATGATAACGATATTCAATAGGCAAGTCAGTCAGTAATAAATTAAAATAAATACAAACATTGGCAATTCAGTAAAGTGTCGAACCCCATTGTCTGCTTTACATAAAACAAATCACATAGTGTGTGTGTATGTCCTTTGAGTATGTGAGAGGAGAGAGCCAGTGAGTGTGTGCGTGTGTGTGTGTGTGTGTGTGTGTGTGTGTGTGTGACACGAGAGAGAGAGAGAGAGAGAGAGAGAGAGAGAGAGAGAGAGAGAGAGAGAGAGAGAGAGAGAGAGAATCTTTTTTTTTTTGGGGTGTAATGTGTCAAGCCTATAACAAGTAGGACCAATTTGTCCAACAAATATGCATGAAAAACATTCAATATTCAATAATGCATTCAATAGTGCAATACATTCAGTAAGGCATACAGTAAAGTGTTGAACCTGTAAAACAGTTGTCTGCTATACATCTAAAAAAAAATCACATATGTCTATGTGCTTTGAGTGTGTGAGAGGACAGAGAGAGAGAGAGTGAGAGAGGGTGTGTGTGTGTGTGTGTGTGTGTGTGTGTGTGTGTGTGTGGATCACTCGTCATCACTCAGGCCTGCATTGTCAGTTACCTGATACAGTGCATCATCATAAAAAGCCCTCACAGCATCAGACACACCTATTGCTCCTAATAGTGCCAGCACATCTCTCTTTTTTGTGGCCTTAACAGAGCTTTGCTTTGGAAGTACTTCAGGTTTCAGGTCAGCCCACCACTTGCCCCGCTTTAACACACTATGGAAACAATACTCCCCATTGTAAGTCATCTTTACACCCACCTTGTTGGTACTCAAGTCAAGCATTTGTGCTTCACTGATTTTAAAAGTCATCTGAGCACAACCACACCAAACAGGTACAGAGCACAACCACACCAAACAGGTACAGATACATCTGGCGTGAGTAATAGGCCTGTCCTATCGCGGTTTTTGGAAGCACCAGGTTTTGCATCATATCAAAACAGAGGGTCACATGACCTTCAGCAACCCTGCCTAACTTGTCATAAAAAAAGGTGCGCTCTGCGAAGATGCAAGATGAATGATGCCGATTCCATCCTCTTCTCTGTGTCAGCAAGGTTTGGGTCTGTAATCCTGATCTTGTACTTGGCACAATCAGCGCATGCATCTGTAGCTGGGTGACCGAAGCCAAGATTGAATTCCTTGGAAAACACAGAGTAATAGAGGGAATAGCTGGTTTGAGCATGGCTCTGAGCCTCAAAGAGCTCATGCATCTTGTGCACATTCAGGTCACTGGGGAGATACTTGCGGCCTGGTGCTCCTCTCCGGCCATAATGGCTGGCCCTGCAGGTGAAAGACTGTATGTGCTCAACAATGAGTTGCCTTCTCCTTGCATGCTCCTCACTGTGTCGTGCACCACCTCTTCTCTCTGGGCGAGCCTCAGCAGTCTCAGCATAATATTGAGCCACCCGGGACACACGACCTTTGCCGATGCCTGTGAAAGTAAATTATTTAGATTGTCATATACATTGGAGCCAGTATGAAATAAACAGAATTACACACAACTAACTTGCTATTACTCCCTCCCCCTTTCAGTTTTCTCCTTAGCAGGGGTTAGGAACTGCTTTTGCTTAACATATCACCTTTCACACACATCTCTCTCTCTCTCTATATATATTCAATAAGCTTTATTGGCATAATAAAAAATAAAAAAAATAATACATTTTGTATTGCCAAAGCATCAAAACCTCATAGAAAATGTGTGTGTGAGCCCTGCTCTATAGCAATGACATACCATGTAACAACAACATAATGTCCAATCATATGTAACAACAATCACATCTTTGCACATATCCCTGCACTGTTTACTGGCCGCATTTTGTACTTTTGCACTATCATCACTACACACAATCTACCATAGCACCTTATCATGGTCATTGTATCAAAGGCCAGTCTATCTATCAGTAGGCTAGTAGAACTATTCAGTACTTTTAATGTCACGTTAGCAGGCTTCTTTACAGGAAAATATCTTTATCGCGAGAGGGAAACCTACAAAACTGTATTATACTAGTCAATTCTGAAACGAAAGTTGTACTCACCAAACACTTTTATGAAGGTCGCCTTGCAAACGGGCACTTTCTCCGGATGTCTGTTGCACAAAAGACTGTACTTAACAGATACGTTCCGGTCTTTTTGTTTGTTAATGTCCTGGACTTTCGGACGCTTCCTTGTCACTTGCGTGATGTCCAGGAGATGAAGTATGGCCTGGTCCTGGTCAACCTTGTTTTTTTTCCCATAAAAATAAGAAATTTACCATCAGATCGTCCGGCGACAGCCTCTCGGCCTGACAGAAACCTTTGGCGGCAGCTTTGTGTTGACATCCCACTGTTGGTATTAACGCGCCACCCGAGTGACGAACCTTCTTTTTTTGTTATTTTTTGTGATTTTCTTTGTCCAGTCTGCGTTTTCTACCCCCAGGTGTAGGTCTCACTGGCTCATTGAGGCCATCAAAAGTGTTACTACAGTTTAAAGCACTCATTTTGAGGAATGAATGAACATAAACAAAGTAACAAACCTCTGTTCAGATCACCGCCTATTTGGATTGCGTAGAACACTCACCGAATTCTTAATGGTTGAGAGGATATATCCCATTTAGGCTATGGTATTAAAAATAGGTTTGGCGCTTATCTCGTTTTGGAAAGAAACTGCATCTTGCAGTACATTTTAAACAAGTAAATATAGCGATTTGTCATGAAACGTTGATGGAGCAGTGAATAGGTTCAGTACACAGCAAAATGACATGACAAACTCATTTTTTTTTTTAAATGGCGTTTATCCCGTTTTGGAAAAGAGCTCTTCATATATTTTATACATATGTTTTCTTCCCTTTTTATTGTAGTCGAGAGGATGAGAGAAGTGATGCACTGCCCATCAGCATGCTTCCTGCAGACACTGGGGCAGAAAGATGTGTCCAGGAGGGTCCAGAGGGCCAGCAGAGGAGACAGAGGGCCACACCAAATACTTCCTCCATACCAGCCTCCCTGACTGGGAAAGGAAGAGGGAGAGGAAGAGACAATAGAGCAGAAAGGTGGCAGGGAGACACAACACCTCATGCCCAAGAGGAGCCTGGAGCTGGGTGGAATGGGCCTCTAGAGTGCCCGCCGAGGAGACAGAGGGTCACACCAAATCCTTTCTCCATAGCAGCCCCCCTGACAGACAGAGAGAGAAGGAGAGGAAGAGACAGTGGAGCAGGGAGGGAACAGGGAGACACAAGACCTCATGCCCCAGATGAGCCAGGAGCTGAGTGGAATAGGCCTCCATAGGGCCAGCAGAGGAGACAGAGGGTCACACCAAATCCTTCCTCCATAGCAGCCCCCCTGACAGGGAGAGGGAGAGTGAGAGGAAGAGGAAAAGGAAGAGGGAGAGGGAGAGGAAAGGGGCGAGGAAGGGGAAGAGACATCTCATGAGCCAGGAGCTGAGTGGAATGGACCTGAGGTGACAGATAATGTTCAGCAGCTTCCATCCTTTTTCCCAAAAAGAAGCCCTGGATTACAGGGTTTTGTGGGTGTGACATACTCTCCTGCACACATTTTCAGAGAGTTTTTTAGTGACAAAGCTACCAAGATAATCTGTCACAACTCCAATATGAATGCAGGAAAGGAGCATGCCAAGGGGAAGAAGTTTGTTTGGGAAGAGCTGCAGCCTGCCAATTTTCTGGTGTATGTGGGCCTTATGATTTATATGGCACTTGTAAAACTCCCAAAAGTTAGAGACTACTGGAGGAAGGGATCGCAGCTAAGTGTACACTTCCCTGCTACAATCATGACCAGAGATAGGTTCATGGCAATTAGCAGAACTGTTCACATGAGTAACCCAGAACATGATGTTGTAAATGACCTGAAAAAGGGCACCCCTGAGTATGATCCTCTCCAGCGTCTCCAGCCTCTTTACACAACTATAAAGCATGCATGCAAGGCATTTTGGCAACCTAGAAAGCAAATTGCCATCGATGAAAGAATGGTGGCCACAAAAGCTAAAATTGGGCTCAGACAGTACATTAAGGCCAAGCCAACTAAGTGGGGTGTGAAGCTGTTTGTGCTGGCTGACTCTAGCAATGGGTACACCTGCGATTTCTCCATTTACACTGGAAAGAGCCGATTCGTTTCAGGGCAGGGTCTCTCGTACGATGTTGTCAGCAGCCTCATGGATTCATCATTCTTGGGCAGAGGTTATCATTATGTACCTAACACCAAGAACAATGCACTGACATCACGGAGCCCCAGGGGCTCAATCCAATGGATCAGACATTAGGAACTGTTGTTTGTGAAATGGATGGACACGAGAGAAGTGTCAGTTTGCTCTACTATACACCAAGCCTTTGATGGAGGCACTGTCACCAGAAACGTGCGCAGCAAGGAAACTGAGAGGTGGCAGAAAAAAAGCATCACATCACCTTGCTGTGTGCTAGACTACAACAAATACATGGGAGGGGTAGACCTTTCTGACCAGCTCCTCCAGTATTACTCTGTTCTTAAAAGGTCCAACAGGTGGTACAGGACACTGCTGTACCACTTCATTGACATAGCTGCAACCAACAGCTATGCTTTGTACAAAGAGATGTGTCGGACATCAGAGACTGTGCCCATGTCTCACAGCCAGTTCATGGAGGAGTTGTCTGCAGAGCTGTGTGGAGTCCCAAAAGGTAGTGATGTGCCACCCAGAGCGCCACAGAGCCTACCTGAGTCATTGGCCTGTGTGGAGGAAGAGGAGGAGGGAAGTTCCTCATTTGAGAGACTGAGGTCAGCAGTCACGGCAACAAAGGGCCGGCGGTGCTGCGTGCTCTGCAAGAAGCGCACTATTTGGAAGTGCGCACGGTGTGATGTGGCCCTATGTCTTGTCGCCCACAGAAACTGCTTCAGTCAGTGGCATAGGAGCAGGGGGTCACAAGGTGGCACATAAACCTTAGGACTGTCGTCACGCAATCCAGTTTGGTTATTATATTATGTAACGTATATAGTTTGAGAAGATTGTTTGAATCATTTGCACTGTTTATTTATCTATTTGTATTTAGTTTGTGAAGATTATTTGCACTATTTGTTCATTAGCACTCAGTATATTACCCTCAATGAACCATTTCTTCATTTGCACTGTTTATTTCTTTTTGTATTTAGTTTGTGAAGATTATTTAAACCATTTGTTGATTTACACTCTGTAATTGTTCGAATTATCATTTAATATTCATTAATAATAAACAATAATCATTGTATTGTTAGTATTTATATTGCACAGTTGTCACTACTTGTTATATTGTTTGCATTTGTTGTTCATGTTCAAATTATAAAATCATTTTCTGAAGAAAAATGTTTGCTTCAGTGTTCTTTTGTAATATAACAACTTTTCTATTTACTTTACTCCCTGAACTTATTTGGACACATCTGCATTGTCAGTAAATGTAATACACCTTTTACTCAAAATCGCCTAGAATAATATTATAATAAATGGCTATAACTTGCTGAGGGATTGTTACATGTAGACAAAATTTCATCTGGAAGTCTAAAACAACCAAGTCTAACTTTCTAAAGGAAAAAAATGAAACTTCAGGAAGTTCTGTTTGAGTTCACACTGAAAACGTACTCGGTTACTCACGTAACCTCGGCTCTCTCTAGTAGAGGGAACGAGTACTGCGTAAGAGTATCTTACGCTAGGGGAAAATCATTTTCCCACGAGATATTGAAGCCAAAAATTATCCTTAATTTTGCAATAATGTAAAGCGCGTTGCGGCAGCTTACAGACATAGGCAAGACGGCTCGCGCGCCTATTGGCTGGTCTGCTGGCAAATGCGTGAGCCTATCGAGCGAGGCCTAGCGTGACGTCAGACCCAATGGGCACACTTCGCGCCCTCTGCGTCACGTCCCGCCGAAAGAGGCGTGGCTTAGGCCTATAAATACTCGCAGGCGACACATATCTGTTTTTTTCATAGTCGAAGCAACCAGAGCGTGTGCATGCACGGCAAGATACACAGTACTCGTTCCCTCTACTAGAGAGAACCGAGGTTACGTGAGTAACCGAGTACATTCTCTTACGAGAGGTCTCTCGTACTGCGTAAGAGTATCTTACGCTGGGGGACCTACTGTAAGGCGCCGTGCGTGCTGGGATCTGACACCACAGGCCCAAGAGCAAAGCTCGGGGCTCATATAGTGCACAATCACCCAGGAGACTCACAGGGAATCCGGGAAGAGGGGGGTGGGTTGGGCCACGCTCTTCCACATATAACAGCGCCTCATGGACGCAGAGTACAACATACAGACAGGGCGGGTTACGGCCTGAACTGATGGTAAAATGAGGGACTTATATACTTTGCCCAAGCATTTTTTTTTTTTCTTCTGTCGATTAGTGAGCTATGCTCAGCAGACACAGTATTCTGGACCGATAGCATCAGTACAGACAACACTGGTCATTTAGACCGACAGCAGCCTGGCCTGCAGGGCGGGAACCTCTAGGTTGTAAAACCTTATAAATGTAGACAGGGAGGCCCAGCCTGCCGCCATACAAATATCTTGCAAGGCAATCCCACTTGACCAGGCCCACGATGAGGCCATGTCTCTCGTGGAGTGCGCTCTGACACCCAACGGGCATTGCATGCCCCTGGAAGTGTAAGCCAGCGTGATAGCGTCAACTGGATAGGCTCTGTTTCGACGCGGCTAGTCCCTTAGAACGCCCGCTGAATGAAACAAAGAGCTGCTCTGTCTGTCTGAAGACAGAAGAGCGAGACACATAAGCTCTTAATGCCCTGACTGGGAAAAAGAAGCTTTCGTCTCCTTCCTCGTCAGAGACCGGTAGGGCTGACAGGGAAATGACCTGTGCCCTAAACGGTGTATTGAGGGATTTCGGAACATAACCGTGCTTAGGTTTGAGTATAATCTTGAGTCATTAGGCCCAAACTCCATGCACGTCACGCTCACAGAGAGCGTGTGTAAGTCCCCTATGCGCTTCACAGAAGCGAGAGCCAGAAGAAACACCGTCTTGAAAGACAGGTGTTTAAGATCAATCGACTGCAAAGGCTCAAAAGGGTGACCCTTCATGGCTTCCAGCACCGTAGAAAGGTCCCAAACAGGGACTGAGGGAGGTCTGGGAGGATTCAGCCTCTTAGCTCCTCTAAGGAAGCGTATGACTAAATCATTCCTTCCTGTAAAGTAAAGCGCGTTGCGGCAGCATACAGACATAGGCAAGACGGCTCGCGCGCCTATTGGCTGGTCTGCTGGCAAATGCGTGAGCCTATCGAGCGAGGCCTAGCGTGACGTCAGACCCAATGGGCACACTTCGCGCCCTCTGCGTCACGTCCCGCCGAAAGAGGTGTGGCTTAGGCCTATAAATACAGCTCGCAGGCGACACATATCTGTTTTTTTCATAGTCGAAGCAACCAGAGCGTGTGCATGCACGGCAAGATACACAGTACTCGTTCCCTCTACTAGAGAGAACCGAGGTTATGTGAGTAACCGAGTACGTTCTCTTACGAGAGGTCTCTCGTACTGCGTAAGAGTATATTACGCTAGGGGACCTACTGTAAGGCGCCGTGCGTGCTGGGATCTGACACCACAGGCCCAAGAGCAAAGCTCGGGGCTCATATAGTGCACAATCACCCAGGAGACTCACAGGGAATCCGGGAAGAGGGGGGTGGGTTGGGCCACGCTCTTCCACATATAACAGCGCCTCATGGACGCAGAGTACAACATACAGACAGGGCGGGTCACGGCCTGAACTGATGGTAAAATGAGGGACTTGTATACTTTGCCCAAGCATTTTTTTTTTTTTTCTGTCGATTAGTGAGCTATGCTCAGCAGACACAGTATTCTGGACCGATAGCATCAGTACAGACAACACTGGTCATTTAGACCGACAGCAGCCTGGCCTGCAGGGCGGGAACCTCTAGGTTGTAAAACCTTATAAATGTAGACAGGGAGGCCCAGCCTGCCGCCATACAAATATCTTGCAAGGCAATCCCACTTGACCAGGCCCACGATGAGGCCATGTCTCTCGTGGAGTGCGCTCTGACACCCAACGGGCATTGCATGACCCTGGAAGTGTAAGCCAGCGCGATAGCGTCAACTGGATAGGCTCTGTTTCGACGCGGCTAGTCCCTTAGAACGCCCGCTGAATGAAACAAAGAGCTGCTCTGTCTGTCTGAAGACAGAAGAGCGAGACACATAAGCTCTTAATGCCCTGACTGGGCAAAAGAAGCTTTCGTCTCCTTCCTCATCAGAGACCGGTAGGGCTGACAGGGAAATGACCTGTGCCCTAAACGGTGTATTGAGGGATTTCGGAACATAACCGTGCTTAGGTTTGAGTATAATCTTGAGTCACTCACAGAGAGCGCGTGTAAGTCCCCTATGCGCTTCACAGAAGCGAGAGCCAGAAGAAACACCGTCTTGAAAGACAGGTGTTTAAGATCAATCGACTGCAAAGGCTCAAAAGGGTGACCCTTCATGGCTTCCAGCACCGTAGAAAGGTCCCAAACAGGGACTGAGGGAGGTCTGGGAGGATTCAGCCTCTTAGCTCCTCTAAGGAAGCGGATGACTAAATCGCTCCTTCCTATTGACTGACCTAGCGTTGTTCCTGAGAATGCTGCTATAGCCACCACATAAACCTTGAGCGTGGAAGGGGTCCTGCCCTTATCCAACAGCTCCTGTAGGAAGGAGAGAACCTCCGTCACCCCACAGTCTGGGGGTGACACACCACGAGTTGTGCACCAGCCAGAAAACACCGACCATTTCGAGGAGTAGAGACGTCGCGTAGATGGAGCTCTGGCCTGCGTGATCGTGTTTAACACCCCTTTAGGGAGGTCAGCGGGTACCCGTTGATGGCCCAAACATGAAGGGACCACAGCTCTGGGTGAGGATGCCAAATTGAGCCTTTGGCCTGAGAGAGGAGGTCTCTCCTCACTGGCACTGACCACGGGGCAGTGCTCGCTAGCTGCATCAGAAGTGGGAACCATGGTTGGTTTTTCCAGAACGGCGCTACGAGTAGCACTGAGCATCCTTCTTCCCTGATCCGCTCTATCACCTGAGGCAGGAGAGAGACGGGGGGAAAAGCATAGAGCGGGCGGCGGGGCCATACATGAGCCAGCACCAGGGCCGTGCACAGACCTTTTGAGGGGCATGGCCTGAAACTGAAAAAGGGCACCCCCCCTCCCTTTTTTTATATCAAAATTATTTAGTAAGCCTACATAAAAGGAAGAAATGGTCACGTCTTCATGACAAATTCAATAACACAAAATAATAGTCTCAAAAGCTTTAGATTTATTCACGATTAATAACAACCATAATAATAATATAGTTAATATAGATAAACAGGGTTTTAAGGGCCTCTTAACCTAAATACAACAGCAACCTTCTGTTGCTTTTGTGTACTCCCTCTTTTTTAAATTGCATTTATAGAAATATATGTCAAAATACTTGACTCATACATAAACATGTTAACCAAATAATACAAATAAAACCAAACAGAATAGCTAAAAAAAATCTGTTTTTTTAATTGAACTTTATGCACTTTTTTATGAACTTTGCAGAGAAATATATATATATATATATATATATATAGAGAGAGAGAGAGAGAGAGAGTTCAGATGCAAAAGCCTCTAAGTGCCATCTGAAAATTTCTTCTAGAATGATCATTTTTATCAAGCTCGTATATTTAAGTTCAGTAATTTCACTTAAATGACAATTAATAGCTAATTTTCATTGCCATTTAAGTGAAATTACTGAATTTAAATATATGAGCTTGATAAAAATTATCATTCTAGAAGAAATTTTCAGATGGCACTTAGAGGCTTTTGCATCTGAACTCTTCATATTCTCTTTTTTAGCTATTCTGTTTGGTTTTATAAGCTAATTTGTATTATTTGGTTACCATGATTATGTATGACATTGAGAAGAGGGGAAGGTAGAGCAATGAGTCAAGTATTTTTGACAAACTATTTTGAAATATAATTTGAGTAATTATGTCCAAATCAATTCCAGATTATAAGAAACTATAGCCATGCCTTTACTACATCCAACATGTATCCGCCTACCTGGCAAAAATTTGATACTGTGCTTTGGAGGACAAGGGATGTTGGTCTCTTGAAGGTCTCTTATTCTCTAAAAATATTTCACAATATTACTGTTTTTGCTGTATTTTGGATCAAATAAATGAAGCCTTGGAATGAATTACATCATGAATTACATTCTGCATGATACAATATAAAGATTTCACAGTGATCTTCTGTAATGTTTTTTTTTTTTTTTTTTTTTACTACTACAACATTACTGTAGTAAATCCATGTTTTACTACATTTTATACATGTGAGGATGAGCGGAGAGTATAGAATAATATAGATTAAAAATTAGCTAGATAGCGAATACATGCATATTAACAGCCTTGAATTAAGCATAATTGAATATTATTACCATAACATGATTATCCTAAATATTAATAAATTAAGTGTATCAGCAATCATAAATCAAAGAAGAAATTTCTTAGAAATATGTTTCCTAGGTGATGAGGATCGCTTTGTGTAAGTTCCAGTACGAAACAGCGCGGGGGCGCACCTGTTATGATTTTCCGATGGTAAAAACAAATTATATGTTGTTGTATTACTTATCAATATATAGTTTTTGACCAGCGAATGTGTGCAAATGTGCATTTTTTTTGTCCGTCATTAAAACGGCGCAGGCGGTATCACATTACATTTTCATCAACAGGTTACAAACTAGTTTGTTTTTCCTGTTGTAAAATACATTTGGCCAAAATCGCATTTTATAAAAGAGGAAATACTACTGTATGCACAGGATATTTAAGTTATTTGCGTTAGGCTATGTATTGGCTATGACTAGATGGCAAATGCTAGCCTAGACCTCTCTCTCAGGCGACGTCCCACATGTCTCAGTCAGTGAGTCATCAAATAAATAAAATATGAGCCTTTATAGACATAGTGTTTAGTAGTACTTATTCAAACAACAAGATATTTATTTACCCTTCGCAAAACTTCGTTCAGCTGCTGTCTACTGTGCGGCTGCTTGTGGAACTTCAGTTGATTCAGTGAATATAGAGGAGGCGGAGTTATCAGCTTACTGACAGCTTGAGGATCGAATAAGATTTACACAAGCTCGGTTTAAGAACTTTCATTGCCTAAATATTTGTAAAACAGACAGACAGACGTAAAGGATGACCAATAGCATTGATTTAAAAAAAAAAAAAAAACACCAAAAAAAGGGCACTTCGGAGTGTGAGGGCAAAAGGGCATGTGCTCTGCACAGGTTGAGCCCTACCTGTGCACGTGCCTGGCCAGCACGTCCCTGCTCTTGGAGAAAAATTCCAGACAGTGAGCGTTTTCTTGAGACGCGAACAGGTCTACTTCCGCTCTGCCAAATTTCTTCCACAGCAGTTGGACTGTCTGTGGGTGTAGAGACCACTCGCCTGCCGGAACATGGTTCCTGGACAGTCTGTCTGGTCCTATGTTTTGGAGCCCTGGCACGTGCACTGCTCTCAGCGAGAGCCGGTTGCGCTGAGCCCACACCAGGAGGCGTTTTGCTACCCTGTACAGGTTCCCGGGACCTGAGGCCGCCTTGGTGGTTTATGTAGGACACCACAGACATGCTGTCCGAACGGACCAAGACGTGGTGTCCCTTTATATGGGGACAAAAGCGCGTCAGCGCATTGTCTACTGCCAGCATTTTGAGGCAGTTTATATGCAGAAGCTTCTCCCGTTCTGACCATTGGCAGAAGAACGGTCTGCCCTCGAGCAGCGCTCCCCATCCCGAGGTGGACGCGTCCGTGGACACCACTTTCACTCTCGAGGAAGTCCCCAGGCTTACACCTGATTGGTACCAGTCGTTTGCCTTCCAAGGTTTCAGAGCGGCAATGCATTTCTGATTGACCTTGAGACGAAGCCGACCAGAGACCCACGCTCGGCGTGGCACTCGTGCTTTCAGCCAGAACTGCAGTGGGCGCATGCGGAGCAAGCCCAGCTGAAGTACTGATGATGCTGAGGCCATGAGACCCAGCATCCTCTGAAATTTCTTGAGCGGGACAGAAGCGCCGCAGCGGAAAGAGTTCGCTGAGCGCTGAATGTCCCACGTGCGCTGTGGTGATAGACGTGCTATCATGGAGAGCGAGTCCAGTTCTGTGCCCAGAAAAGATATTATCTGCCTGGGGGACAAAGAGCTCTTCTCCCAGTTCACTCTGAGACCGAGATTCTCGAGGTGATCGAGTAAAATGGTCCTGTGCTCTACGAGCTCCGAGTGAGATTGCGCTAGAATCAGCCAATCGTCCAAATAGTTCAACACTTGCATGCCCTGAAGTCTGAGGGGTGCGAGCGCTGCGTCCATGCACTTCGTGAATGTACGGGGTGCTAGGGACAAGCCGAATGGCAGGACTGTGTACTGATATGCCTGGCCCTCGAAGGCGAATCTCAAAAATCGCCTGTGACGTGATGCTATCTGTATTTGAAAATACGCATCTTTCAGATCTATTGACACAAACCAATCTCTTCGGCGAATCTGCGCGAGGATTTTTCTGGTCATGAGCATCCTGAACTGTCGCTTCACAAGCACTTTGTTCAGCTGCCTTAGATCTAGTATGGGTCTGAGACCCCCCTCTTTTTTCGGCACCAGGAAGTATCTGCTGTACAACCCCCCTTCGCTCTGAGCTTGAGATAAAGGCTCTATGGCCCCTTTGCTCAACAGTTTCAGAATTTCGGCTCGAAGTAGATGTGCTACTTCTGTTTCCACCGTGGTTTCGACGCGCGCCGTATAGCGGCGAGGGCGTCGGCGAAACTGCAGCGAATAGCCTCCTTTTATAATGTCTAGCACCCATTTCGAAACCCCTGGTAGCTCTGCCCATGCATCTGCACGGATAGCTAGGGGTTGAATGCGAAGCGCGCTTCGTTCGTTCAGCGACGGAGGGGCTTCGTTGTGCTGTAACATAAGCGTGGCGCTTATGACATTTGAGGCGGGGGGCGCGCTGAAAAGAGCGGGCAGATTGCCCGCGCTCGACCCCTCTATGGTGGCTAACCGAGAGGAGGAGGGCTGGGCGAGTCCCGTAGGAACTGTCATGTCTAAGAGTGGATGTGGGCGCTTGAAAGCGGGCACATTTACAACACTGAGAGCATTGCTCGCCTGAGCGGAACGAATGCTGAGACATGCGGGACGTAGTGTTTGTGGGCACTGGGTAGTGGGCACGTTTACTACGTTTAATGCGCAATCGATCTGAGTCGATTTTATGTGCGCGAGCCCTGTGTGAAGGGCTGTGCTTGTGTGTAGGAATGGGCACTGGGCAGTGGGCATTTTGTTTACACACATAACACCGTCGGCCGTGGCCGGGACACCAGAAAATACGCTCTTTATGAGATTTATCTGGGTAGCCGTGAAAACGGCATTTGTGTGCAGGCAAGCGGGCAGTGGAACCGGCTTGTTGGCTGTTAAATACACTGGACCAGTCACATTTCTTGGAACTGGACGAGCGATGAGCTTTGGTGGAAGTCCGGCCGCAGCGGGACTTGAAAACCGTCGTTTCCCTAGGCATGCTAGGACGACTTCGGGACCTCGGGCTTCACCACAACCCTAGGCCGCGGGCCACGCGAGGCGGGGCGGCGGCTGGATGAGTGAGAGCGCGGTTTCGCGCCTCGGGCCTGTCGGCGTTGTGAAGCGGTGGCGGTGGGCGGAGGCTGAGGCTGTGAGCTCTGAGCAGACGGTTTCGCACGGCCTGCTGCAGAACTGGAGTGCTTCGGTAGGAAGTGCTTCATGGCCTGAGACGCTTTCCGTACCTCAGCGAATCTTTCCGCAAAGTCCTTGACGGAAGATCCAAAGAGGCCAGCGGGAGAAAGCGGAGCGTCGAGGAACGTGGTGCGCTCAGACTCGGACATCTCAGACAGCGTCAGCCACAGATGTCTCTCAGTCACAGTGAGAGAGGCCATGCTCCGCCCTATGGCCTGTGCAGCAGACTTAGTAGAGCGGAGAGCGAGGTCCGTAGCACTCCTCAAGTCCGGCACGCAGATTGCATCTGGTCCTTTCTCGTCCAGCTTTCGGAGGAGATCGGCCTGGAAAATCTGCAATGTGGCCATGGTGTGTAGTGCTGACGCGGCCTGCCCGGCGGCGGATAAAGCGCGGCGGAGCAGGGTTGACGTCGTGCGGCAGGCTTTCGAGGGTAGCGCCATCTTAGCGCGCCATCCAGCGGAGGGCGGGCATAAGTGGGTAGCTATCGCCTCTTCGACCGGCGGCAGGGAATGGTATCCTCTGTCCTTGGCACCGTCGACAGCGGAGAATGCCAGAGAGACAGAAGAGCGCATTCTGGCCGAATAGGGGGCGTTCCAAGACTTAGCGACTTCTTCATGTAACTCAGGAAGAAAAGGCGCTGGCTTGGACGCAGGCGAAGTGCGTTCCCCGGGCAGAAAATAGCCATCCAGCCGGTTGTGAGCAGGCTGCTCAGGCGTAGACCACTCGAGGCCGAGGCTCGCCACGGCCTGCGTGAATACGTGCATGAGCTCCGTCTCAATGCTCGTTCTTTTACCTGGCGATGTGCGGGCAGGGGGCGCGAGGTCCTCAGAGCTCGCCCAGCCTTCACTGCCTGACGCCAGAATAGAGCAGGAATCCTCTTCTCTCAGCAGGGCTTCCTCGTCAGCGTCGTCGACAGAAGCAGGTTTTGCTTCGCTGAAGGATGAAAAAATCAGATATGTGTCGCCTGCGAGCTGTATTTATAGGCCTAAGCCACGCCTCTTTCGGCGGGACGTGACTCAGAGGGCGCGAAGCGTGCCCATTGGGTCTGATGTCACGCTAGGCCTCGCTCGATAGGCTCACGCAGTTGCCAGCAGACCAGCCAATAGGCGTGCGAGCCGTCTTGCCTATGTCTGTATGCTGCCGCAACGCGCTTTACATTATTGCAAAATTAAGGATAATTTTTGGCTTCAATATCTCGTGGAAAAAGGATTTTCCCCTAGCGTAAGATACTCTTACGCAGTACAAGAGACCTCTCGTAAGAGAACACCACATTTTTTGCTGCCGTTTTTCTTAAAATTCTGTTAATTTCATAAATTCTCTGACAAAATAAATGTAAAACTGGGACTTTAAATGAGCTAGATGGAAACTTTAGGTTCTCCTGTTTAAAATGATATATGACACTTGATGCTTGCTGCTAGAATGGGTTAGAAAATCAAAGAAAAGTACAGGTGAGTCAGGCGCCCCAAAAATGTTAGATCTTTAAGGGTTAACCTGATGTGTAAATTTCAAGATGTATTCGCTACTGCAACCCAAAACAGGGAACATGCATATCATCAGCAAAAGCGACACTATGATAAGGGTCTGAAGTTTACTCCTTATCAACAGGGAGATCTTGTGTGGCTGCATGACCCTACCACCAGCAGGCAGAAACTTGCTCCTCATTGGAAAGGACCATTTGAAGTTGTGGATTATTTGGAGTCAGAGGGTGATGTGGGTGTCACTTACAGAATACATGATCTGTTAGACGAATCAGACAAATGTCATATTGTCCATTATAACAAACTGAGACCATACTGTTCACTTGTCCTCAAAAAGAGAAACAAAATGCCCCCTCTACTCCACATCCTTCCCCATCCTTGACCGCTCTGTCAGGTGCCTTACCTTTCAAACACCCACAAATTGTTCTGTGCACATCTAAGGGAGTGTCTAAGGACCCCATCCAGCCACGGATGCCACTTGATCCTTGACCTCACCCTTCCCTGGCAGACCAGCTGCCTGTGAGCACTCCTATTATTCAGAGTTAAAGTTCTGGTCTAGCTGCATGCCTAGGTCGACGTCAAGTTAAACTGCCTGGGTATTTAAAGGACTATGTTTTGACGCAGGGGCGGACTGGCCATCTGGACCACCGGGACTTTTCCTGGAGAGAGAGATTGTGCATTTGGTGTGAAGGGAAGTTGCAGTTCAGCAGGCTCTGACGGCTCTAGTATTACAGCCAAGGTCAAGGATAGCAAGGCTGGATCCAGCAGCATGTTTAGTGTCAGTGATGATGAACCAGCACCTGCTGATGATGACCAACAACACCACCACCACCCCCCTCCCCCCCTCCTCCCTCCCCCTCCCTCCCCCTCCCTCCCCCTCCCTCCCTGTACCTGAGCCTAGTGAAGAGGATGGCAATCAAACTGAACCGGTAAGCTGAAATAAAATCAGTAATAGCATTATTTAGCTCGCACTAGTAAACTAGCTACTCATTTTAAAAATTATGGTAGTTAATATTAATTCCAAATACTGCTGAGTGCTGAGAAATTAGTTCTTAAATCAACAATTAGTATAACATTAAAATAATAAACCCTATTGAATTATATTGTTTTCTTCCAAAAACGAGTTTCTTGTTTTATGTTTATCTTTAACTTAATAATTATATTATTTAAGATTTTGATGATACTTTGTTTAAAATTTGATAATTTGCGTGTTATAGTGTTTGAGAGAAATACAACTTACCTTTGTAGATTTTATGGCTATGATCATTGCAGATAGGACCAACACATCTTACACAATAAATTTGCACCTTTTTGTCCATGTGGCTTTCTGGGCAGGTTTTATGAGTATTAATATTATTTGTCGTTGGCTACTTGCTTTACACTTTACTTTACACTAACAAATATTTATTACAGATAATGCTGAATAATACCTAATCTGTTTTGTCTCCTTCACAGGAATCCTTTTATCTCTTATACACAGAAACTCTGTTTCTCATACATATGCATAAGCTCTTTCAAATGTACACACACACACACACACACACACACACACACACACACAAGCCATCTCCTCCTCCTCATAAAACTCTGCTGACCTGCTCCCAGAAGATGCAATGAGGCCTGTGGACATCAAGCAAGTTTAATGTCACATGATAATAGTATAGTAGTAATAGTATGCCATGAGGATTCGTGTTCATGCAAAATAGTTTCAGTCTTGATTCAGGAGTTGTACAGCTGAGTGGTGCAGCCTACACTGCTGATATATATATATATATATATATATATATATATATATATATATATATATATATATATATATATATATATATATATATATATATATATATATATTATACCATGGGCTGTTTAAATACTCGATTCTGATTGGCTGGAAGGTGTGCAGTAAAACCGTTTAATGCACAGGTAGTTCCAGTCAGTTTGATTACAGTTCGAAATTAATCCGCTACATTGGTAACCATAGTAACACAGATACACTTGCAAGCAGAGTGAGAGACGCATATGGAAACGTTTAGGTAGGCTAAATGGATGATTTTTGAATATCGTTTAATTTGTATCAGTGTTGCCTGTCATTCATAAATAATTGTAATAAATCCATTAAAGAATCATTAAGTTAGCTATATGCTTAAGCAACGAGGGGACTGTAGCTGCTAGACTTTAAAGAAGAGATCGACGCACACAGGTAACTCGCGCACGCATCTCTCTCTCTCTCTGTTCCTTCTCCTTCAGTTCAGTTCCGAGCTAACAGGGAACATTCCCATAACTTTCACCAACGTTATGTAAAAGTTATGTAAATGTTAGTAAAAAAACTCTCCTGAAATAATGTTTCTGGAACGGTCTTATAATGTTTATATAGTTAAAATAGATTCTCGTAACATTAAGAGAAAACATTCTTAGAACAACATTTTAGGAACATCCTTGTGATGTTATTTGTTCTTGACTGATGTTCTCATAATGTTGAGTAAAAACGTTCTTATAACAACGTTCATGGAACGTCCTTGTGATGTTCTCATAATGTTGAGTGAAAACGTTCTTATAACAATGTTCATGGAACGTCCTTGTGATGTTATTTGTACTTGACTGATGTTCTCAATGTTGAGAGAAAACGTTCTTAGAACAACATACCTGGATAACAAAAAAATATGTTCTTAAAATGTTTTGCTAACATTCCCATTAAGTTATGAAAACTTTATTTCTGAATGTTTTCTGAACGTTCAAAACATCTTAATACATTAAAAAAAACTGGATGTTTTCAATGTTTAAAATACCTAATGGGAATGTTAGCAAAACATTCTAAGAACATATTTTTGTTAGCTGGGTTGTTATCTTGTTAGTTTGTTTGTTACCATGTCAACTAATTACTTGCACCTGTCTATCATTAGTCCCTTGTCATCTATAGTGTATTTAAACCCTCAGTCATCCGCTGTTCATTTTTTTGTGTTAACGTTTCATGTTGGTGTTTCCTGTTATTATTTCTTGTGTGTATTAAATATGATTTTACTGTTCATCTGTGTCAAGCCTTTTGAATCTGGATTATCAAGTCAAGCCACTCTATGGCAGAACATTAGACCTTTTTAAACCATGGACCCAGCAGTTTGCCTCTTGTGTCTTATTCAGGGCAAATATTTTAATAGATGCAGCAAAAATTCTTTAAGTTAACTATTCATCTCTCCAATACTTTTTCTTGAACTGAATGTCTTACCTAGCTTCAAAACTAAAGTGGAAGCTCGATTAGCAGATGTTTCGCACATACAAGTGTTTTCCGTGACGTGGATTTCAGCTGCAAGCGATCATTGTTTGAAAGAAAATGTAATCACTCCACAGCTGTAGTCCCTTTACAGTCTGCCAGCCAGTCCTGGCACTGCCTCTCTCAGCACATTCAGCCGGTGGTCGCCCAGGTCTGTTTGGACAGACCGTGTGAAAGCTCTCCAGACCTCAGAACCAGCGCTCTGAGACTGACCTGGCAACCCGATGCGAAGCGCTGCCACTGCCAATGCTACTCTGGCAACCTAGAGGATGTTCAGGCCAAATGCGCTGAAGGTATGGAGATAAGACAGTCCATAACTTCTATATACAACTCAAAACATTGTATTTTCTGCACTGTAGTACAAAATTATGGAAGGACAGCTGATATTTTCTCAACATGACACGGGTCGTTCACTATTCAAAACTGACCAAGACAGACTGAAGTTGGTCAGATAACTATGGAAGCTTGATTTCACTACGGAATAAAAAACAAATAAGGTAATTGAGACTTTTTAATCGCACAATTCTGAATCTTTATTTTTTTTTCAGAGTAAAAAGATATAAACTTGCAATTGCAAGAAAAAGGGTCAGAAATGCGAGTAATAAAGGGGCATTGTGAGAAAAAAAAGAATTGTGAGATGAAAAGTAGCAGTTATTTTATTTTATTATTTTGTGGCAGAAACAAGCTTCCATACTGAAGCTATTGTTATCCTTTCAATATATCAACTAATATGTCAGCATGCATGTAAAGCAGCTCTACAGAAGACAATAGTGTCATTATTCAGCTCAATTCAATTCAGTTCAAGTTTTGTTCTCATCCAATAGTGTCAGATAACTGGCGGTGTACCAGTATGATCAGCCTTCACATCAGGTGTGTTTCCGTGATGCCATGATTCCAGCTCACTGGGTTTTGGAACAGAGTTTGTGTGGCCAGAATAAACTGCAATGTGGACCAGATTCCATGCTGACAGTCAAAAGTCTGGCTGAACATTGCTGTTCGGAATGGCTTAATCAAAAGAAATACATGACAAAAATCTCAATGTCATCAATCCTCATTGAAGAATCATCAGGACAAATATGAGGACTCCGTGTTGTACATTGTAAAAATATATATTTTTCAAAGTTGTTCATTAAGATTTTAATGTTTTACAAGAAAAACGCTTTCAGTCTTTCTAAATTCCACTTTAATTTGATGTTACTTGCCGTTTCTTTGTAATTATCTGTGAAATTTACTAGCCTTTTCTGAGTGAAAATTATTTAATTGTTCAAGGTAAATCCACCATTTTATATTTGTATATAGGGAAACAACAACATCTAAATCAGAATCTAATTCAGTTTGTTAATGATTGAAAAATTATTACTAATACTTGACAATCCCAGGAAATTACAGATGTTACTAAAACCCGTTTAAGATGATGGATGACATATGGAAATGAAGAGAATTTTAACCAAAGGAGGGGAGCCAATCTGCTTTTAGTTCTGATAGGTTAGATGTTATGATTTAAAAAAAAAGACTGAAAATGCATCGATGGATGGATGGATAAATAAATGATTGATGGATGGATGGATAAATAAATGTATTGTTGTTTTAATTTGTCATATTATATAATATTATTAGCCTTTGTAATTTATTGTAATTAAATGTGTCCAAACAGGTTTGACATCAAAACTATGGTTGTTCAGAGTGTTGTTTTGGAGCCGACGATCTGGCAATCCAGAAACCCCTTTTACTGCAGCCCTGGGGTCAGAATGAATGAGCTGCATTTATCTGAGTCAAACAGTCACGCTCTGTGACTGCCTCTTTCTTTCTTTCTGTCTTTCTTTCTGTCTTTCTTTCTCTCTTTCTTTCTTTCTTTCTTTCTTTCTTTCTTTCTTTCTTTCTTTCTTTCTTTCTCTCTCTCTCTCTCTCTCTCTCTCTCTCTCTCTCTCTCTCTCACTCACTCACTCACTCACTCACTCACACACACACACACACACACACACACACACACACACACACTCACTCTCTCTCTCTCTCTCTCTCTCTCTCTCTCTCTCTCTCTCTCACACACACACACACACACACACACACAGACACACACACACACGCACACACACTCTCTCTTCTCACACACACAGTCAACCTACAGATGTTGGCCTTGCATGCTGATGTTATTCACAATCAAATGGTACATGATTTTAATGGGATATTGCTGAATTTTTGTAGCCATTTTTTTTTTACGGTTGCCTGCTCAGACAAACACACAGTGAGACCAAATTATCTATTTTAATCTCGGCTCCTCTGTTATCCTAGAATTTGCATCCTTGAAATGTTTCAGTAAGGAATTTTCTAAACTATTACAACGGAATTTCTATCTTCATTAGATGAAAACACTAAATATAACTTTCAGAACACATTTTTTTTTTTTATGAAAACGAATAGATCCAAACGTAAAAAGTACATTTTATTGAAGTAAAAAAGGACAAATCATCTTATGATTTATAGTGACAAGTCCCTTACATTCCCAGATTTCCCTGTGTGAAACTTCACATTTGGTTTTTAATTTTAAAGGGGTCATATAATGCCATTTTTGTACAAGCTAATATGATTCTTTAGGGTCTAAATTAAAAGTTTGTAATATACTTTAATTAAAAATTCTCATTAGTATTGTAAGAAAACACTAATTTTACCTGGTCAAAAACAGCTCTGTTTTCAGCACGCCGTTTCAGTGCATGTGTCTTTAAATGATAATGAGCTTTGCTCACCCCGCCCCTCTGTTCTGTGGGTACACCGTATTAGACATTCTCTGACCGTATCTAACACAATAACCACGTGTTATTCGTTATAAACGTGGGATTATGAATTATATTGAGAACGTCGTACATAGAAAACATGCCATAATGTACCCTGAGTGTAAACCTTAGACGAAGCCTGCAGCAAGGTTTGCAAATTTCGCAAAGATTAATATAAATACTAATATAAAGGTTAATAAAACATTACACTCACATCTTCTGGAGGTTCAGCAGGAACACGTTGGTACCGATCCGTTTTTTCTCGTTTGTGAAGCTGTCTGGTGTGAAATGATTCGCGCAAACATGAAAGCACAGACGATCGTGGGGAATCCCCGTGAGGGAATCCCCGCGTCAATCCTTTGGGCATATCGCTTCAAAAACAAAACTCAGCCACTGCTTCTTCAACGGCTCGGATTTAGGAACATCCAAATGACTGCTGTGTTCCTTATTACATCTAAGAACAGAACACCACAATCGCTTAGACGCCATTCTACTCCAGCATATCAACAATGGCGGACTGCTATGACGACGGCTGTCACAGCTTGCTCAGGGCGGGTCTTGTGTTGAAACACGGCTGTCAATCACAATAGCGGGAGGGGCGTACGATCTTATGACGTCACAATATCGAACGGCTTGATTTCAGAGAGGGTCAAACATATAAGGAGATTAAAACAAAACCACTGGATGGATTTTTATCATGATAGGATGGTTGTGTACAGGCACTGCCAACAGACATTTCAGTGCAATCAACTTGTAAAAGTGCATGTACCATTATATGACCCCTTTAATAATTATGTTTATAACAATTTGTGCACTTGTGTTTCTTTTCTATTAGTATTTCCTGCAGCTTGTGGAAAAGCTACCTTTAATAATTTAATTCATGTATTTCTCTTTGACACCAGTGTTATTTTGGAGGATTTCAGTACATGTTAAAGGTACAAAACAGATTTTAGTAGCTGTGGCACTGCTAATGCAGCAGAAAAGGGCTGTTGCATTTAACACTGTAATAAATAAATAAATAAATAAATAAAAATTAAAAACTTTTTTTTTTAATGCTTACATATGATTACATCTTTAATATGATAAATTTGCAGGTTGTTCTGAAAATATGTACAAAAATTTTTATTGTATTTTTACATAATTATTCTGGTAACCACAGCAGCTGCCTTTTTTCTGTAAAAACCTTCTTATAAAAAGTCGCTCCTGTTCACCAAGGCTGCATTTATTTGATCAAAAATACAGTAAAAAACAGTAATATTGTGAAATATTATTACAATTTAATTTAATCATTTTCTATTTTTATATATTTTAAAATACATAAAATAAGTCATTTTTAAAACAATATATACAAAATGTATCACAGTTTACACAAAAATATCAAGCAGCACAACTATTTTCAACATTGATAATAAGAAATTTTAAAGATTTCTTAAAGAGCGTGTGACACTGAAGACTGGAGTAATGATGCTGAAAATGCAGCTTGCATGACAGGAAGAAATCGGGCCTACCTTTTACAATATTTATATATATATATATATATATATATATATATATATATATATATATTTTTTTTTTTTTTTTTTTTTTTTTTTTACAGTTTTTTTAATAAAATAAATATAGCCTTGATGAACATAAAAGACTTTAAAAGCATTAAAAAATCGTAGGCCTAATTATTCCAAACTTTTGACTGGTAGGGCTATATAGCCTACTGTTAACATATAACATTAAATCATATTGCCTTAATAACCTCAATAATCAATTATAATGTTAAAATAATAGGTTACTAAAATATTGCAACGTAATAAATATAAACTCTCACGACAAGGAATACTTCAAGGAAAAAGTTTTTTAATATCAAATACTCAGAAACAGGATTAACGCAGGGGAAAAACACATTTACATTGACAAGAACTGACAATGAACTGAGAGAGACAGGCGATATATATGCACAGGGATCTACAGCCAAGGAGACTAACCAGCAGGTGATCAAGAATAAACTGAAGCCAATGAAACAAACACACTGGAATGAAATAAACACAAGACACAATGAAACTGTTACAAATATAGTATAATTATTTTGTATCTAGGCTATATATATATATATATATATATATATATATACAGTACCAGTCAAAAGTTTGGAAACATTACAATTTTTTAATGTTTTTGAAAGAAGTCTCTTATGCTCATCAAGCCTGCAGTAAAAAAAAAAAAAAAAAAAAAAAAACACAGTAATATTATTATGAAATATTATTACAATTTAAAATAATGGTTCTCTTTTTTAATATATTTTAAAATGTAATTTATTTTTGTGATGCAAAGCTGAATTTTCATCAGCAAGTACTCCAGTCTTTGGTGTCTTATGATCCTTCAGAAATCATTCTAATATGATGATTTGATACTCAGTTATTATCAATGATGGAAACAGTGCTGTTTAATATATTTTTTTGGAATACTTTTTTCAGGATTCATTGATGAGTAAAACGTTAACAGCATTTATTCATAAAAACAGCATTTATTCAAAATAAAAACATTTCTAACAATATAAATCGTTACCATCACCTTTTATCAATTTAACGCATCCTTGTTGAATTAAAGTACTAATTTCTTTAAAAAAAAAATAGTTATTGTTCCCAAACTTTTGAACGGTAGTGTATATTGTTACAAAAGATTTCTATTCTAAATAAATACAGTTCTTTTTTCGTTTTATTCATCAAATAATCCTGAAAAAAGTATCTCAGGTTATAAAAAAAAATTAAGCAGCACAACTGTTTCCAACATTGATCATAAATCAGCATATTAGAATGATTTCTGAAGGATCATAAGACACCAAAGACTGGAGTACTTGCTGATGAAAATTCAACTTTGCATCACAAAAATAAATTACATTTTAAAATATATTAAAAAAGAGAACCATTATTTTAAATTGTAATAATATTTCATAAAATTACTGTTTTTTTTTTTTTTTACTGCAGGCTTGATGAGCATAAGATACTTCTTTCAAAAACATTAAAAATAGTAATGTTTCCAAACTTTTGACTGGTACTGTATATATATATATACAGTGCTATGCATAAGTTTAGACACCCATGCTAAAGTTGACTAAAAAGAGGAATAAAAAATCATCTTTTGGAAATTGAACTTAATGCCTTAATTAAAAAAATTAGGAAAAATCCAACCTTTAAGGACACCAATTTTGTTTGTGAATGAATAATGTATCATAAATAATTAAAATACAGGGTGCATAAGTTTGGACCCCCCTATGTTAAATTCCCATAGAGGCAGGCAGATTTTTATTTTTAAAGGCCAGTTACTTCATGGATCCAGGATACTATGCATCCTGATAAAGTTCCCTTGGCCTTTGGAATTAAAATAGCCCCACATCATCACATAGCCTTCACCATACCTAGAGATTGGCATCCATGAAGTAACTGGCCTTTAAAAATAAAAATCTGCCTGCCTCTATGGGAATTTAACATAGGGGTGTCCAAACTTATGCACCCTGTATTTTAAGGAAGTCCATGTAGGCCTTTCAGAGCTATGTGCAAACACAGTACCCACCATTAAAAAGACTGTTGCCTTCTACTGGTGCAATGCCACAATTAAAATAACCAATACTGATATGCTCCATCCTCATAAAACGTATTTTCCGCACGCCAGTTTTGATGAATGGCTGGCCTGTGAGCGGAGTTGAAGCGGTTGCGATGAGTTTCTCCATCTGTATGTGAAGCCGAATGGAGCAGTCATAAATCTATTGGGGTTCCTGCCGGCGGTCAGGACGGATCTGAACCAGCGTGAGAAAAGTCACACAACAGAGCTCATAAAAAACCCTGAGCTTCTTCGGTGGTAATGTGTTAATGTCAGCATATGAAAGATGGATGTGTTTTGGCATTCTAAACGGTCATGTTTGTGTGTCCGTCGCTCCTGAACCGTCAGAGATAACATGCTAACCATCTACTCACCTAGGAAGCTTGTTTCCGCCAAAAAAAAAGCAAAAAGGTAATTGCAATTTTTTATCTCACAATTCTGAGAAAAAAAGTTTTAATTGTTAGGTTATAAAGTATGAATTGCCAGTTTAGAACTGGTAATTCTGACTGTTTTTCTATCAGAATTGTGAGACATAAACCCACAATTGAAAGTTATAAAGTCTGAATTGCATACCCACAGTTCTGAGGAATTGCAAGATAAAAAGTCGCAATTACTTTTTTTGTGTGTGTGGTGGAAACAAGCTTCCATTACACAACTGTATTCTGTTAGACATGTCAGTATTTTCTCTGACAATGATTTCATTATGATGATTTTATTTGTTATTAAATAAAATTCTAAAAATTGGTTATAATTTAGTTAAATTCCATTTTTATGTACTATTAATTATTCAAAACATGCACAAATGCTACTAGGTCATTTAATAAAACAAGTGTTTATTAACAGACCGTTTTTACATTTAAAAGGGTTTAAAAGACAATTCATTTTGAATTATATTATCTAGTTAGGCTAATAGTTAAGTGCACTGGCGCTTAAAACAAAATTTTAACTGAATTGAGCGTTTCACAGCTAAAATTTAATTAGTTTCATTACTGATAAACTTTGCAACATTGACACTATTGAACTGAACTGAATCAACAACTGAATTGATCCGAATAATTACATTATTGTCTTCTGTATAGAGCTGCTTTAGCTGAAAATTAATTTGTTTCATAATCGATTAATTATGAATTTAATTATATTAAATAATATTACATTTTATTTTAATATTAAATGTTAATATTAATTAACATTAAAGGGGTCATATAATGCCATTTTTGTACAAGTTAATATGATTCTTTAGGGTCTAAATGAAAAGTTTGTAATATACTTTAATTAAAAATTCTCATTAGTATTGTAAGAAAACACTCATTTTACCTGGTCAAAAGCAGCTCTGTTTTCTGCACGCCTTTTAAGTGCATGTGTCTTTAAATGATAATGAGCTTTGCTCACCCCGCCCCTCTGTTCTGTTTTGACACAACACACAGTGCCTTGACAACAGTTGAGGGTATATTTTGGAGAAAGAATGGCAGCGGGAGTCTCTGAGGACACATTTGTGCAACCGTATCAATTTGAACCGGAGTCGGACCCGGAACAAGATGACGGCCCGAAGAAGTTTGACAATTAAGGCTCGAACAGGACGTTTCTGAATGGTTGGTTAACGTAGTGTCACTTTGATCTATCTTTTTATGTACTGGCAGGGTAGAGTAGTGAGATGCGAACGCTATATGTTTACTGATGTATACGTTAGTTCATTGACAGATTGATGTTACAGCTAATGGTCATGAAAAACTTTTTTTCGGTAAATGTAGGCTTGTCAGTGATGCGTAACGTTATCTATGCAGTGTGAGTTACAACTGTCAGGGCTGAAGCACTACAATTTTACTGATCTGTTTAAAAAATAACCAGTCTGTGAGACTATGACAGTCATTAGGCACATAAACAACACATACTCAGACAGGAGCTAATACCTTTTTCAATGTTCTCGTTTATAAGGCAGTCTGGTGAGAAATGATTCGCGCAAACATGAAAGCATTGATGTTGATCGTGGATAATATTCCCTTCGAAAACAAAACTCAGCCACTGTGTCTTCAGCGGTTCGGATTTAGGAACATCAAAATGACTGCTGTGTTCGTTATTACACCCAAGAACAGAACACCACAATCGCATAGAAGCCATTTTGCTCCAGCGTATCAACAATGGCGGACTATGATGACAGCTCGCTCAGGGTGGGTCTGTGTTGAAACGCTGCTGTCAATTACCAATCGTGGGAGGGGCGTCTGACCGTGTGACGTCACACGGTCAGACGGCTCGATTTGAGACAGGAGAAAACATATAAGGAGATTAAAAAAAAAACACTGGATGGATTTTTATCATTATATGATGGTTGTGTACAGGCACTGCCAACACACATTTCAGTACAATCAACTTATAAAAGTGCATGGACCATTATATGACCCCTTTAACACTGTTATTTTCCCGTTTACGACTGTGAATAAATGTTAAAAATGGCAAATTTGTGTACGATTTTAAACATTCCATCAGAAAAACAATGTGATTAAATTGTGCCACCTAAAGCTATATTAATAAATTATGTTAAATGTTGGGTCATCATCATACCTTCACAAAGGCAACAGCTTTGGCAGCTTCACATACCCATTATTTATCTTTTTTATGGCCACAATTTCAAACTCGTGTAGGATCTGAGAGCTAATCAGAACGCAATGACTCCTTCAGACTGTAAAAAAAAAAAAAAAAAACTGAGTAAAATTCCAAGTCAACACTCAGGACCCTAAATCAGAGGATCTGCCATTTGGGATGCCATTCAGCCCCAAAACAGCTAAGACCCAGCTAAGTACTTAATGGCCATGCAAGCTTGTAAGAGATGAACCTAGCTAAAGGAAGAATGTTGTCAATGTTAGGCAGCTAACCCAAGACTAATGATCAAAAGGATGTGACACCGTGACTTGCACTAGGAAAACCATGGGTTAACGCCAGAGGTTGTTTGATCCCCAAGACAGAGAGATGTAAGACAGACCTTCTTCTTCTCAAAGGTGCCGTAGGGGATTCTCTGCACAATTTTTTTTTGTTATGTTGGTTGAAAATCTCCTCATATCCTGATAGCAATCACTCTGTTAAGCGGTCTAAATGTATTTTTATAAATATATGTCGTCAGTGAAAGGCGTATATCCATAAAATGTTCGTTCAATCGTTGCCTTCGGTCCGAAAGGTCCTATAGCATGTGTTCCCTGTCAGTCAACATGTGTTTGCATACCACTGCGCAGGCTGTTCACACAGACATAATAAGTCATCAGCGCGTTCACGTACGCTGTGCAGACAGAGCAAGAATGGCAGGCAAGCAGCAACAACCTAACTTTCCTTCTGAACCGACAACAAGTGGCACTGGCAAAGAATCTACGATCTATATACAGTCAGGTCCATAAATATTGGGACATTGACACAATTCTAATCTTTTTGGCTCTATACACCATCACAATGGATTTGAAATGAAACGAACAAGATGTGCTTTAACTGCAGACTTTCAGCTTTAATTTGAGGGTATTTACATCCAAATCAGGTGAACGGAGTAGGAATTACAACAGTTTGTAGATGTGCCACCCACTTTTTAAGGGACCAAAAGTAATGGGACAGATTAACAATCATAAATCAAACTTTTACTTTTTAATACTTGGTTGCAAATCCTTTGCAGTCAATTACAGCCTGAAGTCTGGAAGGCATAGACATCACCAGTTGCTGGGTTTCATCCCTGGTGAAGCTCTGCCAGGCCTCTACTGCAACTGTCTTCAGTTCCTGCTTGTTCTTGGGGCATTTTCCCTTCAGTTTTGTCTTCAGCAAGTGAAATGCATGCTCAATCGGATTCAGGTCAGGTGATTGACTTGGCCATTGCATAACATTCCACTTCTTTACCTTAAAAAACTCTTTGGTTGCTTTTGCAGTATGCTTCGGGTCAATGTCCATCTGCACTGTGAAGCGCCGTCCAATGAGTTCTGAAGCATTTGACTGAATATGAGCAGATAATATTGCCCGAAACACTTCAAAATTCATCCTGCTGCTTTTGTCAGCAGTCACATCATCAATAAATACAAGAGAACCAGTTCCATTGGCAGCCATACATGCCCACGCCATGACACTACCACCACCATGATTCACTGATGAGGTGGTATGCTTTGGATCATGAGCAGTTCCTTTCCTTCTCCATTCTCTTCTCTTCCCATCACTCTGGTACAAGTTGATCTTTGTCTCATCTGTCCAAAGGATGTTGTTCCAGAACTGTGAAGGCTTTTTTAGATGTTGTTTGGCAAACTCTTATCTGGCCTTCCTGTTTTTGAGGCTCACCAATGGTTCACATCTTGTGGTGAACCCTCTTTATTCACTCTGGTGAAGTCTTCTCTTGATTTTTGACTTTGACACACATACACCTACCTCCTGGAGAGTGTTCTTGATCTGGCCAAATGTTGTGAAGAAAAGCATGTTGTGACCAAATGCTTCAGAACTCATTGGACGGCGCTTCACAGTGCAGATGGACAATGACCCAAAGCATACTGTGAAAGCAACCAAAGAGTTTTTTAAGGTAAAGAAGTGGAATGTTATGCAATGGCCAAGTCAATCACCTGACCTGAATCCGATTGAGCATGCATTTCACTTGCTGAAGACAAAACTGAAGGGAAAATGCCCCAAGAACAAGCAGGAACTGAAGACAGTTGCAGTAGAGGCCTGGCAGAGCTTCACCAGGGATGAAACCCAGCAACTGGTGATGTCTATGCCTTCCAGACTTCAGGCTGTAATTGACTGCAAAGGATTTGCAACCAAGTATTAAAAAGTAAAAATTTGATTTATGATTGTTAATCTGTCCCATTACTTTTGGTCCCTTAAAAAGTGGGTGGCACATATACAAACTGTTGTAATTCCTACACCGTTCACCTGATTTGGATGTAAATACCCTCAAATTAAAGCTGAAAGTCTGCAGTTAAAGCACATCTTGTTCGTTTCATTTCAAATCCATTGTGGTGGTGTATAGAGCCAAAAAGATTAGAATTGTGTCAATGTCCCAATATTTATGGACCTGACTGTATATTCATCGGAGCCAAGCAGACTCTCACTGTGGAAACCCTGTCATGCAAGAAATATTACACACTGACAAGTTTTGCTAGCTAAACAAACCGAAAACTTGCTGCATCTAATTCTGTTTTTAAGAAATTGTTTATGTTTGGTATTGTAGTGTTATTAACTGCACTATAAAGTTTTCTCACCAGTGAATGACACATGATATTGGTATTGCAATAACATTAGCCGCGTTTCCACTGTTGGGCCAAAAGCGGGTGTGCTAAGTGCATGCCAGGGCCAGTCGGGTTTCCACTTCCGGGGCTTGATCGGGCCTCGTCGGGGCTTCCTCTGGGCCAATGGCCAGGGTTTTCTGGCCCGCCAAATACCTTGGTTCAAAGCGTGCCAGCTCGGGCTAGAGGAGTGGTTACAAACAGAGGCGGAGTTTACCTGAGCTGGGAGACGGCAGCGCCGGATGATTCCATATACCAGCTAACATCAGCATTAAAGACTTTTAAAATCATTTACCTCAAAACTCACTTTCATGTTTGAATGCCTTCTGTTTGTGATTCAATATGGATTCTGATCACCGTATAAGGTAGAAATATTTATACGTGATGCAAAAGACTATGCACGCTAACCATTACCATAGTAAACAGGGTAAATATGAACGCTTGAAGAAATCAGTCAAATCATAAAGGCTATCACAATTATGTTTTTATTTTATCTGTCAGTAGCCTATGTCTCATCTCTTTATACCGCACTATCATAAAATAAAGCAACTTTTTTTTTTGGAAGCTTCCTCTGTTCTCTGACTGAAAATATGACTAACTCCCTACTAGGAGAGAGTGCTAAAGCTCATCAGGTTGTATTTTTGGTGGCATATTTGTAGAAATTATCATTCTTTCTAAATGTGATGTAAATATGTCCTGTTATTACCAAATAAACAGAAACAGACGCGACTGAATAAGTAAGTCTGTCCTCTTTCTTTTTTTAAAAATAGACCTAACGGTAAGCCACTTTATTTCTGTGTGACGAATGTGCAATTTTGACACAAATTAATTAATTATGATCAATGTATCACTTTTCATTGTAAACCTGTGGTAAAACATAGATTCTTGGGTTTTAAATATTCAAGTAAACAACAAAAATACCAGCAAAAGGTCGCTTTTATCATGTTTGTTTTGCGATCACGCTGTTTCCAGTGATTTCTTTCTGATTAGTTTTCTGATAAACTTCCATTTGTTGGTGAAATGATGGGTTTGTTTGTTCCAGAGAGGCGTGTTACGGAAGCGCTGTGGAGCTTCATGCCCGACAGTGGAAACGCAGTGTGTTTTGGGCTCGGTGCTACAGGCCCGGGGCTTTTAGCCCGACACGGCCCATTTAAAGCCCTGGCTCGCACTGGCCCGACAGTGGAAACGCAGCTATTGTGTCCGGTCTTCTTGGCTGTACGCGTTCATGCATTCAGGAGCCGTGGCTTCGGACAGCGATTTGCAGGGAGGGTGGGACATACGCTTTAGTTAGTGCTATCAGGCTAAAGTTAGCATTTTTCCAGATGTCCTACAGCACCTTTAAAGACCTCTCAGGGACCTCCTAAACACAGGGTTGAAATCCACAGAGAAAAAAAACAAACAAAAAAAAAAAACAACAAAGACTGTTTTTACATATAAAACTCCCTCAGATTATTCCAAAACAACACTAGATGGACTTATAATCAAACATCGTTCAACAGCATAATTCTACATCATGTCTACAACATATCTGACTATTAACCCTTATGTGCTGTTGGGGATGTTTTCATCCACTATGGGGTATTTTTGAGTCTAAATTTGGCCATAACGTTTTCTGTGTTTCAGCAAATGGAATGATTTTTGGTGACAAATCTTATTTTGACACATATTTTGGGAAAATGCTTTGAAATTTTTCAAAAACTCAACAGTACACTGTGGGCAAATTTACTACCCTTTCGTTATGTTTCGTGGCTGAAAACAGCCACTACTTTAAACTGCTGTAAAAATGTATCAGATAAATATTTTTTTCAATTTTTTTTGCATGAATCTATTAATCAACCTCAGTCCTGCTCAAAAATACTAAATGTTTAAAAAAAAATCAGGATTTTAACTCTTTAATTGCCAAATTCGTAAATGATGTCACTGATTTGGGGGAAAAAAACACACAAAATTACTCATTTTCAATATAAAATGTGATTGTGGACTGGATTTTTTTTTACCTTTTATCACAGTCTTGGACATGTCAGATTAGAAACAACATTGGTTTTGATGCATTGTTAGTTTTTGTGCAGCATCAGATTTTAACTTTTTCTCCCTCATTTACTGTTCGTGGCTGTTTTTGCCCCATTGACTTCCATTATAACCACATTTTTTGATTGCAAAGCCATGACACCATATAATCATGCATTTTTGATTGTTGGTGGTTTTCCCTGTTGGGAAGAGGTAAAATTTGTAATTTTTACTGTTGATAACCAGGTGGCACCATTAACCCTTTAGATAGGCCTGGGCAAAAAAATGAGTTTACATGGAGTTATATGGAGTTTATAAGGAGTATAATAGCATAATAAAGTGTGTGTGTGTGTGTGTGTGTGCGTGTGTGTGTGTGTGTGAACTCACCTTGATGCGTCTGAGAAAATCAAAATATGCACCTCAGCTCTCAGAACTACATGGATTGAACAAAAACAAAGTAAGTGTTTCTTACTTCGTAATTTTTTCCCAAATTAGTGACATCATTTACAAATTTGGCAATTAAAGAGTTAAAATCCTGATTGGATTTTTGGATACAATTGGGGGAAAATTGGGGGGGGGGGCTGTACCAAGGAAGGTGCGGGGCAAATGTCACTAGCATTATCCTTTGAAACATCAGGTAGGGGGCCGTACTGCGGCAAAGGTTGGTGTGCTGGTGGCAAACGTGGCCTGGGGGGTCCAGCGGGAGGTCCCTGGGCTATTGGCGTAACATGAGGTGGAAGAAGACCTGATAATGTGTTCAGGGTGTTTGGTTTGGCGGTTAACTGAGGTGAGGAGGGTATGTGTGTTTGTGAGTGCTCAGTGATGTATGGCTTCATGTGGTTATAGTGAATGACTTTGGTCTTGGCGTGTGGTTTGGAAGTATCACAAACAGCAAAATCCACGGGGGTAAGACTACCAAGAGGTGCTATTGAATGTAAAACCTCATAAGGACCCACCCAGCGAGGACGTAGTTTATTATGCTTGTTGGCTGGGTCATCAAGGAGTACCAAGTCGCCCGTCTTGTATGGAGTGTACTTCACATGACGATCATAGTAATGTCGCTGTTGTCCTTGCGCTTTGTCCCGGTAGGCAGTTGCTGACCGATAAGCAGAGGATAATCTGTGTCGTAGTGAATTAGCAAAAGCTGCAGGCGTGCCCGATGTGGCTGAAGTGATAGAGGTGCCATCCTGAAATAGCACGTCTAAGGGAATGCGGGCCTCGCGTCCATGCGCTAAAAAGAATGGCGTGAACCCGGTACTGGAATGATTGATGGTGTTGTAAGCTAATGCGACATGTGGTAGGTGTTCGTCCCATTCCCTACCAGACTCAAAGAGATATTTGGCAAGCTCATCTTTTAAGATGCGATTGAAGCGCTCCACAGCGCCGTCACATTGGGCGTGGTAGGGAGATGTGCGGAGCTTTTTAATGCCCAATAACTTACAGAGATTTTGAATGAGGTCAGATTCGAATTGTCTGCCTTGGTCGGAGTGCAAGGCATCCGGAACCCCATGTTGCGGTATATAATGATCAAAAATGCAACCTGCCACAGAGATAGCTGTCTGATCCTTCAAAGGATACAGATTTACAAATTTAGTGTACAGGTCCATCATCACTAAAACGTAACGGTTGCCTTTAGTCGACAAAGGCAGCTCGGTTATGTCCGCGGCGACAATTTCGAATGGTTGATCAGGAGAAATGGAAATGAGCGGAGCTTGTGGTCGGGGTACAGGCGAACGTCGGGACTGACAGGCTGCGCATCGAGAACAATGTTTAGATATGTCTGCAGACATGTAGGGCCAATAAAAGAGCCGCCTAGCCCTATTCAAGGTTTTAGCATGTCCGTAGTGGCCAACTGAAGGATCGCCGTGCACATGGGTCAATATGTCTGGAACCAAGGACGTCGGAATGACAATTTGGAAGACGTCGTCCGCAGGAGATTCGCGCGACAGTCTACACAAGACATTGTCATGTATAGTTAACCGACTGAATTGTGACCACAATTTCCTAACGTATGTTGATGCGTTCCGGAGCCTCCACAAAGGGGGCTTATGACCCGTTTCTACCCATGAGAGGACAGTGGCCAAGTCAGGGTCAGACCGTTGTTGTTCTGCTACTTTCCAGTCACTTTGAATTTGAATTAGGTTCGCTGTGACATAATTAGGAACAGGCGTGCCTACGAGAGAATTAACATCCATTTTTGGTGTTTGCAGAGGTGTCGACGCAAGGTTTGACTGAGGCTCGAACAATGTGGTCTGTGTGGCGACCGAAAACTTGGCGGACTCCCGTTCGTTGCCATTATCTTGTTGAACAACCTCACCCTGTGGCCGTCGAGACATAGCGTCTGCGTTCAAGTGTTTGGCACCTTCGCGGTGGCGCACACACCAATCATAAAGGTCTAATTCGACTGCCCAACATGCACGTCTACCCGTTGGATCGTGGTCCAAAGGGAGCTTTTTTAGTCCGACCAATGGCTTGTGGTCCGTGATGATAGTAAATGGGTGGCACGCAAGGTAGTGGCGGAAATGGCGCACTGACCACACAATGGCGAATAGTTCTCGATCAAAAGTGGACCATTTCCTTTCCGACACAGACAGCACATGGCTGGCGTATGCAATAACATGCTCCTTGCCATCCACCTGCTGTGAGAGGACAGAGCCAACTGAATACAGGGACGCGTCTGTGTAAAGTAGGAAGGGTATCGAAAGGTTCGGAAACGCCATAATAGGCGGCGACGTCAATGCTTCCTTTAGGACACGAAACGATTCATCCGCCTGAACTGACCAAGTGAACGCAACACCCTAGTGTGATAACCGGTGTAAGGGCTCTGCTGTATGAGCGAAGTTTTTTATAAACCTGCGGTAATACGAACATAAGCCTAAGAAAACCCTGACCTGCGTGGCGGATGTTGGAATTGGCCACGTCTTAACTTTCTCGATGTTTGATGGGTCAGGCTCAACTCCGGCGCTGGAGACACGATGGCCCAAAAACGTAACCGAGGAGCATGCCAGATGGCATTTAGACGGCTTGAGTTTAAGTCTAGCCGAACGGAAGCGTCCAAAGACGTCGCGCAAATGTTTCAGATGTTGTGCAAAGTCTGCACTGTAAACTATTATGTTGTCTAAATAGATCAAGCAAATGCTTCAATGAAGACCACGGAGCACCAACTCCATTAAGCGCTGGAAGCTAGGCGGCGCGTTTGATATACCCATGGGCATCATACGGAATTGATAAAGCCCTGCTCCCGTTGAAAACGCAGTTTTTTCTTTGTCTGCCGGGTTAAGGGGTATTTGCCAATAACCCGCAGTCAAATCAATCGTGCTGAACATTTGTGCCCCAGACAGCCTATCTAGAGTGTCGTCGACCCGAGGAAGAGGGTGTGAGTCCTTGATTGTGACTGCATTGAGTCGTCTGTAGTCCACACAGAACCGGTATGTACCGTCTTTCTTTCGAACGAGTACAACCGGGGCTGACCATGGGCTCTGTGACTCCTCAATGATGTCACGCTCCAAAAGCCTAGACACCTCTTCTTGTAGAATATTCTGCATTGCTGGTGATGTGCGATATGGGCGTAGTTTGATTGGCGCTGCGTCTCCTGTGTTAATGGTGTGTGTGACTAAATCGGTCCGTCCGTAATCGTGTGGATGTGAACTAAAAATGTCTGCAAATTCTGTCAGCAACTCCTTAAGTAACGACTGCCGGTCTGCATCTAAGCAGGTGTCTGCTAAAAGCGTTTCCTGAACAGTGCGTGTTTTGTCAGTGGAGGTGGATACAGATGAAACTAGTACGTATTCATCCTGTGTTTTTCCCGTTATGGAGAAAAACTGGCCAACGGGGCATCCCGCCTCTAAAATAACCGGTTGGCTGGTCGGATTAACTACTCTAACGATGCCTCTACCGTTTTGAATCGACGTTAGAGTGTGCGCGATGCCTAAAGGCACAGCCTGGGGAGACTGAGGCTCTACAATACCCACATATGAATCTGTGAAGGGGTTTGCGACAGCACCATCTTTAATTGAAACTGAGATCGTCATTTCTGATATTGATGGCACAGTTACCTGTGCGATAGTGATCGCTGTGCCCTGTACTGGAATAAATGACTGTGGCGGTGAGAAAAATACTGTAGTGTCATACAATCGAAGCTGTTTGTGTGGTATATCGACCGTAACTGCGTGTTTGACCATGAAATCCCATCCGATAAGCACCGGATGGGTTGCTGTTCGTGTTATGTGAAAAATGTGAGAAAATGTGGCATCCCCAATATGCAGAAGGGCTGTTACAGAGCCCAGTATGTCTAATGGTTGTCCTGTGACTGAGGAGGCCAACACGAATGACTTATTAATAGGTTGAGATGCCAAGGCTGGGATCGATCTACGACAGTCGTCGGTAATGAGGGATAAACCCGAACCAGTATCGACTAGAGCGTAGATTTCGGTGCCAGCCAGCGTAACTTGAATGAATGGTGTAGGTGGGGTGGATGTATAGTGCATATTATCAGAGTGGACCATCGAGTGTGCTGGAGCTGACATTTGGTCCCCAATGACAGCTTCTACTCGTTTCCCTGATGTGGCGAAGGAGGGGCAGTATCTCTTTTGACTGAAGAGAAATGTACATGGCGGGTAGGGGATGTATGAGAGTGTGGTGACTGTTTGTAACGCGGAGATGGTGATGGTGAGCGATGGGTGCGATAAGTAGAATGCCTGTAATGTGAGTTTGGTGAGGGTGAGCGAGTGGCGTGTGGTCTGTCATCATAGACCAAATGGGATCGGGGTTCTCTTGAGGGGGAGCGGTCTGGTCTAGGTAGTGTATAATTGTGTCTATGCGGGCTATGTTGATCGGGATGTGAATGATATGGGGTGTATGACTCACAACACAGGGGAGGGGGAGAATAGCTGCGACGGCTCTGATGACGGAGGTCTTCATCAGATGTAGTGTGATCGTGAGAAGAGCGGCGGCGGTGCGAGGAGCTGTAGTCATCATAAGGTTGTTGCCGTCGCTCTCTCTGTAGGTGCTGTGATGGCAGCGGCAGTCCTGACGACGATGGTGACGGTCATCCCACTCAGGCTGGCGAGTCCGTGGTGTTATGTTGTAGTCAACAGCTGCACAGGTGTGTGTAGTTTCTGTCATCTTGTGCTGAAGGTTGGCGATCTGTTGTGAGAGTACATCCAGGCGGTCGTCAGTCCGACGCTCATGAGACTGGCGTAAAGTATGCAGGTCCATCCGGAGGTCTACGATGGCTGAGGCCAGATCTGCGATGGGCGTTGGCGTCGCTGTTGCAGATAAAGGCTGCTGATGCACAGTCACTGGCATGACAGCCGTTGGATTGGCTATGCTGATGGCCAACTGTGCACGTTCACATTGACTGGCTATTTTTAAAGCATTGTCCAAGGTCACTGCTCCATGCTCATGTATTTTCAATTGAAGTGCAGGATCTAAGCCAGTAATAAATCTACAAAAAATTTCACAATTTCGAGCAGTGACATCATACTGAGGAAAAGCTTCCGTCACTAAACTGGTGAGCTCAGCTGCATAAACTTCGATAGGCTCCTGAGGCTTGCGGGGACGAGCATTTAAATATGTTTGGAATGTGGCCAAAAATGTGGCACGTTCAAAAACAGCACCTAAACTGGCCTTAGTCAGATCATAGTCCGCTTTAACAGCAGGGGAGAGAGACTGCCAATATGCAAACGCGGGTCCTGAGAGCTTAGCAGGGAGAAGTTTAGCTTTATCTGGTGGTGTGGCAGAGACATTAAGAGCAACTTCAAATCTCTGAATCCAGGAGCTGAATGGTTCAGCACTATCACCCGAAAAGGGAGCAGGAAGATCAATTCTAAAAGGCACATGTGAATGGCACGTGATCTGAACTTGCAAAAATATAGCACGTAAAATATGATGGGCAATATTAACGTGCCTGCAGGTTAATGTTGTAACAACACTGACTTTATGTTAGGGAATTAATTAGCTCAAAGCAGTGGTCATATTCATCAATGGGAATATGCATATGTTTCTTACATAAATTAAATTATTCAAAAATAGAGAATAGGTCTAAACCTCGGCTTATATCAGTGGTTACACGATTTCTCGTAATAACCACTGTTATAAACGGGTAGATTAAGTTCAATTTTGGGAAATTGAGGTACAAGTTTAAATAAAGTTCATTTATTATACAAACTGTACGTCCAACGAACAGAGTGTATAAGGTCTGAACAAAAATCTAGCGTCCTTAACACCAATAGACAACACTCTTCTTGTGGCCACCAAGAAGATAATTATCTCCGTGTTTTAGACAACTCTAGATTTCTTTTAATAGTAAAATAATGGTAGAGTTTATAAGGTAAGAATCTACATTTCCATTGACTCAGAATTGAAACAAACAGGCAAGCTCAATTCAAATGATTTAACAAAGTTTATTCAAACAAGCTAACGGTTACATATACTACTTTAAATCACGCAGGGGTAAATATGTATAACAAAACAACAATATAACGATCGTAACACGAAGTACAACAAGATAAAAATAAAAGGAGGAGAGAGAAGGAAAAGAGAGAGAGTTGGGAGAGAGAGAGAGAATCAGCGAGAGCAAAAGAATAGTGAGAATGAATGAATCAAGGAGTGTGTGAGATTTGTAAGATGAGGTGAGAGTGTATGTGTACAAGCGCGCCACTAGCACGTGTGTTTGGCTTCGGAACCCAGCCTATGTGTGTGTGGAAGAGAGTGTGTGTGTGTGGAAGAGAGTGTGTGTACTTAGAGCAAAGTTAAAGAAAGGCAGGAAACAGTGTAGTCATCAACTAACGAAGTCCCAACGGCTCTAGTAATTCTTAGACAACGTTAAAGGCCCTTTCACACCGGATGCGTAACGAAAAAGCGAAACGAAAAAGCGAATAGTTCGCATCAAAACCATTCACATCAGCCGCGACGCGAATTTGCGACGTCTGTGACGTTCAGAGAGCTTCAACATTCCAAAACTTTCGCGCGAATCGCGCCGACAGCTGAGAAAACATGGACACTTCATCATCATCATCATCATCATCATCATCATCCAGTCATAGTCATAGCATCCAGTGAAGACGAGCTTTTCATTTTATTTAAAAGACAGAAAAGAAGGTTTTGGGTGCACCCAATCTTACAGAACAGAAAGTCTGAAGGGGAGTATGCTTATGTGCAGTTTTTTTTGCGTCTTCAACAGTGCGTTTTGTAATGTAACTACACATTACATGTAACACACGAAGTAAGTTAAAAATCATTCGACTAGAAATATCACACAAAGAATGTATAGTATAGCCTACTAAAAGCAGCCCTAAATAGTCTCACTGCATTTTGTTACGTGTTCAAAGTAAACACGGTCTCTGTCTCTATCTTTGACGATAATAGTGTTAGCTTTCTATCCCAAATGTAGTTTGGCCTGCTAGCCTACACAGCACAGGACTATCACACAACACACTCACAGTCGTGATAACCGGTTGGTTGGCAATGCTACGCCACACATTGTCTTTCAAATCGTTGTCCTTGTAGTATGTGAATTGGCTGAATTGATATTTTACGTCGTTCAGAGTAGGGCTGTTTTCGACTAAGGATTTTCATAGTCGAATCTGATTCGTTAGATTTTGCCGTAGTCGACTGATAGTCGAACCTTTTTTTTTTCTTTTTTTTTTTTTAGATAGCAGCTAGATTTTTTCCATTTCAAACAAAAGAGCTAAAAAAACACATATATATCACACATATATCATAACATTTCATAAACATGAGGAGCAATATGAGAGAGAAATTTGGTGATGGTTGTTTAGGTACATTAAACCACGTAAAGCTTTTTCACGCCCATGAGAACCGCGTGGAGTCAACTCACAGCCGCTCCGCTGCCCTGCTGAAAATGTGAAGCAGAAACGCTTAATATCAGATAACGTCCATAATAATTGGACTCTGGGTTCGATTTTTTGACCATTTTCAGTGGTTATGAGGAGCAATATGAGAGGGAAATTTGGTAATCGTTGTTTAGGTACATTAAACAACGTAAAGCTTTTTAACGCACATGAGAACCGTGTGGAGTCAGCTTTTTAACGCACATGAGAACCGTGTGGAGTCAGCTTTTTAACGCACATGAGAACCGTGTGGAGTCAGCTTTTTAACGCACATGAGAACCGTGTGGAGTCAACTCACAGCCGCTCCGCAGCCCTGCTGAAAATGTGAAGCAGAAACGCTTAATATCAGATAACGTCCATAATTGGACTCTGGGTTCGATTTTTTTTTATCATTTTAAGTGGTTATGTGGAGCAACATGAGAGGGGAATTTGGTTATCATTGTTTAGGTACATTAAACCATGTAAAGCTTTTTAACACACATGAGAACTGTGTGGAGTCAACTCACAGCCGCTCCGCAGCCCTGCTGAAAATGTGAAGCAGATTTTTGAATACATTTTTATTTATTTACATTAGTAAGCTACAGGACATCGTCTTTCAAAACATGACCTGAAAAAATAAAATAAAAATGGTACCCAGCCCTTCTGAAAATGCGAATGCATCTCTGTCCCCAGCACATTTCAAACCAAACTGACGCCCATGTATTCGACTATGAGGTTCATAGTCGAATCAGACCTCTCCGAATCGAATCGTCGAATCCTCGACTATTAGAAGTCAGCCCTAGTTCAGAGTCAAGTAGAAAATGTCCATACTGAAAACAGAAAGATAAAAATAGCCAACCAGCGCTGCCACCAGTGTAATACTCGGATTTGCGAGTCTCGAGGAATCCGTGCTTACCGAGTATTATGCGTGGGTGCTTGGCTATTTTCTGTATCTGTCGTGGTCACTTGATAGAGGAGTCAGACCAAGACTTCTGTGCTCAGAACTCAGTGTTTATTTCAACATTTCTCTTAACTATGACTCTACATCGTTCCACCCGATTACATCGTCCATTCCTCCATCCATCTCAACTCTCCTCTCTTCCTCTCTTTTCAACTCCTCCCCTTTTTGCGTGTTTCTTACACTCGCGATATCTCGCGTACCATCTAACTTTATTTAAACCTTCCCATTTCAATTCTTACACAGCCATAGAAACAGTTTCTTACCTCAGGCAATCCATCTCAGGAACAGTTAACGCCCCCACTTGGCAATAAACGTGCAATACACAACACTATTTATATATTTATTTATTTAACACACAATACTTGCTTGTATTTCTTTACATTTGTACATAACATAGGCTATCTGTACACACATATATTGTCTACTGTCTATTTGTGTATAATGTGCATTTTTAACGTGATCTCATGATAATACGTGTGTATTTTCACACATATTAATACTGACAACACATTAAAGGATTAGTTCACTTTCAATTTTTTTTTTGCTGATAATTTATATGATAATAAAATAATAATAATAATAATAATAAATTAAAACAAAGATGTCGGACGATTTTGAAGTTGGTGGAGAAAATGAGATGACATTTTTCGCCCTTCCCTACCTTTTTGAACCGACAAATAACTTTGATTAACTTTATAGTTATAACTTTAACTAAGATAGATGACGTGACCTTTCCAACGTGATGACGCAATGCGTGGCACATAATCAGAGATAGTTCACAACAAGCATTTGTGGTTAAAAAGTATATATTTTTTTTTTTTTTTTTTTTTTAGAAAATGACCGATCGTTTTGCTAGATAAGACCCTTATTTCTCAACTGGGATCGTGTAGAGACTTTGAAGCTGCATTGAGACGGACATTTGAACCTTCTTTGAACATTGGTATAGTTGGTTGCAATTGAAGTCCATTCTGTGTAGAAAAATCCTGGAATGTTTTCCTAAAAAAACTTAATTTCTTTTCAACTGAAGAAAGAAAGACATGGATATCTTGGATGACATCAGGGTGAATAAATTATCAGCAAAAATGTTTTTGAAAGTGAACTAATTCTTTAAAGGGGTCATATAATGGTACATGCACTTTTACAAGTTGATTGTACTGAAATGTGTGTTGGCAGTGCCTGTACACAACCATCATAAAATGATAAAAATCCATCCAGTGGTTTTTTTTTTAATCTTCTTATACGTTTCCTCCTGTCTCAGATCAAGCTGTTCGATATTGTGACGTCACAAAATCGACGCCCCTCCCACGATGGCTGATTGACAGCAGTGTTTCAAACACAGACCCGCCCTCGTGAGCGAGCTGTCAATCACAGCACGCGCCGACAGGCGCGTTCATTGTTGATAGCTGGAGTGCTGAGTAGAATGGCGTCTAACGATTGTGGTGTTCTGTTCTTGGGTGTAATAACGAACACAGCAGTCATGTTGATGTCCCTAAATCCGAACCGCTGAAGACGCAGTGGCTGAGTTTGTTTTCGAAGGGAATATTGCCTGCACTGCCTGATCCGCCCTGGCCGCCTGCACAGCCTGCTCCGCCCTGGCCGCCTGCACAGCCAGTTCCGCCCTGGTCTCCCGTCCTGCCGCAGTCTCCAGGTCCTCTTCCGCTCCATGGGCCTGGCCCTCCATCCCGCCTCCGGGCCCGCCTCCGCTCCACCACCCTCCTGGACTGTTTTCCTGAGGAGCGTCTGGAATCCGCTCCTTAAGTGGGGGGCTATGTCATGATTCCTGTCCTGTGTTCCCCTTGTCTTGTGTGCACTTTTGTTATTTCCTGTTTTGCGCCATGTTTTGTTGGCCACCCAGCCCCAACCAGGTCCAGTTTCTCTAAAACATAAAGGGCAGAAACAGAGCTCGGCGAGTCGCGCTCCCCAGAGACTGGGGACTGGCACGTCGTGTTCCCCAGAGAATGGGGACTGGCACATCGCGCTCCATCACCTAAAAAGAAGCTGGACTTGAGATCTCTGATTTTAGAGAAAAAGAAGAGGTCCTGAAGCTTTTGCGCCCAGGACCGAGGGGGTGTGCCGGGGGTGTGCTGGTTCCCAAAAAAGATGGGGGGTTGCGTCCAATTCTAGACCTTTGCACTCTGAATCGTTCTCTCAAGAGATTCAAATAAAAAATGTTGACAATCAAAATGATCGTGTTTCAAATTCAGCACAGAGACTGGTTTGTCACGATCGACCTCAAGGACGCATATTTTCACATAGAAATTCTTCCACAACACAGGAAGTTCCTGAGGTTTGCTTTTGGGGGCGGAGCTTGCCAATATTGGCTTCTTCCATTCGGCCTAGCCTTGTCAACCCGCACATTTGAAAAATGCATGGATGCAGCTCTGGCATTTTAAATTACATAGATGACTGGCTGATATTGGCCCAGTCTCAAGAGCTTACGGTACGACATCGAGATACCGTCCTGGCTCATCTTCAAACTCTGGGGCTGAGACTCAATGCCAAGAAAAGCGTTCTTTCTCCAGCTCAGAGAAAAATGTATCTAGGGGTCGTATGGGACTCGGTCACGGTTGTCTCCCGCACGTGTCGAGTCCATCATAAACACCCTGAGCAATGTCAGGCTAGGTCAGGAGATTTCACTCCATCATTTTCAAAGAATTCTCTGACTTATGGCAGCTGCATCCACAGTTATGCCTTTGGACCTTCTGCATATGAGGCCGTTTCAGTTGCCGTTTTCATCCAAGGGCCAATCCCCAAAGGCGGATAAGGGTTACACGCCGTGGCCTTCATACCCTTTCTATGTGGCTCAGACCATGGTTCCTCACCTTGGGTCCCACTCGCAGGATGCTAACGACAGATGCTTCCCTGACAGACTGGGGAGCGGTCTTAGATGGCCGTCCAGCCCAAAGGGTGTGGAGAGGCCATCATCTCGACTGTCACATCAATTGCCTTGAATTGATGACTGTGTTTCTGGCCCTGAAATACTTCCTCCAGCAGTTAAGAGGCTACCAGTAGTCACTTATAAAAAATTGCCAGGCCGGACTGCGTTCACGCCATTTGAACAAACTAGCGTGGCAGATTCTGCTTTGGGCTCAGGACAAGTTCCTGTCCCTCAGGGCGATTTATACTCCTGGAAGCACAAATGTAGGAGCAGATCTATTGTCCAGACAGGAGGTCACACACGGGGATTGGAAGCTCCATCCTGATGTGGTCAGTCAGATCTGGGAAAGATATTACAAAGCAGAGGTGGACCTCTTCGCTTCACAAGAAACAGCGTAATGTTCCCTCTACTTTTCACTGACTCCTCCAGCCCCCCTGGGTCTGGATGCCATGGCCCATGCATGGCCCAGGAATCTTCATGTCTGGCCCCTGAGGGGGACTGGCTAAGAGATGCTGGACTTCCAGCAGATGCGATTGAGACCATTCTGAGTGCTAGGGCTCCTTGCACCAGAAGAAAGTATGCCCTTAAGTGGCGCGTCTTTGAAAGGTAGTGTGCTACATATCTTGCAGACCCAGTCCACTGCCAGATTGTTTCAATGCTGGAGTTTTTGCTAGAAAAGCTGTCAGCAGGCACATGTCCATTGCAGCTTGCCACACTCTGATTGACGGGGTTTCAGTGGGGAGACACCCTTTGATCGCCCACATCATTCGTGGAGCCAGGTGACTTAGGCCTCCTGTCAGAGTCAAAGTTCCTTCATGGGACGCTTTTTCAGGAAACAGGGTTACAGTCAATTAACCTGAGACGTTGTATCCTATAGAACAATAGTTGACAATAGAACCATAAAATACACCAAAACACAACTTAAATTCACAAAAGAAATCAATTTCATTTGCTTGATGTAATCCAAATCTTTAGAATCCAAACATTTGCAAGAAACAGATCCAAATTCAGCTTTTTATCCAGCGATCTTCATCTCATTTCTCAGCAGCTACCGTAAATGTCAGGAAAAAAAAGGAACAGGAAGAAGAAAATATTATGGTACCTGTCGCTTATTTGTGCACATCAAAAAAAACAAAACAAAAAAAAAACACTGCTTTATTAATGGATCAACCCCAATCCTCACCCCAAACACCAAACATTTTCAGTAATACCTATCTTTACACTTAATTATCATAATTTTAAGCGTGTTAGTCATCATTTTTCTTGTAACATTCCTGTATTTTTTCCTTATACAAATTCTTAAATTTACAAACACTTTTGCAGCACTTCAGTTCATAGTCCAAGGTGTTCCACAGTTTAACTCCGTAAATAGACAAACACATCTCTTTTTGTGTAGTACGTGCGAAAAGAGTTTTAAAATGATATTGTCTTCTATGGCCATCTTCCTCTGATACGAGAGTAAATACATTTTGTAAAACCATAGGCAGAACTCTCTGCTTAGCTTTCCACTTAAAAATCAAATCTTCAAATCAACCAAATCTTTGAATCTTTTTAGAAATCCAGAATTTACAAATAAACTGTTAGTGTGTTCTCTGTATCATGTCTTGTTGATAATCCTTAATGCTTTTTTTTTCTGTAACAAAAACAGAGGTTTTGTGTTACTAGGGTATGTATTACCCCAGACTTCTGTGCAATATCCAAAATATGGGAGTATTAGGAAATTGTACAACATATGCAACGAAGAATAAACATAAAACATCTTTAACTTTATACAAGACCCCAATACGTTTACAAACTTTACTCTTAATATAAACTATGTGATCTTTCCAATTCAATTTATCATCCAAAATAACACCTAAATGTTTTATCTCATTAACTCTTTCAATATCAGTTCCTTCAATTGCTATTCTTACATTTTCATTCTTTTTACAATTACCATAAATCATGTAATTTGTTTTCTCCCAATTTAAACATAATTTGTTTTTGTCAAACCATTTCTTAACTTTTCCCATTTCTGAACTTATATTTTCTGTAATTTCTGACAGATTATTTCCAGAATAAAAAATGTTGGTATCATCGGCAAACATCAAAAACTGTAATACTTAAGACACTTCACAAAGGTCATTAATGAACAAAATAAAAAGTAATGGGCCTAAAACGGACCCTTGTGGAACTCCGCATATTATATATTTTAACTCAGATCTTTGACCATTAATTTGAACAAACTGCTGTCGATTGTTGAGATAACTTTTGATCCATTGATGAGCTGGACCCCTAATGCCATAGTTGTATAATTTTGACAATAGCAGACTGTGATTTATGGTGTCGAATGCTTTACTTAAGTCGATGAAGACCCCCACTGTGTGTTGCTTATTCTCAATTGCAGATGTAATTTTTTCTATGAGTTCAATTAATGCCAAAGCTGTTGATCTTTTTGCTCTAAAGCCATATTGTTTTTCAGTAATTAATTTATGTTTTTCTAAAAAAAAAATAGTTTTTGAGCAAACCACTTTTCAAGGATTTTAGAAAACAGAGAGCAATGACACTGGTCTGTAGTTGTTAAAGTGATGTACATCTCCATTTTTGAAAAGTGGAACGACTTTAGCGACCTTCATCTTCTCAGGAAAGACACCCGAATGTATAGACAAAATAAAAATAAAAGTCAGTGGATTAATAATACAGTCAATGGTCCTTTTTACAATGGTCATGTCAAGTCCGTCACTATCAGTAGATGTTTTATTTTCACATTTGAGAATATCGCTGAAGCGCTTGGGAGGCTCTCGAGAGAGCCTCTTGTGCAAACTATGAGCGTTTTTTATTAAAAAATGCTCCGCTCTCGTCGGACCCTTTTCTCGAGGGAGGAGGGTTCAGCATCTGAGCTGTGGTGCGTGCGATCTGTGAAACAATACTGTTTGGGTACGAGGCGTTCACAGTCAGTTCCTGAGGGTGCTGGCAGTGTTCATTAAGAAATATCTCGGCGCGCGTGAGAAAGAGAAAATCCGTGAGCTGTCGGATGTTTCAACCTCGCACCTGTTGACTTTCTTCTTGAGGGATGAAAGCCAAATATTTTTTAACGGCTCGTTTCTCGCGCTTGCCGAGGCAGTGTGTAGATTACGAGAACGTATAAATGTTAAAACAGTATTGTCTGGTGATTATGGCTGCATTTAATTCTATGAATTAAAATGGTGGAATATTATCTGACTTTTAAGAAGTTAGATATTTAGTAATTCAGCCTATCATCCAGATCGCGTTATCCAGTGTTTTTGGCTGCATTTTAATTGAGGAATTAAAATGATGAGCAGTGAACAAAAAGAGCAGGTGTAATTCTGGTCTTTTTGTAAAATGTGAAATTTACATATTTCTGTTTCTTTTCAGACCACGTCTCCAGTTTTAGAGTCTGGGGCAAAATGTTATGGGTAAGAAACTAAATCTAAAGATTTTTTCGATGGTCAGGTAGTAGGTCTTAACAGGCCTCCGTGACCAGACAGTCCCCATTTTGCAACCGGACAGTGCTTGGGCCTCCCTGAGGTGAGCTCCCAGGAATTGACTGTCAAGGAGTAATGTGGTTATCAGGTTATAGGCCTCACTAGGCCTTCCTGAATATGAGCTTCCACATACTATGCTTGAATGAGCTCCCACATATTATGGTTATCAGGTCATAGGCCTCACTAGGCCTTCCTGAATATGAGCTCCCACATACTGTGGTTATCAAGTTATAGGCCTGTCCAGGCCTTCTTGAATATAGCTCCCATATAATGTGGTTATCAGGTCATAGGCTTCACTAGGCCTTCCTGAAAATGAGCTCCCACATACTGTGGTTGAATATGAGCTCCCACATTCTGTGGTTATCAAGTTATAGGCCTCACCAGGCCTTCTTGAATATGAGCTCCCACATACTCATATGTGGCCAGGTCATAGGCCTCACTAGGCCTTCCTGAAAATTAGCTCCCACATACTGTGGTTGAATATGAGCTCCCACATACTGTGGTTATCATGTTATAGGCCTCACCAGGCCTTCTTGAAAATGAGCTCCCACATACTGTGGTTATCAGGTCATAGGCCTTCCTGAAAATGAGCTCCCACATCCTGTGGTTGAATATGAGCTCCCACATTCTGTGGTTATCAAGTTGTAGGCTTCACCAGGCCTTCTTGAATATGAGCTCCCACATACTGTGGTTATCAGGTCATAGGCCTCACCAGGCCTTCCTGAGTATGAGCTCCCACATACTGTGGTTGAATATGAGCTCCCACATACTGTGGTTATCAGGTCAGGGGCCTCACCAGGCCTTCCTGAATATGAGCTCCCACATACTGTGTTTGAATATGAGCTCCCACATTCTGTGGTTATCAGGTCAGAGGCCTCACCAGGCCTTCCTGTATATGAGCTCCCATATACTGTGGTTAGCAGGTCAGAGGCCTCACTAGGCCTTCCTGAGTATGAGCTCCCACTTACTGTGGTTGAATATGAGCTCCCACATACTGTGGTTATCAAGTTATAGGCCTCACCAGGCCTTCTTGAATATGAGATCCCACATACTGTGGTTATCAGGTCATAGGCCTCACTAGGCCTTCCTGAGTATGAGCTCCCACATACAGTGGTTGAATATGAGCTCCCACATACTGTAGTTGCCAGGTTATAGGCCTCACCAGGCCTTCCTGGTTATGAGCTTCCACATGTCAGGTTACAGGCCTCACCGGCCTTCCTGAATGTGAGCTCCCACATACTGTGGTCATCAGGTTACAGGCCTCATCAGGCCTTCCTGGTTATGAGCTCCCACATACTGTGGTCACCAGGTTACAGGCCTCATCCGGCCTTCCTGGTTATGAGCTCCCACATACTGGGATATCAGGTTATAGGTCTTACTAGGCCTTCCTGAATATGAGCTCCCATACACGGTGGTCGCCAGGTTACAGGCCTCGCCAGGCCTTCCTGGTTATGAGCTCCCACATACTGTGGCGCCAGGTTACAGGCCTCACCGGCCTTCCTGGTGATGGGCTTCTACATGTCAGGTTGCAGGCCTCACCCGGCCTTCCTGAATGTGAGCTCCCACATACTGTGGTCATCAGGTTACAGGCCTCATCCGGCCTTCCTGGTTATGAGCTCCCACATACTGTGGTCGCCAGGTTACAGGCCTTACTAGGCTTTCCTGAATATGAGCTCCCACACATGGTGGTCGCCAGGTTACAGGCCTCATCCGGCCTTCCTGGTGATGGTCTTCTACATGTCAGGTTACAGGCCTCGCCTGGCCTTCCTGAATGTGAGCTTCCACATACTGTGGCCGCCAGGTTACAGGCCTCACCCGGCCTTCCTGAGTATGAGCTCCCACACACCGTGGTCGCAGGTCTTCCTAGTTATGAGCTTCCTCATGTCAGGTTATAGGCCTCATCCGGCCTTCCTGAATGTGAGTTCCCACTTACTGTGGTCACCAGGTTTCAGGCCTCATAGGCCTTCCTGAGTATCCCACATACTGTGGTCGCCAGGTTACAGGCCTCACAGGCCTTCCTGAGTATGAGCTCCCACATACTGTGGTCGCCAGGTTTCAGGCCTCACAGGCCTTTCTGAGTGTTAAGCTCCCACATTCAGTGGTCACCAGGCTTCAGGCTTCCTAAAGGCCTTCCTGGTTATGAGTTTTCACATGTCAGGTTACAGGCCTCTCCAGGCCTTCCTGAATGTGAGCTCCCACGCATTGTGTCCATCAGGTTATAGGCCTCATCTGGCCTTCCTGATCATGAGTTCCCACATGCTGTGGTTGCCAGGTTACAGGCCTCACCGGCCTTCCTGGATAAAAGCTCCCACAGTCTGTGGTCGTCAGGTCACAGGCCTCAGGGGCCTTCCTGAGAATGAGCTCCCACTTACTGTGGTCGTCAGGTTATAGGCCTCACTAGGCCTTCCTGAATATAGAGTGATGAAGTACATGCACCTTTACTTCATCTATTTTTCTTAAACCCATGCTTATGGTAAGTCACACGACTAACGTCCTGTGTACTTTCTAAAATCCATTTTTGTGGTAAGGGTCATGCGCTGTACGCTTCGGTCCCTTCCTATGTGGCTCAGACCCTGGTCTTTCACCTCGGGTCCCACTCTAGATGCGTCCTGTCGTCACGTATATTACGACAGACGCCTTTCCCTAGCTAACTTCCACATTCTGATGAGCTCCCACACACTGTGGTCACCGCATTACAGGCCTCACCGGCCTTCCCGAGTATGAGCTCCCACATGCTATGGTCGCCAGGTTACAGGCCTCATCAGGCCTTCTTGGATTCAGAATGGCTAAGGACATGCACTTTCTTTCATGTACTTTCTATAATCCATATTTATGGTAAGGGTTGTGCGCTGTACGCTTAATTCCCTTTCTTACGTGGCCCAGACTTCGGTTCTAGGGCCTTTCTGAAAGTAAGCTCCCACAGGTTGTGGTCCCCAGGTTACAGGCCTCACCGGCCTTCCTGATATGAGCTCCCACATGCTGTGGTCGCCAGGTTAGAGGCCTCACCGGCCTTCCTGATAGGAGCTCCCACATGCTGTGGTCGCCAGGTTGGAGGCCTCACCGGCCTTCCTGATATGAGCTCCCACATGCTGTGGTCGCCAGGTTAGAGGCCTCACCGGCCTTCCTGATATGAGCTCCCACATGCTGTGGTCGCCAGGTCAGAGGCCTCACCGGCCTTCCTGAAGGTAAGCTCCCACATACTGTGGTTGAATACAAGCTCCCCCATGTTGTGGTCGCCAGGTTAGAGGTCCTACCAGGCCTTCCTGGAGGTAGCTCCCTTTAGGCCCTCACAGGCCTCCTCAGTGTTTTGAAACACAAACACTGGGTAGATCCATGGATCGAGTAGAGAAACTCCCCTCGCTGGCAAGGGTTGTAAAGCACTATGCTGAGTCATACTCTCCAGGATGTCCCGTCTCTGAGATCCGGGCTGAGTGGTTCACTGCCTGCTTTGCAGTCCCTCGGGTTGGATGCCTTCCTAAGGCAAGTGTCCAGAGGCTCTGTCTTCGGACAGACAGGAAGTGGCCAGACTGTAGTGTCTTATGTAGTGACACCAGGTCAGGCCTACCTGGTGGCATTTCAGGTGGCACGCTCCCCTGAATAGTGACTGGCTGGGAGTCCCTTGGGTCCCCTAGCCACACTCCCTAGAAGGGACCCCTTCTATTGGAAGCTGATGTCCTAAGCCTTTGAGCTGGCCCAGATATACCCCCCATTAACTATGTTTTGGCGGTTTCTCGGTTCATTAGCTTGGGCTATGACCGGTAGGGAGTGCTGTCACTGACAGCCCGATGTGACCTAAGGGTGAGTGGTTCCAGTGTTTCTGAATTACTGGTTCGGACAGTTGTCACTGCCTTTGGGCATGCACTCCCCTCAGCATGGTGGCGTTGGTATATCGTTCCCCATAGCGTCATTCTGACGTAGTGTAGAGTTCCCTTTCGAAAGGGAACGTCTCAGGTTACGACTGTAACCTATGTTCCCTGAGAACAGGGAACGAGACACTACGTCTTCCTGCCATGCCTCGGGCCTGCCTGCAACAGTCCCTTCAGACGATAGGATGTTGTCATGTGTGCAAGGCTCCCCTTTATACATCCAGGTCGCGCGTTAATCAATCAAGCTGATGATTCACGGCCTGTCGCCGGTCAACATGATTGATGTGAGTTGATATTTGATTTCAGACACCTGTCACGCCTGAGGCGTTCCCCATAGCGTCATTCTGATGTAGTGTCTCGTTCCCTGTTCTCAGGGAACATAGGTTACAGTCGTAACCTGAGACGTTTTTCTTCATAACTGTATGTAGTATGTTTTGTATGTATGTATGTTGTATGTTGTATGTCTTTCTTCGTCGCCGTCGAAAATCCTTCAGCGGAACATACAAAGTACGTTTTAAGTCTGAAAATTACGTACCTACGCATTAATAATGAGACCAGGCTGGTATTTTTTAAAATTTATTTTGTATATTGTTTTTTCCTAATTACTTATTATTTTTGTATATTGAGTCTTTTTGTCATTTTGTTTGTGCTGTGGAAGCTTGTGTAAACATACGTAACATAAAGCTATGTGTAAACATACTTGGCAATAAAGCTCTTTCTGATTCTGATGTGTTTACATGTGTACTGAACAAAATTATAAACGCAACACTTTTGTTTTTGCCGCATTTTTCATGAGCTGAACTCAAAGATATAAGACTTTCTGTGTACACAAAAGGTCTTTTTTCTCTCAAATATTGTTCACAAATCTGTCTAAATCTGTGTTAGTGAGCACTTCTCCTTTGCCGAGATACTCCATCCACCTCACAGGCATATCAAGATGCTGATTAGACAGCATTATAATATTGCAGGTGTGCCTTAGGCTGGCTACAATAAAAGGCCACTCTAAAATGTGAAGTTTTACTGTATTGAGGGTGTCCGGGGGGGTCCAAAAATCAGTCAGTATCTGGTGTGACCACCATTTGCCTCACGCAGTGCAACACATCTCCTTCGCATAGAGTTGATCAGGTTGTTGATTGTGGCCTGTGGAATGTTGGTCCATTCCTCTTCAATGGCTATGCGAAGTTGCTGGATATTGGCAGGACCTGGAACATGCTGTCGTATACGCCGATCCAGAGCATCCCAAACATGATGGTGAGTATGCTGGCCATGCAAGAACTGGGATGTTTTCAGCTTCCAGGAATTGTGTTACCTTACAAGGAACTCTTACCTTACAAAGGAATCACATGTTCAGATGTCTTAGACTTAGACATTTCAGTTAAACATTTGTATTACAGTTTACTGTAGTGGAATACTGAGGTTTCGGATTCACAAGCTGAATTACTGTATTGGATTAAGAAATAAATGCATGCATTGTGCATTTTGGATAAGATATATATGTATGCATAGTGTATTATTATACTGAACAGAATCAATTCTTAAATTTTGTATTTGATGGACAGAGTTTTCATTGACAGATCGATGCATTTTTATGCACCCGTCTGATCTGGACTGAGAGTGGAGAGAGGGAGTGCCTGGACTGACGTCCCAATGATTCCTTGGGATGGGGTCATTTATACGCTATTATCTGCACCATTAAGTAGCACATTGGCAGGCTCAATGTATTCATCATAATGACCTTGATTAGCGTCTTTTTCAATTATTAAAATAAGCTGTTTTTCTTCAACACTGATCTGAGAACAATGTTTTGTCTTCTGTGTTCCATGAAGAAACTATGTGTTATTCTGAATGTCAAGCTTTTCTTATGTTGATTTGTCTTTGTGTAACTGGCATGGAGTCTGATTTGATATCAGACATCACCTCATTTAGCAGGATATTCACCTACAAAAAAGTATTTGATTTAACTAAAAAAAAATTCACTAAGAAATAGAAAGTACATAAAAAAGGCAAGTAACATAAATTAAAGGCACAATGTGTATTTTTTTTATTATAAAATATTCAAAAACCACTAGTACAATGTTATATATTTTTGTTGACTTGTCCACTTGCAATTTCCCAAATGTTTCCAACAATGTTTAAATCAAGAGCAATCAGCTATTTTAACTAGTGTAACTGCCCATGTCATTGCGTCGCCTGACAGTTGTCATTTTCTCATTACCCTCGATTTCCGGTTTTACTTCAGTAGAATCCTTGGAAACATGTTTTTTATTAGACAGGTGAACAACTGTTTTGGATACCTTATCAATGCAAAACTAGTCATTGTTATATAGCTGAACATGATTAGTTTTACTTGTTTTCTTAATTCACCATGAATAACATGTTTGTGCCATGCCTCAGAGACAATGTTCCCTTTCGAGAGGTCTCTCGTATTGCGTAAGTAGCTATGGGAAAACTCCTTTTCTCGAGAATATTGAAGCCAAATTTTATAAAACGCAGTGCATCTGCACAGCAGACACATATCTGAACGTCAAGTCAAGTCAAGTCAAGTCAAGTTTATTTATATAGCGCTTTTCACAACACAGGTTGTATCAAAGCAGCTTCACAGTAATAAATTAGAACAATACATCAATGTTTGTTTCTAGTGGAACGTCTACGTTCGGTAATGCTGATCAATAGTATCGTTGATTGATTAATTCAATTAAATATCCCCAAATATCCCCAACTGAGCAAGCCAAAGGCAACAGTGGCAAGGAACCGAAAAACTCCATCAGGTGACCTAATGGAGAAAAAAAAAACCTTGGGAGAACCCGGGCTCAGTCGGGGGCCAGTTCTCCTCTGGCGTTTATGAACTAGAGGTCGGATTTAACTGTAGGATTAAAAGTATTATATGAATGCCTGGCTGAAGAGATGCGTCTTTAATCTAGTTTTAAACTGGGAGAGCGAGTCTGAGCAACGAACAGTATCCGGAAGACTATTCCAGAGTTTTGGTGCTAAATGTGAAAATGCTCTCCCTCCTTTGGTGGATCTGGATATCCTAGGTATGACCAAAAGCCTCGAATTTAGTGACCTTAAAGAGCGCGATGGATTATAGGGCGATAGAAGATCGGTTAAATAGACTGGAGCTAAGCCGTTTAGGGCTTTATAAGTCAGTAGCAATACCTTGTAATTAATACGGGACTTTATAGGTAACCAATGTAGGGATGATAAAATCGGTGTTATATGATCATATTTTCTTGATCTAGTTAGAACTCTAGCGGCGGCATTTTGGACTAACTGTAGCTTGTTTATTAAGGATGCAGGACAACCGGCTAATAACGCATTACAGTAATCTAGTCTCGAGGTCATGAATGCATGAACTAACTTTTCTGCGTCAGAAACTGATAGCATATTACGTAGCTTAGCAATGTTTCTAAGGTGGAAAAAGGCTGTTCTTGTAACATATGAAATATGATTTTCAAAAGACAGGTTGCAGTCTAATATAACACCCAGGTCTTTTACTGTAGAGGATGAAGTAACAGGACATCCTACTATGTTAAAGTTGTATTGTGAGAGGTTTTGTGGGTGGTTTTTTGAACCGATAAGTAGTACCTCTGTCTTGTCTGGATTTAATAAAAGAAAATTATGCGTCATCCAATCTTTTATATCTTTAACACACTCTGTCAATTTGGATAATTTAGCGTTTTCATCTGGCCGTGATGAAATATAGATTTGAGTGTCATCAGCATAACAATGGAAACTAATTCCATGTTTCCTTATAATATTTCCAAGTGGTAGCATATATATTGAGAATAATAGAGGGCCTAACACAGATCCCTGCGGCACTCCATAGTTTACTGGAGTTATGATAGATTTTTCTCCATTTAAATAAACAAAATGGTAGCGGTCAGATAAATACGATCTAAACCAGCTTAATGCTTGTCCTTGAACACCAGTATAATTTTGTAGTCGATCTAAGAGTATTGTATGATCTATAGTATCGAACGCAGCACTAAGATCAAGTAAAACTAATATTGAGATACAGCCTTGGTCAGAAGCTAAAAGTAAATCATTTGTGATTTTAACGAGCGCAGTTTCAGTGCTATGATGCGGCCTGAATCCAGACTGAAACTTTTCATAGGTGTCATTTTCTTGTAAGAAAGAGCCCAGTTGAGCGGACACAACTTTTTCTAGTATTTTAGACATAAAAGGTAGATTTGAAATGGGTCTATAATTTACTAGATTATTCGGATCTAATTGTGGTTTCTTAATGAGAGGTTTTATAACTGCCAGTTTAAATGTTCTTGGAACATGACCTAAAGATAAAGACGAGTTAATAATATTGAGGAGAGGCTCTTCCACTACAGGTAACACTTCTTTCAATAGTTTAGTTGGTATGGGATCTAATAAACATGTTGTTGTTTTAGAGGAAATGATAAATTTATTTAACTCTTTTTGTTCTATAGTTGAAAAGCACTGTAATTGTTCTTGCGGCGTGATAATTGAGGCTGAATTATAAGGCGCGATTGAGGATTGAACGTTTACAATTGTGGTTCTGATGTTTTCTATTTTCTCAGTGAAGAACTTCATGAAATCATTACTACTAAACTGTAATGGAATACTTTGTTCAGGAGACATCTGTTTATTTGTTAGTCTCGCCACGGTGTTAAATAAGAACTTAGGATTGTTATGGTTGTTTTCTATTAGTTTGCGTAGATGCTCAGCCCTGGCCGCTTTTAGGGCCTTTTTATAACGTGACATACTGTCTTTCCATGCGATTCTAAAGACCTCTAAGTTGGTTTGTTTCCATTTACGCTCTAAATTACAGGTTTCTCTCTTTAGAACACGCGTAGTACTGTTGTACCATGGTGCTTTACTTTTCTCTCTGACCTTTTTTAATCTAATGGGCGCAACAATATCCAATGATCCAGAGAGAATGGTGCTCATAGTGCTAGTTAATTCCTCAAGTTCATCTGTTTGTTTGGGTTCACTGAGCAGCTGAGACAGATCCGATAAGCTGTTTGAAAAATTATCTATGGTGGATGGAAGGATTGTTCTGCCTAATCGATAACGCGGCGCAGCATGATATATTACAGGAGTACGTAATATGCAAGTTACCATGTAATGGTCAGTGACATCGTCACTTTGTGGAATGATATCTATATCGGTTGGATCGGTTCCATGTGATATAATTAAATCGAGTGTATGATTAAATCGATGAGTCGGTCCGGTAATGTTTTGCTTGACCCCAAAGGAGTTTAATAAATCTGTAAACGCAGCCCCTAACGCATCATTTTGATTATCTACATGGATATTAAAGTCTCCAACAATTAATGCTTTATCGAAGTTAACTAATAGGTCTGAGAGAAAATCTGCAAACTCTTTTAGGAAATCAGCGTAAGGCCCAGGCGGTCTATATACGGTAGCCAAGGCTAGAGATAATAGGGATGTTTTTCGAACATCTAAGAGCGTAACATTTAGTACAAGTACTTCAAATGAAATAAACTTATAACCCGTTTTCTGAGTAACATTGAGAAAATCTCTATAGATTGTTGCAACACCGCCGCCACGACCATTCAGACGGGGCTCGTGCTTATAGGAGTATCCTGCTGGAGTAGACTCATTTAAACCAAAATAATCATTTGGTTTAAGCCAGGTTTCAGTAAGGCAAAGTACATCGAAGCTATTATCTGTGACTATTTCATTTACAATAACTGCCTTAGGTGTGAGTGATCTAATGTTTAGAAGACCTAGCTTTAAAAATTGTTTTTGATTACCAATAGCAACATTTTCTGGTTTAATAACAATTAGATTTTTTCTAGATCCTGCAGTAGATTTATGATTTGATCTCACTAAACGAGGAATAGACACAGTTTCTATGCAATGTTCTACACTATTTATATCAGTTAAATTGGTGCAGCAGAGACTATGATTTGGACTTTTGTTTACTAGTCAAAAGGTATTTAACATTTTGGAGATGTTATCTGACAGAAGATCCGATCCGAATCTGCTTGGGTGTAAGCCATCAGCACGGTAAAGCCTAGGACGCTCCCAAAACAGATTCCAATTATTTACAAAGAGAAGTTTCTGCTCATTGCACCATGACATTAACCATTCATTAAGCGCAAATAATCTACTAAACTTTTCATGACCTAGTCGATACATGGGAAGCGGTCCTGACACAATAATCGTTATATCAGGCGATGTGCTGCGTACCGTATCGATCAGATTCCTGAAGTCTTTCTTCAAAACCTCCGTTTGGCGCAGTCTGATGTCGGCCCCTCCCGCGTGCAGGACAACGGTTCCGACGCGCTCGTTCAGAATCTCGGGAACGTGAGCAGCGATTTCAGAAACACGAGCACCAGGAAAGCAGTGACTATGCACCTTACTTTTATTTAACGTAACGTGTACGTGTCGAACGATGGAATCGCCGATGATCACAGCATCGCGTTCTGTTTCGCGAAGAGGGGAGAAGCGGTTTTGTGTGGATATCTCGAAAACCGGGAGGGTCGGAGAGAGTTTTCTTGGTCTAGACCTGACTCGCGACTTCCGCTGCGGAAAAATCCAGGCTTCGTGATGGCATGTTGGAGCCGGAGTGAACGAGACCATGGCTGATCGCGACCTCGACGTTCGGGACCGATGTTGAGGAACGCACGGAGTAGACGAGGTCGGAGTCAGCGGGTTAGTAACATTAATCTCTGATTTGTGTGCCTCGGCACGTGATGTTTCGAGAGCCAAACGCCGGTCTATCAGCTCGGCTTTTCTTACTAAAAGGTCGTGGATCTGTTTCTCAACAGCTTCCAGCTCAGACTGCACCGCGTGCAGCTCAAATGTGTCCTCACCTGCACCAAAAGGTAGACTACTTACATTTGATATATTCGCCATTTTAACAGATGGACAGTAAGTTAAGTTAGCAACGACGCTACCAGTGGTGCTATCAATATTAATACTAATTTATGGCTTAAGTCTTGGATATAATCCGTCTTTTCAGTGGTACGGGTGTAGAGTAGACGCACGATAGGCGAAAAAATGTTTGTTTGTAACTTAAATGAGTGCGGAGAAGACGCGTTCAGCCGTGATCCACGGACGTAACCTATAAGAGTATCCAGCGTTGGATCACAAGGCTTGAGACGCGTCTGCTCAACAATCCGCGTTATAACTATGAGGTGAGGAAAAGTAGAAAATGTTCGTTGTAAGTGAGTTTAAAGAGAAATCAAGAATTATAAATCAATCGATGGAGCTCCAAAGACAACAACGCGCTCAGACGCGACGCATGCGCATTCGAAACATGGAACGTCTCTGGAACGTCTAGTGCGATCATTGGCTGTGCTGCGGCAACTGCACGAACCTATGGTGAGGCAGCTCAGGCGCGCGAACCAATAAGGCCGCTTCGAGCCCAGGCGCGTTAGAGCCCGCCAAAATGGACGTGGCTTATAGCTTTATAAGCCCCAATTTTTGCCATATAATCAGATTTAATCTCCTTCAGAAAGTTTCCACTTCGCTGACCTCCGGTTGAGAAGCATTCTTCGCTGCCGTCAAAAAGCCTTCAGCGGAACAAGCCACCTGCTAAGCAGTTCTGAAGACGCCGGCTTCCTGGTCTTGACTGGACGCCGCCTTTATCCCGCTGTTCTGCTGTGCCAACCGGCGCGCATATATCCTTTATAAGCTATTGTGTTCACCGCTGCGACTCACTTTCTAAAAGGGCAATTTTCTTAAGGTGTTGTTTCACCTGCGTCTCTGGCAGAGACCCTCTCTTCGGTGGAGATTGTCACTTCCTGTGCGCTCCCTGTCTGGACCGCGACCACGCTGAAGCTGCACTCTCTAAGGGCGGCTGCCCGGAGTGCGATGAGATGTCGAAGCCAACGTGAGAGCCAGCCTCGACTTGGAACTTCTCCGCGAAGAGTGGTCTCCGCCCGAGGAGCCCACGCGAGTTACACAACGAGCTAACGATGACGTCGAAAGCACTGCATTCAGCTCGTGTCAAGCCCTCCCCCTCCTCGGGTAAACTAAAGTACGACTCACCATGTCTGTCCTCCAGGTCTTCAGGCCAAAATTCTCCGCTCGATGGACGAGTCTGGACCTGACGCGGAAGTTTTCAAGGACCTGCACAGCACCACAAACTTGGCTTCTTGCGTGACTAAAACAACTGCTAAACCAGCGCCGCCGGTCTCTCAGGCCCGCCCAGCGGTTGAAGTCCGCCACCGCTCTCATTCTAAGAGAAGACATCAGTTCCCAGAACACCAGGGACCCCGACCCAAGATTGCGTTGGACCCTGAGCCTCGGAAGCCTTCCTAGTACTGTGACAGGAAGAAAAAGAGAGTGGTCGAGTCCCGCCGCGACCGGGCCGGCCTCCAAAAAGCTGTTTACACATCTCCCAGTCCCCTCTCTGGTTCAAGCGGCTGGAGATACCAACATTGCAGTCAATGAGTCTGTTTTTAAACACGCACACCTGCAGACAAACACCATTTTAACGGCAACCCAAAAGAGCACTTTCTGTCTGTTCCCCCTCTAGCTCACGCTGGAGATGTTTTAAAGGGGTCATACAATGGTACATGCACTTTTAGAATGTGGATTGTACTGAAATGTGTGTTGGCAGTGCCTGTACACAACCATCATAACATGATAAAAATCCATCACCAAAAATCCGTTTTCTTTTTTTTTAATCTTCTTATATGTTTTATGCTCTCTCAAATCAAGCCGTTCGATTTTGTGACGTCACAAATTGACGCACCTCCCACGATTGTTGATTGACAGCAGGGTTTCAACACAGACCCGTCCTCGCTTGTGAGCGAGCTGTCAACGCGGACCGGCGCGGTCATTGTTGAAACGTTGGAGCACTGTCTATGAGCAGAATGCCGTCTAAGCGATTGTGGTGTTCTGTTCTTGGGTGCAATAAGGAACACAGCAGTCATTTTGATGTTCCTAAATCCGAACCGCTGAAGACGCAGTGGCTGAGTTTTGTTTTCGAAGGGAATATTCCCCACGATCAACGTCAATGCTTTCATGTTTGCGCGAATCATTTCACACACCAGACTGCTTTACAAACGAGTGTCAGTAACGTTATAAAGCTGGTTTTGCTAAGAAGTTGTTTCTGAAAAAAGGATCGGTACCAACTATTCGTGTTCCTGCTGCACCTCCAGAAGAACTGAGTGTAACGTTTTATTAACCTTTATATTTATAGTTATATTAATCTTTGCAAATCGCTTGCACGCTTCACGATGAATGCAGCTAAGGTTTACACTCAGGGTACATTACGGCATGTTTTCTATGTACGACGTTCTCAATATAATTCATAATCCCACGTTTATAATGAAAAACGCGTCAGAGGCTATAATTAGATGTGCCACAGATGCATCTATAGGTCTTTTTGTCTTCAGACCATACTGTGTGTTTGTGAGTGTGTGTGTGTGTGTGTGTGTGTGTGTGTGTGTGTGACGCAAGCTCTCTCTGTCTCTGCTAGTAGTTAGTTTTCACAAGGCAAGGCGGTGCGCAGAAAATTATCTCTTTAACCTCTCACTCTATTAAACAAGCAAAAAGGGACAAAATAAATAAAAAATGAGCGATGAGCAAAGCAAACGGTGTGTGCCTCCGTGTTCACAGCCCATGTCTGAATGCGACACACACACCAGTATTGCGTTGTTTGTTTGGGGGAGGAGCACGCTGCCCTTACGTTGGAGCAGTGTCCAGTCCGGGCTCTTCAGGCCTACGTCCACCACACTAGCCAGTGGAACTGTTTGTTTGTCATGGGGGCCATAACAGGGGGGCGGCCACCACAAAACGGACAATTTCTCATTTGGTGAGGGATGCTACTGCCCTTGCCTATGAGGCGCGTGGTCAAGCATCGCCAATATTCATCAGGGCTCATTCTACCAAGGGGGTCACTTCTTCTGAGCATTGGCAGGGGGGTGCCCCCCTGCAGCATGTTTGTGATGTGGCAGGCTGGTCCTCTCCACACACATTCATAAGATTTTACAGTTTGGATGTTCATGCCATGAATCAAAATTACAAGCTCATGTCTGAGACCTTTCGCGTTCTTGTGAGCATGTGTGACGTCAGATAGGGCGGAATTTCCTTATACGGGTCCTAAGTGCACTTCTCCCGGAAGGGCGCGCGCGCACCTGTAGACCAGAGCGAGAGAGTGAAAGCAGTACGCCCATCAAAGCGCTGTGCTTGGCTTTAGGGAAGTATTTGCCGGATTTGCAGATCGTCTAATGCTTAAGGATGGAGCAGTCCCAATGATAAAGGTTCACGGTCGTGCGTTGGAACCGCAGGCGGTGAGTAAAACTGCTTCAAATGTCTGTGTGTTGTTAGCTATCGGCGCGTAAGCACAGCAAGTAAACAGTGAACAGCGCTCGTGATTCTTTAGCTCCGCCCACACAGCACGCCTCCAGCTCGTTTTTTCCCGGAAAGACTCGGTACAGCCTATCTTTCTTTTATAAATTTAATAAAACTAAAGACTTTTTGGAGATATGAAGGATGCAGTACTACTTTATAGGTACTCAAGATTAACATGAGATTGACTGAAACTGAGTGTTTCACCCCCCCCTTTAAGGCTATTCACATGAGCATGTTTAAACTAAAGGATTTATACTTTCATTACTTTGATATGCTACTCCACATAGGAAAAACAGACATGCTACTTAAGGTTATTCACATGAGCATGTTTAAACTAAAGGATTTATATTACTTTGATATGCTACTCCACATAGGAAAAACAGACATGCTACTGACCTGATGCAGACTAATATACACATATCAGAAGCGGATTGATATCGTCTTGGTCTGGCGTGAGGTTTACAAATAAGGTAATGCGAAAATAAGCCCAATGGCTCTCAATTAGAGCGTGCTGCAGTTAAATAGTATATAGTTTTTCACTATAGATTTACATTGGAAAATTGTGGGGCGCTGTAGTGCTGGGGAGGGCTCAGGCACCCTCTGCCTCACTTAGTATTAAGATAAATGCCTGTCGAAGCCATGCATTAAACATTAATATATCCTGGTCACTTTATGAATTAAAATAATCTAGAACATCTAAAAAAATATTTGTTGCAGAATGCTTAACACATTTACAATTTATTATTGATTCAGTTTATTTAGAGTTTTGAATTAATATGAGCTGCGGTAACTTTCAACACACTTTTAGTATGATTTTTTTGACCAAGTAAAACTGCGATGTGTTACCCTTTAAAGTGATAGTTCCCCCAAAAATAAAAATTCTGTCATTAATTACTCATTAATACCCTCATGTAGTTCCATACCTGTAAGACTTTCATTCATCTTCAGAACACAAATCAATATCTTTTTGATGAAATCTGAATGCTTTCTACTCTCCATTGACAGCTACGCAACTACAACTTTGACGTTTCAAAAAGTACATAAATAGATCGTAAAACTAATCCATATGAATTCAGCAGTTTAGTCCAAATTTTCTGAAGAGACTTGATCACTTTATATGATGAACAGATTTAATTTAGACTTTTTTTCACATTTAAGCATTGATCAGCAAACATAAACAAAAGCTAAACCGAACCTGCCTGACAAGCGAGAACAAACCTAATATGTTTTTGCAGACCTCAAACGTGCTGTGCAACATGAGAATGAACCTCATTGGTTCTCGCACATCAAGCAAACATGCCTGAGCTTCCATTTACCATAACTGATGTGTGAGTTGATGAATGTTTAGATTTTAATAAAAGCCTAAATTCAATCTGTCCATCATATAAAGCGATCTTGTCTCTTCAGAAAAGTTGGCTCAGTTCATATGAATTAGGTTTACAATATCTTTATGAACTTTTTGAAGCTTCAAAAGTGGTAGTTGATGTCAACGGAGGGACAGAGGGACAGAAAGCTCTCATATTTCATCAAAACAATCTTCCGAAGATGAACAAAAGTCTTACTGGTTTGTAACGACATGAGGGTGAGTAATTAATGACATCATTTTTAATTTTGGGTGAACTATCCCTTTAATAGGAATTTTTATGTTCCATGTCCATGAACATGATTTCTGCTTGAGTCCCATCTGATTGCTTTCCATTGCATGTGGAGGTGAAGATGAAAACTCCTTGATTCCATGTTCATTCACATCGTCATCAAGCTACGCCATTGTTATTGTTTTGAATAAGCGTCAATCCTCTAGTGGTGAAACTTACTGTGCCTAAAAAAAATTATATTTTCGAGCTAGGCAGAAAGACTGAAATAGTATTTTCTTGTAAACTTTACTGCCACTAAATGTTCTAATGCACAAGATGAATAAATTAACAATCTCTGCACATTTTCAGTTAAATGTCTCAACTTTGTCGTTGTTTCATTATTTATCATAGTAATAATACCATAGCACATACTGTTGCGATTGCAGGAGTAGGAGACGTGCCTCAGATATAACTGCAGCTATTTGCAACTTATTAAAATAATACAGGAGCAACAGATGATCACAACTGAAAGAAGATATAATCCAAAGGAAAATGCAAATGTTATATATTAACTTGCCAAATGGAACATGATCTGATCTAAAACAATATCTGACGATAAACTGAAGAAACAAAATAAGAGTATAAAAAAACAAACACATGTACAAGTCCATGTTCAAATAACATTATAACATGATACCATGTTCAAAAGCAGAAATAATGATTGAGGTACTTTTCGTAAGGGTTTTTTATTTTATAGTGTATATTTCACACTGCCAAACATGAATTCTCTTTTATATCTTAAATGGGAAATGTATTCTGGTAGATTTGTTATTAATCATTTTCTTATTTATTGATGTTTTCAATGTTTGATGATCCATTGGTTTTGTAATAGAATCAATCAGTTTAGTGAAGCAGGTTTTATAGTCATGTGATGTTAGACAGCAGTGAATGAATTTGTCGACTTTTTTCTTGAACTGGGTGCAAAGCATTTGACAATTTCCCCTGAGAACAGCTGCACCGCTTTCGCTTGCTCTATGCTGCTTCTCCTGTTTCGCAAATGGATGAAAAGAGCGTGTCAACCTGCTCTCAGAACTCGATTTTCATTTCATGCTCGGCAAAAGGCCATTCCCTCTCGTGTCCTCTCGCTATTGTGATTCCAACATGCTGTGAAGCACTGACTCAGCGGTAACGTCACACACCATTAGTTTGTAGCACAATGATGCATATGCGGATATTCTGTGCCTGCTAACTAGCAATTAAAACTGAGCGCCCACAAAATACTGTGCTAACTAAATTTATTTACTTGCTTATTTCTGTATTTTATTCTGGATTTAGAAGAAGGGTGGCATTTTCCACAATTGCGGTACACTATGGTGTCACATGTCTTTAAAAATGCTCAAATCCAGTATTTTTGTTTTGTTTTTTTGTTGTTCATCTATTAGATGTGACCTAAGATAAAATAAAGATAGCAAAAACTATAATTAAAACTAGAAAACTATAATTTAAATAATCTGTTGAGTTGAGCTAAAATAAAAAAAAATAAAAAAATGCTATTGACTCTGACCAAATTATAGTTAAAAAGTTAATTTAAGTTAAATCAGTTAAGATGCTAAATGACATATGTTAGTTTTTATTAATCAAATAATTCACACAAATCATTTAGACTCTGTCCCTAATTTTGGTATGCAAACACTAAAAATGGAAAATAAAACAGGGCAGTGTAATATTTAGTGTGACCTCCCAAGTTTGACGTATTTTGGATGTGCAGTTTAAGCAGCATTTATTGAAAAAGAAATGAAAAAATGACTTCAGGCTGTTTTGTATCCAGCTCATGGAAGGTGCCAAGAGCGTTTCTGCTTGCGTGCAAACGTCAAGATCGAGAAAAATAAAACCAAATTATTTCTGCGCTTCAAACAAATCTGACAGCTTCTGCGCTAATGACGCCGCATGTGGCATCTACTGCAAACGGAAGACACTGAGATCTCTCCGCAAGTCAATTAAAAACATGCAGGCTAAGCGATAGCAGCGTGCTTCCGCCCTCTGTTCCAGGCAATTTTACTGTGTTCGCCTCCCATTTATTTCTAACCAGCCAAGTTTGGGAAGCCAGTATGTAAAGGAGAGAGATAGAGAGATTCAGGCAATAAATTTGCTCGTGCTTCTTGCACAGGAAGACAAACAAACTCCATTCCATACAACTTGAACAGTAAGCTCATTATAATCAAAATATTTCATTTACATATAAATTGAGTTAAATCGCGTTACACGCTGACTGTGCTGCTCTGATAACCAAATCTTATCTGCAGCACTGCCTGTTTGTGTTGCCCAAGAGCTGCATTGTTGACACTATTGAAATCTGGCAAAAGCCAGCAAGAGTGTTCCAATGAACCGAACTGTACCATAAAAAATAAAAAATGAACTCTGGCAGAGTCACGTACCCCTTGGCTCCTTTTGTTTATTCTCTTATTGTGTACTTTCATTCAGTCAAAGAATGGTGGTTAGCACAAACGCTGGTAGCCTCTTGTGCCTTCGAGACGTTGTGGGTTTCAGTCAAACTCATAAAATACACAGTAAAACCTCCTGTGGCTAAATGTGACTAAAGAGGTTGTCTGACGTTAAACATTATCATGGCGAACAGGTAAACTCGTCTACACACTAGTCGCTTTCACAGGCTCGGTGTGTTTATCATGCTCTTGCAAACTCAAGCTTTCAGGGATAATGTTTTTGAAAAAAGACTGAAAGAGATGTTGAAGCTTAATGATGGTGATGCTGAAGTCATGTGACCATAAGTTCATTTATAGCCTATGTTTAGCTTTTTATTTCTGCCAATTGAATTACGCTTCAAAATTCATAAAACTATTTTTTGTTTGTGAAGATTATCAAGATTATCGTGATGAAGGAAGTGTGTAAAAAAGTGTGTTTTTTCTGCATTAATCCAAAAGCCAAAGGAAAAACACCATTGTTTTTGTCGAAGTGAAACCGGGTGATGCTATAATCAAACCATTATTTCTTCTATTAAAGACAAAAGGTGAGATTTTGAAGAACATTCTGGCCACTCTTTTCAAAGAATATAAGTAAATAAAGTCTGTGGCTGTCAAGCACCAACTTGAGGTAATCCATGTGGCTTTAAGTATATTTTCAAAACAATTCAGTCAGTCAACACAATTTTAGATGATTTATACACAATCTGATCTGGTTGCATCTCACTGGAGGTGATGGTTATCAGTCAAAGCAGCAAACTGACCACTATTATCTTACATTAATGCCATTTTGTGTGCAAATTTAAGCTTAAAAGCTCCAACCCTTGTTCACTAATATTGCATGAAAAGAGTTTCATGTATGAAAGAAAGACATTTTTACAACTTTTGATTGTAAATCTAGGCTAGTGAATTTAAATTACGTGAGCTTTTGCTTAAAACAAGATAAAACAAATCTGTCCATGATGTAAGAAACATATCCAAACATGTTTATTTTTCTTCATAAACCAATTTTTTAAAGCATACATTTTTTAAGCATAATTTGTAACTTAATTATAAACTTAATATATATGTATTGGAAAAGAAACACAAAATAGAAAATAAAGCTAAAACATGTAAAGAAATATATTTTTGAAGTGCATCTTAATTTTTTTACTGGAAAACAACGCTGAAAACAACAGCACCTGAGACTGCTCACATACACTAGTGATGGGCATGCACTGCAATCTGGAGCTTTTTTTTTGCAAACTAGTAACAGAAATATGAAACAAAAATATGTCACAAAAAATGCAACAAGATTCCATCTTGTAGCGTGCACTATAAGCTTCAATGGACAAGAAACACTGCAGTGAAGAAGGTGCAAATGTGACGCTGCATGCTTAGGGCCTCGGGATGTGCCAGTAACACGCTGGATGACAAATGGCTGCTTAAGAGTGTTTTAAGAGGATTACTGCCCCTCCCAGGAGACGAGGGAGCGAGCGAGGAGGCCAAGCATCTCGTTCAGCCACATTATCCAGCTCCTGTTGATTTATCGTCTATGACGGCACGTGCCAGAAACATGCACCACCGTGAAGCAGTTGTGCTGCAGGAAGTCTCGCTTTTAATCCCGTCAGTTTCCTGAGGTCGTCAGTGGGAGTATCGCCAGTCAATTAAACACTTGCTAGAAGAAATAAAATGAAGACAGTAAAGCATGTATGAGCATATTGTCATATATATCTGCATCCTCAAAACGTAAGGGATGAAAGGGAATATTATGGCCACAAAACATCATGGTAATGTAAATAATGTCTCAAAAACATGTTTGCCATGATACCACACTAGATGTATTCTCATAGTTGTAAGTGGGATTGTATTTACCGCTGAGAGCAAAACATACAAAACGTTAACAGTTGACAGTTTCTGAGCATCATTTGATGCATTATTACAAAGGTCTGTTATGAAAATATCAGTTTTTTTTTTTTAAAGACAGCTTCAAACTTCGAACTTAACTCATCCAATGACACTGTAGAGTCCGAACTCTCTGCTCTATCTGTTAATTTTGACTATTTTAAGTCTTTTAAACTCAAGTGTTTCATAATGAGAAGCTGTTCCAACAATGTCAAACTGATATCTGTTAAGAATCATCTGATCTTTTGAATAATTTGATCACCCAAGATTTATCCCAGTATAAAATATAAAGTGTTTTCTGTACCGCATTGCAGCAGCTGTGCTAATGTGATGACAAAAAGATGTACTGCGAAAAAATGCCAAGAAAACATATCTGCTATATGACTCTTATAAACCGTTTCTTTTAGGTGAGTCAAAGACACAACACAACCAGGGGTGCATTTCCCAAAAGCATCGTTAGCCAACTATGGTCGCAAGTTCCATCATTATCAGCATAGTTCAGCGAGTCAGTGTTTCCCGAAACCATAGTTCTAACGAAAGTTCACAAACAGCATCGCAAAGTTGTGAGGTTGGAACAACAGCTCTCGACCTGTGGTTAGAAGCATAGTTTCTTGTTTGCATGACATGTAGACTCAATGAATCCTTATCTTGAGACAAATAAGCAAACTGACATTCAGCAAAATCTATATATTTTATTTAGAATAAATAGAAATGTCATTTACGTCTTTTATTTTGTCAAGAGATTTAAAGCACCGTTTTTGAAGATTGCGCATGTGCGAACAAGCTTTACTATTTAAGAACAAGCCTATGATTGAATCTGGAAATAAATCAAAATAACTCAGAAAAATAGTCCTCAGATGCCATGTCCGTAATTTATAGCAAAACATCTAGCATCAATTTGATCTCAAACAGATTAATTAAAACAAGTTATTACTCCACCACCTGCGTGCCATCGTTAACCAACCTGGTTGAACGACCAATTTGCGACAGTAAGGTTTCAGGAAAAAGTCGTGACTAGCTGGTTGGTTTCTTCAATGATGCCTTATACTATGGTAGTTGAGCAGCGAGTTACGTTGTTGTACGGGAAACGCACCCCAGTGTTGCCAAATTTACAAACAAATGGACTGTGTTTCAATTATTTATGTATATCTAGATAAAGATAGTTGGGTGTTCTGGGTTGTTGCTAGGTGGTTGCTAGGCTAAGTTGTTCTGGGTAACCCTCAGTAATGCCCACTTTCTGATATTTACACCTCTGTTACACCTCAAAGGGATGGTTCGGAGTAAAATCAACCTAGGGTCCTTTGCACCATGACCTTGAGCCAAACACCCCCCCCCCCCAGAAGCCTTTTTGCATTCGTCCTGTTGCATTCTACAAGTTGTTACTTCTTCTTGAGTTTCTCCATCATTCCGGTTTGAACATAAAAGGCTAAAAGTTTTTGAAATTTTCAGTGCATGTCTGTTTGAGTACAATCTGTTGAAGCTCCGCCCTCTGTGCTGGGAGCAGCAGCTCATTTGCATTTAAAGGAACAGACACAAAACGGTGCGTTTTTGCTCACTCTCAAAAATTTACAATGTTAACATGCTATATAAAAATATCTGTGGGGTATTATGAGCTAAAACTTCATATACACACTCTGGGGACATCAAAGACTTATTTTACATCTTGTAAAAAGGGCATTATACCACCCCTTTAAGAAGTTCCAATCAACTAAAGATGTTACGAATATGACAGGAAGAGGACGTGTGTCTATGTTGTCTTAATGCACGGTGAGGAGGAAAAATTGAGTGGCCAAAGACTCTCCAAGGATCACAGATGGAGAAGTGCAGAGATTACTTGAGTCTTGGGGGTCAGAAAGCCTAAAAAATATATATCAAACAACCCATACGTCACGACATGTTGTTTGGGAGGGTTTCAAGAAAAATCCTCCTCGCTCCTCCAAAAAAAAAAAAAAAAAACTCCAGCATATTCAGTTGTCAGACATTTACATTTATGCATTTGGCAGACATTTTATCCAAAGCGACTTACATTCTTATCAGTTCTTGTTTTTCCTGGGAATCAAACCCATGACCTTGTCATTGCAAGCACCAATGCTCTACTGTTTGAGCAACAGGAAAGCTCATGACTGGAACTTCAAAAGGTACCGGATTCTATGGTTAGATTAAACAGAAAAAAAGGGCTTTTTGGCAGCAAACCCACCAGATGTGTTTGGCGCAAACAGGGATAAAAGGTACCCCATGCCTACGGGATAAATATACTGCTGGATCTTATATGTTGTGGGCCTATTTTTTGCTGGAGGTCCTGGACATCTTGTTCAGATACATGATATTATGGATTCTAGCAAATACCAACAGATAAAAAATCAAAACCTGACTGCCTCTGCTAGAAATCTTATAATGGGCCATGGTTGGATCTTTCATCAGGACAACGGTCCAAAACAAACATCAAAATCAACACAAAAATGGGTAACTGAGCACAAAATGAAGCTTCTGCCATGACAGTCCCCTAAACTGAACCATATAAAATGAGTGGGGTGAACTGAACAGAAGAAGCACCAACACGGATCTGGAGAGATTCTGTATGGAGGAACTCCAAACTCATCAGGCATTATAAAAGAAAACTCAGAGCTGTTATCTTGGCAAAAGGAGGTTGCAAAAAATATTTAATAACAGGGAGCCAATAATTATGGCCAGCGTGTTTTGGAGAAAAGCATTTATTTCATAATGTGATTTATCTCCCACTTTCAATTATTTTTCTTCAATGAAAGGTTAGATTTTTGCTAATTTTTAAAATGAAAGATCAAAAGGATAAAAAATGCAGATTTATTTTTTTACAGCCATTTTTGATCATATTTATCAGGGGTGCCATTAATTCTGACCACAACTGTATATATATAATTAGTAATAGTGTACATAGAATATGTGAAATGCTTATAGATGATTATTTTTTATTTTATTTTATAGACCCCAATAAAATAAAATTCAAGTTGCCAGACATGATTAAATATATTGCTGTCCATTTAAAATGAAGAGATAATTTTTCTTGTCTTTTTCAAGATAATGGGCCCTACACTCTAAAAGGTTTAACTATGATTTACTCAAAAAAAAATGAGTAAATTTTAAAGCTGTCAAATCAATGAAATATACAGTATGAATTGAGTAACTGCATCTGGTACATTAACAAATAAAATTGAGTAGAAATAATTTAACATTTAAACATTTAAAAAACAATTTTTATGAGTAATATTAACTGTTTTTATTTATGAGTAATATTAACTCTTTTTATTTCCTCTAAACCTTTGTAAAATAGTATTCCATACAACCAACAGTATACATGACAATGGCCTTTATTGTCGATGAGCACAGCAATACAGCATATTTTACACTGTTTTAACGTATACAATATTGCCTACATTTTAAACTCATTTAACAAACATTTTAGAAATAAAAATGAAACATTTAAACATTCAGGTAGCCTAATTCAAGTGTAATCAACCAGTCTGTTATCCAGTTTCCACCGGATCAGCGCTGGTTCTCGTGCCGAAGACGGACTCCTGCTCTGCGGGTGAACTTCGAACTTCAGACCCCCATCCTGCGTTTCACTGATAGCCGAAAGATACTGCGAGCGACTGACTCCATAACCTGCCAATAAACAAACAGTGCACAGTTCTGAGGACATTTTATCATACAAATTAATTATATTCATTATCATTAGGAATAAAGTTGTGTGTTTTATACAAGGCATTTCAATCACATGAAAAGACAGGCGCAACTCTCGTTTAGATGTCACATTACGGCTCTGCATGTTGTTTTGCATTTAATAAAATGATTTAAAGCACAGTAATGATTTTATAGATAAAATAAAACATACACAAACCTGAATTTCACAGAGGAAATGCACCAATTCTGCCACATTGAGAAGAGAGAACTGTTCTGGACTGGAGATAAATCAAACAGTGTTAAATATATTAATAATGTTGATTTGAATTGAAGTTGAATTTCTTGAAACATCAGTTTAATTCTCCACTCTCAAATATTTAGATAGAAATTTCACAAATATATTAAGTGTATTATAAATAAAGAATTGGTTAGTCAAATACTAAATTATTTTAGTGAAAAAAACTTACATATAACTGTACATTTTTGATACAATAAACTGTTGGATTTTTAGTCAATTATTTTGGTATGTTTAACTCAAACAATCAAGTAAACGATATTCAGAGATTTTATTAAGTTAATGAAATTTAATATTACTGTAATATTTACCATGGCACAGAATTATTTTTTAGAGTGTATCTTACACCCGGCGCAATGCAGCGGCAAGTGTTTTTTGCTAGTTTCAGTCCGATGCAGTTATCATTTTCACGTCCTGCGCCACGTTGTTTAAATAGTAAATGCATTTGCGCCCATTTGTGCGCCCATGGGCGTGCTGGTCTGAAAACGAGGTGTGTTCTGGCGCATTGTTGGCACGTTGCTATTTTGAGGCAAGAGAAATAGACTGCGCCATTGACCAACTGAAACGTGCGCCTATAGGCGGATCCATAAAGCGCGTACACTCTGCTTATTAAACACACAGGGACGCACAGCAGCACACAAACTTTTAAATAAAAGGATTACAATGTAAAAGATTATTATTGTGTACATAAAGATATGGTGGAATCCGGCTTGTCCCATAGATGATCTGCTTGTGCACTTTTACCTCACGCACGAGCAGTTCCATTTCTGGAGGCGGCTTCGTAGCCTGGTAATACCAAACTCTGCTACTTCGCTTTGCTTCGTAGACAGAGTCCGGAAGGGCATAATTGAAAAGTGTTTTCTTTCTCGCGGGGGGGGGGGGGGGTTGGCGCTTGTCTGAAGTTTAAAATCATTGGTTACCCGTAAGCCAATCACATAACGTTTGGCTATGGCATGTGTTATGCGCATGCTCAGCCGCATCTAACTTCCACTGTAAACACATGTATGATGCGAAAACAAAACCATCGAGCGAAATACCGGAGTAAACATGGCTGTGAACGACTTTTGCAGATTATGTAAAGTAAATCTACGCATCCATGGTACAATCAGCGTCTACGTCATGGCTCTCAGCCCCCCCTCTGTTCGTTGATTGGCCGGCTGTTTTGAGGCCGGAGGAAAACGGGGAAAACGGTCACTATCTCAGACTGAGTACAGAAGCGAACTGAAATTGAGCGGAAGTACGAAGTCTGACGTAGTCAGGCTAGCGGCTTCGGTCTTTCCACTATCAAATTCCGTCATGTAAATAGCAAATCTGCCATGGCGCGAGCACAACTGCCATTTAAAGGGAATGGGAGATGAGACTCTGATTGGTTTAACACACGTAAATCCCAAAACACACCCATTACTCATTAAGAGAATAGGGACAACCCTTTTAGACCATGCGCCTGGTGCGCCGACCATTTTTCCCGCTGTTAAGTGCTAGCAAAAGTGGATTCAGACACGCCCTAAGTAAACTTGCACCCTGCGCTTTAGACCATGCGCTTAGGTCGTTAAAATAGGGTCCAATATATTATAACATTTCTATAAAGGAACTTATTTACTGTTGTGTTATGAATAATAAAACAAACACTTAAACTGCAAGCTTAAGTTGCACATATTATAGAAATAAATGATGAAAATTAAAAGGGCCTAAAGATAAATGCTTCAGAAAGTTTTGAGCTGCAAATGAAATCTTTACATTCATTTGAAATTGTCATCCTATGACATTTGATTAATCTAAATTTAAATGTTGAATATAAGTCCACATATATTACACCACATAGGCCTATATTATGATTATGAGTAAACATTTTAAAGGGGTATTTTTGACAAAATAAATCAGTTTGACACCTGTGTGTTGCTGTAACCCATTTCATCAAACCCTTACTTTCAGTGAAGATTTAAGATGGACTTTGCTGTAAAACAACATCATTATATTAATTTCAGTTGGATCGCTAATCATCCACAGGGGCCATTGGTGCTTGGACCCCAATGATTGCTGCTTACAGTTATATTTTGTATGATTTATGCTTAGTAGTATAGATGATTGCATGCTCCTCATGCTACCCCCTTGCCACCTTATAAATAATGAAAATAATCAAATGAGATGAAGCACATTTCATTAAATGGTTTACAGAGATATTATCATTAACTAAATCTAAAACCATATAAAAACAAAACATTCTCAGTACTTGAAAATAAACATTAACCAATGCCAAAGTAGCCATTGCCACATTGTTATTTAATACTTTTTTTTTTTCAGCTAAAATGTGATATACTATTATGATGACATACAATTACTCATACTGTCCATGATATAGGTAATATAATGCTCATCCAAACCTAGAGGGAGCTGATTTACAGAAGAACATGCTGATTCTCGCCTAACCATATTGATGGATAATCGCCGGTGGATTCGTAAATTACACCTAAGCGAGCAGGATGCTGATGAATCTTATGATAGCGATGCCATTTTCTGACTGTCCGATATTATACTGTGACAACAATCATTTTTCAAGATTTCGCAGTGGACTTATTGATCAGCACTGGTGAGATATGGCTGCAAGAAAAACTCGGATGACAGTATGAATCTAATGAGGTTAGTTTTTCTACACTGATCTACTCTCTGTATTCGAGCTTGTTCTGAAAATAAGAAATGAAAAGTTAATGTTTCCTCCCTGAACTCACAGTCTCTCAGCATGCAATTTTCTGCTTGTTTCCACAGACCAACAGCATTTTCTGCCAACTCGCATGGAGACTTCAAAGCTAACTCTAGCATTTGATCTCTCACACTAACACACATTCCTACAACATCAACACAGAGGGGGCCTGAACATGTGGGAAATTGTGCTGCTCGTGATAGAATGAAGGGCCACAGAGTTGTCATAGATAGTATATTTGTCCCATTTCAATTAGCCTGAGAAGATCACTATGTGCTTTCTGGTTTAGCTCTACAATTGTGGTCTACTGGTCAGAAATATCTTATGTCAGTTCACTGCTGCCCACAGACTCCCTGAAGGTTCCCTCAACAAATATCATACAGGTTTTAGTCTGGGGTCTTCAGAGTTCAGATGAGTTAGTTTTGGAATTGCCGTGTGAGAAAGAGGTCACAGTTTATGAATTCGCTGTCTCTTTTCTCGTCTCATGTTATGTGTGTGTGTGTGTGTGTGTGTGTGTGTGTGTGTGTGTGTGTGTGTGTTCATGTGGGCGTGGTTGCTGTTCACGGCCGCTGATCCGCACGCCAGCTGATTCTGATCATCAGCGCGCCAGCTGCAACTGATCAGTGTACCCTTTTTAAAGCAGAACTATGCAGCTTATAGTTTCTCTATAGAGCTCCCCCTACTGCTTCGGAATAGATATTTGACAACACTGTCGTCAAAACTCGTTGGCGACTCTCCCCCCTCCCATCTTCTCCCGCTCGTCATGTGCATTTGTTTTCAAAGAACCCAGTGAACGCACGGAGCCATGTCCAATGAGGTATGTATGATACACAGAAAGCTAGCATATAAATGTTTAGATAGTGTATGTGTGCAGTGCCGTAAAGCGATTCGTTACATCGTGAGACCTGATATCACGCAATACTTCCTGACGCTGAGGCCGTCAGCCCGCCGGCCCAAAGTTGCAAGTGTGGTTTTTCCGCTCACAGGCGCTCGGGGGGTGCGAGACGACCACCATTCAACCCGAAAAATGTCATATAACTATTCCAATGACTCCGAAGCTGTTTGGTTAAGGTAAAAAAGTTACTTAGTTCACCTTTAAGTCTCACTGTTGTCGCCTTGTCTTTGTCAGATCGTTGTGAATGTTCCCGCTTGTGTTTCCCTGCCTGTCTCATTACCTTTGTGACCTTCCTGTTCAGCACTCCTGGTTCGTCACGTCGTTCGTCTTCCGGATCTCCGTTCCCGAACCTTCATCATCATCATCATCATCATCATCACTACTTTCTCCGGAGAGATCGGGTTGTCCCTGTGCTGCCAAAGGCTAGCAGCTATTACCGGACATTGCACACCATCACACTCCCAGCATCTGACCAGCTCTCAATAAAGAGATTTTTATTTGCAATTGAATCTTCTGGTTTTCATTACAGAAGTGTGCTAATTGTACTGAATGTGCACTTGAAGTGTACTTCAAATCTTTAAAAACAAATCTGGTAACACTTTATTTTACAGTGTCCTTGTTACATATTACATGTACTTACCATAGTAACAACAGTAAATTATGCATAACTACATGCAACTAAACCCTCAACCAAATCACTCAATACTTAATACTTAAATATATAATTACACTGTAACAATGACACCTTAAAATAAAGTGTAACCAAAATTCTTGTATTTTTAAAAAAGTGTAATTAAAGATAATATAATAGTAAATACAATAAAAGGCCACTTATGTACTTAAAGAGTACACTATCATGACTATGTTTCTTAACACACTTCTGTGCACTTTTAAAAAGTGCACTTAATAATATCAAATGTTTACTTTAAAGTACATTTTAAATCATTGTTTTAATCTTTTGTCGGGCTTTAAAGAAGAATACTTATTGATGTGTTGACATGTAATGTACTTGATTAAAATTTTGACTGTAGTGTGTGATTTGATATTACATTTAAAGTTACTGTAATACATTTTAAAACTTCATCATTACAAATGGATTTAATTACATGACATATACAAGTTTCAAAAGAAATAACATTAAAGTATATTTTCACGATATAAGTAATGATAAAATAGCATATAAAGATCTACTCAAGTTCCCTTATACTTACAGGCAACTACTTTATAGTTACACTGTAAATTCATCTTAATTACGCAGTACTTTCTGGGCTCTAATCATTACCGATGTTTGGAGTTGCTTTTGTCCAATTGGATTCACTGGATCATCTCTATATGCTGAGTAAGGGTGTAATGGTTCAAATTTCTCACAGTTTGGTTCAACTCATTGCATTATGTCAGTTAATTATTTATTTCAGTGTAAGAATACTCTATTTGGTATCAGTAACTTTTATTTTCTTATATACATGGATAATGTGCAGTCATCCCGTTGTTATTGTAAATTATTGCACAACTCAATATTTGATTCTGACTGGTTCGCCATTTTATTTTCTGATTATTATGACTGATATTACTGTATATTCATGTACCATGGATGGCTTTTACATGTCCTCCAAAAAAAATACTACTATACTATACTGTATGAAATAGAATATACTTTTTTGCTTGTATTAATTTTATTGTATTCATTTTATTTTAACATGTCTTTTGTTATTAGAGAGATGCTGTGACGACCAGGTTTTGTTTGTCATGTTTCTGTTTGTGTTTGGACTTTGTTTTATTTCATTCAGTCTCTTTGACTCTGCCGGTGCTTTTTGTGTTCAATTATCCCTAGCTTGCTTAATCATTAATTCCCTTGTTTCAGGTGTGTTGTCTTGTTAGTTTGTATGGTCCCTCTCATTGTTATCATTTGCCCCAGCTGTGTATTTAAACCCTGTGTGCTCTCTTGTTCCTGGTCAGTTATTGTATGTAGGTTTCGTGTGCATGTACCTGTGGCCTGTTCTGAGTCTATCCTGTTCTGAGTCTATCCTGTTCTGAGTCAATTAAAGTCTACTGCTGCATTTAGATCCGACTACCGTCTCTGCTTCTACGAGAATCATGACAGAATAACTAACCACCACAACGGATCTAGCAGGTAGTTTCCGGGACCCCGTTATGCATCCTGTAGCAGAGATCATGTGTCTCCGTCAGGGGAATCTACCCATCGAGGACTACGTGACGGACTTTCTGGAACTGGCTTATCAGACTCCCTTAGATGAGGTCTGTTTGATGCTGTTTTTCCGTGGAGGATCGTCTGAGCCCCTCTACTCGTCGATGCCTGAGCCTAACGGGACTCTGATTCAGTATATCGAGTGGGCTCTTTCCATGAGCGGTTCTTCGTTTACAGTGGGCTTAGCGGAGGAGGTACAAGTGCTTCACGTGGGCTTCATTGAACCAGTGCTTCTCACGTGCTCTACCGAGTTAGCGCTTCACATGAGTCCCGTTGAGCCAACGCTTCAAGAGGGTCCCGCTGATTCTACTCATCGCGTCTGCACAGCCGAGCCCGCTCATGGCGTCTGCACAGCCGAGCCCGCTCATCGCGTCTGCATAGCCGAGCCCGCTCATCGCGTCTGCACTGTCCAGTTGTCTGAGTCCAGCCCTGCCCAGTTGTCTGAGTCCAGCCCTGCCCAGTTGTCTGAGTCCAGCCCTGCCCAGTTGTCTGAGTCCAGCCCTGCCCAGTTGTCTGGGTCCAGCCCTGCCCAGTTGTCTGGGTCCAGCCCTGCCCAGTTGTCTGGGTCCAGCCCTGCCCAGTTGTCTGGGTCCAGCCCTGCCCAGTTGTCTGGGTCCAGCCCTGCCCAGTTGTCTGGGTCCAGCCCTGCCCAGTTGTCTGGGTCCAGCCCTGCCCAGTTGTCTGGGTCCAGCCCTGCCCAGTTGTCTGAGTCCAGCCCTGCCCAGTTGTCTGAGCCACCATTCCCGGCGGCGCGCCTTCGTAGGAGGAGGAAGAGGAGGACTCGCTCGACTCAATTGGTTCCGGAGGGCGTTCTCCGGTTTCTCGCCCTGCCGGCCCCGCCTCTGCGCCTCGCCCTGCCGGCCCCGCCTCTGCGCCTCGCCCTGCCGGCCCCGCCTCTGCGCCTCGCCCTGCCGGCCCCGCCTCTGCGCCTCGCCTTGCCTGCGCTTCTTCAGCTCCGGGAGGCTTTTCTTGAGCCCACTTACAGCCCGAAGGTTTCTTCTGTGGATTCCCCCAAGTATTTTTTTTGGGGGGGGCAGTAGGCACCCTGAGAGGGCCATGGAGTCAGGGCTTCCGTTTGAGTCTGCTTTGCTCTGGTCCCCGTCCAAGGGTGTCCCGCCGTGGCCACCCGCACGACCTGCCCCGCCGTGGCCACCCGCACGACCTGCCCCGCTGTGGCCACCCGCTCCGATGTCGACCTGGAATCCATGGTCTCTAGCTACTCTGTCTGGGACTTCAGGACGCCCGCCCGCCCCTCCCAGGTTGTCGTCTTGGTCTTGAATGGCGTGAGGTCACGCCTTCTGGAAGGGGGGAATTATGTGACGACCAGGTTTTGTTTGTCATGTTTCTGTTTGTGTTTGGACTTTGTTTTATTTCATTCAGTCTCTTTGACTCTGCCGGTGCTTATTGTGTTCAATTATCCCTAGCTTGCTTAATCATTAATTCCCTTGTTTCAGGTGTGTTGTCTTGTTAGTTTGTATGGTCCCTCTCGTTGTTCTCATTTGCCCCAGCTGTGTCTCGTTCCCTGATCCTCTCTGTGTATTTAAACCCTGTGTGCTCTCTTGTTCCTGGTCAGTTATTGTATGTAGGTTTCGTGTGCATGTACCTGTGGCCTGTTCTGAGTTTATCCTGTTCTGAGTTTATCCTGTTCTGAGTCTATCCTGTTCTGAGTCAATTAAAGTCTACTGCTGCATTTAGATCCGACTACCGTCTCTGCTTCTACGAGAATCATGACAGATGCGCACAGTATGTAACTCATTTTACATTTCCCTTAAAGGGATACTTCAGGATTTAGCATTAAGCTTTGTATTAGTAGAAAGCCTGTAGTATTTTCGAATTACCGTGCTTTCCACCCTCATATCCCCCTGAGACGAGAGATTTATGTATTTTTTGTCTGGAAAAAATCCTCTGAGGATTTTTTGGCCAGAGGCTAAAGACCACAGCCAGTAGTGGGGCTAACCTGCCCATAGAGGGTGGGATCTCACTCACAGAATGTTCACATAGTGTCAGCCATCTTTCTTTGGAAGCTATGGATACTTGTACATGAGAAAAAGCGCAACTCGCATTATGGCGACTTGATATCGCGCCTTCTATTGCCAGTATTTTTTTTATTTTTTTTTTGTGAATGCGCTGTTCACACAAGATTGCCAGAACCAATTTACCAGTATTTTTGTATGTCCTGTTCACAGGTAATTTACAGGGAGTTTACCAGTGAGTGAAAAGGATTATATTCTTGGTATTTGAATAGACCATATCATGATCCTACATTGATATGGTATTTTAAATCTATCCAGTTATAATTTGCATAAAAACAATGCAATGCAATGACTAGCTGAAAGTTATTAATTTAACTTATGTAGGCCATACTGATCAAGAATTGGAAGGAAATTTACCAGTAACCATTTTACTTAAACACAACTCTCTATTTAAATTAAGATTTTGTGATCTCTGATTTGCTGCATAATTTGCCTGTACCTTAAGCTTGTTAAAAGTACATTTATGTACCCTTTGCTGTCTGAACTGATTTTGTACCTTTAAATTAAAACAAAGGTTCACATTTGTCACCTTAAGGACCATTCCCTGTACCTTACAGGGTACTTTTGTGGCAAATCGGTACAGAAACGATACCCCTATTTTTCTGTGTGTACAGACCATGATCGCCGCACCAATGAGGGCAGTGAAGGCGGAGGGCGCCCACGGGCCGCGATAAGTCACGGGAACTCTCGCAACCCGGAGGTGTCCTGATGCACATCCGGAAGAAAGGCACTGGGGGCGCATGCTGGTAGTGCAGCACGCGCCGCGCCCAGGAACCAATCGTCCAGCCTACAGCGCTCGGGGGATGGCGGCGCTACTCAAACCGATGCTTTCAGCTGCCCGGGAAAGCATGGCCGTCAGCTCTGGATCTGACTTGGCTAACGATGGCACTCCCGAGGGAGGCAACACAGCCGAATCCTCCTTTCCAGAGGAATCAAGTGATGTGACATCATCAGCTGGAGCCCAGGAATTGAAAACACAAGATTGAATACACACAATAAATATTTTATGGATTCGAAGAATTTTTGTCACGATTCATGTCTGTGTTCCCCTGTCTCATCCTATGTTTAGCAGTTCTCCGTTATGTTGATTAGTCTACCCAGGTGTTTTTCATTAGCCACGCCCCCTTGTTATCTTGTTTAGCTTGTCTGTCTGTGTATTTAAGCCCTGTGTCTTGTTTCAGTCTTTGTGAGTTCTTGGCGTTGTATGTTGGCTGTTCCTGTTAAGGAGTCTCTGTCTGAGTTTGCGATCTTTTGAGTTTCTTTAATAGAACCTGCTGCACTTGGATCCTGCTTCTGCATCTGCTTCAGCTGTCTTCGTTACAGTTTTGTGGTTGAAATTTAAAAAAGTAACAAATCCTTCCCTCGCGGGTCAATTTTACTCCCTTAGGAATAAATGTAATGCGTGGAATGCTTCAGTACACATAGAAAATCCTAAAAATGCTCAAAATTCAAACTAAAAATGTGAGGGAAGGATGAGGGATAATCAATTGAGAAAAAAATATATATCAGAGAAAAAACAGGGCTAGGAGTCAAAATAAGCAATTTAACAACGATTCGATTCGTATCGCGATTCGTGGTTGTCGATATGATTCAAGGACGATATTGGTTCATTTAGAACGATACGATCCGAAACGATTCAGTGACTTGAAATCGATTCAGTGACTTTTTAGCCAAAAATTCTTGTAAGGGAATCAGGCATCAATTAATTATGGATATAAACAAACAAGTAAACAACAATTAATGTCAAATGCATTCACATTTTATTTGAATAAAGTGGGACTGCACGATTATGACAAAAATCATAATTTCGATTATTCCCTTGAAATTGTAATTGCGATTATTAATTACGATTATCACAACATTGAATGATGTTTTGAATAGTTTGGCCATGGGACCCACATTTCCCCATGGTCATCAAGCCGCGACCCACCTTTTTAGGAATTATATAGGCCTATTATAATACATTTGTTTACACAAAAATTGTTGACACACAAGTTGTGTCTCCCTTTACTTAACATACAAAAAAAAAAGTAAGAATATGACAAATACTGACAGGAACTGCGAGGTTAAGCTATTAAATAGCAGTCCCAAACTAGTTTTTGTTAATACAATCTTGGTATAAGCCACCACAGTCATATAAAAATATGCAAAATAACCAGTAAGTGGCATTTTGTTATGGAAACAAACAACAATTAGGCTACCATGGTGATACACAATACTTTAAAGAACTAGTAAAGAAACATGGAAACTGCTCCTGATAAATAGCAACACACATGACGTACCAATAATGTAATTTATTGGTATTTTACTTTTATTTCATAACTTACTAATTTACGACGTTGCATGCTCGTATTTCTTTTGCGCTTTAGTGAAGTGATTGTGCAATTGAAGAGTGCGCGCTACTGCAGTATAGCGGCTGAGAGGACAGGAAAGTCCGTTTTTTTGAGGTGAGAGACTGCGTGAAGCATGGCGATGACGTCACAGATAGGCAGACTGAATCGAGTAACGTTTAACGCCTTTATCATTAAAAGTGCTAAGAAAAAACATCCATATAAAGTCTGACATGCTTAAATCCAATGCGTTATTTCCTAGTATCGATACAATCGATTCATTACCTTTTAAAACGATGTTAGATCGATATATGTCGTCCGGAAGGTCAACTTGCCGAGCACAGATCGATGTAGTTGGATCATAGGAATATAAATTGATACATCGATGTAATTGATGAATCGTTACACCCCTATAAGCAATGCAATTTAATTACTCAGACTGGTTTTATGAACTGGATTGATAGATTCATTGATTCCTCTCTTTTGGCTCTCTAGCAGCTCTGTGTGTATTTGTGTTTGCAGAACTAGTACGACCTAAGCCTTCTTACACAATTCAACACACAGTATTTCTGATATATACAGCTGTTTTCATGCACATCAAACTAAATATGCTATCAACCCTGACCATAAGCACAAAACATTCTATCTCTGTTTCATCAGTAAAGTTTGATTATGTCCATGTTCACATATTGGCCACACACAAATTTCCTAAAGTGCTGTTTTAAAACAGACAGACAGCTTACAGTCATGAGGTGTCCATTAGCCCCAATGAAAAAGCAGGCAACTCCTCATACTTATCAGTCTCCCTCATTCTCTCTGATCTATGGCCTGTCAGGAAAGATATGTACAGAAATATTTTTTCCATGTGCAGAGCGGCAGAGGTCTGATGTGCCATGATCAGAGGAAACAATCCCTCCATCTGACGCTGAAACTGAACGTGAGAGAAAGCAGACAGATGGCACAGTTTTTTCACTCCTTTTTGTAGCTAGACAGCCATGGTCACTATGAACTGTTGTTATAGCAATAACTACTTAAATATTCTTTTTTGACCTGCATGTCATATGACCAATAACCGATATCAGAGAACTGTGAACATGTGAATGTGTTGTTAAATTATTGAAATATTAACTTAAAATCTCAGGTAGACTTCAAGAAAATATTATACTGTATGTCTTTATTAAGAGCTTCGGCTGACAAAAAAGTTTGGGAATCAGTGATCTGCAGAATGGGGCATTTATTTGTCGCTAGTCACTAAAGGGGTCTGAAACTCATAAATGATCCAGCCAAAACATAAATAAGAAACCAACCAAAATGTTTAACAGAGCAATCTGTACATCACTTGCATGGACAGTATAAAGTTATATTTTTGGCAAATGTAAATGCCCTTTTGCACCAAAAGTGAAATAAATAGGCCTCAGTGTAAATAAAATACAAATTCATGCCTGTACAACAGAGGGCACAGCTCAAACAAACCTTTTATCTTTGCTGCCATTCTGGATTGCATAATATTCAGAGTTTGAATTTCACTGTTTTATTCATTTTGAGGAATACTGAATCTGAGATGAGTAAATGCATGCTCACATTTAGGGCCCTATTTTAACGATCTGAAACGCAAGTAACAAGCGCGAAAAGCAAGTAACTTTGTGGGCGGGTCTTGGGCGCTGTTGCTATTATACCAGCAGGATAAATGACTCTTGTGCCCGACGCAAATCCAAAATGGGTTGGTCTGAAGTAGCTTCGTTATTCATAGGTGTGGTTTGGGCGTAACATGAAATAAATCAATCAGAGCGTCATCTCACATTCCCTTTAAGAGCAGGCACACTTGTTCCATGGCGGATTACTATTATAACAGCGGATTTGTCAGGCGCACACCAGCAGCGGTTCACAGCCGAGGAGACCGACGTTCTCGTCAGGGCCGTAAAAGACAGAGAAGTGACATTGGGGATGGAGAAACCCACCCAAATTAACTTCGGTTAAACAGGCGTATGATAATTTGTGTAAATGTGTAAGCTAGATTTATGCTTTTATAATAAACTGTCTATCTATCTATCTATCTATTGTAATAATGTATGATTTGCAAAAATGAATACTGCTGCTTCTGTGTAAATGAGAGAATCAAAGTGTATGCGCGTTGTGCACACGCTACATTGATTATGGCCAAGCATGCGCCCTTAAAATAGCATTTGAATAACATGCGCAATGCGCCACTGACTTTAGACTAAGTTTTTCCTGGTCAGTGGCGGAATTGTTTTCTAAACCTGCAAAATAGCATCAGGGAACGTTTGTGCCAGAACACGCCTCCTCTTTGCACTGAACCGCCCCGGGGAGCGCAAGTGTATTTCCTAGTTTACCGACGTGTGTCTGTGGACGGAAAAGTCTGCTGTGCGCGGGTGCAAAATAGGAATGATACATGCGTCGGTGTACAAAGTCAATTGCGCTGGGTGCAAGATAGGGCCCTTAGTCTAGAACATATATTTGTGATTTAAGTATGCATTATAGTATGCATTTTCTTTTTGGGTTAAATATTATATTTCTGAAGAAAATTTGAAAAGTAAGTTAGAAAAACAATGCCACCATCCCAAAGTGGCTCAATGTCACTTTCACTGACTTTTACCTTGACTGTTCCATGCTGTTGGAATGACAGGCTAAAACAAACCGAGCTTTTCAAGAAATGGACAAAGACGCATCTTTTTTCGTCCACACTTGACCAATTAATACTAACACTTATTTAAAAAAAAAACTGGCTACATAGGGCTGGGAGAAAAAAATCAATTCACCTAGGTATCGCGATTTTTTTTTTTTTTTTTTTTAAATAGATTTTTTTTATTACAGAATCGATATTAATTCAAATGAAATTGCTTTATTTTTGCCCTTGCTTATAGATGAGGTTGACAGAAGTTAGCCACTTTAGTTTCAACAAAGGATGAAATGCAGACATCCCAAGTCTCCCGGAAGTTCCGGGAGTCTCCCGCATATTGATAGCGGCTCCCCGATGCCCGCAGATTAGTTAAAAGCAATTTTCAGGGGGGGTGTACCTCCCTGAAATGACTTTTTGCAGGTTGGGATGTCTGGAAATGTGTTGTTGTCTGAGTGTTGAGTGACGTAATATAAGTGGATGCGTGAAAGCGTCGTGAAAGAGATAAGACAGTAGAGCTGTACGATTCATCTTTAAAAGACTGTGATCTCGATTCAAACACCCACGCGATCTTCTTCCATTTCGTCTGTCTATTAAACCTTTGACAAAATCATATCGCAACATTCAAATCTGTGTTGGCGCTGCCGCTGACCCAGAGAGAGTTGTCATGAAACAGCAGTCTTTTCCTCATAGTATCATTATTTCTGTGATACAATAGTTCAAATTATCATAGAAGTACTGGGATAAAAGTTTAAAGTTCAAATATAAACACTGATGTCTACGATAGCGACAGGGTTTTCACTACACGTCATCAATCCAGAAGTCGGCCATTTTGGAGGCACTGAACGTAAACAATGCCACTGAACTGAAGGGACTCGCAAATTTGGCTGATTATTGCTGCTGAAAATGGTTTTGGACTGTACTAATCGGTCGCACCAGGAAAAAGTGTTGAGTTCTTTAGACTATCAGAAGTTAAAGAGAAGAGTGCAAAAAACTGATGAAAGAAGGCATTTGTGGTTGAGAGAGGCACAGCATCAGCCACATGTGTAAATGAAGCGTTGACTATGGCTAAAATGTTGACGTGGTTACCTATGGCTACATTCACACTGTCAGTCCAAATCCTATTATCTTTGTATCCGATTGGAATGTGATCTAAAATGATGTCCACACTGTGTATCACAACTGTTCAGATCCGATTTGTGTGTCCATGCAGCTCTTTGGCAATACGGCAATGACGTTGCGTTGTTGGAGGGGTTTGCATTTGCAATAGAGATGTTGTCTTATTTAAATTTTAAAACATGGAAATGTCTAGCCGCCGCGCTGGACTACTGTGTCTTGAGCATTGGTCTTGAGCCTGCTGCAGAACTGTAGGAGGCTGATATGCACAGCTATTTTTCCGCACTCTTATCTGCGCTGGTTTCAAAAATAATAATTTTCTGCTCATCCGGCTCTTTGCAACTTTCAGCATGTTCCCTATAACAACGTCTGACGTTTACATTTTACGTGGCGTGAGAAAGTAACATACCACGCAAAATCTGATCAAAGCGTTCAGACTGAAGCAGATTTCCTGATATGTGATTTGAATAGGATTTCAAACCACATATGGATGTAGCTTGAAACGGATTTCATATGATTTTTTGGACTGACAATCTGAATGTAGCCTATGTCGGGATAAGAAATAGAAGGAAGAATTGCAGTAAGGGCTAGAGAAGCTAGCTCGTTCGGATCTTTACCACATGTTAACTTTAGTTTGGCAACATTTTGCGCTCTTTCCTGCTTACTAAGTTCTTCTCTATATGATTTCGCAGCTTCCATGTGTTTTTTCCGTGGTTTATTAGTGTAACAGTGTGTTCAGTTGTACATAAATTGTGCAATATATGCTGTTGTTTATATCTGAGTGCCTCCATAATGGCCGTGCATCCGGGTTACTGCCCAGAACGTGACATCGGTGAAAACCCTCTATAGAGTAAATCTAAAATAAAATAACGCATTTATTGATTACATTGTTTTGTAATCTTGACGTCGGTGAAAACCCTCTATAGAGTAAATCTAAAATAAAATAACGCATTTATTGATTACATTGTTTTACATTGGCGACAAGTGACTGTTAAAAAAATTAATTTATTTATTAAAGAGAATGTAGTACTGTATGATGCTTCTAAAATGAGTCTGAAAAATGTGATGAATTGTTACATCTTAGAATTTTATACATCATACAGTCTGTATAAGATTTAACTTTTCCCCATGGTCTAGTGTTAAAAAAAAGACAAAAAATTGCAATACTTGTAGAATCTCAATTCTTAAAAAAATCGCAATACATATCGTATCGGCACCCAAGTATCGTGATAATATCGAATCGGGAGATAGGTGTATCGTCCCAGCCCTACTACATATACTGTGCTAGACTAACTGGTAGTCACAGACAGCACTTGCATATTGTTGGTTTGATTGCTTATATTGTTCTCCTCAATTGTAAGTTGCTTTGGATAAAACCGTGTGCTAAATGATTAAATGTAAACATAAACATTTAAATTATCATCAATGGACATGAAATTTACCCCCTAAATTATACTGTAGAATGTTACATATGTTACATAACAGCATGTTGATGGTTAGTGTGTTTCCATCTGTACGCTCTGAATTGAAAGTAGCTTCTTTTCCAGTATCAAATCGCTAGAGACTATGAGGCGTTTACTATGAGGAAACTAATAAAGCGATTCAGTAATATTCTCAACGAGTCGCCTGAGGGAAGAACCATCCGTTCAAACGCTGCTAACAAAAGACATACACGTCTGGCTGCTTCTTTCCTCCTGACAGATGCGCAAGACCTGCATGCTATGGCGGCGCCGTGGGCGACGATTTCCTCTGACGTGCGTGATCTTTGACCCTCCACTTCTGCCTTTCGCAGCTGGCAGCGATGACAAGCTCCTGGTTCTGGAGCAATGGAGGCTTTGGCTCAAAAGGTAGTGCTGAAGTTGTAGCAAAACTAAGGCGCCACATGTGTCTGTTGCCGCAGGGCTGAGAGTGTCTCGCTGTCACTCTGGCCAGGTGCCTGTCTGTCTATCAGGTTCACACAGATGGTGCATGTTTACAGACAAGTGCGGTTGTTGTGCTAAATGATGAATTGTTTATAAGATCAAAAGTCACCGGTGAAATATAACGTGCCTGGAGTGCAGAGAGACAGACAGATATAGTAATAGACAAAACTGAGAAGATACACCATCAGAATGAACAAGTTGGGTGTGGGCGTCTGAATGGTTTTGACAACAAAATTCATCTTATGAATATTAATGAGGCTAGGAATAATAGTATAGCATTTACTGAGAAGTAATGTCAACCGTTCATAACGAATTACTATTAGAAACAAAAAGGTAACACTTTACAAGCAAGGTAACACATTTTTTACAGCATTTATTAACCTTTGATAATGTTAGTTAATAAAAAAAAAATCATGATCATGTTAGTTCAAACTAATTTCAACAGATTCAACTTTTGATCTTAAAAATTTATTGGTAAATGGTGAGATTAACATTATCTAAGATTAATACATGCTGTAAAAGTATTGTTCGTTGTTAACTCATGTTAATTAATGAAAACTTATTGTTACCAATAAAAATTTAAACATTTCAAAGGTCAATAACAAGTTGATTGACAAATTAAATTAGTCATTTAAATGTGTTCTTGATTATTTATTTGTTATAATTTCTGCTAATCGCCTATTAAAGTAAGATATGGTAACACTTTAGAATACGGCCCATTAGGTCATTTTAGTTAATGCATTAACTAACATCACTAACAATGAGCAATACGTTTGTTACAGTGTTTATTAATCTGTTAACTTTAGTTAATGAAAGTTCAATTGCAAATTCATTGTTAGTTCATGTTAGTTCAAAATCCATTAAATAATATTAACAGATTAATAATATATTGACAACTTGTAATTATGCATTAGTACATTTAGACTATTGTTTTTACTAGAAATATATGCAAGTTGTCAATATATTATTAATCTGTTAATATTATTTAATGGATTTTGAACTAACATGAACTAACAATGAATTTGCAATTGTACTTTCATTAAGTAAAGTTAACAGATTAATAAACACTGTAACAAACATATTGCTCATTGTTAGTGATGTTAGTTATAATATTATAACTAACATAATTTTGAGAATATTATCTGTTAATATTCTCAAAATATTACTGCAAATAGTCTGGTTCATGAACGAAATGTTCAGACCGATTTTTGTGAACTGGATTGTTGATTGACTGAAAAGGCGTTCATGAACCAGACACCACTACACTATAATTCTGCCTGCACTGACATGCACACACATGTTTGGTTTCCATGTTTTATGGAGACATTCCATAAACACAATGATTTGTTTGCTGTACATATTCTATCCCATATAATCTCTACCCCTAAACACAATCATCACAGAAAACACTGCATTTTTACATAAAAAAAAATAAATAAAAAAAAATAAAAACTAAATAAAAAAGATCATCATTATAAATCATGATTTATAAGCTGAACCAAAAAAATATTGTATTACTATTCTCGGATGCATATGAAGCATACTATCCGTAACACAGGGTTCACCAGGACACACACAAATACACACGCATACACACAATCATAATAGACTAAGTTCCATAATTATGTGTTCCTTAGTTTCTTTGTCTTCTATTGCATTTTTACTGAGCTAATGATATTTTCTTTCCCCCAAATTAAAGCCTGAAAACCTTTTTGCATTTTATTATTTTCATAAGAATTATAATATACTTATAATATAACATCAAAAAATAAATATAACTCCTAAACAACATCCTCTCATTCTCTTTCTCTCTAAAATTATTTTCTTTTCCACATTCAGTTGTCTATATTTGCTCTTTCATTCCTTCCTCCTGATATTTCCACTTTTCATTTTCATCTTTGTCCTGTTCTTTTCTTCTTCCCTTTATCACAGCCCCCCCCCCTCCTCCTCCTCCTCCTCCTCCTCCCTCTCTCTCTCATGCTGTTATCCCTCTTTAGTGGAAGGGCAAAAATCTAATCAAGTTGCATTTGAATATGGCATGGGGCTAAACGGGAGACAGAGCAGAGGGATGTGAGAGAGATGAGGAGATACAGAACAACACTGCCCCCTAGCTACAACAAACCACACACAGAAACACTCACTGATATGTTGGGGACAAATTGAGCTAAACCTGACAAAATCTCTCAAAACTTCCTTTTGGGGACGTCTTCATTTGTAAAAAAGGGTTAGGTAATAGTGTTTATAACTAGTTGTAAATAAAAACAATAAAAGTCTAGGACTTTATCCCCATAATTTAGATAGCTGTGTGTGTGTGCGTGTGTGCGTGCGTGCGTGTGTGTGGAGAGAGGATAACTTTTATTATATTATATTATATTGTATTATATATTTAGTAGTTAGTACTGGTCCTCAAATCTGATTGGCTGAGAGGCTTTCCAGGAGTGCCATATTGCACCAGTATCAGCATGGTGACTCTACACCGTTTGTATCACTCCTCTTGTTATTTGAAGACATTTGAAAATTTGCTTCGACGTTGTCACATTGTGAAGTCAGCGCTCATGTAGGGGAGAGCGGGGCACAAAGTAACGCTTTTTGACTTTCTCAGTTTGTGTAAATCTGCTTATGGTTCAGAGTATTTATTTTTTCCCACATTAATTTCTCACATGTCTAGAACAATTATGTGGTTTTGTTTTATTAATACAGTATATATTTTTTTCTGGATATACCCCGAAAGAATGGAAGTGAAATGTGACAACATGCCCCATAGGTGGGGTACATTGTAACATGTGAGGGGCACATTGTAACATGACATATGACAGCTTAAAATGTTATCTGATCTAATAAAAAAAAATATACAAGACAAACTAATATATTTTCTAAATAAAATACAATTAAAAAAACTTTTTCATATAAAATAATGGCATTTTTTATTAATTAAATATAAACTCATTTTTGAGTTTTGACTACGAACACAGGAAAACACAGCTATACAACATAATTCAAAACAAATAAATAATTAGTAAATTCTGAACATTGACTCTCAGTCTTTATTCGCTTTTTTCTCACGTTTTCTCAATAAAATTAATAAAAGTATAGAATATAATAGCATATTTCTAATAGGGGCACATTGTAACGCAGTGTGACAACATGCGTTAAACCCTGCTAGTGTCTTCTGCTAGTTAGCGAAGAATTACAGAACTATCTCAACTGTTAAATACCATATTGGAGATTAAAATAATGTCAGATTTGTCTAATTTTAAATAAACACAAAAAATAGAGATGAAAAATTAACTTAAGTAAGAAATTTACTTTTGCTATGGTTTAATAAATGTCTATGGATATCTCCCAAAAACAAATAAATTTTGGCACAATTTTTTCTCTATATAGTGTTGATATGGCAACTAGTAAATGCACCAAGTTTACAGATTTACACAAACTGAGAAAGTCAAAAAGCGTTACTTTGTGCCCCGCTCTCCCCTATGTACTGAATTCCTTTCTCAGCTCTTTCCAGCTGTTGATTTAACTGGTTTATACCGTTTGGTTTCAGAATAAAGCAGTAAAGTTACAGCCTGTGGTCTCATTGTTAATACGCAGGTATTAATACATAATTTTCAAAGATTGAAAGCATACTTTTTTGTACGTTTGGATATATGCTGAAACGTATTATGGACGTATCTGCAACGTTTAAACGTAACATTAATACGATTTTACAGCTAAAAAACGTACGTTAAACTATCTACGAATATTTCATATCAATATATAATATAATATATTCATAAAATTTCCCTTTTACCATTTTATAGATTATAAATGTAAGATCCCTTAACCCTACTCCCACACCTAAACATACCCATTTTATAGACAATATTAAAAGGATGAAACGTAATGGACAGATATGTGTAGGGAAATGGCAGTTTTATTAACAATATAGCATTAAAAGATAGTTTGAGCCACTAATCCTACCCCTACCACTAAACCTAACAATTTCTTAAAACAACGTAGGCTACTACAATTATAAATTAAAACAACAGACAGACAATCACAATCATTTATTTATTGAGAAAATGTCAAAAACCGGTACCAAAAGTCGTTCACATGATGATGTGTCGCAGTCCTCTCTGGCTTATAATAGTTTTGTATGAGGTAACGTTACAGAGCAGAATTTAAGTTATTAATCCATGAAAATGTTGATTCAGTTTCGGTTTGCTGTTCGCTCTGTGAAGGCGCGCGCGCTTCTCCATTTCAAATGTAGTAGTGTTGTTCGGTTCGACCGTTCTTTTTAGTGAACTGGTCGAACCAGTACACTAAATCGAACTGAATCGTTCGAAACAGTTCGCGTCTTGCGTCAGCGCTTATTGTTAGTAAGTTACTCACTTTCGGACATGCCTGAGTCCTGACAGTCCCTTCGACTCAAAATAAACCAATATCCCTGAGTAGGCATATATGTTACTCCAGTAAATCCAACAGTTCACTGAACTGAGACATGTTGTGCTGAGAGAAGTGATAAGCACGAGCAGTTGATACTGAGCATGCGTGCACTAGGGGTGGGCGATACTGCAAATTTCAGTATCGATCCGATACCAAGTAAATACAGGGCCAGTATCGCCGATATCGATACCGATACCAATACTTTTTCATTTTAAAAGCACGCACTTGAACTTGTATGCACTTTCCTGTTCTAGAGCAGTGTGTCATGATTTATGAGGTGACTGCATCATTAATATGCTAAATCTGAATACATTTTCATGACTACTAAATATTTTGTGATTTGTGCTCTCAACTCGCCTGTAATTAGTCAGTGACTTTAACAAAACTACCTTAATTATAGTAAATGTACTATTGTACACTATCCTACTGTTCAAAAGTTTGGGGTCTGTAAGATTTTTAATTCTCTTCTGCATTTATTTGATTAAAAATACAGTAAAAACTGTAATATTACAATTTAACATAAGCTATCTGTTTTCTGTGTCATTAAACTGTAATTTATTCATGTGATCAAAGCTGAATTTTTGGCATCATTACTCCAGTCATGATGATAATTCATTTTAATATGCTGATTTGCTGCTCAGGAAACATTTCTTATTATTATCAATGTTGAAAACAGTTTCATATTTTTGTGGAAACCATGATACATTTTATGCTAAAATTATTTTATAAACAAAGTTGAAAGAACAGCATTTATATGAAGTAGATTTTTTTTAACAGTGTAAAACCCTTGACTGTCACTTTTGATCAATTTAATGCATCGATCCTTGTTGAATAAAAATATTAATTTCATAAAAAAAATCTTACTGACGTCAACATTTTGAACCATTATGTACACTTTTGGTTTGTTTATTGCGAAATAACTCCCGGTTGTTCCTCTGTCATCCAGGGCCGTTTGAAGGAATTTGGGGGCCCCAAGCAAAATGGACATGGAGGCCCCCCCAATAAAAACATATTATAATATGTAACCATATTCCATCCGTTCGAAAAAAAAGTTGCACTAACTGTTTGTTACAAGCAGCATTTGCCGTCAGGCAGGTAGCTAACATAAACATATTTTTTTCTAGCCTACGGTAGGCTGCCTACTGCTGCAAAATTACACTAGGCCTATTTGTACAAGACAAGTGGAGCTATTTTATCCAGTGTAGTTTATCACTTACCACTAGGGGTGTAATAAAATTCACGGTTCGGTTCAATACGATACACTTGTGTTACGGTTTGGTACGTTTTCGATACAGCAAAAAGAAAGAAATGCCAGAGAAATTTCCTTGATTTATTTATTTTTCTTCTTCTTTTTTTTTAATTAAAACTAACATCATAAAATATGATTATTATTTTTTTACTTTGAGCAATTCTGGAGCTATAATTGACTCTTCTTAGGAGCATATAAAACAAAACAGCTCCTTGGAAAAAATGAAATGTAGCCTAATATTGTAGTAGTTATAAACAAATGTTTATTTTAGTTCAGATTAACATTTGAGGGCATTGTATTCATAATATCAAAATAAAACCAACGTAATGTTACTTGAAGGCATTATAGCCTACTATTCCTGCCAAACTATGTGAATGTTTCTCACTAGATCTCGCAGCGATGTTACTTCTGTGGCGAATTCAAATGCTTTCTTTACTGGATCTCTTATTAGTGCTGTGTAGTAACAGTGTCGCATGATCACGATCGGCTCGCGCTGCACTGGTCCAAACTGATAAACAACAGTCCGTCAACCACACAATAATGAGCAGTTTCGTTCCGCTTGCATTACGTTTGCCATTTGATGTTGGGCAATGTTGTGGTCGCGCCGGCGTCTCTACATTATGAGCGCGCTTGCCTTCGCGCAACGCGCCTACATTTGAAATAACGAAATTTTGGTCGGCAGGACAAATGGTCCAACGAAAACGTTCGGTTTGAAAATGCGTACCGAACACAGAACCGAAAGCCTCGTACCGAACGGTTCAATACCAATACGTGTATCGTTACACCCCTACTTTACCACTATCTTGTTTTTTCTTTCCTCATCTTCCTTTCTCTTCATTCTTTTCTGGCTTCCTGAAGCATAATTCCGCTTCATGATGACTGCCGAGGAGTTTTTTGTATTTTGCGGCAGCAGAGATCACGTGGTTGGCTGGCTGCTGTCAGCGACTACTGAGAGGGGCCCCCTTGAGGGGGATCCCGATAACAGTGTCATTGCACTTTACTGCATTGACTATCAAAGGGGCGCTCACACAGTTTGTCGTTGCATTTTATTCTTAACCAGTCGTTGTCTTGGGGCCCCAGGCCAGCTCGGGGCCCCAAGCAATTGCTTGGTTTGCTTGCCTTGTCGCGACGGGCCTGCTGTCATCTAAGCAAGGCTTCGTTTCCCAAACGCACTGGGCCTGTGAGCTCAGCGAAGCACCAGCATCAAACACTCTCTGTGATTGATTGGTTTCGTCTTGTATCCAGATGACTAGGAGAAAAGGTTCTATCCTACACAATTATCTGCTAACATTCGCTTATTTTTCCACTTAGAAGCTTACTTTACGCACTAAATTGCGTGCTAAATTAATAAAAATTACTGGTAAAAAAAACCCACACATTTGGATCGATATTTTTACGTGAGGATCGATCCTTTTCGATACCACGTCAGTATCGAAAGTATCGATATTCAGGATCGATCCGCCCACCCCTAGCGCGCACTACCGAACGTACAGGTACAGCGGTTCTCGGATCACCAGTAGCCTACAGAACTGAGAACTGGTTGTTGCAGCAGTTCTCGGATCACCAGTACAGAACCGAGAACTGTTTCTTTCGGACACGTTTTGATAGGCCTACGGAGAACCGATGAGCTGGAGAGACTGCACGTGTGTGATCGCACCGTCTCTGAACCGAACTTTCTTTTGGCCAACTGATGCTGTGTTTATACTTTCTATGTGCTGTGCTGATACATGAGCACGGGTGAACCAAGGACAATTAAAAAAGGACAAGGAACAAAGGAATTAAATGAGGGGCCGAATTCGGTGAAATGTAAGTTTATTTACTTACAAATAAAATAAAAATGATGAAGACATCCGCGTTTGCGCATCGCCTACTACAGGGTTCATTAGGCCTACTACAGGGTTCATTTTCAAAACTTAAATGTAAGAAACCTATCCAAGATGATTATGACGATGAGTACAATTATTTAATTGAAGTTATGATTACAAATGCCTTTATTTGAATGTATATTTATCCGCCGGGATGATATAATTGACGTCATTACGTGATGACGTAAAATAACTGGTGAACCGTTTTTTTGAACCGGTTCATTGAAACGAACTGCCCAAAAGAACCGGTTCGCGGAAAAGAACCGAACTTCCCATCCAGGGGGGCAGCATTTCATATTATTTTGAAGTTTCCCCTGGGCGCCGCCATTGGCTATCAGACCATCACCTGCTGTTAGCATCCCATTGACTCCCATTCATTTTGGCGTCACTTTGACAGCGAATAACTTTACATCTGAGGCGTTTAAAGACTCCATTTGTCCATTATTTATTTCCAAAGAAACACAAAAATGTATAAAAAGCTCCATTACCTTGTATCTTACGTTATGGCCCCGTAGAAGCAGTTTTTGTAAAAATAGGCTAACGATTGCGTCATACCCACACGACTCTCTGTCGCACAGTAGAGAGATTACCGTATGAACAGGAGGAGAAGCTTGCGCGCAATCGGGGGGACGTGGAGGCAAAATGGCAAAGTAATTAATCAGAATAACTAGCAAAAGTTTCTCCTGCTCCTAGCTCATGGACAGCTCCTACTCACACTCTCCATCTCTGCAAGATTCGGAAGGGAATGATTGAGATTTCTCTTGGCACAGCTACTAGAAGACAGACGGGTTGCTCACGTCACATCTACGTCGTCAAGCTCAGTTTGAGTCTGCGCAGTACGCTCGACCATCAGGAAGTTAGTGCTTCTAATTGACTTCACTTGTCTCCGTTGAATCCAATGGGGTCGCTGTGTCCAGTATATATACTGTCTATGTTCCCATCACTAAAATGTAGTACACAACTTAAACACGGCATGTCGCAATCTGTGACGAAGCATGCGAGAGCCAATGAGCGTTTGATATCACTGCCGTAAAACATGTCGTAACGCTTCGGGCGCAATTTTTGAATTTGAATTTACCACGAGCGTGGGATTTGACGTTGACGGTCTCGCTGAGAAATGGAGATGAAGATCACTGGATAAAGGGCTGCATTTGGATCTGTTTCTTGCAAACAATGTATGGATTCTAAAGATTTGGATCACATTAAGCTAATAAAATTGATTTATTTTGTGAATTTATGTTGTGCTTTAGTGTATTCTGAGTCTATAGGAGAAAACGCCTTTTGTGTCTCACGGTAAATAAACCAAATATTACAAAATGGTTAAACGATTAAAGGAGGTATTTTTAAGGTTTTAAGGTGTATTCTTGTTTAACACCATGTAGGCTAATCCTCCGAAACGAGTTTGCAGCAGAAGGCACGAACAGAGCGAAATGTTATTATTTATGAGTAGCCTAATGTTATTATAACGTTAAACTGTATTAATAAATGCGACTGAAAATTTAATTGATAAGACAATTGAATGCAATATGTCAAAACTGCCACGATTTTAATATGCATAAGTTAAATAGGAATACGCCCAAATTTGTACGTCGTTGTTTGTATAAGTTGTTTATATGTAAATAAATTACGTTTTTGTGCTGTCAATACATAAAAGTTATACGTTTTAGTGCTGTAAATACGTTAGTATTATACGTTTCTGTGTGTATAAAGCGTAAATAAATGTACGTATGGTAGAATACTTTACGTAAAAATACACACGTATTCTCATGAGATCACGTTGCAAGTTAAGATCAAAGTCCATTTGTGTCCACAGTACATTGTTTGCAAAGGCTTGAACTTTCATGTTCATATTCATGTCATTTCACAGTTATGCCACATTGTTAATCAGTGTTTCAAAGCACCAAGTCACCACTTTAGTTGAGGGGCCACACACATGATGAAGTCATTGATAAATAATGCTTAGTTAATGATGACTAGTGTATTTGAATGCCAATAGAATTTGTATGTTATGTGCTGTGATTGGCCAATTTTAGGGTCTGTCCATTTACCTGCAGGCTATGAAGAAGACATGAGCAATGCTGGATAACTCAGATCATAATGAAAACACATTGTTCATCAGTGTTTCAAAACACCAAGTCACCACTTTAGTTGAGGGGCCACACACATGATGAAGTCATTGATAAATAATGCTTAGTTAAAGGGGGGGGTGAAATGCTCATTTTCACTCAATCTCCTGTTAATCTTGAGTACCTATAGAGTAGTATTGCATCCTTCATATCTCCAAAAAGTCTTTAGTTTTATTATATTTAAAAGAGAAAATAGGCTGTACCGAGTCTTTCCGGAAAAAAACGAGCGTCTAGAGGCGGGCCGTGTGGGCGAAGCCAGAGCCATAGAGAGAATCCGTCGATCTGGGCTTTGTTTATAAAACATTCATCGTCGAAATGCAGGGAACAAACAGTCTACACAACTCGTTTCTGCATCCACTGTTCCTAACGCTGGGTTCTTTGGTAAGCTTTCCCTCACCAAAAACACTTTGGAGACACTATGCAGCGCTGCCGATGATTTCCTGTTGAAGCGCGTTGAGGTGTGCGGTCGCGCTTTTCCGGGAGAAATGCTCATATAAGGAGTTCCACTCTGGTCTACGTCATTAGATCCACGGTCAAAAAAAAAACAGCCGAAACTTGTACCAACCCGGAAGTAAGATTTTCGGCACAGAAATTATCCGTTATTCGTCCAAAATATTTTTAAAAAACTTTGGCCATGTTAAGCATGAGAATCCATCTCTTTAACACTGTAAACAACTCTGAATACATGAAACACCATTGTACCCCCCCTTTAATGATGACTACTGTATTTGAACGCCAACAGAATTCGTATGTTATGTGCTGTGATTGGCCAATTTTGGGGTCTGTCCATTTACCTGCAGGCTATGAAGAAGACATGAACATGCTTGGAAACTCAGATCATAATTCAGAAAAAAAGTTCTCACATTAATTGATATATTGTTCTAGCCTGTATGCATGCATTAGATAATGTGGATTTGTGTACATTCCTTTAATAATTCGAAGAGCAGTCTTGCATGCATGAATTAATACTTTTTTTTATGCATGAATTCATGATGATTCATGTACCATAACCATAGCTTTATCCACAATGGGTGGTATTAAAGACCAATTTTTTGTGTGAACAAAGAAAACATCATGATCATGCGTAATAAATCATAATTCATGATGATGTACTCATCTTAGTTAATGTTTTAATTAAGGTGTTGTTCATCTATGAAGTCATGAATGAAAAACGTTGAACTCGTGTTAGTTCCTGATGATTCATGAGATATTAATGCATGAATGAATGCATATTTCATGCATGAATTTATACATGAATTCATGATAATTCATGTACCCTTACCGTAAAGTGTTACCCTAATTTTAACCCTTAAACGCATACCTCATTCACTACCCTCCTCCTCATTCATTTTTTTAAAGTTAGACATCAGCCTTCTTAGTATTATAAACAATATAACTATATACAATTATAAAAGAATGCCTGTTTTCCCATTCATTTTTTGACAGTGTGTAAGTATATTTCTTCTGCACAACAGTTGAATCTTTGATGACTGAATAAGTGCAATTCACCTTTATTCCACAAGGCAGCAATGTCTGATACACAATGATAAAGTGACGTTTCATTCATATAGTTCCGCAGGCGAAGTATCATCAGCAAAACTTGAAATGGCTCAGCGATTTACTGCAAAGCAAGTACTGAACACAGTCAAATATGTAATAATGATTGGTGAAACATTTATGCATTAAAGGGTTAATGCTGTACTAGAGCACTGCCTTTATAGCCTACTTTTGACTGAATTGTTTACTTGTCTATAACAAACTTCTTATGCTTGTATAATGGCTGTTATTGTTCATTAATAAAACAATTTAATGTTTAATAAATAATATTCAGCATAAACAATTCAAAAGCACTGATTCATACAAGAATCATTCAAACAGGGTCATTCCGTGTCAACTCAACCAGAGGTCCCCGGCTCAAATTTTTGATTTTGTTAATTTTTATTTTTCTGTAGAAATACAAACATAAATAGTGATAAAAGTCAAAATATTAAATGTGACAGATGTATATTTACAACAGTACTGCATTATTTTGCAGAGGGTGGTCAGAATGACAATTTTCCCCTGAGATTTGGAGCCAAATTATAAGGGTGTAAAAATGACTTTAGAAAGATGGCAGTGTCATTATTTTATTTTTTACACAGAGATTGGAAGATATATTAATAAAATCTGTTGACTTTAGCAATCTTTGTTTAATTATATGCCAACAGTAACAGTTCAAAAATGGCAAAAAGCACGTCTTGTGTTTGTTTGTTTTTTTGCCTCAAGTTTGCATGCCTGTAACTCAAGAAGTATTAAAGATATCTTAATATACTTTTAGATTTCGGTTATTAACAAACTTTTCTTTTGGTATCTTCATTTTAAAGGCCCTATATGGTTCAATCCCAGAGATATGGACATGTTAATGCAGCTCAGTGAGTAAATTGGTAAACTGCACATTTTCAGTGGTCAAAACCCATATGTGGGTCACTTTGCATACAGCTGATACTTAAAAAAAATAAAAAAAATAAATAACCTTGAGGAATATCCACAGCAAGACCTATTACACTTCACTTCATAGAGATCAATGTATTGGCTTACACCGACACCTCATGTGAAAGGATGCTATGACAAAGATACTGCTTTCATCAGCGCACATGGACATGGCAAATTTATTTATTATTTCTATGAATTTATGACTTCACCTAGAGAATGAAAGCTACCAGATGCAGGTAATCACATGCTCTCTCTCTCTCTTTCTTTTTCTGTCTTAATACTCTACTAAGGCCAAAAGCAAGAAAAGTGCAGTGTGGGAGAATTTTACTGAAATAGTTAATCAGGGCAAATGAAGTGATGGGTATGTGATATGTAACAGCTGAAAATATGACAATAAAGACTATATCCAGCCTTTGCTTGGGATGAGAATATTTAATTTCTTTTGTTTGTGTTCGAGAAGATGCAGTGACAGAAACAGCGACAATTTCAGTTTGAAGGGATAAAGCCTGTGTTTAGGCTATAAAAGGAAATGCAATTTTGCCAAAGAAGGAACATATTACACCGAAGTAGGCTGCTTTTAAATTAAATTTTATAAGCAGTCTACTTCAGTGTAATATGTTAACATACTGTATCATCACGCTTAACACTGATAATTATAATAACTGTAATGTGACAATCGGGAGCGGATATCTAAATCAGAGAAAATCTTAGGTTCGAGTGGGTGTGGGTGGATGATTTATATAAACAGCGAATTCGGCTAACGTTAGAACTGATCCGTGCATCTCTGACAGCGGGTTCTGTTGCCAGTCATGACAGTCGTGAGCCACTACTGGTGCATGCGCAATATTATGATACGATGTATGGTCATATACTTGTCAATACAAGTAGCGTTACAGCTGCATCTGTATAGATTCCGCAGCACGTGCGCAGCAGAGGACCACAGTTAAATTGAATACAAGAACAGTGTTTAAAACGGAATGATTATGTGCTAAAATGAATGAATAGAGTATAATACATAGGCTTGAACAACGTTTAATTTGGTCCACAGTGGAACATAACTGGGCTTGCCTAAGAGACGTAATCCCCAATCAGAGCTTCACACATGCGCAATATGGAAATATCTGCTACTGCAGATAAAAAAATAAATACCTGTACATCAAGTCTGTGTTCATTTACAGGCCTGAGAGAGACAGAGAGAGAGATTGTGCATGTATGAATTGCCTCAGTCTGTGCCACATTTCTTTACAGTTAAGATGTGAGTTTAACTGCTTCAAAAACAGTGATGTTACCAACTCCTTGCTGAGAAAGATAATTTAGCTCTTTACACTCTAATAATTGATGGGTTATTTTAACCCATGTTTGGGTCAAATATGGACAAACCCATTTAATCCCAATTTTTTTTCCCTGACATGAAAATATCCAAATGTTGTGTCAGATAGCACAGGTACGTCTTTAAGATGTCTGCTAAAGATCTGTTAATCTGGAAAGTATCTGCTGTGTCAAAACTTCTGTTAAACGTCTTTCAAGGGAACTCGAGCTGCGTAGAGACGCTGTGGGAATGCCTCTGTGTGACTGCGTCATGAAGCATGTATGAAATCAGTCCAATGGCGTGACGGAACGTCATGTCACGTTATCGACCAGGAAACTCTAAAGCATACCTGGAACAAACAGTCACTAGCTTCTGCTGGCAAGTAAAAATGAACTCTGCAGCAACACAGTGGAACTCAATGAAAATAGTGCAAAAGGATTTTTGATAAGGATAAGTATTGTGCTAAAATATAAAATACAATGAAAATGCACCGATGCAGTAACAGGCAATAAACAGAGAGTATGTGTTTACCCAGTTTAAAAATTAACTGCAGCAACACAGTGGAACACAATACACAAAAAATAGTGCAACATCACCTTTTTGATTAATCAAATAGTGTGAACAAACAATCAAAAAAAAAAAAAAAACAGGTCACATGGTCAAGTGCATGCATGTAGCCTACTCTTAAACAGAGTGAATCAAATTAACTCTGTTTAAGAGAGAGAGACAGAGAGAGAGAGATATAACTTTTTACTCATCAAGTAATGAATGACAATGAAAAGATGACACTAATGCATACTCTTAAACAGAAACAGATGCATATGTACCCTACATTAAGAAGATGGTAGGCTTGTTCGACTTGAACCGGCGCTGCACAGACTGATCGGTTTATGACATCAAACTACCGCGAGAGCAATTCAAAAGCATAAGGAGCCGTCTACTTTCTATTCGCTCTCGCAGTACTTTGATGTCATTCACCGATCAGTCTGTGCAGCGCTGGTTCAAGTCGAACAAGCCTGGTGTGTCACTAATGAGATGGGTGTGCCTGTCTCTCACTACATAGTTTGTCCAATCTTGGCGTGATGGATGATAAGCAGACTCTAAGATCATTCTCCACATGGAGACGAGCTCTGTACTTCGTCTTCATTGCAGTCAAAGTTGAGAAAGATGACTCGCATAAGTAAGTGGTAGGGAATGGGAGCAATATATGCATGGCCTGTGCTGTTAGTTCAGGATACTCACGTGAGAGGGAGGGCCAAAAGTCTGCATGGCTCACCTGCTGGAATCGGGCCTTCAAAGTCCGGTCACAAGATAAGTCCACCAACTCCTCCTCTGCTTTACTAGTGAGGCTACATGTTGCTGCTGGAGCAAACGGATCTCGCACCCAGTCCCAAGCATCCGTGTTTACATCCGTGAAGTAGGAAGTGAAGTGCTTGCTGAGTGCAGTGAGGTGAGAGGTGGCTACCTCTCTCACTACAGCAACTGACATGTTGTTTGCGTTGAGATAATCAGTGAGTTGAGGGAACATGTCGGTCACTCCATCTCCAAGTCTTCTTCTCCATAGCTCAGCTTTCCTCATGAATGCGGTGATTTTGTCGCTAACGTCAAGGATGGATGCATAGCGTCCTTGAATGGAGAGGTTGAGGCTATTGATAATGTTGAATACATCCACCAGATAGGCCAATTTGGCAACATACTCGGGGTCGGAAAAAAACTCGGCGATGTCGGGCTTTTCCGTTCTCAGAAACTCTGACATCTCACTGCATAGCTCGAACACCCGCTGAAGCACCTTCCCACGGGAGAGCCACCTCACTTCAGTATGGTAAAGAAGTGTGTCATGGTCTGCATCCATCTCCCGACAAAGTTGCCCAAACAAACGTGACTGCAATGCCCTCGACTTAACAAAATTAACTGCTGTCACAGCTGTGCTCAACACAAAGTGCAGGTCTGGTTCCATACCTTTGGAGGCGAGCGCTTGTCGATGCAGCATCCAGTGGACAGGTCACAGTTTCACTCTGGGGTTTACTGCCTTTATCCGAGCGACAAGACCACTCTTTCTGCCCGTCATTGCTGCTGCTCCATCAGTACAAATGGCCACACATTTCCCCCAACTCAGCTAATGAAACTCAATAAACTCATTTAGGATTTTGAAAATCTCCTCGCCCATTGTCCTGCCAGGGACCTCTTTGCAGAACAAGAAGTCCTCCAGAATGGCTCCATCCCACGGATAGCGGACAAGCCACATCAGTAGCACTGCACTAGCCACATCAGTAGACTCATCCAGCTGAAGGGAAAATTCACAGCAACGAAGTCTCCCCACAAGTTGTGATAAGATGTCATCGGCCAGGTCACCGTTCCTCCGCCTCACGGTGTCATCGGAGAGGGGTATGCTTTTTAATTTATTTGCTGCCTCTGTCCCTAGCATTATCTTGCACATATCGACTGCTGCTGGGAGGATCAGCTCTTGTGCGATTGTATGAGGCTTCTTGCATTTTACTATTTGCTCGGCTACTAAAAAAGAAGCATTCTGTGCTTTCTCAGATGTTGTGGCCAAATTAGTCAGTTTTGTTTGCTGGTGGTGATACCCTTCGCTTTTCCGGACGAAGAATTCCTTCGGTTTATCCATATACTCCGGGTGCTTGGTTATGAGGTGCCACTTTAGTTTAGCCGGTTTCATCACTTCATTTGCTAACACCTGAAGACACACAACGCACATCGGCTTCCCACCGCTGTTCTCAATAAATCCATAGACAATATAATTTTCATCGTACTTCCTCACTTTGCTTGTTTGTTTGGGATTATCAGTACTTAACCTTTTTAAATATTTATCCATTGTGGATTCTTCTCAGTAGTATAGTATAGTAGGCTACTTAGCGTTTTCAGACTCTGAGAGTGCTTTGACAGATTGACGTAATGTAACAACAGAGTTTCTATTGGCCCAAAGTTAAAGCGCGGGGAGTGCTGAACACAATGCGCCTGTTTAATTGGCTTTCATTTATTCATTCATTAGATGTGAGATGTGAATTTAAAGCCTGAGGGAAATGTTTTGGTAGATTGACGTAATGTAAAAGCCGAATGTTCATTGGTCTAACGCAGCCGCGGCGCTACCATTGGACCCGGGTATTAGGTCCGGGTCCACCCATTTTCTACTATGGTTTTGTACGTTTCTTCATTCAGATCCATTTGCGATCCATTCCATTCTAAACAAACAACGGAGATTACATGCTTGTCCTTGTTACATTATTCATTAAGATAATAATTAATAAATGCACGCACAATTATCAGTGAACTTGATAAATATTGCAGATATGTTTTACTATGCACAAACAAATACCTTCAGCGTATGTGTGCAAAATTCAGAATAAAATGAATGTGCAGCAATTTGTACAAATAGAGAGTCTGTAGGCCTACTATATGTGTTGTAGCTATTAAATAAGCGCATTTAGTTTCATATTTGTTAAAATATTATGATGTTTTTTTTTTCATCTATGTTGATTATGAAAAGTGAACAGCACCAGTAAGATAGGATGCGCAATATAGAGGCATGGAGTGGGTCAGACATGATTTTGACCACTTCATTAAGTTTTGTTTTGTAGAAAGCCTTTCTTTGAAGTAAATTTCGTTTTGTATAAATTGTATCTTAATTTTAATATTATTTTTTTATCAACCAATTGCCTGGATTTAATATAGCAAATATAGCAGATAATATAATCATGGAGGCGCCAGCGCGGTCACTTGCATTGCTCTTAAGGCCAGTAAAGTACAATTTTGGTCATGGTGATTACGTAGGTATGAATTTAAACAAATTTGCATATCGGGACTTCACTGACCGAATTTCGTGTCAAGTTAAAGAGGTGTCGAGAGAAAAAAAGAGAGATTTTGATAAATAAATAAAAAATACATTTATATTTATATATTAAATAACAATTAGAAAACCTGTATAAACTGAACACCAAAGAATAATATTAACTATTGAGCGGTGGGGACGCGCTCATGTGTAAGGGTGGTGCTGCCAATAACGCACCTAAAAGCTGTCACAAAGAACTAGGAAAGTAATGATTAATATGTTATTAATATGTCAAATATATCAAGGAGACATTTCAATTGTTTATTGATAAACAAGTTTATTCTGTGTCAAAGATGAAGATGACGACGCTGACTCGCGATCTTCGTAGTGAACGAGCCAGAGAGAAATGCACATTTCATAGGCTACGGATTACATAAGCAGAGAGCAGTCTGTTTTCTTTCGTTTTGAATTGTTTTGTTTAAAAGTACACATTTCATGCTTTCTATATACATTTCTCAGTTTTGTGAGGCAAGTAGCTTATACACTGAGTTTCGGTTCATTTAAGAGACGATCTCCAGTTCACTTGCCGGCGCCTCCGTGTCCTGATTATATTGCCTACCATATTTTCTTATTATTTATTAAATCCAGGCAATTGGTTGATGAAACATTGGTTAAAATTAAGATACAATTAATACAAAATGAAATTCACTTTAAAGAAAGGCTTTACAAAAACAAACTTAATGAAGTGGTCAAAATCATGTCTGCCCACTCCATTTGTCTCCCGATATTTTCGGGATCATCTTAACTTATTCATGCTTTTCACTTTTCATATAATCAACATAAAATTAGAAAAATATATTATTTTATTTAAACATGAATATGAAACTAAATCGTTTTTAATGACTGGGCTATAACACCTATTAGCCTACAGTAGCCTACAGAGAAATTTAATGTCGGAGCATCTTGCCGTTGAGCATGTGGGGGGAGAGATACGATTTTCGATCAATCATCGAATATTATTTTGCTTGATATTCCAATCCTTAATATTTGGTGTTTTAAATGCCTGTTTGAGATCTCTGTGAAAGTTTTAAAGCAGTCTTGTAGTGCTGCTTTCAGGGCGCCCACGTCTGTAACATTGTTTGTTCCTCATAAATGCGAACACGAAAAATAAAATAAAATGAATATATTATATTCTGTGGAGAGCCAACCCTTCTTCATCCGGTGGGTAGGCTATATTACTTTTGGTTTGCCAGTGTAATTCATAGAATTACTAAAACATATTTTACCACCTAAAAGTTAAAGATTTTTTGTGTCAAGTCCGGACCGTATAACGCAAGTGTATTTCCCTCATATTAAATATAAAACGCATGAAAATACTGATATTTTTCTAACGTCTGGACTCCTTTATTAAGGGAGTATGGATGAATAAACAGACTTTTCAATATATTAGTATTTAACACATTTTCTGATCATTTATATTTCAAGTTTTTACCGATGCTTAATTATGCATTAAATTCAGGTAGGCTACTGAGTCGCTGTCCTCAGTGCCGCAGAAAAGCGCTGAAACGGAGATGAAGGGGAACCCGTTTTTTTGGGGGCTTATTTTAACTGGCCTATCCAGTTTTCTGGAGGCCCACCTACAATCAAAATCCTGGCGACGCTAGTACACACGCGGGAGTAATGACGATGGGCCATGCACTTTACGGGTATGTTTAGATTTTATAGCAAACTTTCCACGGACCCCCAGGCAGTGCGCCACAGACCCCACTTTGAGAACCACTGCTCTAGGGGGTGACACAGTGCTGCAGTTCGGTTGTTCCCTGCCGGTTCGCCGCTTCATGGCACTGAGGTGTCGGCATTCCCCAGCAATCCTCCAAGGAGGGTCGTAGAACAGTCAGTTTGGTTGTTCCCTGCCAGTTCGCCGCTTCGGGGCGCCAATGTGTCTGCATTCCTCAACGATCCTCTGAGGCTGTTCGACCAATACCAGTGGCCAATCTCGAGGCCCCTTAGCAGATTTTCTGGCAGTGTGGAAACTACTGCCAAATATATCTCGTTGGGTCCTGCTCACAATAGAAGAGGGTTACAGAATTCAGTTCGGTTCTCGTCTGCCTATATTTCTAGGGGTCCTCCCTACGGTGGTGGACCCCGAGCAGGCTCTGGTTATGGAGCAAGAAGTACAGACTCTTCTGCGAATAGAGGCTATAGAAAGGGTTCCTCCTCCCAGCAGGGAATCAGGGGTTTACAGCCGTTACTTCATTGTTCCAAAGAAGGATGGAGGCTTACACTCAAACAGATGGTGTCACAGATTCAGTCCGAGGACTGGTTTGTCAAGATAGATTTGAAAGACGCGTACTTCCATGTAGCCATCCATCCTCATTACAGGAAGTTCCTAAGGTTTGCTTTTGGGGGTGAAGTGTACCAATATCAGGTTCTTTCCTTTGGCCTAGGTTTATCACCCTGCACTTTCACGAAATGCATAGATGCAGCTCTGGCTCAACTGAGACTCAACATTTGAGTGTTGAATTACATCGACTACTGGTTGATTTTATCTCAATCTGAGCAGATGGTGGTTCGGCATCGAGATGTTGTTCTGTCTCACATGAGAAAGTTGGGGCTGAGGCTCAGTGCCAAAAGGAGTGTGCTCCTTCCATCTCAGAGGACCACTTTTCTAGGTGCGGTTTGGGATTCAACTATGGTGCAGGCACAACTATCCCCTGCTCGTATCGTATCGATTCTCTCAGCCGTAAATGGGGAAAAACTAGGTCAGTCACTCACTGTGAAACAGTTTCAGAGACTGTTGGGTCTCATGGCAGCTGCGTCCAACGTTATAACTTTTGGCCTCCTGTACATGAGACCCCTGCAGTGGTGGCTCAGTACCAAGGGATTTTCTCCGAGAAGAAATCCATTTCGCATGATCAAGGTCACACGGCGATGCCTACGTGCCTTAGTCATGTGGAAGAAACCTTGGTTCCTCGCCCAAGGCCCAGTGTTGGGGGCTTCTTGTCGTCGCGTAATGCTAAAGACAGATGCTTCCTTCACAGGTTAGGGGGCGATCATGAGTGGTCGCTCAGCACAAGGTCTGTGACAGGACAATCTACTTTCTTGACAACACATCGTTGTTCTCTTACATCAACCATCAGAGAGGTCTGAGGTCACGTCACTTATGCAAACTGGCTCACCAGATCCTCCTGTGGGCCCAAGGGAATTTGCTCTCTCTAAAAGCAATTTACTTTCCTCGGTTTTTAAATCTGGGAGCAGACATCCTGTTGAGGCAGGGGCCGAGGCCCGGGGAATGGAGACTCCAGCCGAGGTGGTGGAGCTACTATGAAAAATTTGGTTGAGCGGAAGTAGACCTGTTCGCATCTTAACCCTCTAGGCGCCACGGTCGAGTTTACTCGACAAGATGCGGCACTGAATAAAACGGCCGATTTTATCAAATAGGGTGTCAAATTTCGTTCGACCTCCCCTCCACTAGTTGGCAGACATGTCATACTTCATCCCCGACTCAAAAAAATGTCATGCTTCTATACAAAATCTTCGAGCTAGAGCGCATTGAATCAGTGCAAACAAAAGCGGAGCTAGTGTGCGAGTGAGCCATTTTATCAGAGCAATATTGTCAACGTCAGCGAGTATTTGCATTAGATTATTATTATTATTATTATCTAATGGCATCAATAAAGCTTACCCGCAATGAAGTGTTGGGTCTTCTATTCGCGGACCCTGATTCTGAAGGGGAATAACGTTATCTGCCTTCAGAAAATGACGGTGATTCTGAAAGTGAAAGTATAGCCATACATCAAGCACAAACGGTGAATCCTTTGCCCAATATAGATGGTCCTTTGCCCAATGTCAGTGGTGGGAACAATGTTTCCCGGGGTCGGAGTGTTCATCGCGAACTTAGCAGGCGTGTTAGTGTTGTGGGGAACGAGGCGGCCGCGGGAGATTTTTACCGCGCTAGCCATGGTGACCGCGTGCGTCTCCGCAATCGCGGCGACAGTATTGTGGTGGAGGCTTTGTCTAATGCCACTGGGTATGTTAGACGAGGTCGAAGTATTCATAGGACAGTTAGGGAGCAACGTGGAGGCAGGGTGGGGAGTCGCAATGATAATGACAGTAGTCCGAGCTGTGCACACTCGGCGCGCGCACGAGGCAGATCTGGCCGCGCCCGCGCTGCCGTAGCAGGAGCAGAGGCGGTGTGACACAGGGCAGAGGGGCTATTATGCATAGTCTATCGCAAGACCACACCATGAAACACTACAAGAAATGTCACCTGGATGGATAGGGAGTCATTATCTCTACAGCAAAAGCCCTGCAACATAATATTTTTTTTTTTTGTCTGCCATTTATTAGTAATGATTTACACTGTTGATTTACTATCTATTTCCCTGACCATTTAGAAGTGTACAATATGTGTTATTTTTTGTGTTCATGTCCTTGTGATGTGTGCGTCTTTGTCAGCTAAAAAAAAAAATCAACAAAAACCACACACAAAAAAAAAAATACTAACATTGTCTCTCGTCTTGTCTCTTCATCTCACTCATGATCTGTGCCTTGCCGTGGAGAGTGAGCTTTTGAACTAAACAGGTTTTGTTTACTTGTGTTTGTGTGTCATATGAATAATATGTGCCCCATATACATGGAATCAGAGTGCCTACAGTATGTAGTAAATGGAAAATCTCTACAGCAAAAGGCCAACCGCTACATGCATTCGGTTTGTTTCTACCATTTATTAGTAATGATTTACACAGTTTGTTTACTACTTACTATTTACCTGAGCACTCAGTATTGTGCAATATAGCATACAGAAGGTGAGGGATATTATGAGGGGAAAGAAGTGCTGCATTTTATCATTTAAACATGTGACTTTTCATGAAAATTCTATAATCCAAGATGGCCGCCACCATATGACGTCACAATATGCAAATTAGATGGGAAAATGTAATCCCTACATAAACTTTGGGTCATCCTTAATATTTCTCTAAGTTACAGAAAGTCTCTATCTTGAATCACTTTTAAGATATAGCCTTTTGAAATTAAGATGTCAAAATCGAACGTTTTAGGAAAAAACCTCTGGCGCCTAAAGGGTTAACCCCCTGGGGTCGCGATTGTCTTCCTTTTTTCTTATCAGTGCAAAAAAGACTCAAATAACTCAAATATTTTTTTGTCATACTGGCAAGTGTTATACAACATTCAAAACTGTTAAAAGTATTCTTTTATTTGTGTACACTAATAATAAAAACTAAATGTTGTGTTTTTCATAAAATAAAGAAAATAAACATGATGCGCATTCTGCCTTCTCTGTCAATGTGAAGTTCATTCTGAAACGCGACAGAAAATGATCTGTAAACATGTATTTACAAAGCTTGAAGTCTCCATTTCTAAATGACATAAATCATATCAAAAACAAATATTCTCTGTTTAAGTAATCCGTATGAAAGCAACGACATGTACAGTTTATCCAGTCCAAGCTCATTAGCTCTAATGTGTTGACAATGCAAATCGTCCACATGAAGGAACACAGACCTGTAAACGCCATCATTACCTCAAAAACAAAGAATCAGAGACTTCATTTCTCCTCTGCTTTTCATTGAGTTTGGAAGACTGTGTTTGTGCTGTGCTGTTTACCTTGGATTTACCTCAGAAGAATTAGAACACAATTTGATTATGAGAAAGATTTTTAAGGTAAGACACTCATTATAGTAAGCATGTTGTTGTTGCATAAACTTTACATTGTAGCTACTAGTTAAACTGGTGCCAGACTAAAATGTACGTTATGAAATGAGATTGGAGTAAAAACATGAATGCTAATGTTTCATGAATCCTAATGCTAAATGTACAGTTTATACATGTACGACACAAGGATGTTTTTATGCTTGATAATAAAACACAGCATGATATAAAAGTAGGCTAGTAGGAGTGTTTATTCTAATATGGTGAATATTATAATGTTTAGACCGTGTTTACTGTTAAATACTGTGTTTGTGGATATCTGCTCAAACGTATATATCTATAGTGTGGTAACAATAATGTTTCATAGTTTGGAGCGGCTTGATCGCTTAGTGAATGTTCTCTGCACGAGTTGTGCGTTTGAGTCGCGCTGTGCGTTTGAAAAGCAAAACGCGCCAAACATTAGGCGTCATATTTTTACTCCAATCTCATTTCATAAAGTCATAACGAATGGAAACATTTTAAGTAACATATGATAATCCATATATTTTTCTCTAGTGTTATTGAAGTGTTCCTTTTTAATGATTTATACTGTAGGCTGCCTGCTATCTAGGCTATTGTTATTATTTTATAGTATATACATATTTTTATTTTTTATTTATTTTTTTACAGGGACCAGATGCCACTGGATGAGTCCTGCTGATTTCAACATTCACATGAGTCCATGAACATGGTAAAATGAAAAATCAAACACCTTGGAAATGACATGTACTATGTTTCAGGAATGGCACAAAGGTACGTGACTGTACAAGTCTCTGTCTTTAGATCAGTGTGTTCAATAATGTGCTTTTTTTTGTCCTTTGTATAAGCACAAATGTCAGGGCATGTCAAAACATCTCAAGGACCCCCAAAACAAGGGTTAACCCTCTGGGGTTTGAGGTGTATTCAGCACAAACTCTCCTTCAAAAATATGTAAGCAGCATGTATGTAAAAGTTTGTAGTTTTGAGATAATGACGTTTATGCGTGGTTTGTGAAAAAACAAAAATACTGAAATAAGGTCATGAAACCCATACTGATTTTTTGTTCACAAGACAATTGAAAATTGTATCATGTAGCCTAGAATATTTGCTTCAAAACTATGTGAAAATCATCCTGCGTACTCATTCAGATAAAACAATATATTAATTTAAAATTTGTTAGACATGTTTTGTGTAAGAGAGCTGTATGCGAGGAGGCTTGAATATTCAATATTGAATATGTGCTTCACACCTGAGAAAGACAAAGACCCTCCCATAATGGCCCTATCAGGTGGGGATGTGAGAGAGCTATAAACAAAGAATGAGTAGAGATTTACAAAGGATGGCTTTTTGATTGTTTGGATTTATTTACAACACAACATAATCCAAAGATACACAACAAAGGACAAAAAGCACATTATTGAACACACTGATCTAAAGACAGAGACTTGAACAGTCACATAAATTTGTGCCATTCCTGAAACATAGTAAATGCCTGTCATTTCTAAGGTGTTTGATTTTTCATTTTACCATGGTCATGTACAGAGACTCATGTGAATGTTGAAGTCAGCAGGACTCTTCAGTGGCATCTGTAAAAAAAAAAAAAAAACTGAACATGCTGACATCAAGAGAAACTATAGGGCTGCACGATTTTGGGAATACATTTTTTATTTTTCTGGTTAAAATTGCGATTTAAAAATTACTTATGAAATGAAAATGGAGTAAAAACATGAAGCCTAACTCAAACTTACAGCACGTGCAGGGACTTATATTGAATATTTTGCACCAGTTTAACTAGTAGCTACAATGTAAAGTTTATGCAACAATAACATACTTACTATTATGAGTGGACATGTCTTACTTTAAAAATCTTTCTCACAATCAAGTCGTGTTCTTCTAATTCTTCCGATGTAAATCCAAGGTAAACAGCACAGCACAAACACAGTCTTCCAAACTCGATGAAAAGCAGAGGAATACTGAATTCTCCGATTCTTTGTTTTGAGGTAATGGTACAGGTCAGCGTTCCTCCACGTGGTCACATTAGAGCTAATGAGCTCGGACTGGAGAAACTGTACGTCGTTGCTTTTGTAGGATTGAAAATAATCCAAGCTACCCCCTCTTCCTACCACAATGACCATTTGGAGTTCCTAAGGCACAGAGGGGTGTAATTATCTGATTGGTCAGTTTGAATGTCTCACAGTTGGGTTTTAGTCACATGGTCAAGGAAAGGATAAAAGAGGATTGTAACTGTTGCTCTGTCTCTTTGATGCTCTGGATATCTTCTTCTCTGGGTCCCTTTCTTGGGGCCTCCTCTTTTGTCTCTCTCTCTCTCTCTCTCTCTCTCTCTCTCTCTCTCTCTCTCTCTCAGGTAACATTTTTCATATATGCTGGGTACAATTAATAATATAAGTTATCATCATCTCATACATATATTTTGTAACTATTTTAAGTGTAACCATAACCATATTTTGTCATTAAACCCTTTCAATTGCAACTAATGTACTAACTAGTTTTGATTTGGTATTGACTTTAAAGTGCTACATATTGCAATACAATATCGTCACTATCTATAGCAATGCTCTCCCACAAATATTAAGCTATTGTTACTGTACTTATTTCCGTCATTGGTATAAGTGACAGTGGGTGGTATAGACAAGAAATGCGCAGTTTTCTACCATCTTGCCAATAACATTTCTTTAGTCATTCGGCAGTTCTTGCAGCTTGAACCACTGCAGGAATTCCACCCTTACACTTTCATACAGATTACTTAAACAAAGAATATTTGTTTTTTATATGATTTACATCATTTAACCTTCTTGCTGCATTAGGACATTTTTGGTCATTTTCAGTTTAATGTCTTTGACCATTTTGGCTGTTTTAATGCAAATGGTATGTAATTTGGCAAAATTGTGACTTTTTGGATAAATTTAAAAATGTTGATCCCATGTTGCATAATATGTATAACACACACTGTGTAAGGCAAGGCAAGGCAAGGCAAGTTTATTTATATAGCACATTTCATACACAATGGCAATTCAAAGTGCTTTACATAGAAGAAATTAAAATAATAAAAAGAAATAAGAATAATTAAAACAGTTTAGAAAAATAAAAAATAAAATACAGTACAGTACAAACAGTCGGACGAACATTGGCACAGTGTTCGTTCAGTAAATGCATAGTTAAACAGATGTGTTTTGAGTCTGGATTTGAATGTGACTACTGTAGGAGCACATCTGATCTCTTCTGGAAGGTGGTTCCAGCTGCGGCTGGCATAATAGCTAAAAGCAGATTCACCATGCTTAGAGTGAACCCTTGGTATTTCTAGCTGATATGATCCTAGATCAAGTGTAGATCAAATAGGAACATATAGCACCATAATGACCAAAAATGGCCCATTGAAACCCATTAAAATGTTGTTTAAAGCTGGGGCCGTCATTAATACATGAATCATGACTTATGTTGAAACATCCTTTCATTTTGAAGCAAAAGCATTATATTTGCATTATATGGTGTATTCCACCAGATGACGTCACTACATAGGTATTCCCTATGGGGGGAAATGCATGTTATTTTCCTGGTTTCCACTAGGGGCACTATTGACTGTGTTATGAAACATTTTAATGGCTCAATGATCTAAAATGATGTTTCTGAGTATGTGTGGATGTCTGAGAGCAATGTGTGTCTGCGTTGACAAAAGTGTGTGTGTATGTGTATGTGTGTGTAGGGCTTAAATATAATACATGGTGTTTAGGCGAGTGACAAAAATCATAATATCCATCCATCCATCTTCTTCCGCTTATCCGGGGCCGGGTCACGGGGGCAGCAGTCTAAGCAGGGATGCCTAGACTTCCCTCTCCCTAGACACTTCCTCCAGCTCTTCCGGGGGGACACAGAGGCGTTCCCAGGCCAGCCGGGAGACATGGTCCCTCCAGCATGTCCTAGGTCTTCCCCGGGGTCTCCTCCCTCTCGCGCCGGACGGTTTGCCAGAATCTCTTCGAGGCCGACCAGTAGTCCTTCTCCATGGCCTCACCAAACCCCTCCCAAGCCCGATTTTTTGCCTCCACAACCACCCGGGCTGCAGTCCGCTTGGCCTGTAGTCCGCTTGGCCTGGCGGTACCCGTCAGCTGCCTCAGGAGTCCCACAAGCCAGCCAGGCCTGATAGGACTCCTTCTTCAGCTTTACGGCATCCCTTACTTCCGGTGTCCACCACCAGGTTCGGGGATTGCTGCCTCGAAAGGCACCGGAGACCTTACGGCCACAGCTCCGAGTGGCCGCGTTGACAATGGAGGTGGAGAACATGGTCCACTCAGACTCAATATCTCCAGACTCCCTCAGGATCCGGTCGAAGCTCTGCCGGAGGTGGAAGTTGAAGATCTCTCTGACAGGGGATTCGGCCAAACGTTCCCCAAACGTCCCCTGGAGTGAACTCCAACACCAGCCCGCCGCCTCTCACCATGGGCAACTCCAGAGAGGTGAAGAGTCCATCCTCTCTCAAGGAGTGTGATTTCAGAGCCCAAGCCGTGCGTGGAGGTGATCCCGACTATCTCTAGTCGGAATCTCTGAACCTCATGCACAATCTCAGGCTCCTTCCCCACCAGAGAGGTGACGTTCCATGTCCCTAGAGCTAGTTTCCGTGTCCAGGGATCGGGTTGTCGAGGCCCCCGCCTTCGACTGCCGCCCAATCCACTAAGCACCGGCCCCTTACCGTCCCTCCTGCAGGTGGTGGGTCCATGGGAGGGCGGCCCCACGTCGCTCCTTCGGGCTGAGCCCGGCCGGACCCCATGGGGGGAGGCCCAACCACCAGGTGCTTGCATACGAGCCCCAACCCTGGGCCTGGCTCCAGGGTGGGGCCCCGGCTGCACCATGCCGGCCGACATCACGGTCCTCGAATTTATTGGCATCATAAAGGGTTTTTGAAACGCTCTTAGTCTGACCCGTCACCTAGGACCTGTTTGCCTTGGGAGACCCTACCAGGAGCATATAGCCCCAGACAACATAGCTCCTAGGGTCATACGGGTACTCAAACCCCTCCACCACGGTAAGGTGGCAGTAATATAATATTATATTATATTATATTATATTATATTATATTATATTATATTATATTATATAATAATCATAATATCCTGAAGGTCATATTTTACCCTTTCTGTCTATACTCTCTCTCTCTCTCTCTCTCTCTCTCTCCCTGTGTGTGTGTGTGTGTGTGTGTGTGTCGGTGGTGTAGGATGTGTGTGTAGTCGTGTATGTGTGTGTGTGCATTTAGCAAGAGAAAGCGCTTCTCACTGCATTGTTTTCTTTCGGTTTGATTTGGCTGAAAAATGACCCCATTTTGTTTTGAAGTTTTTGATATGTTTGATATGTTTATAGAATTTAGAAAAATAAAAATTCATGTTCATGGTGATCTTGTAATTTTGCTTTCTTTCTAGAGCAAATTTTGATGTGTAGGGAGACAGGAAGAGGTTATAGTCACCTAGTAGAAATCAGGAAAATGTTTGCAATACTGCAGATGTTTGCAGTATGTCAATTATATGAAAAATGGTACTAACTGGTGCAAAACATTAAAAAGTAAATATTTTACCCCAAGGCTTGGTAATGACGGGGTATTTGAATAGAAATTATGATTTTATGATGACAGTGGGTTCAAAAATGGATATTTTAATGGGTTTAAATAGGATCAAATTTGTCCTTAACGCGCTATGTGTGATTTTTATTTTTTTATTTTTTATCTGACATAGCACAAAAAAAAAAAAACGCACCAAAAATAATGTTGCTGCTAATCTTTGACATATTCAAGACTGTGATAATCCAAAGCCAAGGTTTTCACTTTGCATTTAGTATATGGAAAATAATTAAATTTTTGTGTTTTTTCCTCTTATTCAAATTGATATCATCACCATCACCAAAACTGGAATTTAAAGGGTTAAAACCCTGAAATTAAATAAATATTTGGTAGTTATGATGAGGACTGATGCTGGTTAAAAGATTTAACTCAGTAAAAGTGGAAAATAATAATATATAATATGTTAGGCAGTGTTTAATATGTGACCATTTTTGGTCCTTAACGCGCTAAGCAGAGCCGGATTAACGCAAAGGCAAACTAGGCACGTGCCTAGGGCCCGATTGGCGGGATGGGGCCCAGACAGAGGGACAAAAAAAAAATAATAATAATATAATGTAAAAATATCCTATCTACAATTTATTTCAATATTTATTAATTAACTAAAAATAGTGACGATGTTTATCTTCACCATAGACTGTTACATTACTGCAGTTAAACCAATTAATGTGTCCGTTACAAAGCGGGTGCCGGCTTCTGAAAGTATGTGTAACGAACGCATCCATCAGGTGCTGCGAGGCAAAAGCCTAAGCACACAAAGAAGCACAGCTCAAAATGCAGGTGTGTGAGTTGTCGTCATCTATTTTGGAGTGATTGCAATGTATTCTAAATATAAACTTGTCCTGTAGATCAGCGTCATTTCTGTAAAAATCATTCACCGCTTTATTACGAGTTTAAAAGAGCGCGAGCGTCATTAACGTGCCCAGACGCGACGCTTTGAATTTGCGCGTACAATGAATGAATAACATCGCGTCGGGAGCTGACTAGTAAAAAAGCTACAAAATTAAAAGACAAGGCGTCTGTATTCTAAGTTAAAAAGCCAACACACTACAACATTTTTAAATGTTTCAAATAAAGGATCTCATGGGTCTATCTTCTAAATTCTGCTGATGATTAGATTATACCCTGACATTACGCCAATAATATCAGTTTATACATTTTCTTCTGCTCAGTAGCGATCGTGTCTTTCTCTTCCACTTGATTTGTGTATAGCATATTTAAAGTAGCAATGCGATATAAAAGCACTTATGCTCATTTACTGAAGTGGGATTCTGGAACTGTGAATAAATTGAATAAAACAGCAAAATAACAACAACAACAATAACATCTTCATTAAACAAAAAAGAGATTACCTTAGATAAAGTTTGATTAATATGTACATACAGTAGGCTACCGGTAAAAGTCTGGACCCATTACTATTTTTAATGTTTTTTGAAAGAAGTTTATTATAATGCTCTACAAGCCTGCATTTATTTGATCAAAAATACAGAAAAAAACAGGAATATTCAGCAAGGATGTGTTAAATATATAAAAAATGATAGTGAAGACTTTTTTAAAACAACTTTTTAATAATCAAAAATCCTGAAAAAAAGTATCACAGATTATAAAATAAATATTAAGCACCCTTTCTAACATTTGATAATAAATCAGAATGATCACTTGACACTAAATTCAGCTTTGCATCACAGAAATATAAAGTATAGTAAAATAGAAAACCATTATTTAAAATTTTAATAATATTTCACTATATTATTTTTCTGTATTTTTGATCAAATAAATCCAGGCTTGATGAGCATAAGAGACTTCTTTCAAAAACATTAAAAATAGTAATGTGTCCAAACTTATGTACTGTGTAAGTAAAAATATACTGCTTTTAAAATTAAATGTTGTATAAATAAAAAGGTTAGGAATCATATTTGTTTCAAGTGTTTTTTTTATTGGGGGTGGGGGGCCTCCAACATGAATTTTGCCTAGGGCCTCCTAATGTCTAGAACCGGCTCTGGCGCTAAGTGTGATTTTTAAAAAAGATCTGACATAATACAAAATCTTTAAATCCACCAGAAATAATGTTGCCGCTAATCTGTGACATATTCAAGACTGTGATAATCCAAAGCTAAAGTTTTCTCTTTGCATTTAGTGTATGGAAAATAATTAAATTTTTGTGTTTTTTCCTCTTATACAAATTGATGGTATTGTCACCAAAACTGGAATTTAAAGGGTTAAAATCCTGAAATTAAATACATATTTGGTAGTTATGATGATGACTGATGCTGGTTAAAATATTTAACTTAGTAAAAGTGGAAAATAATAATAATATATAATATTTTAGGCAGTGTTTAATATGTGACCATTTTTGGTCCTTAACGCGCTAAGTGTGATTTATTTTTTTATTTTTTTTAATCTGACATAACACAAAAATAAAAATGCGTAAAAATATATGTTGCTGCTAATAATGGACATATACCAGGCTGTGATAATTCCCTCCCAAGAAATCCAACTAGCATGTAGTACACAATTGTTTTTTAATTTTTTTATGTTTTTTCCATCGATAAAAACAGTGGCATCATGTAAACAAATGGCATTTAAGGGGTTAAAATTCTGAAAATTAAATAAATATTTGGTAGTTATTTTCAGGACTGATACAGATAAGGACTGATGTTGGTTAAAATATTTAACTCAGTGAAAGTGGAAAAAAATAATATTATATAATAGTTTTATGGCAGTGTTTAGAGTGGACATTTTTGTCCCTTAATGCACTTAATTTCGTAAAATATATAATGAGGCACAAAGCTTAAAAAAAGAGATTTCAAGCTTTGTAAAGACATATGTTTCATGTATGTGTGGCAAGCATTCGCAGAGTTACAGAGAGAGAATTAGTATTGAGAGCAGGCGCGCTCAACTCCCAAATCGTTTATGGGTGCGAGTAATAAAGAAGTTATCAAAAATAAAGATGAAAAACCGCACTCTCAAAGTATACTTTCATAGATTTATTGTTACCATGTCCACACAGGCGCGTTTCGTCTGTATATATATATATTTGTATATATATATATATATATATATATATATATATATATATATATATATATATATATATAAATAACAAATCAAATAAATTAAACAAATTAAATTGATTTCAAATTACATGGTTTCACAAAAAAACAATTTAAAGGCAATTCTTCATTTAAACCATTGGGGTATACTGTTTGAAGTGTATAAATCCAAAAAGCCTCTCGTTGAAGAAGATAGCGCTCCCTATCTCCACCCCGTTGAAGAGGTTTAACTAACTCGATGCCTTGAAATTTCAAAGTACAAATATCTTGCCCAAATTCATTCAAATGTCTAGCCACAGGTGACTTAATATCGTGATTGTGTATGTTACTTTTGTGTTTGTGTAATCTTATTCTTAACTCTCTTTTTGTTTTACCAACATAACAAAGCCCACATGGGCATTTGAGTAAGTAAACAACAAAGGACGTACGGCAAGTAATTCTCCCTCTCACAGAGAATGTCTGAATTGTAATGCGATGATTATGGGTAATTCTTTTTCACATCCACGGACTGGCAAGACATTCTCTGTGAGAAGGAGAATTACTTGCCGTACGTGTCCTTTGTTGTTTACTGGCTTTTTGGATTTATACACTTTATACAGATTTATACAATCTGAAATCAATTTAATTTGTTTAAATTTATTTATTTATTTATTTATTTATTGTAATTGTTCATAAGGGTCACATGTGAATATTATCTATGGCATGTTGTGTTATTCCTTGTGTTTCCATAATGTTGGTAGCTTGATGCACCTGACGGTGCTGATGATTTGAGGAATGAGGTTCACCTGTGATGTTTTTTTAAAAAAAACAATCTTTTCGGTGTTTCACAGTACACACTGATGATGGCTTAGGCCGAAACGCGTCTGTGTGGACATGGTAACAATAAATCTATGAAAGTATACTTTGAGAGTGCGATTTTTCATCTTTATTTATTATTAGTGTACACAAATAAAATAAGACATTTAACAGTTTTGAATGATGTATAACACTTGCCTGTATGACAAAAAAAAAGTTATTTGAGTCCCTTTTGCACTGATAAGAAAAAAAAAAAAAGTGAGACAATCGCGCCGGCGCGACAGCCGACCCCAGGGGGTTAATAGCCCCGTTTTGGCCCCGAGTATGGTTCTCGGACCTAGAGTCTCTCCTCAACGACTCTCCTCTGGGGATTCCGCTCAGGGGGGAATCCTTTTCTCACAGGCGAGCGGGTTGATCCTTCACCCCCGCCCAGAAATCTTTGGGCTTGGCCTCTAGGGGGCCCAGCTCATAAGTTCAGGTCTCTCAACCGAGGATGTTGAGACCATCCTCCACTCCAGAGCTCCATCCACAAGGAAACTCTACGCCTTGAAGTGGATATTGTTTCACTTCCTGGTGTGGAGAGCTCCAGTCGGATCCAGTTATCTGCCCAGTGGGTGCAGTGCTGGAGTTCCTGCAGGAGCGTTCCTCCGCAGGTCTATCCCATCAACAGGTGTACATGGCGGCCTTAGCTGCTTACCATGTTCGTTTAAAGGGGTCATATAATGCAATTTTTGTACAAGCTAATATGATTCTTTAGGGTCTAAATTAAAAGTTTGTAATATACTTTAATTAAAAATTCTCATTAGTATTGTAAGAAAACACTCATTTTACCTGGTCAAACACAGCTCTGTTTTCAGCACGCCGTTTAAGTGCATGCGTCTTTAAATAATAATGAGCTTTGCTCACCCCGCCCCTCTGTTCTGTGCGGACATTGTAACACAATAACACAATAATCCTAACGCGTTGTTCATTATAAATGTGGGATTATGAATTATATTGATAACGTCGTACATAGAAAACATGCCGTAATGTATCCTGAGTGTAAACAGCCGCATTCATCGTGAAGCGTGCTAGCTATTTGCAAAGATTAATATAAATATTAATATAAAGGTTAATAAAACATTACACTCACTTCAGTTCTTCTGGAGGTGCAGCAGGAACACGAAGTTGGTACCGATCCTTTTTCAGGAGCAGCTTCTTAGCAAATCCAGCTTTATACTGACCTTGTTTGTAAAGCAGTCTGGTGTGAAATGATTCGCGCAAACATGAAAGCTTGACGTTGATCGTGGGGAATATTCCCTTCGAAAACAAAACTCAGCCACTGAGTCTTCAGCGGTTCGGATTTAGGAACATCAACATGACTGCTGTGTTCCTTATTGCACCCAAGAACAGAACACCACGATCGCTTAGACGCCATTCTGCTCATAGACAGTGCTCCAGTATCAACAATGACGCGCAGACTATGATGATTGACAGCTCGCTCACGAGCGAGGGCGGGTCTGATTTGAAACGCTGCTGTCAATCACAAATCGTGGGAGGGGCGTCCGACCGTGTGACGTCACTAGGTCGAACGGCTTGATTTTAGAGATTGGAAAACATATAAGGAGATTTAAAAAAAAAAACACTGGATGGATTTTTATCATTTTATGATGGTTGTGTACAGGCACTGCCAACACACATTTCAGTACAATCAACTTGTAAAAGTGCATGTACCATTATATGACCCCTTTAAGTTGTGTATCCTTGGGGAGAAAACGTACTCGGTTACCTAATGTAACCTCGGTTCTCTCTAGAAGAGGGAACGAGTATTGCGTAAGTTGCTTACGCATCGGGAAAGTCTTCTTTCTTCGAGATCTGAAGCCAAAAATGATCCTTAATTTTGTATTCATTGTCAACGCAGTGCGGCAGCCGGCAGACCATGGCAGGCTGTATGAGCGTGCTCATTGGCAACTGCTTAAGCCTACCAGTGAGCCCTGAGTGACGTCACATCCAATGTGACGTCGCGCCCTCCACACCCCTCTAACCGTCAAGATGGGTGTGGCCAGTGTGTATATAAGCAGGGCTCACAGGCTGAAATTCTGGTTTTCGTAGTCTGAAGCGCAAAAGCTCACGGCAGGTTACGCAATACTTGTTCCCTCTTCTAGAGAGAACCGAGGTTACATTAGGTAACCGAGTACGTTCTCTTACGAGAGGTTCTCTCGTATTGCATAAGTTGCTTACGCATCGGGAACCCCTTGTCAACGCCGTGCGCGCCGAGCATCCAGCACATGAATCCCAGGGAGACCGCCACAATAGCCGCCACATACACTTTGAGCGTGGAAGGGGACCTGCCCTTATTCAACAGCTCCTGTAGAAAGGAGAGCACTCGCGGGACCCCACATGTACGTGGATCGAAGCTCTTAGAAGCGCACCATTTAGAGAACACAGACCATTTAGACGCATAGAGCCATCTCGTGGAGGGAGCTCTAGACTGTGTGATCGTGTTCACAACCCCTTCTGGCAGGTCAATGGGTATCCGTTGATTGTCCATGCATGCAGAGACCCTCGCTCCGGATGGGGATGCCAGATCGATCCACCGGCTTGAGAGAGGAGATCCTTTCTCACCGGGATCGGCCATGGGGGTGAGTGCGACAGCCTCACTAGCTCTGGGTGCCAGACTTGGTTCTCCCAACGCGGGTCTATGAGAAGCACTAGGTGGTGCGTTTCCCTGATCCTCGCTATGACCTGTGGTAACAGGGAGATCGGAGGGAAAGCGTACAGCGGGAGGCTGGGCCAGGTTTGGGACAGTGCGTCCTCACTTTTCGAGAAAAATATTGGGCAGTGAGCGTTGTCTTTCGATGCAAAGAGGTCGACCTCCGCTCTGCCGAATAGGCGCCAGAGGAACTGGACTCCCTGAGGGTGCAGGGAACATTCTCCCGGGGGAATAATGTCTCTGGACAGTCTGTCTGGGCCGACATTCAAATGGCCCGGCACGTGCGCGGCTCTCAGCGAGCGCAACGAGCGGTGAGCCCACACGAGAAGGCGTTCTGTCAGGTTGCACAGGTTCCTGGACCTGACACCGCCCTGTCGGTTCACATAGGACACCACGGACATGTTGTCCGAGCGGACTAGCACATGGTGATCCCGTATGAATGGGAGAAAGCGTTTGAGCGCGTTCTCGACCGCTATCATCTCCAAACAATTTATGTGGAGGCGTTTCTCTTGGTCTGACCACAGGCCAAAAACCGGTTTGCCCTCGAAAAGAGCGCCCCAACCTGAGGTGGAAGCGTCCGTCGAGATAACATTGCTGTGTGAGACGGCTCCCATTGTCACTCCCCGCTGGTACCAGTCGGCCGCTAACCAGGGCTTCAGTGCTGAAACGCAGCTCTGAGTCACTCTGATTCGAATGCCGCCGGAAGCCCAGGCTCTGAGTCACTCTGATTCGAATGCCGCCGGAAGCCCAGGCTCTGTGAGGCACTCAACCAGCGTTGCAGCGGGCGCATACGCAATAGACCCAGCTGAAGCACTGCTGCAGCTGAAGCCATACAACCCAGCATCCTCTGAAATGTCTTTAGAGGTGCGGTGCTGCCCGGTTGGAAGGACGCAGCCAGGCGTTGAACGCAGCGCGCGCGCCGTGGCGATAGGCGGTCCGTCATTGCCACAGTGTCCAGATCCAAACCCAGGAAAGAGGTTGATTGACTGGGCACTAATGAGCTCTTGGTCCAGTTGACCGTGAGCCCCAGGCTTTCCAGGTGGCCGAGAAGCACTGTTCTGTGGGGGATGAGTTCGGCCTCTGACTGTGCTAGAATCAGCCAATCGTCCGGATAGTTCAAAATTCGCATCCCCTGACCTCTCAGGAGAGCGAGAGCCGTGTCCATGCACTTCATGAATGTACGGGATGCCAAAGACAGGCCGAACGGCAGGATGGTGCATTGATATACCTGACCGTCGAAGGCGAATCTCAAGAATGGCCTGTGACGGGGTATTATCTGGATCTGAAAGTATGCGTTCTTTAGATCGAGAGAGATAAACCAGTCCCTCGGGCGAATTTGCGCGAGGATCTGCCTGGTTGTGAGCATTTTGAACGGTCTTCTCATAAGAGCTTTGTTCAAATATCTCAGATCCAAAATTGGTCTGAGAGCTCCGTCCTTCTTGGGAACGAGGAAATATCGGCTGTAAAAGCCCGACTCGCTCATAGAAGGGGGAACCGGTTCTATAGCCCCTTTGCACAGAAGTGTGGCTATTTCTGCTCGAAGTAGATGTGCTACTTCCCCATTCACTCTCGTCTCGGTACGCGCCCGAAAGCGCGGGGGCGGCGAGCGAACTGCAGGGTATAGCCTAGTTTTACTGTGCTTAGCACCCATTCTGATGCGCCTGGAAGAGCTTCCCACGCTCTTGCGTGTGCAGCCAGGGGCAGAATGGCCTCCGGGCTCTGATCGCCGCGCATCGCGGGCTCGAGAGCTCAAAACGGAGGGGCGGGCGCAGCGCGCGCGCTCTCGGTGCTTAGATACGGCGGATAGCTGGCCGTTTTACACACGGTGGCTTTGGACGGGGAACATATAGTGTGAGGCGCGAGGGCGGCGTCGGGGGCGAAATGTTCGTTAGTATGTGTGAGCGCTCGAGGGCGGGCACAGGATTTACATTTAAAACATGACCGGTCGTGAGAGGCCGTGTGACAGAGCAGGCAGTGAGTAGGTGTGGGCACGGTGAGGTGGACACGTGACCTACTTTTAACACTCGAGCGACTTCTGCCTACTTTATGAGAGTGGGCTCTGTGAGAGACACAGGATTTATAGTGCTTGTGTGCAGGGGTGAACACGGAAACGTGGGCACATTCACTGCATTTGAAACACATACGGCGTGAGCCGTGCAACCGGACATTATGCTCATTTGAGATTTCTCTGGGTCGCCGTGAAAGGCTCCGAGTCAGCTCGAGTTCCCTTGAAAGGCTCCGTCGCCCTGCCATGCTCCCTGCATAGTTACTGTTTGTTCCAGGCATGCTTTATAGTTTCCTGGTCGATGACGTCACATGACTACAAATGCAAAGTTCAACCAACATTAAACCAACCACCAACTATTTATGTGCCCTGGCGCAGGCTCTGTGTTAAACACAGCCCTAATAGAAAATATATGAAAAATCCAACACAGACACGTGCTTTATGCAGATTTTGAATGGGAGTAATTGCTGTGGTATCCACTTATCTGCTGTTTATTTCAGACAGTTGGAGGAAGAGAAATAAAGGAAGAAAATTGAAGGAAGAGAAATAATAGTGTACAGATGATTAATATTGAAAAAGTGGGGTTCCCTTTCGTAAAGGGAACTCCCGCTGCATCGATACTCGATACTTTGGGGAATGCCCTCGGCATGACGCGTCTGAAGTCTGTAATGGAACTATTCCAATCTTGATTGGTGCTCGTCACTCGTGACGTTGCATGTGACGGTGATCCGGAAGCTATAAAAGGACAACGGAACATAGCCGTATCAGCTTTCTGTCTTCAGCAAGCGTTCTGTGTGACTGTATTGTCTTATTTGGTGTTGTTTGTCTATCTCAATATATATATGGCGAATATAGAGAAACGACTCAGGCGGTGTGCGTCCCCTTGCTCGCGCTATCTGAGCGAGGGTGACACGCACTCGTTTTGTGTTGTTTGTCTGGGAGTGGAGCATGCACGGGCAGTGCTTGAGGGCGCTGTCTGTGCAAACTGTTTTCAGCTATCTATGAGAGAGCTCCGCTCCCGTTTGAGCTTGTTCGATCAATCAGATCAGGCTCGCGTTTCCAGTGCATCAGGTCCCGCGTCTGTTGAGGCAGCGCGCCGCTTGTATGCATGGGATTCGCACGTGGAGCTGGCAGATAACACTGAGACGGTTGCGACCCTTTCTCAGTGTTTATTAACCAGCTCCACTGGTCTCGCGCACGGTTCGGAAGCCCGCGCTGCGGCTTCTTCCGACCGTGTTAAAGACACAGCGTTTGATTTATCTGGCTCCGAGGGGTTAGATATTATCAACACTGAATCACATAGATATGGGGATTCGCCACCCCATATTCCCGTTATTGAGGAATTGCTGGAGGTTGTGACCAGGGCAGTGGTTAAATTAAATGTTGAATGGCCATATAATAAGCAGGAAGCGACTAAGAAAAATAAAATGGATGAGCGCTTCCTGCAGACCCAGTCACAATCTTTGTGTCAGAGCCTTCCCTTTTTCACTGATCTTCATACTGAGGTATCGAGATCGTGGGAAAATCCATGTTCATCTCAATTATTTTCCCCCCATGTATATATTTACTCATCTATTAGGGAATCTAATGAGAATGGTTATGGGGTGATGCCTCGGGTTGAGGAATATTTTGCGAAATATTTTCTCCCCGACGTTACGTCACCCCTGATAGCTCAGACACTTCCCTCCAAATCTCGTACATCGAATTTGTTAGGGAAAGCTTATATGGCGGTGGGTCGAGCCGGTGCATGCCTACACACGATGGGGTTATTACAGGCATACCAGGCTGACCTCCTCAAAGAGGTGGATGATAACTGGGAGGTCTCACTCAACGGTATTACTGAATTTCGTAGAGTAGCTGACTTATCTCTCCGTATTATTAAGGAGACGGCTCGTGCTATTGGCCGTTCTATGGCAGCAATAGTCGTCACAGAGAGACATTTATGGCTTAATCGCTTGGTGATCGAGGAGAAAGACAGGGCTTTCCTTCTCGATGCCCCCCTTTCACCTTCTGGCCTCTTTGGCGACGCGGCAAGAACCGTTGTCGAAAGGTTTCAGGAGGCAGAGCGACATTCAGCTATCCCCAGTTGTCAATCTAGGTCTCATGGGGTTGCTGCCAGGGGGCAGCCTCATGGGACAGCCGCCAGTTCCTCATATTTTGAGAAGGTTTCCTCTCGTGCCCCCCCGTATAAGGCTTGGGGCCAGAAGAGACATTCTCGTATGAAGCCCTCTTTATCGAGGACAGGTCTGAGGACTGTCTCTCGGGCTAAGATGGCTTCAACTAAGAGGTCTTGTCGTAACACGCAGACCCTTATGGCCGTTCCCCCAGGAGAGCGAGTACAGGAGTCTCGCCCCCTTATACAGCCCTTAGGAAATCGATGTTTACTTCCCGCCGCCGATGGCGCTTCGGGACACATCGGCTTCCAGCGAACACAAATCGCAGTATCTGCTCGGAAACGTTGCGGCCCTGTCGAGTTCGCTGCCTCTCAGGAGGTCTGTAGAGAGCATATTTCGGTTAGTCCCTGCCAGTTAGCTGCTTCAGGTCACCGAAACCATTTGAACATTTTTAGCCAAGGCCAGTCTCGAGGGACTGGTCCCCATAATAGCATATTTAGACACCCCGAGGGGTCTTCAAAATATAGCCTGGAGGGTCCTGCTTACAGTGCAGTTAATATACAAATATTATCTACTAAGGGTGGTTCACATGTCTGCCAGCCCCGAGCAGGGTTGGTTCTTGGAACAAGAAGTCTAGTCTCTCTTAACAAAGGAAACCTCAAGGTGGGCTCTTCCTCGGTTTCGGGAGCCCGGGTTCTACAGCCGGTACTTCATAGTTCCTGTGAGGGAAGGGGAGTAAGGCCTTGTTTCGGATCTCAGGGTAATGGATCAACCTCCGAGGGGGTTCAGATTCAAGATTCCGACTGTCAGTCAGACCAGCTCCGAGGACTGGTCTGTCGTGATAGATCCACAAGGTCCTTAACTCCTCATTCCCTTCTAACCCCATCACGGGAAGTTTCCGAGATCTGCTTTTGGGGGAAAAGCACATCAGTTCCGGATTCTTCCATTCGGCCTAGCATTGTATCCCCGCACCTCCTCGGAATGCATGGTCACTGTCCTAGCTCCATGGAGTCTTCAGGGCATCCTCATTCCTGTCCATTGACTACTAGAGCAGATGGTTCAACACCGAGGTGTTGTTCCGAGTCTCGTGAGGTGCTCGGGAATATGGCTCAGAGTATAGGAAAAATCACCATTGCCTCTTCAGAGAAACCGATTCCTGGGGGCGGTGTAGGTTATAGTCATGATGCAGGCACAATTGTCTCCAGCTCAGACACTCATCTTCCTTACCATAGTCATGTATATCAAGCTAGGCCAGGCCACCACTACGTGACCTTATCAAAGAGTGGGCTCGCTGGCAGCAGTGTTCAACATTCTATTCTTTGGCCTGCTGTACATGGGGGCCCTGTAGTAGTGGCTCAGGACCAATGGGTTTTCCCCGAGAGGGAACCCACTCCGCATGGCCAGAGTTACGCGCACATGCCCTCGTTTTCTGATCATGGGGAGGAAGTTATGGTTCCTGCTCCTAGTACCTGTGTTGGAAACACAGGGTCTGAGGAAACTTCAGAGAGACCATTAGGTTCTATTTTTGACAGACACTATGTCGGTGGTCTCTCTGATCAAGGAGGGGGCAGTCATCCTGTCGAGGCAGGGGCTGCAGCCCGGGGATTTCGAACTCCACCCCAAGTTGGCTTTAGCCGGGATGGAGGTCGGTTTGTCAGAGGTGCTCCTGTTTCCCCTTCATGTGGACGGCCACCTTCTGCGCCACCTCTCCCATGCTCTTCCAGCTCTGCTGGGTCTGGATATCATGATACAGACATGGTTGAGGCCATGTCTGTGTATACTTTCCCCGATTGTTCTGCCCCCGGGGGTTCTAGAGTACAAGAGGGTTCAGCAGTACGGGATCAGCTTACTCTTAGTGGCCCTGTACTGACAGGCCCAAATATGGCTTCCAAAAATCTGGGCCCTTCTGGCAGGCCTTCCGCGGTGAATCCGGATCAGGATGGTCCTCCCTCTTCAGCCCAAGGTCATGATATTTCACCCTTGGCTGTAGCCCAGGAAGCTACTGGTTTGGCCCCTGAGGGGGACCAATTCACAAATTCTGGTCTCTCAACCGAGGTTGTTGAGACCATTCTAAACTCTAGAGCCCCCTCCACGAGGAAACTTTATGCATTTAAATGGAAAATTTTTATTTTATGGTGCAGAGAACATCAGTTGGACCCAGTTAACTGCCCAGTGGCTTCAGTACTGGAGTTCCTCCAGAATCGTTTCTCTGACGGGCTCTCCCCATCCACGCTTAAGGTCTATGTGGCGGCTATATCAGCCTTCCACACGCCTTTAGGGGTGGGCACGCTGGGGACACACCCACTCATAATTCGTTTCCTTCGTGGAGCCAGGAGGATGAGGCCTGCTATCCAGCCTAGGGTCCCCACGTGGGACCTGGCAGTGGTCCTCGAAGGTTTATCCCTGGCACCCTTCGAACCCCTGGATAAGGTGTCTGAGAAATTTTTATCCTTTAAGGTAGCCTTCCTGCTCGCTATTACTTCCCTGAAACGAGTTGGCGACCTGCAGGCGCTATCTGTGGCTCCCTCTTGCCTCGAGTTCTCTCCTGGCAGAGTGAGAGCCATTCTCCACCCTAGACCTGGCTACGTGCCTAAGGTGCCCACGAATGTGGCACGGTCTATAATCCTTCCGGCCTTTCATCCTCCACCGCATGTGTCGGCTGATCAAGCTAAATTACACTTGTTATGCCCGGTCCGAGCTCTTGAGGCCTATGTACATAGGACCTCGGGCTGGAGGAAGTCGGACCAGCTGTTTGTGTGTTTTGGGTTATCCAAGAAGGGCTCCCCGGTCTCCAAACAGACTATTAGCAAGTGGATAGTAGAGGCTATTTCTTCAGCTTACGAGGTGCGCAATCTGCCTTCACCTCTCCTGATAAAAGCTCACTCAACCAGAGGAGTGGCATCCTCTAGAGCCTTGCTAGCAGGGGTTTCTCTTCAAGAGGTCTGTGATGCCGCTGGCTGGGCCTCCCCACACACCTTCATCAAACATTACAGTCTGGATCTGTCCTCTACACCAGGTTCACAAGTTCTCATGTCTTGAGTGTGCCAGATTGCTTCACACCAGGGCAGGGTCTCTCAGTGTGGCGGCGTGGGTACTCGTTCCCCAAAGTATCGAGTATCGATGCAGCGGGAGTTCCCTTTACGAAAGGGAACGTCTCGGGTTACGTATGTAACCCTCGTTCCCTGAGTAGGGAACGAGACGCTGCATCTCTCGGCCTCACTTTTCGTGCTCCTGAGAACGACTTGCTTTGACCCTTTAAAAGCTGATACGGCTATGTTCCGTTGTCCTTTTATAGCTTCCGGATCACCGTCACATGCAACGTCACGAGTGACGAGCACCAATCAAGATTGGAATAGTTCCATTACAGACTTCAGACGCGTCATGCCGAGGGCATTCCCCAAAGTATCGAGTATCGATGCAGCGTCTCGTTCCCTACTCAGGGAACGAGGGTTACATACGTAACCCGAGACGTTTTCAGGACAAATGTACACGTACACCTTTTCACCTGTTCACTGGGCTGGTGCGTGACCTGTAAAACTGTTCTTAGCTCCGCTGATAACCAAGAAATGGGCTCCTCACAAACTATAAATCCAATGAGAGAGAGAGAGAGAGAGAGAGAGAGAGAGAGAGAGGGGGGGGGGGACTTTTACGTGCTTTTCCCTAATCACTGAAGTGACCTCGACGTGCAGGTTAGCAGTAGCATTAGCCATCAGGCAAGTGTTATTTAAATAAACTCCTGATGTACTTACAAACTTTCCAATGCCTCGTTTTATGAGTACAGAACCTATTTGTACTACTGTAGAAGTTTGGTACCATTCCGGTTTGGCATTATTAGTGGGGTAATTTACGAGATACAGCCTAGGATCCATTAGCGCCTGCACTAAGCCATACGGCTGATATCTCTAAATAAGCTCTAACTTTAATAATGTTCAACCAACGGAAAAAAGGCTTCTGGGGGGGTGTTTGGCTCGAGGTCATGGTGAAAAAAGGACCCAATGTTGATTATACTCCGAACCATCCCTTTAAGGTGGATGATGACGCAATTTTCTTCTAGAAACAATCTACCTCCTACTTTCAACACCCCTTCTAGAGGAATTGGATCCAGATTGTAGATAGAACTACTCTTTTTAACAGGAGCTTTATTCTTTTATAATGTTGCAATTTCATCGGCATACTTTTCTTTTTGAGTGAAACGAATGAGCTCCATCTCAGCTCTCTCTAATTCATCCACAGTAAGAGTATTACTCCACCATGCTTCTTTGTGTTTTTGCATCTTTTGTTTGAGGAGAATGTTGCGTTTATCAGGGTTACTTTCACTTTGCTGTATTGCATCCTTTAATTCCTTTCTCTTTTTTTGCTTGCATAGCAGCAACTCTTTTAACCACATAAACCAGGCTACTGAGTAGTTGCTGATAAGCATGTTCACAGCATCAACACTCTTATCCACAGCTGTTACATTAACTGAAGTAGGTTTCTTGACCTCAGAGTCATCATTAACAACCTTCCCAATGTCATTTGGTCTTTTTGGCCATTCATTTTCATCCTGAAACAAGTAATTTGGTCCTTGTATCCAATTCTCGTATCTGATGAATGCTTCTGTTCTCATGCCCCTGGAAGCATTATCTGCTGGATTCAGTGTTGTGTTGACGTACCTCCATTGGTTTGCTGTAGTTGATTCTTGAATGACTGCTAGACGATTAGATACAAAGGTCTTAAACTGAGTATTCTGATGCTCAATGTACTTCAACACAGACATGCTATCTGTCCAAAAGACTGATTCTTCCAGATTCAACCATAACTCTTGTCTCATCATTTTGTCAACTCTTACGGCAACAACAGCAGCAGTCAATTCCATTCTGGGTATTGTGATCTGTTTTAAAGGTGCCACCCTTGATTTGGTCATTAGAACAGAACAGTGTTTGTCACCCCTTTCATTCTTCAGCAAAATATAAGTCACAGTTTCGTATCCCTCTTCACTGGCATCAGCAAAGTGATGCATTTGAGCCAGTTTTGTGGATCCAAAATTTGCTGGTTCTTACACATCTGTGCACTGCAAACTTAGAAAGTTGTTTTAAGTCTAAGCGCCATTGTTGTTCTTGATCATCTTGTATCTTTTCATCCCAACTTTCATCCTTACATAGGTTCCTCAGTAGTTGTTTAGCTGGTAAGATGACAGATGCCAGAAACCCAAGAAGGTTGAATACTAAGTTGACCACAGATATAATTCCTCGTCTGGTTGATTGTTTTGCTTGTCTCTGCACTTTAAATGTGAGCCTGTCCTTTTCAGTGGACCACTGGACTCCTAGAGCTCTTTCCATACAGACTTCTTTAGCTCTGTCTTCTACAGGAATGGAAGACAAGACTGCTCTGCTGTTACTAATTTACTTGGTCAAGCGGAAGCCACCTTTGCTAAGACAATAGCATGGCTCTCTGTTGACACAGAATTCAGATAATCATCAACATTAAAGTTCTGCAACACTGTGTCCACTACTTCCTGAGGTACTTTATTTCTAGCATCTTCCGCCGTTCTCTTAAGAGCATAGGACGCACAACTTGGGGAAGATGTGGCACCGCCATTCTATATTCCCCAGGGGTTTGTGTCAAATCACCCTCTGGCCATAAGAAACGTAGCAGATCTGCGTCTTTGTCTGGAACTTTTACTCGTTAAAACATAGACTCTATGTCTGCCATTAGGGCCACTGGTTCTTGTCTGAACCTAATCAACCTGAACTTGGACTGCATAACCTTTTGTTGTGATATAATTCATGAAGGTCTTGTAATCCTCATGCAAGTCCTTCTGAAGCTTTTCCTCAATATTATTTAGATTCCTCTCATCATCTTCAAAACTATCATTTGCCATGTTTTGATCTTCTGTCCTTTATGACAGTGGTTCCCAACCTTTTATTGTCTGAGACCCCCTTTTTCCCAAGAAAATATTTTAGGGCCCCGCCTTCACATTTAATGATATTATCGCTCTTGTTGGCTAGCAGCAAGGATGACAAAATATGTTGTTTTCAAGCAAACGGTAGGCTATGTTTATTACTATAACCAGATATGTTTATGCGCAAATAATAGCCTAATATTGAAAATACAATAACAAAAACATCAGTGGGCCATTTGTAATTTAAAAACGTAAGCCTAAGAGTAGCCTATAAATTGGGCCTATTTGAATCGCAATAAAAAAATATCAGTATTCACACTGGTGTGTAGGTAAAAAAAAAAAAGAATGAATAGCCTATATAGGCTATTACAAAATTACTGCTGTCTGGGACCCCAATACTTGCATGTTATTTGTGAGGCTTTATCAATAAGTGTGAGGATCTGCTGGTCGTGAGTAATTTGGTCAATGGTGAAGAGATCTTTAATAGGGTAAGACATCTTTATCATCCTCAAGGGTCAGTCTGGCCCATATGTATTTGGTTTTTAAGGCTGTCATGGTTAAAATCCCATTTTTGGTCAGCCAGGCTAGGGAATGGATAAAATTAGCTAATGTAATATGATCATTCTCCTTAAAGCATGCATTCCCTTTTTTTTTTTTTTTTTTTTGCGCTATAGCGATAGTTAATAAACATGCGTTTGAATAATGCGTCTTTTGGAGCCGGAATTACTTCTCTGTGTTTGGCTATGACGAGTCACGCAGGTCAAGTACCACTCCGCAGCGGCGGCGATCCGAACCAGTGTTAAATAGTCCCAATATAAACACTTATTTTAGGTGTACCATAGTGATTCAGAATAAGACAAAAACACGGTTTGGAAGATGGATTCATGATGAACTCGCTCATTATATACATTTTGTACATTTTTAACATAGAAAAAACTACGGACGACTTGAATGCTCATTATTCAAAACTTTTCAAAATATGACGCGACCCCCCAGAGAGCTCGCCGAAACCCCCTTGTGGGCCGCGACCCCCCTGTTGGGAACCACTGCTTTATGAGATTGTGCAGCTTTAATTCTAATGCCTTTTCAGTTAAATTAAGTGTCCTTTTTGATCTGACATCGGAAGCTTATTCCATTTGTAATGCAGTTGCTGCCACCTCATGGCAAAAATCGGTACTGCAATGTGTTGCGTCATCGTCATCCATTTTGCAGAATCAGCGCACAAACAACTGATGACTATAAAACAGTCGTCAAGCCTCTTGAAAATGAATAAGCACCGCAAATTGTTCAAATAGTACCTGTTCATGAACAATGTCCCTCATACAGGATATACCAACAGACTGAACCATGCGCATAAACTTTTAAATGTCTTGTGCACTCCACAAGGACGGACAAGGACATAACAAAAGCATACATAATTAATTATAGAATAAACATTCTTAATCTTTATAAAAAAATACAAGTACAATAAGTAATAATCTAACAACACTTCAATTTTATCAAATTTGTTCAACGTATATTATGGCTTTAACAAACAGTCTACTAACACTCAAAGGTCCAGTTTCACAGATAGGGTTTAGATTAAGCCAGGATTAAGCCTTAGTTCAATTTGGACATTTAAGTAGCTTTCATAAACGTACCTTAGAAAAAAAAAAAAAAAAAAAAAAAAAAACGTGTAGTTATTACATAGTGTTATAAACGTACATTAAATGTTATATTTATTTTTATTTATTTGCTAGATTTACAATGTCAATAACTGTGAACCAGTTATTTTCCATACTCCAACTCATGGGTGTTGTGGAAATGTTGCCAAGATGTGCGGATAATAATGTGATCTGAGAGGCTATGTGGTTGCTATGGTGTTCTGGGTGGTATAGGATGCGAGGACTAAACTTCCAACAAAGTTTATGTTGTCAAAATACTAATCCTCCCCATAGAATCGATAGAGTGATGCTTTTCTTATCAAGCAAAAGTAATAATGAAAGGGGCGTATAATAACCTTGACTGAGAACAGGGCAGATTTCAGTACCAAACCTTCTGAAACACCTGCTTTTCCTGCATGACCTGAGCAGAGCAGAGAAGAGAACGACTGATGGAGAGAGGGAGGCAGTCAGTTTGTGGGGGATATAAAGCAGATCGTTATCGGCCAGAGAAAAGATGACAGTTCCATTACCTTTGAGAGGAAAGAAGCCGGTTTGATCCAGCACAAAAATGACATTTCCCTCTTCCTTCTCACAGGCAGTTCATCAGCTCCACCGAGCGTCAGTTCTTCATACCGCAGTAGACATGTTGACATCAACCCTTGTCTCCAGGTAATAACAGGTCAGAGACATCCGGAGGGTTGTTCCATAAAACAAGATTAGATTACAAGCCAGGCTTATTTTGGTTAGTCAGACTTATTGTCGGTGGATTCTGTTTCATAAAGCAAACTTAAAATAGTTCAAACTCAGTTACCCTGGCAACTTATGCTGGGAAACTAGCCTGGTCCAGGGCAGGCTAACTGTCAGGCTAAGCCTCAGCTGTTACACAGATCCTCTAACACTGACCGACAAGAACACAATGATATTACCACTGACACTCTCTCATGCCATTATTGGACTTTATTAACCACTATTAGTCCAAAAATAAATACACAGTATACAGAAAATCAACTTAAATAAGGCTACAATGATAAATTAGACTATATATATATATATATATATATATATATATATATATATATATATATATATATATATATATAGATAGATAGATAGATAGATAGATAGATACATAAATACAATATATATACTACAGGTTTTCTTTTTTTACTGCCTGAATTTTTTGTGCCCAAGATTTAATTAGATTGTTTTAAAGATTTATGAATACATTTCTCTCTGGTTTTGTTTGGCAGCTGTAGTACATGTTTATGATTATTAGAAGAACATTAGAACACAATCTAAAAAAAACCTTTTTAAAGCAAAAGTTAAAATCACAAAATTAAAAATAAATAATTACATTTAACACAATTTTACAAATTGACAGTTCCTTTAAAGAAATCATATTTTCCCCCAATAAATATTCCTTCTACTTTTTTCTTTTGTGATAATACCCACCAACACATAGCCTAAAAAACACATGATTAGAACAATAACCAAAAAGTACATAGTTAGACACTTTTACATATGATTTAAGGGGGAAAAGACAAAAAAACAATAAATAAATATTAATAAAAATGTAACATTCACATATTTATATCAAACTCTTATAATGACACATAATTCCTAATAGTTATTCAAGTAATATTATTTGAATATCAAATATTCAGTATTAAATAAGTAAATAAATAAAATAACAAATAACTAGAAATAAAAGGGAGGGAGGGTTATATAAAAATGTAGTTAATGTAGGCTAATATATATTCCTTTATTTTATGGAATATTCTTGATTTTAGAGTTGCACATCTTTTCAAAATGTATACATTTGCTCATAATTTCATGTTATCCTCTCCATAGTGTACTTTAGAAACTAAATCTACTCATTTAAAACTGGGGATTCTTGCTTTCTCCAAAAAATTATTGCATTAAAAGCTGTAATTCTCAGCATTCTAAATAAGTAATAATAATAATTCATTACATTTATATAGCGCTTTTCTCGGCACTCAAAGCGCTTTACATAGAATGGGGGATCTCCTCAACCACCACCAATGTGCAGCATCCACCTGGATGATGCGACGGCAGCCATATTGCGCCAGAACGCTCACCACACACCAGCTTACTGGTGGAGAGGAGACAGTGATGAAGCCAATCAGTATATGGGGATGATTAGGAGGCCATGATGGACAGGGGCCAAGGGGCAAATTTGGCCAGGATGTCGGGGTTACACCCCTACTCTTTCGAAAGACATCCTGGGATTTTTAATGACCACAGAGAGTCAGGACCTCGGTTTAACGTCTCATCCGAAGGACGGTGCTCTTTGACAGTATAGTGTCCCCATCACTATACTGGGGCATTAGGACCCACACAGACCACAGGGTGAGCACCCCCTGCTGGCCTCACTAACACCTCTTCCAGCAGCAACCTGGTTTTCTCAGTTGGTCTCCCATCCAGGTACTAACCAGTCTCAGCCCTGCTTAGCTTCAGTGGGCAACCAGTCTTGGGCTACAGGGTGACATGGCTGCTATGGCTTGCTAAGTATACATCATCTTTATTAAGTAGCATAGGTCCTATACCCAAAACTATATTTTGTATCTTTATATATTTAGTTTCTTAAAAAATTAGGCTACTTCTGTTCGCTAGAAGTTTACGGCAACTTATCCAACATCCTAAAGATAAATTATTATAATTAGAAGATATTTCTAGTGTTATAAAATATCGCATATTAATTTTCCAAGCAAAATGTATATTTTAGTCAGAATTATTGCGCTCCTATTTGGCAGATGGAGAATATAACTGTAAAATGTAAGTTTTGCACAGAGGGAAAAAAAAAACATGTCACAAACGCATAAAACAGCACAAAATATACATTGTTTGATGGTGGATCGATTTGATCCACGATCGACCTCTAGGGCTGCTTAAGAAACGCGTGCACACGCAATTATCTAGACTAGATAAACCTGGATCAAATTAGTGAGATTGCGTGAACTTCAATTACCTTTTATGGAACCACTTTAGCCCCAACTTGAATATGGATCCAGGATACTATGCATCCTGATAAAGTTCCTTTGGCCTTTGGAATTAAAATAGCCCCACATCATCACAGCCTTCACCATACCTAGAGATTGACATGGTTTTATTTCAGTTAGCCTAATAGCTAGTTTTTGCATTGAGAGATGATCTTATGGAAAGTACTCCATGCCAATCTCTAGGTATGGTGAAGGCTATGTGATGATGTGGGGCTATTTTAATTCCAAAGGCCAAGGGAACTTTATCAGGATGCATAGTATCCTGGATCCATGAAGTAACTGGCCTTTAAAAATAAAAATCTGCCTGCCTCTATGGGAATTTAACATAGGGGTGTCCAAACTTATGCACCCTGTATTTTAAGGAAGAACATTTATTTATTTATGATACATTATTCATTCACAAAGAAAATTGATGTCCTTAAAGGTTGGATTTTTCCTAATTTTTTTAATTAAGGCATTAAGTTCAATTTCCAAAAGATGATTTTTTATTCCTCTTTTTAGTCAACTTTAGCATGGGTGTCTAAACTTATGCATAGCACTGTAATTATTAAGTCCTATTCGGACGCTACTTGTTTCTCATGGGCTCGTACGGTAGCCTATTTTAAACATTTACAGGGGTAAGTCTGTGATTTCATTGCCGTCCAAATCCAGAAGACGCACCCGGTAACGTCGCACATAAGAAGGTATATCTTAACACTAGAATTACCAAGGCAGTCATTTTGACTTTTTTAAATTTTACAGTGTAATAACTTTGTTAAAATAAAATCAATGTGGCTGTAGGACTCTGACTTTTTCTAAATATGTGTATATTTTATTCTGACACTGTTATTTTATTAAAATCACAAAACACAAAAGAGTTCTGACTATTTCTACCTAGAATGGCCATTGCGGTCATTTTGACCACACGCATTATAGATATCATCCACGACATTTCCCTCCATTGAGAGCAGAAGCAGCAGCAGATGGAGAGAAGAAGGCAGTGCCAAGAAAGGAGGAACTACAAAAAAAAAAAAAAAAACTAAGGAGACATGTGCCAAATGTCACAAAGTAGTGTGTGGGAGCTGCACACGAAAGGCGGTGTTTACCTGCGTGGACTGTGCGTAAGCGTCAGTGAATGATGTGGGGTGTTTGCGCCATTCAAATGAGCCCACTTGGAGGAAAACGTGTAAACCTGATTTTGTTTGTTAATATTTTTTGTTCACTGAAACGAATCGTTCTAAAGCAGTTCGTTTTCTTGTTTAGCTAATGTTCATGTTTTTTCTTAGCCTGTTTTTGTGTGTATTGTGCTGCATACGTGTCCATGAAAGTTTTGACAATGTATTGAAATGTATATAGCCAGGTAGTGTTTTTGTTATTGTATTTATAAGTTATTGTATCATAAGATTTGTTTTTATTGTACAAAGAAAATAAGAAAATATTTATCAATTAGGCTGGAAAATACATTTTCACATTCATTTGAATTTACATTTTGTGTCCTGATCTTTATTATTACCTATCATAAAATTGTAGATCCATTTATTTTTAGATTTTGTATTGATTATTGAACTTATTTATAAACAGGGTGTACTAAACGGTATGAAGCTTTGACGTTTCCTAACTTTTTTGCATGTCTATTCACGTGGTGAGTGCGATGAAAAAAAATATTTTTGACGCAAAACTTTCCTCACATAGAGAGGCAGCACCTGTCGGGGCAATCTTTCTTTTGTGCTTGTTTTAAAGGCGATGACGTCATAAAATGACGACAGGAATTAAAAGCTTCATTGGAAAACTTAAAGAGAAGGTTCAAATGTAGATATGACATGACGAAAATGACGTTCAGTACGGCCATATGAACGTCAAAGTATGAACGGTCAGAATGACCGCTGTGGTCATTCTAGTAGTTATGGAATTCCCAGGGACGGACTGTCAATCTGTGCGTTCAGGAAAAGTCCAGAACGGCCGTCCAACCGAGGGCCGTCGGCACAAAAAAAGTGTAGGCTAATAGAGCAATATGAACAGCCAACAGCAGGGGCACTAATACTATCACTTAGGCTATATGCTACGTGTAAAAAAACAACAACTGAGGATCAAAACTTGTTTGATCTGAGCAGCGCAGAGTCAGCTCGGCCCAAAAAACAGCTCACCGTGCCATGGGAGGAGTGACTGGAGGAGGCCTTTGAGCGGAAAAAGGGGAAATATCAGGACTTAGTCAGCGACTGCCACGAACAAGGCTGGAAGGCAAGGTGCTTGCCTGTAGAGGTAGGGTGCAGAGGCTTTGCTGGACAGTCCCTCTGCAGGGCATATACTGCACTCGGCATCACAGGCGAAAGGAGGAGAAGAGCCATCTGTAACAGCACAGAGGCAGCGGAGAAAGCCTCTAGGTGGCTCTGGATTAAGAGAGCGGATCTGTGGTTGAGCTGCCAGGGCACAAGCTGAGGCTTGATCAACCTCAGCTGGGTTGCCTGAGTGGGGGTGTCTGATGTTCGAGAGACCCGAAACACCCAATGACCTCAGGATACATCACTGATGATGTGCCCTGGTGCATCAGAAGATGTATCAGTACAACTTTTAGACTGGAAAAACCAGTGACAACCAGGAACAGGCTGGTTGACAACCAGGAACAGACGACAGCTCGGAAAGACGGCAACCGGGGCGGCGCGGGTCAGCAACCCTAACCGCACCTCCTGTGAAGGAGGACCCAAAGAAGCTACGGAACAAACATATGAGATATACCCCCAGGGTAGCCCGAGAGGGGGGGAGAATGAGCACCCCAGCCGGACAGACACAAGTTTAACGAACAACAGCAATGGACAAACCAAAGAAAGTGTTTTTGTGGAAAGATCTGCAAAAATGAGAGAGGCCTAAAGATCCATCAAACAAAGATGAAATGTAAGGAGAGACTACAACCATCACAATGCTCAGGACTAGTGCCTGTTGAGACAGAGGAGGAGCAGGGCCCGGAAGCACCCCACAGAGCCCAGAGCCCCCAAGTGGTGCCGCCAGTCCCTCCAAGCAGGCCATCGGAGAAGAGAAGGATCAAGTGGCCTCAAGCCTCTAAAACATTAGAGTGGCAGAAGTTCGACGAGGATGTGGATGCAGTGCTAGAAACAACGGCCAAAGGGGATGTGGAGAGGAGACTGCAGGCTATGACAACTATCATAGTGAGTGTGGCTGCGGAAAGGTTTGGAGTTGAAGAAGAAAGAGGGGCTAGGCAGCCCTACAGCATGAACCAGCGGGCGGTTAAAATCCACAACATCAGGACAGAGCTGAAAGCCTTGACCAAACAGTACAAGGTGGCAAGACAAGAGGAGCAGGCACCATTGGCAGAGCTTCGTACTGTGCTCAGGAAGAGACTCCTTACCCTACGCAGGGCGGAATACCACAGGAGGCGGCGCAGAGAAAGAGCTCAGAAACGCACTGCCTTCATCAGCAACCCATTCGGGTTCACCAAACAGCTCCTCGGACAGAGACGCAGCGGACGCTTAGCCTGTGCAAAGGAGGATGTCGAGCAACACCTTCAAAACACTTTCAGAGACCCCACCAGAGACCAAGACTTAGGACAGTGTGACACCGTGTTAAGACCACCAGAGCCAACGGTGGCATTCGACCAGAGGGAACCCCTCCTGAAAGAAGTTCAAGATGTGGTAAAGAGGGCAAGAACTGGGTCAGCACCAGGACCAAGTGGAACCACTTACAAGGTATACAAGCACTGTCCCAAGTTGCTACACCGGCTTTGGAGGATCCTAAAGGTCATCTGGAGAAGAGGGAAAGCAGCGCAACAGGCGGTTTGCTGAGGGTGTGTGGATCCCTAAAGAGGAGGACGCCAAAGAGATCAGCCAGTTCAGAATCATCTCACTACTCAGTGTTGAGGGGAAGATCTTCTTCAGCATTGTGGCTAGGAGGCTGGCTGACTTCTTCCTTAACCCCCTGAGGTCGGCTATCGCGGCTCGTTTTTTTCCTTATCAGTGCAAAAAAAAAAAAAAAACTTTTTTATCTTATATGCTTGTGCTATACATCAATCGATCCTGTTAAGTGTGTATTATTTTTGTATATACTCACAATAAAAAAAAAAAGTGTTGTGTTTTTCGCCAAATAAAGAAAATCAAACATGATGCGAGTTCTGTCTCCTCTCTGTCAGTGAAGTCCATTCTGAAACGCGTCCGAAAATGAACCATAACTCAGCGAATACTCAGTCAAACAGGCATACAGACACACAGGCATGAAGCTTGAATTCTCTTCTTTTAAATGAAGTAATGTTTTAAAATATTCTCTGTTTATGTAATCTTTATGAAAAGAGAGAGATGTCAGTCGTTCTCATCTCAGCTCATTACGTTTTAATCTGCCCCGCCCACGGAGAGCGCGCGCTATTCAAACGCAAATGACTGAGGCGATCCGTGCAAACTGTGAACGCCCCCATATCAGCTCGAGAAAACACATCAAGCTTATTCAGATCATTGTGTCTCGCAGCGCTGTGAGGAATAATAATAATAATGGAAAATGTACCTCAGAAGTGCTGGTATTTCGAGGAACAACGGATGGAATACTGTAGTAAGTTTTTTTCATTCTCAAGTAAATTGCGTTTCTGTGTGAATGAATGAACGGCAGAGATGCGCTGTTTACCACAACTCGCAAAAAGATGGTTTATGAACGGTGTGAATGAATGATCTGCTTTTAGCAAACTATTTTGCTATACTGAGTAAAAATCGACTGAAATATGTTGAAATAAAATGTATTTGTATAAGGCAAGGCAAGTTTATTTATATAGCACATTTCATACATAATGGCAATTCAAAGTGCTTTACATAGAAGAAATTAAAATAATAAAAAGAAATAGGAATAATTAAAACAGTTTAGAAAAATAAAAAATAAAATACAGTACAGTACAAACAGTCGGACGAACATTGGCACAGTGCTCATTCAGTAAATGCATAGTTAAACAGATGTGTTTTGAGTCTGGATTTGAATGTGACTACAGTAGGAGCACATCTGATCTCCTCTGGAAGCTGGTTCCAGCTGCGGCTGGCATAATAGCTAAAAGCAGATTCACCATGCTTAGAGTGAACCCTTGGTATTTCTAGCTGATATGATCCTAGTGATCTGAGTGATCTGTTGGGTTTATATTCAGTGAGCATATCTGCAATGTTTTGAGGTCCTAGGCCATTGAATGATTTATATACCTGTAATAATACTTTAAAATCAATCCTAAATTTAACTGGGAGCCAGTGTAAAGACCTGAGGACTGGTGTGATATGTTCATATTTTCTAGTTCTGCTCAGAATCCTGGCGGAAGCGTTCTGTATGAGCTGCAACTGTCTTATGGTCTTTTTGGGAAGGCCAGTGAGGAGTCCGTTACAATAATCCACCCTGCTGGTGATGAAAGCATGCACAAGTTTCTCTAAGTCTTGTCTAGGAACAAAGCATCTAATTTTTGCAATATTTTTCAGATGATAGCATGCTGATTTAGTTATTGTTTTGACATGACTACTGAAACTAAGGTCTGACTCTAGTGTCACACCAAGATTCCTGACTTGATTTTTAGTTGTTTGACCCCTAGAGTGAAGGTATGCATTCACCTTGAGAACTTCATATTTGTTTCCAAATACAATGACTTCCGTTTTGTCTTTGTTTAACTGAAGAAAGTTTTGGCACATCCAACTGTTGACTTCGTCAATGCATTGGCACAGGCAGTCAATGGGGCTGTAATCGTTAGGCGATAGGGCTAAGTAGAGCTGTGTGTCGTCTGCATAGCTGTGGTAAGCAATTTGGTTCTTTCTCATTATTTGGCTCATTGGGAGCATATACAGGTTGAACAGGAGTGGCGCAAGAATTGAGCCTTGAGGGACTCCGCATGTCATGGATGTCCACTCAGACTTATGATCTCCTATACTCACATAATAACCTCTCCCATCTAAGTATGACCTGAACCATTTTAGGACTATCCCAGAAAGCCCCACCCAGTTTTCCAGCCTGTCAAGAAGTATGTTATGATCGACAGTGTCAAATGCAGCACTAAGGTCGAGTAGTACCAGCACCGATAATTTGCCTGAATCAGTATTTAAGCGAATATCGTTTATTATCTTTATGAGCGCTGTCTCTGTGCTGTGGTGCGGTCGGAAACCAGATTGAAAATAGTCAAAGTATCCATTTGAGCATAAGAATTTGTTCAGCTGATTGAAGACAACTTTTTCAATGATCTTGCCTATGAAAGGAAGATTTGAGATCGGCCTATAGTTGCTTAATATGGTCTTATCCAGATTGTTCTTTTTCAGGAGGGGCTTGACAACTGCAGTTTTCAGGGAGTTTGGAAAACTCCCAGAGAGAAGTGAGGCATTTACCACTTCTAGAAGATCTGCTTCTAAACTGTTTAACACACTTTTGAAAAATGATGTGGGAAGTGTGTCAAGAGCGCAGGTTGATGTTTTAAGGTGCTGTACGGTTTCTTCCAAAATTTTGCCATCAATTTCTTTGAAGTCAGACATAGTAACTACTTTCTCAGGTGGTCTGATCTGTCTGACCTCAGTGCAACTCAAGGATGTGCTGATCACCTTTCTGATATTATTGATTTTCTCAGAAAAGAAAGAAGCAAACTCGTTGCACTTGTTCTCTGAGAGCATTTCACTGGGAATCTGGCTTGGGGGGTTTGTCAGTCTCTCTACAGTAGCAAAAAGAGTGCGTGTGTTGTTTAAATTACTGTTTATAATATTTGAGAAGAAAGTCTGCCTAGCTTTGCCTAGTTCCAAATTGAAAGCATGAAGGCTGTCTTTGTAGATGTTATAATGGACTACAAGTTTTGTCTTCCGCCACATGCGCTCTGCTTTTCTGCATGGTCTTTTCATAATTTGCACTGCTGTTGAGTTTCTCCAAGGTGCTTTTTGTCTGCCACTCTTCTTCCTGACTTTAACAGGAGCAATATCATCAATTACACTTATAACTTTTGAATTAAAAGAATCAAGGAGAAAATCAACAGAGTCAGCAGATATGCTTGGTGTTAAGGATATAGCTTTCATAAATAGTACACTAGTGTTCTCATTTAAGCATCTCTTCTTGACAGACACAGATCTAGCTTCAGTGGCAGGAGAGATCAATATATCAAAGAAAATACAGAAATTATCAGACAGCGCTACATCCTTAATAACAATCGATGAAATGTTTAGACCTTTAATGATAAGTAAATCTAGAGTGTGTCCACGATTGTGTGTGGGTCCATGTACATGCTGAGTCAGATCAAAAGTTTTTAAAACACTTTTGATTTATTTTGCCATATTGTTCTCTGCACTATCTATGTGGATGTTAAACTCTCCAGCAATGGCAAAACAGTCAAACTCTGAGGTAATTGTTGATAACAGTTCTGTAAAGTCCTCAGCAAAGGCTGGAGAGTATTTTGGAGGCCTGTAAATAATGAAAAGTAAAATGCGTGGAGCACCTTTTAACACAATACCCAGATATTCGAAAGACAAGTAATTCCCAAATGATATTTGCTTACATTGATAGATATCTTTAAAAAGAGCAGCTAGACCCCCACCTCTCTTAAAAGCTCTGCAGACACTCATAAAAGTAAAGTTAGGAGGGGCTGCTTCATGGAGGACTGTTGCACTGCAGCTGTCTTCTAGCCAGGTTTCATTTAGAAGCATAAAATCCAGATTGTTTGTGGTTATTAAGTCGTTGACTAGAAATTATTTATTTTTAAGTGACCAAATATTTTAAAGTGCTAACTTAACAGACTTACTTTTCCCCACAGCAATATTAGTTTGACGTGTAATAGGCACCAGATTAGTTAGGTTTGCTGTACGGCTATTGAAGGCCTTAGACTTTCTATCTTGTAATAGAACAGCAATAGAGAAAGATACAGGCACACTGGGTTCCCGCTTGTTCTGTAAACATTTGAGAAAGTTACTGTTATCAAAACGGGGACCCGACACATATCACTGAGAGCTGGTATCAGTTGTTTTTGGTTCACCTTGAGCAGATGGAGGAGGGTGTGGGCCCTGGCGTTGTGGCAGAGGCCGAAGAGCTCTCACAGGAGGGGGAGGGCGAGCTGGGCCCGCAGGCTTTGGTGGTAATGGTGCCTGTCTTTTTTTGGTTGGTATCTGGGGGCTTGCAGCAAAAGAGTGGGATAGTCTGGTTCCAGCATACACCAGTTCTTCCATTTTCTGTGAGAAGCACAGAAGTGGCGAAGCTGGAGAGAGGGAAAAAGTGTCTGGTGAAAGGGGCTGTTGCTCTGGTGTTATCGGAGGCTGTAATATGCTGTCCTGGCTTCCCTGGCTGTTTTCCAGGAAGTCGTCCTTGGGTGCTGAATCTTCAAGCAGTTCTGATATGTCTGTCCAACGCTATCTCACGACCAATTCGTACGAATTCGTACAAATGATAAAAAGTTGGCTAATTCGTACTAATTCGTACGACCTCACTCGTACGAATTTGTACGATTTGTCTAAACCCACGTGATGGGTAGGTTTAGGGGCGGGGTCAGGGGTAGGCCATTCGTATGAATTAATACGAATTGGCCAATTCGTAAAATATGTACGATTTTGCAAAAAACGTACTAATTCGTACGAGTCAGGTCGTATGAATTCGTACGAATAAGCCACCTCGTAGAATTTGTACGTTTTCCCGTGAGATCGGGCTCGTCTGTCTGTGGTGAGCTCTGTGGGCAGGGCTCAGCTGAGATTGTGTCCGTGAGCAGAGGTTGTTGTGGCGGAGTGGTGTTATCATGTCCATTTTGCTGCTGAAGTGAAGTCCCGTGGTCATTCATACTGTGTCCAAGTGTGTGTGTGCCGTTCAGATTGAGTGGATTGGCACAAACTGCAGAAGGATGATTGAGGGAGAAGTAGATATTGTCCTTTAACACTCTTGAACCAAGTTTGTTTGGGTGATGGCCATCCCGATGAAACAGTTGTCTCTGACTCCAGAAAAGATTGAAATTGTCAATGAAGTTCACTGCTTTTATATTGCAGGTTTTTTGCAGCCATGTATTAAGCCCAAGTAACCATGAAAACCTGTTTGTTCCTCTTGCTGGGAGAGGTCCACTGATGAATTTTTGAACTTTCAGTCTTTTAAGTGTTTCAAAAAGTTCATGGAAATCCTTCTTAAGGAGTTCTGACTGCTCTTTATGAATATCATTCTTCCCCACATGTATGATGAGTCGATTTGCAGTTTTATGTTTCATCAGAATGTTCTGAAGTTCCCTGTTTATATCAGAAGTTGTTGCTTGTGGAAGGCAGCACGTAGTTGTATCCCTGCTGCTAATGTTTCTGATTATGGAGTCCCCCACTATCAGAGTCCTGGGCTCGGCTGCGCTCTGAGCTGAGTGCCGCTGTCTGCTCGACCTTGAGCGCCAGTTAGCATCAGTGTTAGCTACTGGCCCATTCAGTCTGTGTTCGAACACATTCATCACGTTTGGGGATTCCTCATTTACATTCCTTAGTACTTCAAATCTGTTCTCAAGATGTATAGGCGGTGGTAGTAGACCAGTGTTTGCAATCCTTGTCAGAACTGTATCTGGGGTAGAGGATGCTACTGCGGCAATATGTGATGCTCGTGACAATCTGATGTCTCGAGTGCCTTTGGGTCTAGCTCCCTGTTTGTGCCATCGATTAGTAAGTCGATCGGCTTGTTTCTCTATCTGTCGAGGAGTACTAGTTTCATGGGACTCACCGGTATGCTGAGGGTGTCCATGACGAAGCTCTGTTGTGTGCTTCGTCTGGTTTGGTGGTCCCGTAAGTAACTTTGTTTCAAGAACTGCAATCCTTTGTAAAAGTCTGTGGCAGTTAGTGCAGCAAGTAGATTCTTGAACCAGAAGAGGCATTTTCTCTTATCCTTGAGGCAGTTGTGTTTTCCTTTCCTGGTATGTAAGCTGGTCGGGTAAAATAATTCTCAGTTTTTGTAGTAATCCAAACTTTGTCGTATGAGCACTGTGCTGATTTTCTGAAGTTAAAATTAGGTGATAAAAGGAAATAAAATAAAGGAAATAAAATATAAAAAAATAGGAGATAAAATGTAAAAGCGATAGAGCAAAGCGCGGAGCAGTAAGCAAGAGCGTCCGAACAGTAGCTGAGCAGGAAGTGAAGCAACGTATTAAACTGCAAATTAACATTGATATTCCTTATAATAAAAACGAAAGACCTATGTTACAGACATATGAAAGACAACATTTCGTTGACTAGTTTTGGATAGATTACACATTTTTACTGTAAAATATCTGCCACCTCAAATGCTAATATGTTAAATATAGTATGTTTTGTCAATGTAGGCTATATTCAAAGTAATGAATCCTTAACTTTGAAATATGTATGATAAAATGTATACTTTAGTTTTTGCAAAGAAAGATTACACTTGAATTGTTGTTGTAATTGTAACCTTTTAAAAATATATATATATATTTACAAGGTAGATGTAAACAAATTTTAACCCTCTGAGGTCGACAAACGCGCGGGCGCGTTTTGCTGGATTTTCTCCACATTGTAGCACTATAAACTTAAATTACTCCGTCATTTATGGTCATACAGAAAAAAGAAATATAAAAAAAGAATCTGTGATATTTCTCCTTTTGTATGTGTCCACTTACAATCAAATCAAAACATTGTGCTTTTGTAAAACTTTTTTTTCTTGAGCACGTCTATAAACTGAAACAAAACTCAGCGAATACTTGTCACACATTTATGAGCCATATACCTTTATAAACATTTAAGTGTGTACTTTTAAATGATCGGATTCAAAACGAAAACAAATATTCTCTGTTTAAGTAATTTGTATAAAACCAACAAGATGTCCAGCTTCTCAAACGCTTGCTCATTACAGTTAATTTGGCCACGCCCACTCGCGCAAAAGATATTCACATGCAAATCTCCACATGGAACGCGGACTCGCTCATTACCTCAACAACAAAACACTTCACTTCACTTTTCGTCGAGTTTGAAAGACGTGCCTGAGCTTACATTGGATTTAGGCTACCTCAGAAGAAGAAGAACGCGATTTGAAGACAAGAAAGATGTAAGGTAAGAAATTCTTACATATTAGTTTGTTATTGTTGCATAAATGTCACGTTGCAGTTGAACTGTTGCTAGATATATGGGGAATATTATATTATTTAGACCCGTGTTTACTGTTACTGTGTTTGTGGATATCTGCTCAAACGTAGATATGTATATGGTAACCATAATGTTTTATATTTGAGCGCGGTCGCATTTGAATGTTTAATATTTTGCTGCGCGATCGTGTTTGAATGTACTGTATCATATTTTGGATGAAAGCAAAACGCACCAAACGGCTTCATGTTTTTATTATTATCTCATTTCATATCATCATAACGGATGGAAACATTTGAAGTAACATGATAATCAATATATTTTTCTCTAGCTTAGTTGTTACTGAAAGCTTTTGGAAGATTTATACTGCTATAGGTTATTTATTGTTATTATTATTTTATCCGGCACTGCGCATATACCTTATGCCTACAAGGCACAACAAACTTGGTTTTCATTATATTATATATTGTTGGAAACATTTGTGTGTGTGTGTGTGTGTATTCTATGAATTTTAAAAAGCTATTTTAACCAGAAAAATCTAATATTTATTTCCAAAATCGTGCAGGCCTTTCTCTTGATATCAGTATGTTCACTTTTTTTTTTCAGGGCCCAGATGCCACTGAGGACTTCAACATTCACATGAGTCTCTGTACGTGAACACGGTAAAGTGAAAATCTTGGAAATGAAAGGTATGTACAATGTTTTTAGGAATGGCACAAAGGTCTCTGTCTTTGAAGTGCTTTTTTGGCATTTGTTGTGTATCTTTGGATTATGTTGTGTTGTAAATAAATCCAAACAATTTAAAAGCCATTCTTTTTTAAATCTCCTCATTTACAGTATTGTGCAAGGTTGCTCAGAATGATAGGCCCTGATAGCTCCTAATAGGGCCGTTAGGGGAGGTTCTTTGTCTTTCTCAGGTGTGAAGAGCTTACATATTAATGAGCTCATATTAATAAAGCTTTTTCACACAAAACACGTCGTCAAATTTTTAAATCAATATATTGTCTTATCTGAATGAGCAGTCAGGGTGATTTTCACATAGTTTTGCAGGAAATATTCTAGGCTACGTCATACAATTTTCAAAAGTCCTGTGAAGAAATAATCAGTATGGATTTCATGGCCTTATTTCAGTGAGAATTTTTTTTTGTATTTTCACAAACCACGCATAAATGTCATTATCTCAAAACTACAAACATCAAACATCATTGGATATTATACAATTTGCAAGCACAATTTGTAAAAAAAAAAAAAAAATGGAGATGCTTCCAACTGTGAACCAATTTGGTAGAATATATATATATATATATATATATATATATATATATATATATATATATATATATATATATATATACTGCTCTTGCATTCTTTCTTGTGGCTATAGGTGACACACCTGAATGAATGGCTCATTAAGTATGCGGGCCCCATTGTCTCCTCAGGTGTGAATCACTAAATATGCTTGATGATCCAAACAAAAAGTGTTTTACAAGATTTAAATGTATTGTGTTATGTGAATGATTAGGCAGGATGATTTTCACATCATTTTGAGGAAAAAACTCTAGGCAACTCTAAGGCCATTAGTCAAAGGTCTTATTGCCAAATATTTAGTATGTGTTTTGTGGCCTTATTTCAGAAACTTTAGTTTTTAGTTTTTTCAATAACCATGCATAAACATTATTCTCTCAAAAATACAAACATGTACATGCATGTTGCTAACATATCATGCTAGCCCTGTTTGTGCTAAATAGAGTGTAATTACACCTTTGCCATTATTATGTTTATAAGCAACTGAAAAAAGCACAATTGTCAGGGCATGTCAGAACATCTCAAGGACCCCAAAAATCCCTCAGACCCCTGAGGGTTAAGAACGGGTACATCGACACCTCAGTGCAGAAAGGTGGCATTTCTGGTGTACCGGGGTGTTTAGAACACACAGGCGTGGTCACGCAGCTCCTTAGAGAAGCAAGGGAGAACAAGGGAGATCTGGTGGTCCTCTGGTTAGATTTGGCCAATGCCTATGGCTCTATGCCCCACAAGTTGGTGTGGGAAACACTGGAGAGGCACCATGTTCCAGCTGCAGTCAGAAACCTCATTCTGGATTATTACAGCGAGTTCAGTCTGAGAGTCTCAGCAGGGTCAGTAACATTGGAGTGGCACAGATTGGAGGTTGGAATTATCACAGGCTGCACCATCTCCGTGATCCTTTTCACACTAGCAATGAACATGTTGGTCAAATCTGCTGAACCAGAGTGTAGAGGGCCCAAGTCCAGGTCCGGGATCCGCCAACCACCAATCCGTGCGTTCATGGACGACTTGACAGTAACCACCGAGTCAGTGCCTGGAGCCAGATGGATCTTGAGAGGCCTAGAGAGGCTGTTGGGATGGGCCAGGATGTCTTTTAAGCCAGCAAAGTCAAGATCCTTGGTCCTGAAGAAGGGCAGAGTGGTCGACAAGTTCCGGTTTTCGATCTCAGGAACACCGATCCCTACCATCTCCGAGAAGCCGGTGAAAAGCCTGGGGAGATACTTTGACAGCAGCCTCAGGGACACAGCTTCAATAAAGAACACCTGTGAGGAGTTGGAGAAATGGCTGAAGAGCATCGACAAAACAGGCCTACCCGGTAAATTCAAGGCGTGGATCTACCAGCACGGGATTCTGCCGAGGATTCTGTGGCCACTGTTTCTCTATGAATTCCCGATCTACACCATTACAGACCTGGAGAGGAGAGTCAGCCGCTATCTGAGGAGATGGTTGGGTCTACCGCGGAGCTTAAGCAACATCGCACTCTATGGAAACAGCTGCAAACTGACACTACCTCTGAAATCTATCGAGGAGGAGTTCAAGGTTTTGCGTGCAAGAGAGGTGCTGCAGTTCCGGGAATCAACAGACCCAAAAGTCTCTGGGGCAGGGGTGGTAGTCAAGACTGTTAGGAAGTGGAGAGCAGAGGTGGCAGTGGAGCAGGCAGAGTCCCGTTTGCGCCATGGAGTCCTTGTGGGAACTGTGGCCAGAGGAAGGGCTGGACTAGGAGCCGTTGCAGCCCCCCGTTATGACAAAGTGCGGGGGAAGGAGCGGCGGCAACTGGTTCAGAAGGAAGTCAGAGCAGCTGTGGAGGAGGAGAGGACCTGCAGAGCGGTGGGGATGAGTCAGCAAGGCGCATGGACTAGATGGGAGCAAGTTGTGGAGAGGAAGATCTCGTGGACTGACCTGTGGAGGGCAGAACCACACCGCATCAAGTTCCTGGTCCAGTCTATGATGTTCTTCCCAGCCCATCCAACCTGCACCGCTGGGGCTTGGCCGAATCACCAGCATGCCCCCTCTGCCAGAAGAACAAGGGGACCCTTGAGCACGTATTGAGTTGTTGCCCAAAAGCTCTGGGGGAAGGCCGATACTGCTGGCGTCATGATCAGGTGCTCAAGACTATTACAGAGAGCATCTCTAGTGCTGTTTCCATCTGCCAAAAGTCCAGACCTAGGAAGCAAACCATCAGCTTCATTAGAGCCGGAGAAAAGCCAGGAACAAAGAAAGGAACATCAGGGCTTCTCCAAACTGCACAGGACTGGCAGCTGTTAGTAGACCTGGGCAAGCAGCTCAAGTTCCCCCAGCATGTAGTCAAGACCTCACTCTGACCTGACATCATCCTGGTATCTGAGCTGGGTCGCCTGAGTGAGGGTGTCTGATGTTCGAGAGACCCGAAACACCCAATGACCTCAGGATACATCACTGATGATGTGCCCTGGTGCATCAGAAGATGTATCAGTACAACAAAAGGAATTGTTGATTTTTTTTTTTTTTTTTTAACGCTTGTAAGTCTGAGCCAGAAGATATTTTATTATTTCGCATATGATGGTGAAAAGTAAAAAAGCACCACCATGTTATATGTGTATAATAAATATTTTTGAGTATAACAAACAAAAATCCCTTCTAGATTATTTTATCCCTTGAGGTAGCCCTTGCACACAAAAAGGTTGGACCCTGGTATCTATATGTTTTATAATTGCAAGTTTGTGTAATTTGGGGTTTCTGTAGTCAGTGACATTTCATTATTTGTATTTTATGGCATTGTACATTTTATGTTTTTATTTGAAGGCTGAGGCTTCATTAATAAACACAACCCCAATTATCATCATTGTTTTGAGATGTTACTTGCTTTGAATAGCCTACCTTGTCTGATAGGCTACAGTCTTGTGGCATAGTATCAGGACATCCTGGCTAGTGTCTGTCTCACACGGCTAGAGGTGAATGGCCGGATGATGGGTCTATTTGGGAGAAAGTCCAGGGCTGTTTTTTGGCCCCAGTCCATCCCTGGGAATTCCGGTAGTTTTAGTGTTAAGCAGCTTCCTAAGGTATGGTACGGGGAACATGCCTAGAAATGGTATACCTTTAGTTAAGTTATATCTTAAGAGTCTTCGTAGCACGCTAAGAGACAACGTTATCGGGAAACGCAGCCTTGGGTGAGAGTTGGCTTGGTCCAGAAACTGGCAGTGAAACACAAATTCTACCATTTAAAAAGATTAAGAGTTTTTATTATAAAATTAACAAATACACTTTAATATAAAAAAATATATATATATATTAACAATGAACAAATATAAACATTTAACACCACACTTTTTAACCCTCTGGGGTCTGAGGGGTTTTTGGGGTCCTTGAGATGTTCTGACATGCCCTGACATTTGTGCTTTTTTCAGTTGCTTATAAACATATTAATGGCAAAGGTGTAAATTCACTCTATTTAGCACAAACAGGGCTACCATAATATATGAACAACTTGCATGTACATGTTTGTATTTTTGATAGAATAATGTTTATGCATGGTTTTTTCAAAAACAAAAAACTAAAGTTTCTGAAATAAGGCCATAAAACACATTCTAAATATATGTAAATAAGACTTTTGACAAATGGATGACGTTGCCTAGAATTTTTTCTTCAAAATTATGTGAAAATCATCCTGCCTAATCATTCACATAACACAATACATTGATTTAAATCTTGTAAAACACTTTTTGTTTGGAAAGGCCATATGCGGGTGGGCGTGATTCACACCTGTGGAGTCAATGGGGCCCGCATAATGAGGCTGCATACGTAATGAGCCTTTCATTCAGGTGTGTGAATGAGCCACAAAAATGCAAGGACAATATATAACTGGTTTGTTGTTTTTTTCCACAAATTTTGCTTGCAAATTGTACAATATCCAAGGTAAACATTTCTAGTAATTGTGCAGTTAATTGTTCTCATACTGTATTTTCAGATTTGGAATATATTCTCTTCCCAAATGTGTCACTAATAAAGCATAATAAAATTATTTAAAGAGAAGGCTTATAATGACCTTTTAAGATTTTGTTTACATCTATCCTTATATATATATATATATATATATATATATATATATATATATTTTTTTTTTTTATACAATTAAGGTTATACAATTACAACAACATTTAAAATTGTAACAATATTTCCAGTGTAATCTTTCTTTGTATTCGCGATTCATATTAAAACAGTATTTTTGCCAGCTGTAGTAGCTCCACAACAGCGCGCATCTGTGCGTTCGTTCGTTCATTCATTCATACACAGAAACGCAATTCATATTTAAACAGTATTTTTGCCAGCTGTAGTAGCTCCACAACAGCACGCATCTCTGCGTTCATTCATTCAAACGCGATTCATATTATTTAAACAGTATTTTTGCCAGCTGTAGTAGCTCCACAACAGCGCGCATCTGTGCGTTCATTCATTCAAACGCGATTCATATTATTTAAACAGTATTTTTGCCAGCTGTAGTAGCTCCACAACAGCACGCATCTGTGCGTTCGTTCGTTCATTCATTCATACACAGAAACGCAATTCATATTTAAACAGTATTTTTGCCAGCTGTAGTAGCTCCACAACAGCACGCATCTTTGCGTTCATTCATTCAAACGCGATTCATATTATTTAAACAGTATTTTTGCCAGCTGTAGTAGCTCCACAACAGCGCGCATCTGTGCGTTCATTCATTCAAACGCGATTCATATTATTTAAACAGTATTTTTGCCAGCTGTAGTAGCTCCACAACAGCACGCATCTGTGCGTTCGTTCGTTCATTCATTCATACACAGAAACGCAATTCATATTTAAACAGTATTTTTGCCAGCTGTAGCTCCACAACAGCACGCATCTGTGCGTTCATTCATTCAGATTAGAACAAAGCAAACAGAACTGACCTAATTCCTCAGCGGGATCCGTTTGCTCCTCGAAATGATACTTCCAGAACTTCTGAGGTAAATTTTTGCAGGATTATTATCAAGATAGTAGTATTCCTCACAGCATCGTAAAGTACATAAGTCTGAAAGTGAACTCGCGGTGTGTGTTATCCAGCTGATGTGGGCGTTTCACAGGTTTGTTTGGATCGCCTCACATTTGCGTTTGAATAGCGCGCGCTCTCCGTGGGCGGAGCACATTAAAACTTAATTAGCTGAGATGAGAACGACTGACATCTCTCTCTTTGCATACATATTACATAAACTGTGAATATTTGTTTTTCATAAAAATTACTTTATTTAAAAGAAGAAAATTCAAGCTTCATGCCTGTGTGACTGTATGCCTGTTTGACTGAGTATTCGCTGAGTTACAGTTCATTTTCGGACGCGTTTCAGAATTGACTTCACTGACGGAGAGTAGGCAGAACTCGCATCATGTTTATTTTTCTTTATTTGGCAAAAAGCACAACACTTTGTTTTTATTATGAGCATACACAAAAAAAATACACACTAAACAGGATCGATTGATGTATAACACAAGCATATAAGATAAAAATTATTATTTTTTTTTTTATTTTTTTTTGCACTCATACGGAAAAAAACGAGCCTATCGCGCCGGCGCGACAGCCGACCTCAGGGGGTTAAACCAAGTATTACATTTACTGTAAATTATTAAGAATGTTCTTTAATTATATAGAGCTTTATACAATACAGAATGTTTCAAAGCAGCTTTACAGTGATGATCAATGATGCAGAGTTCAGTTCTGCGTGTCATTGTTCAGCGGAAGTCAGTTCAGTATGGATTCAGTTCAATAACTGTGTAAACTTGTGTGAAGAGCTCAATTCAGCTATAAAGCAACTCTGTAGAAAATAGTGATGTCATCTTCCATTTCAGTTCAATTCTCGTCCAATAGTGTCAGTGCAGTCAAATCAATAATATTGCTGAATATTAAAGCCCAAAGTATACTTCGGTTTTAATGTATACACGAGTGTTCAAGTATAGTGCACGTGACACATATTTCATCACAAGAATAGTATGTGCATTATTTTGGATTAGAAAGCTGGTAGTTGCTGAGGTCTGGCACCAACACGAAGCAGAGAGATGCGCAAAGGCAGTGTCACAAGCCAAGCAGGGCCAGTGGACTACCTGGGAAAACCTGGAGCACCATAAGCTCACTTGGAGAGATCTGTGGGAGATGGAAGGAAGCCAAATCAGCTTCATCATCATCTTCTCTCATAATAGACATGAGTGAAAGTCTATTAAAGGGATACTTCACCTCTGGGAAGATGAATGTGTATTTAAAATAGGTCATTTAAGTAGAAGAAATGTGAAGAAATTTTTTAATATGGAGCTTTCTAGACTGAGAAAACCCAGAAAATGTATTTTTGGCTTATGTGGATGAAAGACAACAACTCCCAGAATGCACTTGCTTCGCTGCCTTAGGAGGCCACGCCTACCGGTAAGGGAGCGCAGTTGAAAACAAACAACAAGGCTAGCCTACGTGATGAGTTTGCCAGGGATTTAGAGATCGCCCAAAATGTCCGGGATTCGGCTTTTGCGTTCTACAGTCGCCATTCATTCATCATGTTTACTGTGGCTAGCAGGACGAGGCTGACGGCCGCGGGAGAACGGCGTGAGGCCGGCATTACTGAGACGCGCCGGGTCTCGCATCTCTCACGGAGGAGCGGGAATTTTCTTAGCAATGGTAAAACGCACATCAACCGATCACTTGTTTAGCGTTCATGTAAACACTACATTCAAATTCACCAATCGGAATGAATTCAGTTAGATTGAAACAAAAGGTGTGCATGTAAACAATGAATGGCGACCGCAGAACGCAAAAGCTGAATCCCGTACATTTTGAACGATCTCGACGGCCGGACAAGTCCGGGAAAAGGAGGATGGTAACCCCTACTTACTCAGCTTTCTCCTACTATTCAGCTTTCTCCACAGAACAAGAGCCTGCTAGCTTAGCTTCCAAAGAAAGACGGCTGATACTGTGTACATTCTGTGAGTGAGATCCAACCCTCTATGGGCGGGCTGAAAACATGCGGAACAACGCCATCTACTGGCTGTAGTCTTTAGCCTCTGGCCAGAAAATCCTCCGATGACGCAAAATGACGATTTTTGCGTCATCGGAGGATTTCTTCCAGACAAAAAATACATACAGTAAATCTCTTGTCTCAGGGGGATATGAGGGTGGAAAGCATGGTAATTCGAAAATACTACAGGTTTTCTACTAATACAAAGCTTAATGCTAAATCCTGAAGTATCCCTTTAAGAATTGCCCTGCCTCAAACCAATCAATTAATCTTAACTTGGGTTTTTGAGTAAACAATGTGAATATTGAATATGTGAATATTACAGATCACTAGAATTTTACAATTAAGTTAAGACATTATGTTAAGTTAACTAAAAAAGTGTTAGTTAGAACAACTGTTGGATTTTACGGTGTACGGTAAACAATCCATAAATTCAAAGTTTAAGCCTATATTAAGAGTGAAGTTATGCAGAAATAAGATTACCATAACTCTTAATTGCTGACACACAATAAGAGAATAGAGTTGTACAGTTTATGTGCATAGGGCACATCATTTGTTCTTGGAAATAGTAATGTACCTGATGACTTACAGAGGTCATACTACAGGAACTGTAACCCTGGAGATTTCTTTGCTGAAAGGCACATTAAAGGCTTACGACTTGATCCTTGACCAATTTGATTATTAATACATATTATATAGAAATGTTTGAGTTCATAATGAGACATTTCATTTGTAAAGCTGTTGAGATCTCTTCTAGACTTTAGAGGAGATAAATGTGAGACCACCAAAGTCTCAATGTAAGGAGAAAAATCTGCGCACAGTGTGTAATGTTGTTGAGATCTCTTCTAAACTTCAAAGCCAAGGAGACAAATGTGAGCGATCCAGTGTCTCTAGTAAGGAGAAAATACTGAGCTTTCTGAATTTTTTTTTTTTTTTTAGTTCATTGGAATGGTACGGAACTTGGGAAAGGGTTGGCACTTGCTGTGTCAACACACACACACAAAAAACATGGACACGTTTCAAACGGTTAAATGGTCCTGTAAAAACTTGTGCTCCTTGCAGTCAAAAATGAGTGCATTGGAAATGAAAGGGAGATGAGTTTCATCTAGTGTAAGCGTTTGGTACTGCAGCCAAACACAGTCTTACAGAAAGCTATTTTTTTTTTTTAGATATTATTTCATATAAAAATTTAAAATAGTATTTTTGTGCATTTTTCATAACAATGAAAGTAAAATTCTGTTACTTTTTTTTTAGTTCACTTTCTACAACTTTTTTCACTTCAGCAATAATCTGCCAAGTGTAGTCTTTGAAAATAGATCAAACTTAAGTCTTAAGTGCTTTAAAGCATTCAAGATTTACCACAGTTTAAGTTGGAAATTTAATTTTCAGGTCTATGCTCAAAAAGTGAATAAATTGATTATAACTACTGCATACATATAATTTAAAATATAAAACAATCCCCTAAAAATACAAAATATTAACTTAAAAACATTATTAAACTTAAATATACATCCAATTTCATTGACAAAAAAAAAAAAAACACACCAAAAAATAAAAAAAAACCAATGTGGTCACCGACATGCGAAGAGCACCAGAGGGTTAAGACAAAGCTGATACCTAAATGGGACGTATGATAGAATCACCACTTAGTAACTTAGTATCCTGAGCTTAAAGAAACCTCTGTTGATATCAAGCATTACAATTTAGATTGATATGGTAACATCAATGTCATCGTTACTGTCTTTACAGTGTGTACAATCGCTGAGGACTGAGGAACCCTCCGGATGGAGCTATAGTTCAGTTATGGTAATGGGAGTTAGCTTCCGAAACAGGCGCTGTACGCGGTAGACCAATCACAACAGACTGGGCCATCTGGCCAATAAGAGCAGAGCAGGCTCACAGAAAGTAGGGATTTAGAGAGACTATATCATCTCTCAAGTTGTTTGAGAATCATTGAAAAATGTGGTGATGTGCAATGTATATTATGACACTGTTTTTTGACCTCTGATGCATGTAAACCTTGTTGTAGGAGACCTCCAAAACAAAATTAGGAGCCTTTAACCCCCTGAGGTCGGCAATCACGCCGGTGTGATCTGCTTGTTTTTTCCCTTATCAGTGCAAAAGAGATTCAAAATAATCTGTTGATTTTGATCTTACATGCTTGTGTTATACATCAATCGATCCTGTTAAGTGTGTATTATTAGTAGTGATTAGTGAAGTAGTGATTATTATTATTGTGTATACTCACAATAAAAACAATGTGTTTTGCTTTTTGCCAATAAAGAAAAATAAACATGATGCGAGTTCTGCTTTCTCTCTGTCAGTTAAGTCCATTCTGAAACGCGTCCAAAAATGAACTGTAACTCAGCGAATACTCAGTCAATCAGGCATACAGACACACGGGCATGAAGCTTGAATTCTCTTCTTTTAAATGAATATATATATATTTTTATACAAAACAAATATTCTCAGTTTATGTAATATGTATGAAAAGAGAGAGATGTCAGTCGTTCTCATCTCAGCTCATTATGTTTTAATGTGACCCCGCCCCCGGAGAGCGCGCGCTTTTCAAACGCAAATAATCTGAGGTGATCCAGGCAAACCTGTGAATGCCCACATCAGCTGGATAACACACACCGCGAGTTAACAGAGTATTGCCTTTCCAAACAAAAAGTGTCTTACAAAATTTAAATCAATGTATTGTTTTATGTGAATGATTAGGCAGGATGATTTTCACATCATTTTGAAGAAAAAACCCTAGGCGACAACATCCATTAATCAAAAGTCTTGTGGACACATATTTAGTATGTGTTTTGTGGCCTTATTTCAGAAACTTTAGTTTTTAGTTTTTTCAATAACCATGCATAAACATTATTCTCTCAAAAATATAAACATGTACATCAGGGGTGGAACGGTACATGTATTCGTATTGAACCGAAACGGTACGGGCGTCACGGTTCGGTGCATGAATACACACGGAGAATACACGGTATAAAAATAAATAAAACTTGCGTGCAAATTAATTAATGTAATGCGGAACTACTGTTAGATACGCGGGTGCTTTAGGGACACCTAATCTGTAGCTCCGCCTTAGCTTTGAAGCTCCGTGGCTATAATCATAGACAGGCTAGCTATAATGGACAGGCTGCGATGTCAAGTTTGCAATGCTGGAATATGTTGTGTGTGTGCCTGCGTGCGTGCTTGTGTGCGTGTGTGTGTGTGTGTGTGTGTGTTGAGAGAGGCGCGGGCGCGATCGAACAGTGAAAACATAAAAACATACTCTGTCATTTTGTTCATAGGACAACATTCAAACTGCAAAGTGTTTACTTATATTTGTGTACACTCGCAATAAAACACAACATTGTGCTTTTGTCAAACTGTAAACTCTTGTCAAACTGTAACCTACATCTGTCACCCAACACAGTGAGTAAGTTACACATTCTACATTGATTAACTGACAGTATGCTTTCACTTGCCTTTGAAAGCGCTCCGCATACTATTCGCTGTATCACTGCCATAGTTTTAGCAAACTCCCCACCACAATCATTCCCTTTAAATAGACTATTAAGCCTTTAATGGTTTGCCAGCTGATGTACCTTTGGATAATATAATTAAAAATCTAACAACAATCCATGTAATGACAATTTTATTCTTTGCATGAAAGCACTTGAATTATCCTAATTGAACACTGTCTGGGTGTATAAAAACTTCAGAATTATATTCGTATAGACCTGCAACAGTCATAAGGTAAAGCTAAGAGTGGTCCAGACCAACCTTCCAAATGTATGACTTACAGAAGCTATACTTAACCCCCTGAGGTCGGCTGTCGCGCCGGCGCGATAGGCTCGTTTTTTTCCGTATGAGTGCAAAAAAAAAAAAAAAAAAAAAAAAAAAATTTTATCTTATATGCTTGTGTTATACATCAATCGATCCTGTTTAGTGTGTATTTTTTTTGTGTATGCTCATAATAAAAACAAAGTGTTGTGCTTTTTGCCAAATAAAGAAAAATAAACATGATGCGAGTTCTGCCTACTCTCCGTCAGTGAAGTCAATTCTGAAACGCGTCCGAAAATGAACTGTAACTCAGCGAATACTCAGTCAAACAGGCATACAGTCACACAGGCATGAAGCTTGAATTTTCTTCTTTTAAATGAAGTAATTTTTATGAAAAACAAATATTCACAGTTTATGTAATATGTATGCAAAGAGAGAGATGTCAGTCGTTCTCATCTCAGCTAATTAAGTTTTAATGTGCTCCGCCCACGGAGAGCGCGCGCTATTCAAACGCAAATGTGAGGCGATCCAAACAAACCTGTGAAACGCCCACATCAGCTGGATAACACACACCGCGAGTTCACTTTCAGACTTATGTACTTTACGATGCTGTGAGGAATACTACTATCTTGATAATAATCCTGCAAAAATTTACCTCAGAAGTTCTGGAAGTATCATTTCGAGGAGCAAACGGATCCCGCTGAGGAATTAGGTCAGTTCTGTTTGCTTTGTTCTAATCTGAATGAATGAACGCACAGATGCGTGCTGTTGTGGAGCTACAGCTGGCAAAAATACTGTTTAAATATGAATTGCGTTTCTGTGTATGAATGAATGAACGAACGAACGCACAGATGCGTGCTGTTGTGGAGCTACTACAGCTGGCAAAAATACTGTTTAAATAATATGAATCGCGTTTGAATGAATGAACGCACAGATGCGCGCTGTTGTGGAGCTACTACAGCTGGCAAAAATACTGTTTAAATAATATGAATCGCGTTTGAATGAATGAACGCAGAGATGCGTGCTGTTGTGGAGCTACTACAGCTGGCAAAAATACTGTTTAAATATGAATTGCGTTTCTGTGTATGAATGAATGAACGAACGAACGCACAGATGCGCGCTGTTGTGGAGCTACTACAGCTGGCAAAAATACTGTTTTAATATGAATCGCGAATACAAAGAAAGATTACACTGGAAATATTGTTACAATTTTAAATGTTGTTGTAATTGTATAACCTTAATTGTATATATAAAAAAAAAAATATATATATATATATAAGGATAGATGTAAACAAAATCTTAAAAGGTCATTATAAGCCTTCTCTTTAAATAATTTTATTATGCTTTATTAGTGACACATTTGGGAAGAGAATATATTCCAAATCTGAAAATACAGTATGAGAACAATTAACTGCACAATTACTAGAAATGTTTACCTTGGATATTGTACAATTTGCAAGCAAAATTTGTGGAAAAAAACAACAAACCAGTTATATATTGTCCTTGCATTTTTGTGGCTCATTCACACACCTGAATGAAAGGCTCATTACGTATGCAGCCTCATTATGCGGGCCCCATTGACTCCACAGGTGTGAATCACGCCCACCCGCATATGGCCTTTCCAAACAAAAAGTGTTTTACAAGATTTAAATCAATGTATTGTGTTATGTGAATGATTAGGCAGGATGATTTTCACAAAAAAATTCTAGGCAACGTCATCCATTTGTCAAAAGTCTTATTTACATATATTTAGAATGTGTTTTATGGCCTTATTTCAGAAACTTTAGTTTTTTGTTTTTGAAAAAACCATGCATAAACATTATTCTATCAAAAATACAAACATGTACATGCAAGTTGTTCATATATTATGGTAGCCCTGTATGTGCTAAATAGAGTGAATTTACACCTTTGCCATTAATATGTTTATAAGCAACTGAAAAAAGCACAAATGTCAGGGCATGTCAGAACATCTCAAGGACCCCAAAAACCCCTCAGACCCCAGAGGGTTAACTAAGAACGTTTCAGGAAACACACATATTAACGATAAGGTACAGCTTAAGGTGTAACTTAGGAATGACGTAGCGTTAAGAAGGTTTCGGGAAACGCAGATCTGTCGTACAGTGGGGTCACATACATCAATAAACAAGAGTCATTTTACATGGTGTGGGTCACATCTGGACTGGAGGAAAATGTTTGTGTCTGTTTTCAGTGTGTGGGTCAGCTGTAGCAAGGGTGCGGCCCTGAGGTGGGCTAGACAAATTTTGCTATCTGGGTATGTAAATATAAACCAAAATCTGAGGATTGTTTCCAGCACCTTACATATATTTATGTAATAATAGTATATATTATTAATATACTAATTGCCAGCGAAAATAAAGATACAATACAGGTAATGTAGTAGACAAGGTTTATTAATGCCGGTGGCATAGAGCAGGTGAAACAAACAGGTGAGTAGATGGTATGCAGATCGTTTGAATAAACTTAGCTCAATGGTAACAGTCTCTGTTTCTTTGTATGCTAATGACTGGAAGACGGATGATCAGAACTAAAGAAGAGGGTCAATGAAGGCTGATGACGATGAGGATGAGGATCATGCATGTAGAAAACAGGTCAGGAGTCAGGTAAGTAGGTTACAGTAGGTATCAACGAGACCAAACAATGATGAAGGGAAGTGTGACTGCTTATATCTGGTGTACTGATGAGCTGGTGCAGGTGTGTGCAATTAGTATTCAAAGTGGGTGGAGCTGAAGGGTCTGGTCTGGACGATGGTGTAGCCTCCGTGACACTAATATAGGAAGATGTAATTAAAAAGTGGCTGGTGAGTATATATATATATATATATATATATATATATATATATATATATATATATATATATATATATATATATATATATATATTATTATTATTATTATTATTTATTTATTTTTTTTTATTAATTTGTAATTTTTTCAGGATTTTTTTTTGTGAATATTGTGTGGTGTAAATGTTAATGTATTTTTGTTTGTTTTTAGTTTGTAGCACAAATGGCGTAGACCAAGTGACATGCTAAAGTTTAACACTTAGGCTACTGTTAGAGGTTTACATAATATATCAGTATAATCAATATAATCCACATACAGTTTTCTCTTTTAAATCACAAAGGGTATAATCACATACACCAGTTGTGATGTCACATCACTATTCTTACCTGAAAATTCAACAAAGAGAACAATATTATTTTTTGTTTCACACTGTTGAAATAGCTGGCAGTGTGACTTCATGTCAAAAAGTGAAAAGCTCACTTTTAATAAACTCACATTACACAATTATCTGTTATACAGTATGGTCACAGAAAATTAAAACAGTGTATTCCACCAAATTAAACATTACTGACATTAACATTTCAGTACTTAGCTTATAAAGCTTAATTAACATACCAACTCTATACAAGCACTTTAAAGGAGAACTCCGGTCAATTTTAACATTGAGCTCATTTTTTTGTACATTTGGAGTGCTGTCAATACAGAGAACAACGACAAAACTCGGTGTTGCCTACACCGAGTTATTCTATTTTTAAAATTTGCACCCTATTGACTTCAATGGGGCAAGTAGTAAGCCTGCTTTTTAGCCTCTTAACCTCCTTTAAGTGTCATTACAAGTGCACAGAAAATGTGAGTGATTCCTTCCGAGTGAACACGGGTGGATTTGACTGCAGTAGATGTTAGAGATATTAATAAAAATGAAGTTAATTCAGCCAGCGCACATACCTTTGTTTACATCCTGTTTTCGGAGGAAGGCCATAGTAATCGATTGTCGAGTTCACGCGCGTGATCATAGGTAACTAAGCAACAGTGGAGACTCAGACTGTCAGCTGTCAGCCCAGCCGATGACGGTGCTGTGTGGTGTTCTGAGAATATCTGATCTGATGGATAGTTCATCCGAATCAGATGTTGAACACACAGAGGATTTTTTTGAGTTTGATGATCGTGGTTATCTGTTCGAACCTGAATATACGGACGAAGAGTTATTGGCACAAGATGTCGAGAGAACGGCACAAACAGAGGAGCAGGCAGAGGATGCTGCTTCAAGGGAACGGCGTGCGGGGACATGGTGGTGCTCCTGTGGATACTGTATCGCAATGACCACCGAGGAAGAAAGCCTGTGCTGTAAGGAATGGGATCTCATACAGCCTGGCCTGTGTGGGTCCCCAGATAACGGACATTGTTTCGCCCATACAGAGAGGTTTCCCCATCTGATCTACAAGGATGTTCTTGAAGCTTTTTTTTTTGTCCCTAAAGTAAATTGGAAGAAGCAACCTAAACCGGACGGACCTGATGGCCAGCTGTCTAATGAGTGAGTAGAACATTTTTTTTTTTTTCCATAAATAGACGCGCCGCTACGTCAGTAAACTGACCAAATTTCGCCCCTCCTCACCTCCAGCCAATGCAGACTCGTGGCCTACCGGGTGATTTTAGAGTGGGTTCTGAGAGGAGAGCGTCTTGGCCGTGGCATCAGAATAACATTGCCTAGCTGTGTTGTAGCAGCAATCAGACAAGAGTACCCCTCCACCACTGGAATTTACACCGGATTCAAAGAGGCAGAGGAAATCTTCTAAATGTATTATTATGATTTCTAGTAATACTTCGTATTGTTATAGCTAGACATAAACAGATTATACAAATTAAAGTTGTATAAATACATTGTAAGAATATGTCAACTGTACAATTCTATAATAAATTTCAAACACCTGACTGTTTTCAGTGGTATTGACATTACTATGAATAAACATAGCAATTGAACAGTTATATTATAAGTAATAATATGTACATAGTACAAGTAAAATTGAATAAGTAAATTGTAAGAATAAGTAATTTTAGCAGTTTTGTAATATATTGCAAACATGTCTGTTGGATGTTTTATAATATAAACAGTACTCATTTAATTTTTGTTTTTGTGTCTTTACTTCAACAACAACAAAAAGGTTTTTAAAAGATCACAATATAGACAATCAAGGTGAAGTTTGTACAGTGCAGTGTGTGGTTTTATACATAACCATGATACAACATAGACTGAAGTGTAGAAAGAACAAATAGTTCAGTACTTTTAACCTAGGCCTAGAACATGCTCATATAACGCAACCTAGCTTGAGCAACCAGGTCACTCTTATCCGGCCGTGGAAATGGGGCTATGTTGTGAAGCAGTCGCCGCCTCCTCTGTCGATGACGGGGTAAGGACTCGGAGAATACTATGGTGCTGTCTTCTCTCCTCCTCCAGACACGCTCCATCAGGTCATCGCGGAAGGCCTGATTTGTACGTTCATACATGGGCTTTGCCACCCATTGCTGAGACTGCCGCGAGTAAACAACTTTGTGCTTCGGTTGTCCTGACAAAAATCACAATGACATACAGTAACTGACTATGTACTATGCAATGAATGTAGCCTATTGTTAGTACATAAGAAATATTGGCATACTGCAAGTAACTGCTAGCCTATAAAACACATTTGTCATAGTCACGAACATTACCATAGTCCTCAAGTACATTGTAGTCATCAACTAATAACATTCCCACCAGATACATTGTTTTATATCATACCTTGTTGTGTTGTAGCCAATGGTCTGCCGAGGTTACTGTTGTGATCTAATACGGCAAGTTGTGTGCGAGCCCTCATGCTGTCATAATTAAAATGCAGTCGTTTCTCTGCATACTTCAGCATAACCGAATGGAACACTTCCAGAGATCCTGTGTAAATGGAAACACACACACACACACACACACACACACACACACACACACACACACACACACACACACACACACACACACACACACACACACACACACACACACACACACACACACACACACACCCATTCCACCATGCCCTCAGAAATAATGTAAATACATCATGTGATGGTTATGTAGTGACTATAAAGTATTTGTCTGGAGATCAAGGTGTTTCTTAGAAGTGCTCCAGTGGTACTGTCAATATAGAGTGGTTCAGATGATAATGATAACAGGCCTCACAATAATGTACATTTTGCTATTTTTATAGGACCAAACTGCATGAAATAAAAACACTTCAATGTGTCTAAAGTCTTACCAGTATGTTTAAAGAGTGCCATCTGTCTCAAATCTCTAAGGAGATTGCTGTCCATCACCACACCCTTTAGTGCAAGAAAAGCTGATGAATTCGACTTCAGCCACCTCTTCCGCCTCTGTTGCTCTTCGGTCAGGGTTGGGTGACTGCAGGTGTACTGAACGCCATCCTCTTCCCATCTATGTACACCACGAATGTGGTGGAGAAGTGATGTCCATATTCGTACACATTCCTACACAAACCAAGTAATGAAAGTTGGTAAAAATTAAAAGCAAATATAAGCTGTGCACTCAGATTATATTTGCTCTCAGATGTTTCGTTCCAATGTTATTATACTGATAGTAATGTTGTGTCTAATAGATAGTAAGTGAATGTCAGATACAACTATTTTAAATTACCTCTCTGTCACCTTTGCTTGTGTAACAAGACCAGTAGAGATGGTTGATAATGGCCTTGATCCAAGGACGGAGGTCTTTGTTATCCGTCTTGTTCGATATGGACACAAGTTTTTTCTTCACACCTATACAAAACATCATTAAAGGAAGTACAGTATATGAAGTTAGCTACAGAAAGTGAACAGAGAACATGCAATTCTATTGAGTTAGGAACTGCAGCAATTTCTTGTTCACATAAACCACTTACTCTTACTGACATGCCAGGGGTCAAGTTCATGCCGTATGCAACTGTAGTTGTCCCTCAGGAGTTTTCTGATGGATGGTGATCTGTCAGTGGTTATCACTCCAATAACCACTCCCCTCTCAAGCAGGTAATCCAGACCCCTCTGGAAACCCATCACCTCCATGGCCACAGAGCTGTTTGCTTCGGTCACCTAGAGAATAACATTGTACAAACCATGGCCACACTGTGTTTAAAGCAATGCATGTGAGACACCCAAGTTTGTGTTTTATTACATAGTTATACACACTATTTTACCTGAACAAATTCAAAGTGTACAATCTCTTTTGTGACATTCTCCATAAAAGAGTATGTGCAATATTTGGCACTGAAACCTGATATGTGAAAAAAATTCATAGAAAGGTAGCTACATTAGATGGTTGACATGACTTGTTATGTAGTATAACTGAACAAATCATATGGTTATGATTTGCATTTAAATCATAATGCTTACCTGGGCTGTCACACCTCGCATCTCCACAAAGATCTACTTTTTGTCCAGAGTTTGAAAGCTCTATGAGGCGCTCCATTATTTGCTCATGATGTGTTTGATATGCTTCTTGAATAACTGGTATCAAGTAGGTAGATTGAACTGCATAAAACTGGCTTTTCTTTGGAATTGATGTATGGAGAAGTTCAGCCCAGTCCATTATGGTGGAGTGGGTGGTGCCAGTAAAGTAGATGGCTGCACTGATTATGAGATTGCTTGCTGCCATTCCTCTGATATCAGAACATGAAGACCATATTCCGGAGTGATCATTTATGCAATTCCACTGAATTCTGATTTGGCTAGAATGAGTAAATATTTTTTTGTCTTCGATGGCAGAGCCACATGTTCTGCAGAGAGCAAATAGTTCTAATAGTTTTACTTCATTTACAAGCCATTTTCTTTCAGACCACCCCTTTCCATTTGCACTGGACGAGTCAGAATCAGAAACACACTCTTTGCTAGGTGTGGTGGTTTCGCTTGATATTGTATAACTGGTGTCAGACGGATCCTGTAAAGCCATTTCTCCAAGGCTTGTGCTCATCTCCAACACATCAGGATTTTCTGTGCATCCCTATTGATAATTTTACATAGATGGTGAGGTTGAACATGAAAACAGATGCTAATTTTAATGTTTTAAATATTAACAAGAAAAAAATGAAAGTTTAAAAAAAGGTAAAAAACAGATACTGGACTCACTTGCGACACATCCACACTGGCTGTATGGGGTTCAGTCAAAGACACAGCAGCACCCTGCTCCTGTGTTTCACAAAACTTATTAATTGTCATAGGAGAACATCGACAACTCTAAGGCGGACTATGACTTTTTCAGTCATATATACAACTAGTGCTGGAAAAAAAAAATCACATTTAATCGCATCCAAAATAAAATTTTGTGTTTGCATAATATATGTGTGTGTACTGTGTATAATTATTTTGTATATATAAATACACACACATGCATGTATATATTTACGGTTTTGATTTTTTATATATATAAATTATTTATATGTATATATAATCTGAATTATGTATAAATGTATATACAGTATATACATGCAAATATTTATTAAATAAATACATGCTTATGTGTGTATTTATATATACAAAATAATTACACACAGTACACACACATTATGCAAACACAAACTTTTATTACGGATGTGATTAATTGCGATAATTTTTTTCACAGCACTATATACAACATAAAGCATTAATTTATGAATCTGACAGCTGTGCTAAAACATCAAAGAAAATTACTTGCACTTACTTGTGACACATCTTCAATGGTTGTACAGGAGAGAGTAAAAGATGGACTAGATGTAGTAGCACTTAGGTCCTACAATTGACAAAAAAAGTAGGACACTCCAATGATGTCTGAGATGTCAGTTTATAGTACCAAGTTACCAACATGATTATGACAATTCCAAGGATTATCTCAACAAAGCTAACTGTAATATAAAGTCCACAAAAATAAAAAATTTTCAACTCAGTTGAGACAGAAGTCCACTGACTGTTTGGGGGGCATTGAAAGATGTGCTAAATGCAGTGGCAGGATGATTCTTTTATTTATAACATAAAATACGGTAATATAAATAACATTATAATAACAATACAAGAAAATGTTTGTAGAAACAAATTCTCACTAAATAGTAAAAAAAAAAAAAAAATGAAACAACTTACTGTTTGTTGCCATAAAGGACTTTGTAAAAAAGATATGCCAGATAATGAAGGTTTTGTACGTCGTTGTTGGATTGTTGTCTGTGGACTTGAAAGAACTATTTTGAAACTGGAGGACTGGTCAGATTTGCTTGACGTCTTCTTGGGTGTTGACTGTGGCACTGCAGCTAATTCTTTCTCTATGTCACTGGATGTTTTCCCCTAAATAAGTAAGAAGGAAAAAGAACATTTTTGTCAGACTCCATGGCCAAACCAAAAACAATGAGGATGCATTTGTCTATCATAGAGTAATAACATTTATATGTGTTTTTTTTTTTCACCAACACCAAAACATTTCTTCACAGGAAATAAAAAAAGCTGAGAGTAATATTTCAGCCATATAAAGTAAAAATAATAAAGCCTTTACCTCAAAATTGTCTCCCGCTGGTTTTTTAGCTTTTGGAATAGCAGTTGACTTCAAATACTGGTTCTTGACGCTGTTTTCGGTGAAGTCATCCTCATCAAAATGTTCGCTACAAACACGGTAATCTCTTTCACGCAATGTTTTCAAGGGAGTTTGCACATCAAGCTGGAGTGCAACCAACCACAACTGTACAATCTCCCGGTTGTGGAGAGGTAGACGGTGAAAACTCAAGGATAAATATTTCTTCATTTGATTACTGCAATTTGGAAAGGCACAAACTCGAACCATTTTCTCATATTCCTCTAAACTAACTACAAAATCCATCCATCAGATCTGATATTCTCAGAACACCACACAGCACCGTCATCGGCTGGGCTGACAGTCTGAGTCTCCACTGTTGCTTAGTTACCTATGATCACACGCGTGAACTCGACAATCGATTACTATGGCCTTCCACCGATAACAGGATGTAAACAAAGGTATGTGCGCTGGCTGAATTAACTTCATTTTTATTAATATCTCTAACATCTACTGCAGTCAAATCCACCCGTGTTCACTCGGAAGGAATCACTCACATTTTCTGTGCACTTGTAATGACACTTAAAGGAGGTTAAGAGGCTAAAAAGCAGGCTTACTACTTGCCCCATTGAAGTCAATAGGGTGCAAATTTTAAAAATAGAATAACTCGGTGTAGGCAACACCGATTTTTGTCGTTGTTCTCTGTATTGACAGCTCTCCAAATGTACAAAAAAATGAGCTCAATGTTAAAATTGACCGGAGTTCTCCTTTAAGTAGCTATTTAACGTTATAACTGTAAACTCTCTTTACAAAAACATTAAACTCTTTTAAACCTTGTCAAGTCGCGATCTCCCGCACGACATCCCACAGTGCGGCCGCGAACATCTGCCTGCGCCGCGCGGCCCAAGGGGGTAATCCAGCATCCGGAATCCAGCATAAAGCATACCTTCTATGGGGGCATCCATTGGCTAACAAGCCATCACCTGCTGTTAGCATTCCATTGACTCCCATTCATTTTGGCGTCACTTTGACAGCGAATAACTTTACATCTGAGGCGTTTAAAGACACTATTTGTCCATTGTTTATTTCTAAAGAAACACGACTATTTTTTAAAGGCTCTATTACCTTGTATCTTACTATTACCTTGTACCTTAGTTTTTGTAAAAATAGGCTAACGATTGTGTCATAACCATGCGACTGTCTGTCGCACAGTAGAGAGATTCCTGTATAGACAGGAGGAGAAGCTCGCAGGCAATCGGGGGGACGTGGAGGCATAAAGTCTGATAAAGGCAAGGGAGAAGCCCATTAGAGTCCATAAAAGCAACGGAGCAAAATATTTCAACAATGTTTTGAGGAATTGGAAATAATTCGATATGTGGCAAGTGAATACATATGAAGTAACATTTAACTTTAAATAATTTATCTACTTCATTAAATAATGAATTATGGGTAACGGGGTATATCTATATTCACGGGGGATGGGGAAATTATACAGGCAATGGAAAAAATATATTCGGCGATCATTAACATCATGTGCATCAATTAACCATGTTAATTCTGTGCCCAGCAAGCATGTTATCTTTACCAATTCCTAATTTTATCGTGCTTAAATGATATTTAAAATATGCGCTCCCACGGCGGTTAAATAAATATGACTTATTTAACTTACATTAACTTACATTCGACTTACGTTAGCTGTTTAAGTTTAATTACTAATGTTATTTAGTTAGCAATAATTAGCCTGTGCCTAGTATGTTATCTCCTTACATATACCTATTGGGTATGAATTCATATCACAAGTTCTTGAATATCATTTTACATAACTTCTTAATATTATGCATTAGGTTAATGTCGGCATTTTGACAGTCAAAAATAGTCGATCTCCTAATGCAAAGAGTAAAGATGGAAAGCTCCTAAAGCTTAGTTCCATATAAATTCACGGATAATTTGTTGTTTTGTCGTTAGTGAAAATCAATATTGGCCTTGTATTTGAAAAAGGATACTCATATAAGAAGCAATACTAAAATTCAGAGTCAGTTCATTCACATTCGGAGATCGACTATTTTTGACTGTCAAAATGCCGGCAGACACAGCTACAGTGAGTTGTTCAAAATCTTTCTTTTTAGTAAACTCTTTGTACACAAAGAATGCTCTCAATGCTCGAGTTCATGTGAAGAGCCCCTGGTGATACTTTGAGCAAAGTTTCATGTTGTGTCGAGTCTTCTTAGGGTTTTAAAAATAGCGATTTTTGATGCTATCATAGAAGTGCCCCAAGCACTCCCATTCAAAAGGCAATTTGACCGAAAACGAAAATACGGTCAAACTTAAAAGTGGTGTTTCCATTCTAATTATGCTTTTAAACGAAAGTTTGCCTCGGGTAGATTAACAAAAAGACCCTAGGTTGCATTTTGGCGAGAGTTACCCTTTAAAGCAGCGCTGCACAAACCAGTCAGTGTATGACATCAAAGGACCGCGAGAGTGATTAGAGAACAGACAGTTCAGTATGCTTTTGAATCGCTCTTGCATAAGTTTAACATAAACTGAACATAGAGTTGATTAAACTGACTCTTAGCTGTTCAAGAAACGAAATGCTTATTTTGGTATACAGTAAAGCAAGCTGCAATCTGCATTAGTGCAAGGCTAGTCTACTGATGATGTATTGCAAGAAACCATATTGCAATGTATTGTTTTATCAATTATTCGTCCCACCTCAACTAGAGTGTGGAGCAAGCACTAATATATCCTTTTGGAATTGGGCTTTATTTCTATATATATATGTATATATATTTATATAGAAATAAGTATATATATATATATATATATATATATAGACTGATATCAACAGCACTAATGAACAGCTAAATGCACCGCTGACAAACAAATATTATGATACTTTTGAGACAAATGAACAACAAGCACACCCATAACAAAATATTTTAAGGCAACACAATGAGGGTTTATGCAAACCCAATCTAATATGTTCTGGCACCAATATTGTCTGTTCTGGGCTACTGCTGCAGCATTACATCCAACAGAAAATCGGATTTCAGAAAGTGCCCCCAGCCACATAAAAACAGTAGAATCTAATCCTTGTAGTTTTCCCCTCTGTCCACATCCCCTTGTAGGTTTCACAGTCTTTGTAGAGAGAATTGCATTGAATGCAACCTGAGATTAGATACAGAGTTATGTAGGTCCTTCTATGCTCCTCTGAAAATGGGTTCCAGTTTACCACACCTGTCGACAAAAGAAGAGACGGGTTCATGTGTCAAACATGTTCAGATTTTTATTTATTTTTTAATACGAAATGTTTTGGTAAGCAGTGTTTCCTCGGTATTCGGTTTAGTAGTGGTGTGCCACCAGAGCAAGAAAATGTGCAATTAAAAGAAACACTTATTGTCTAAAACAAAGCATTAGTCTATTGTAGAAGTATTATATTATGATGATTAAAATAATTTTAGCACTAGAACCTCGACTTGAATCATAACTTAGGCCCAAACATGGACAGATAAAGGACAAATAAGGAATCGTCACACCACCGCTGCACAAAGAATAAAGAGGAAACAGTCGTAAACTGGTATAGAAAACAATAAATTAGGCGACATCTATGCATTTACATCTATTAGGTGCCATCTTACCCATGCATTTACATTTTAATAATGGCAAGTGATCACTCCAGGGCGATCTACTACTGTGTTGCGCTGCTGGCATCTGTGGGACACTCAGCGAGACAGATTGACAAGCTCAAAGTTCAAAACGCTTTGCTCTGCCCTTGCTGCAATGTAAAAAGCGGCAATACGATTTACACGGTTATCTCGGGAAAATATTCTTACTGTTGTCTCTATACGAGCTGGCATCCTCCCAACAACATCTCGTTTTGAGTTTGACATATCGTGTGGTTCTGTGTGATTTGGACAACTTCAAGTTACGCCCCCTTCAAGTTACGCCCACTTCCTGTTACGCCCCTCTTTTGCAGTGGTTATTGTATTTCAATTAATCATTGTCGTGGTAAATTATTGTGAATTATGGCCTGTCAGGACATCGAGTCCACAGGTTTCCGAACAAGAACAAGGATGGTGCTATCTTCCGTGCCTGGGTGTGTTTTGTACAGGGTAAGAGACGAGACTTCACTTTTGCATCTGCTTTGAAAAACGCGGTAGTGTGTAGTGTTCACTTTAGACCGGATGATTATAATCCCGGCGATATGAGTTCAACATGGGATGCCGAAGCAAGAACCAAGTGAGACTCCAGGCTGGTGCGGATCCTTCGGTGCACACTGTCCCAGCTCCTTCATCAGGTCCACCGTCAGCATGTGGTTCGGCCGCCGGCGGGAAACATGACAGTCATGGATTCATCAGAGATCACTTATTGTACATCTATTTTACAAAATGTGTAAACTTGTAATGTAATGCATTTATGTGTTTGTTATTAGTCTGCAGCCGAAACTTATTATTATTATAAATATATTATGTTCTATAATTCATTTTCAATCTGTACAAAACCACTTTAATGTTTGTGTTGGCTGTTTCTACATATAAAGTTTTTATACAGGAAGACAGTTGTGATTGTGATTGTGATTTTTTTATTCATTGTCACCGAAATGGGACCATTTAAAGCCTTTATAAAGTCCCTCTTCTTCTGGAAACTGTATCCTAATGGCTGACATTCACAACACATGCAGGTAAGGGTCTAAATACTAACACAACAATAAGAAAAGCAGTAGATAAGGCAATGGGGTTTCACTTTTATGTGTTTTTGTAGTGCAGTCATGCAAGCTATGTCTACAAAGGTTTAAACCAAATTTGAGTATCCAGAAATATGATTCCTTAAGTATTTTGTATGCATGTCCTGATGTGTCATATTTTGCAGTCTTAACAATGCACCCCTGTGTTAATATTTTTCATAAGTGCCCTTTTCTGCTTTTTTAGAGCAATTCTGGAGAAAATGGGTCTGCTGGGGAAGGTAACTCCCATACAGGCAAAAAAAAAAAAGGGGACAACTTATATATATATAAAAAAAAATAAAAATAGTAAGTAAGAAAGTTAACACACACATCTTTGCTGAAATGTATTGTGCTGTTGTTGTTGTTAACAAGCCGGTTAATTTGCTCTGCCTTAGAATTGCAAGTGTCCATGAAACATGTGAGGGTGTGAGTGGGAAACCCACTGCTGAAACTTGGCCCTGGTTTGTCCTCATGGATGAGGTGTTGGGAAAGAGGAATTACACCAACTCCCTGTCCTCATTGCCTCAATCCCTGAGGACACACCAGGGTAGAGTTCAGCAGTGGGTGCCCACGGTGAGGAGGAGCCAGGGGCACCACCACCAACAGCAGCAGGAGTACCAGCAGCAGCACGAAGGCGGCGAGACAGAGGACGAGTTTTTGGACTTGATCAGAGAAGACATGCATCTACAGAGGGAGGCAGAGGCGAGGAGAGCACAGGAGAGTAGGGAGAGGATGGACAGGCTGTTTTCTCTCCTTGAGAGAATGATTGAAAATATATATATTTTTTCTATATATTCTTGTTTAACTTTTATTTTTTAAAAGGAAAGAAAAATTCTGTACATTATTTATTTTTATGCAACTTTAAATGTGTAAATAAAAGAGAATGAATTGTTCTGGACATTGTTTATTTTTGTAATGACAGTCTCTACAATTTCTACATGAACAAATTCTTCTATACCTTTTTTTTTTTTTTTTAATAAAATTGGTGAATGAAAATCATTTGTTCTATAGGCTACATAAAAGTACTTTTTCCAACTATTTACAACATACGTTAAACATCATAATCAACATAAACATGTAAATTTACAGTACATAAATTAAGAAAAAATTACGTAGACTTTTATTCAACTGAGCAGGGAGACCCTGGTGGTGCTGCTGGACCGGGATGGGCTGCCACAATAGAGACCATGCCTCTCTGCTGGTGGAACATCATCTGGGATGGTCTCCAGAGTGTTTGAGTGCATATTTCCACTATCCACTAAGTTGTCTACCAACAGGTTTACAGGGCTGACTCAATCGACGGCTGCCATGTCACTGAGATTTTTTTCAGAAAGAGTATTTTCTGAAAGAAGTACTTTCAATAACTACTAATACTTCATTGGATAAAAACTACTAGTCATATATTTCAAACTTTAGTTAAGCAAAATTATCTTGCACACTCTAATGTACTAAGGGTTTCAAGAGTAAAACTAAAGGTATGCATTCTGCAGGAAAAAAACCCTCCTTGTCAGGGTTTTTATGGTGGTTTTGCATTTATATTAGGCTACTACAGCATTATGCGTATGTTGCATTTTACTTCTGAATATTTTCAAGGTTGTTACATTTAAACAATATACTTTTGTGTAGTTTAATGTAAAACAATGCATCGTATTGTAAAAGAACATAATTTCGTAGCGTTGCTGTCCTGTGAGGGAAAAAAAGTACTTCAGTAGGTTTACTTCACATTTGTATGTGAATACTTAACGAAGTATGTAGTTCCGAAAATTAAAGTAACAAAATGTAGGCCTATTGTCACAATATTAACAAATTGTTGACAACTACAACTGTGTCCCATATCAAAGGGTCCATCTTAAGCATTTGGACTGGTCTAGCCTATGGATGAATTATTCTTGTCGCCTGGCAACTGTGACAGCTAACGATGACGAGCAGGAGTAACGTTTGCATTGGACTTTTTTATATTCAACTTGGTTTTATATTCAAACAGGGTTGAGAACCTGTATGTTCACCATGGTCCATTTGTGTACATAATAAAAAGAATACACTAGCCTACAAAATTGCATTTATACAAGATATAAGTGAACATTTGAACCTTTGGAAAAAAAAAAAAAAATTCTGCCCATGGTCTTGGCTAAGCTGAAAATACATGACCCGGCAGCGCCAAGTCAAGTCAAGTCAAGTCAAGTTTATTTATATAGCGCTTTTCACAACACAGGTTGTATCAAAGCAGCTTCACAGTAATAAATTAGAACAATACATCAATGTTTGTTTCTAGTGGAACGTCTACGTTCGGTAATGCTGATCAATAGTATCGTTGATTGATTAATTAAATTAAATATCCCCAAATATCCCCAACTGAGCAAGCCAAAGGCAACAGTGGCAAGGAACCGAAAAACTCCATCAGGTGACCTAATGGAGAAAAAAAAAAACCTTGGGAGAACCCGGGCTCAGTCGGGGGCCAGTTCTCCTCTGGCGTTTATGAACTAGAGGTCGGATTTAACTGTAGGATTAAAAGTATTATATGAATGCCTGGCTGAAGAGATGCGTCTTTAATCTAGTTTTAAACTGGGAGAGCGAGTCTGAGCAACGAACAGTATCCGGAAGACTATTCCAGAGTTTTGGTGCTAAATGTGAAAATGCTCTCCCTCCTTTGGTGGACCTAGATATCCTAGGTATGACCAAAAGCCTCGAATTTAGTGACCTTAAAGAGCGCGATGGATTATAGGGCGATAGAAGATCCGTTAAATAGACTGGAGCTAAGCCGTTTAGGGCTTTATAAGTCAGTAGCAATACCTTGTAATTAATACGGGACTTTATAGGTAACCAATGTAGGGATGATAAAATCGGTGTTATATGATCATATTTTCTTGATCTAGTTAGAACTCTAGCGGCGGCATTTTGGACTAACTGTAGCTTGTTTATTGAGGATGCAGGACAACCGGCTAATAACGCATTACAGTAATCTAGTCTCGAGGTCATGAATGCATGAACTAACTTTTCTGCGTCAGAAACTGATAGCATATTACGTAGCTTAGCAATGTTTCTAAGGTGGAAAAAGGCTGTTCTTGTAACATATGAAATATGATTTTCAAAAGACAGGTTGCAGTCTAATATAACACCCAGGTCTTTTACTGTAGAGGATGAAGTAACAGGACATCCTACTATGTTAAAGTTGTATTGTGAGAGGTTTTGTGGGTGGTTTTTTGAACCGATAAGTAGTACCTCTGTCTTGTCTGGATTTAATAAAAGAAAATTATGCGTCATCCAATCTTTTATATCTTTAACACACTCTGTCAATTTGGATAATTTAGCGTTTTCATCTGGCCGTGATGAAATATAGATTTGAGTGTCATCAGCATAACAATGGAAACTAATTCCATGTTTCCTTATAATATTTCCAAGTGGTAGCATATATATTGAGAATAATAGAGGGCCTAACACAGATCCCTGCGGCACTCCATAGTTTACTGGAGTTATGATAGATTTTTCTCCATTTAAATAAACAAAATGGTAGCGGTCAGATAAATACGATCTAAACCAGCTTAATGCTTGTCCTTGAACACCAGTATAATTTTGTAGTCGATCTAAGAGTATTGTATGATCTATAGTATCGAACGCAGCACTAAGATCAAGTAAAACTAATATTGAGATACAGCCTTGGTCAGAAGCTAAAAGTAAATCATTTGTGATTTTAACGAGCGCAGTTTCAGTGCTATGATGCGGCCTGAATCCAGACTGAAACTTTTCATAGGTGTCATTTTCTTGTAAGAAAGAGCCCAGTTGAGCGGACACAACTTTTTCTAGTATTTTAGACATAAAAGGTAGATTTGAAATGGGTCTATAATTTACTAGATTATTCGGATCTAATTGTGGTTTCTTAATGAGAGGTTTTATAACTGCCAGTTTAAATGTTTTTGGAACATAACCTAAAGATAAAGACGAGTTACTAATATTGAGGAGAGGCTCTTCCACTACAGGTAACACTTCTTTCAATAGTTTAGTTGGTATGGGATCTAATAAACATGTTGTTGTTTTAGATGAAGTAAAAAGTTTATTTAACTCTTTTTGTTCTATAGTTGTGAAGCACTGTAATTGTTCTTGCGGCGTGATAATTGAGGCTGAATTATAAGGCGCGATTGAGGATTGAACGTTTACAATTGTGGTTCTGATGTTTTCTATTTTCTCAGTGAAGAACTTCATGAAATCATTACTACTAAACTGTAATGGAATATTTTGTTCAGGAGACATCTGTTTATTTGTTAGTCTCGCCACGGTGTTAAATAAGAACTTAGGATTGTTATGGTTGTTTTCTATTAGTTTGCGTAGATGCTCAGCCCTGGCCGCTTTTAGGGCTTTTTTATAACGTGACATACTGTCTTTCCATGCGATTCTAAAGACCTCTAAGTTGGTTTGTTTCCATTTACGCTCTAAATTACGGGTTTCTCTCTTTAGAACACGCGTAGTATTGTTGTACCATGGTGCTTTACTTTTCTCTCTGACCTTTTTTAATCTAATGGGTGCAACAATATCCAATGATCCAGAGAGAATGGTGCTCATAGTGCTAGTTAATTCCTCAAGTTCATCTGTTTGTTTGGGTTCACTGAGCAGCTGAGACAGATCCGATAAGCTGTTTGAAAAATTATCTATGGTGGATGGAAGGATTGTTCTGCCTAATCGATAACGTGGCGCAGCATGATATATTACAGGAGTACGTAATATGCAAGTTACCATGTAATGGTCAGTGACATCGTCACTTTGTGGAATGATATCTATATCGGTTGGATCGGTTCCATGTGATATAATTAAATCGAGTGTATGATTAAATCGATGAGTCGGTCCGGTAATGTTTTGCTTGACCCCAAAGGAGTTTAATAAATCTGTAAACGCAGCCCCTAACGCATCATTTTGATTATCTACATGGATATTAAAGTCTCCAACAATTAATGCTTTATCGAAGTTAACTAATAGGTCTGAGAGAAAATCTGCAAACTCTTTTAGGAAATCAGCGTAAGGCCCAGGCGGTCTATATACGGTAGCCAAGGCTAGAGATAATAGGGATGTTTTTCGAACATCTAAGAGCGTAACATTTAGTACAAGTACTTCAAATGAAATAAACTTATAACCCGTTTTCTGAGTAACATTGAGAAAATCTCTATAGATTGTTGCAACACCGCCGCCACGACCATTCAGACGGGGCTCGTGCTTATAGGAGTATCCTGCTGGAGTAGACTCATTTAAACCAAAATAATCATTTGGTTTAAGCCAGGTTTCAGTAAGGCAAAGTACATCGAAGCTATTATCTGTGACTATTTCATTTACAATAACTGCCTTAGGTGTGAGTGATCTAATGTTTAGAAGACCTAGCTTTAAAAATTGTTTTTGATTACCAATAGCAACATTTTCTGGTTTAATAACAATTAGATTTTTTCTAGATCCTGCAGTAGATTTATGATTTGATCTCACTAAACGAGGAATAGACACAGTTTCTATGCAATGTTCTACACTATTTATATCAGTTAAATTGGTGCAGCAGAGACTATGATTTGGACTTTTGTTTACTAGTCAAAAGGTATTTAACATTTTGGAGATGTTATCTGACAGAAGATCCGATCCGAATCTGCTTGGGTGTAAGCCATCAGCACGGTAAAGCCTAGGACGCTCCCAAAACAGATTCCAATTATTTACAAAGAGAAGTTTCTGCTCATTGCACCATGACATTAACCATTCATTAAGCGCAAATAATCTACTAAACTTTTCATGACCTAGTCGATACGTGGGAAGCGGTCCTGACACAATAATCGTTATATCAGGCGATGTGCTGCGTACCGTATCGTTCAGATTCCTGAAGTCTTTCTTCAAAACCTCCGTTTGGCGCAGTCTGATGTCGGCCCCTCCCGCGTGCAGGACTACGGTTCCGACGCGCTCGTTCAGAATCTCGGGAACGTGAGCAGCGATTTCAGAAACACGAGCACCAGGAAAGCAGTGACTATGCACCTTACTTTTATTTAACGTAACGTGTACGTGTCGAACGATGGAATCGCCGATGATCACAGCATCGCGTTCTGTTTCGCGAAGAGGGGAGAAGCGGTTTTGTGTGGATATCTCGAAAACCGGGAGGGTCGGAGAAAGTTTTCTTGGTCTAGACCTGACTCGCGACTTCCGCTGCGGAAAAATCCAGGCTTCGTGATGGCATGTTGGAGCCGGAGTGAACGAGACCATGGCTGATCGCGACCTCGACGTTCGGGACCGATGTTGAGGAACGCACGGAGTAGACGAGGTCGGAGTCAGCGGGTTAGTAACATTAATCTCTGATTTGTGTGCCTCGGCACGTGATGTTTCGAGAGCCAAACGCCGGTCTATCAGCTCGGCTTTTCTTACTAAAAGGTCGTGGATCTGTTTCTCAACAGCTTCCAGCTCAGACTGCACCGCGTGCAGCTCAAATGTGTCCTCACCTGCACCAAAAGGTAGACTACTTACATTTGATATATTCGCCATTTTAACAGATGGACAGTAAGTTAAGTTAGCAACGACGCTACCAGTGGTGCTATCAATATTAATACTAATTTATGGCTTAAGTCTTGGATATAATCCGTCTTTTCAGTGGTACGGGTGTAGAGTAGACGCACGATAGGCGAAAAAATGTTTGTTTGTAACTTAAATGAGTGCGGAGAAGACGCGTTCAGCCGTGATCCACGGACGTAACCTATAAGAGTATCCAGCGTTGGATCACAAGGCTTGAGACGCGTCTGCTCAACAATCCGCGTTATAACTATGAGGTGAGGAAAAGTAGAAAATGTTCGTTGTAAGTGAGTTTAAAGAGAAATCAAGAATTATAAATCAATCAATGGAGCTCCAAAGACAACGACGCTTCGAAGCGCCAGGGGCTGAAACATCCTCACCATGTCCTCCAGTAAAATGGAAAACATAAAAATGACAATAGCCAATTCTGGCTCCATAGCGGTTTACGCAATTATATCAAATGAATTATCAGGATGGCCGCTGTCCTCTCGCACCGTTGCTTGGTGCTAGGAGTGGTAATCGGGAACACCTGGTTGCGCAATTAGGAAATTCTATGAAGGCTATATGGTGCGTCCTTCAAAGGACGCATAGGCTGCATTATTCGAAGTCTGTGGCCTTCGAAGGATGCAACCTTTACATTGGGACACAACTTATGTGTCTCCTCTGATCGTTGTTTTGTCTAATCCTGGCCTGTCCCTGCTCTCTTGGCTGCATAGCAGGCTCATAATTATATGGCCGAGGCCCGTCATACGAGTAAACATTTAGGCTACAATTTCCTCAGCGTCCGAACTGTCATTGCGTTCCATTGCTTTCTTATTGTTTACTTTGACCGCACTCCCTCCCGTTACGTCACTTCTGGTTTGGCGGTTTTCAAATGTGGAAGTAAAATTTTCTCACAAAAACGACTCCAGAAGCCTAAATAGCGTTTTATAAGTATATGTTTATATTTAAATCTAGTTCCTACATTATTTTTTCTATACATTGGCTCACTGGGTACTCTAATCTGCAATATGCCCTTTAAGTGATGTTAACATAGACATCTATATAAATGGTAACCAACAATACATAATAATAATAAAACATATGAATAACAATACATAAGAGGATTTAAATCTATATGACTACATATACCTTTGGAGAGATCTTCGATTAGAAACCATTCTATATTATGTCCTTATTTAGAAATCTAAATAGATGTGTGCTAATTTATTTCCAACAGCCTCAGTTTGTATCTTCAGATAATTTTATAAAATAAAACCTCAACTGCCCAGGGGCCTGTTTCAATAAGGAGGTTCAACCAACTCTGAGTTAAAATTTGAACTCTGAGTTGACTTACCCTGAGATGGGAAACTCTGAGTTTTTGGTTTCAGAACAGCTGAAATTAGTTAGTTCAATCAACTCTGAGTTGACTGACTCCGAGTTAAGCGCGTGCACCACAACTATAAAAAGCCATTATCAATGGAGCGCAGATATTATGAGTCACCATGGCAACAGCTCCAGACAAAAAGAGGTCTGCATATTTCTCACCAGCAGAACTGGATGTGCTTCTGCAAGCATATGGAGAGTATGAACATTATTTAGTTTATAAGTTATAAGTTTACATTTAAATTACTGTTATACAGTGATGGGTGTAATTAATTACCAAGTAATCTAAATACTGTAATTTAATTAAAGGGATTACTCTTAATTCTTCTGTAATTTAAAGTTAAATCTGATGTAATTGTATTAGACGATAGAACAATTCTGTATAGGCTATTTAACATACATTTTTAAAAGGTATATTTTTAATGTAACCTTCTCCCTCTACACACTTTGGTCAATTCAAGAATAATTCATGCAATTGTATATTGTTTATTTGAAAGTATTAAAAGTGCTGTTTCTTGTCTCTCCTTGTATTGTTCAAGTGTTTAAGGTTGACATGGGATTTAGTAATTAGTAATAAGTAGACTGCTATACCATTTAAAACAAACATACACAAGTAGTTGTCATGTTTTTTCAAGTGTCATACAACTTTCTTTAGAGTGTAAAGTTACTGTTTGAGCATGAAAAAAGTCTGCAAAGATACAAAGCACAAAGTCTCTCCAAAGGGAGCTATTCTCTATATCAGCAAGCACTGTTTCTAAACTCCCTGAAACGCCTCGATTGTAGTCTAGAGCTTTCTTCCGGGAAAATACACATCACAATATTCCTTATTTAAATAATTCCCACTGAGGGTTGAGTTGAGTTAGAGTGTTGAAACTCGTAGTTATGGTATGGTGTTTGTTTTCCAAACACGCTCAAAACAGTTGACCAATCACAACGCGCTGGTCCAGCCGACCAATCAGAGCACATTGTGCTTTTTAGAAGGAGGGGCTTCATAGAGGCCCTAAACAGAGTTGACAGACTGGGAAGAGAGGTGCTGCATGTCAAATATGGGGGAAATAATGTGTTTATTGAACATTCATGCATGAAACCCTATTCTAATTTTTATTTCATAATTTCTCAGAATCCTCTATTTCCAACTCATCAATTTCATGTCTTCCTTTTTTATTTTGTCTTTTAAGTTTATCAAATTAAATTTAGCAACTGCAAGTCAATCAAGTATTGATAAAATTGATAAATTGATAAAATCAAGAATATTACAAAAATGATAGTGTCTGAATTGCAATGCAACCAGAATTCAGAGTCAGAACTCTGTTTATAAAATGACTGAAATTTCAAATCACAGACTTCAGAAAATTTGGAATAGTGTGAACAGCTCATATTTACATTATACAATATACATATGATACATTATGTTGTTTTTTAACTGAACAAATTAATACATAAAGAATACATATTCATGATTACACTATTCGCCTGATGCTACATAGAAAACAAATATTCTAAAAGGCCATGTTTTCAGTTTCCAAGCACATATATTGATGAAATGTTCATCAGATGCATGTGTTGCGTTATGGTCTGACCCTGCAGCTCCGTCAGCAGTAGCCGTTGTGTGATTATTTTCTTGTATGAAACTATTTGTGCGGTCATTCAAGAATCTTAAGGAAAAGCAGCCATCTCAATGTGTCCAATGCAGACATGCGTCTGAACATGCAATGCTGAAATTGTACTTTTAACATATTGTATTCAATTACGGCAAACATGAATCGGCTCAATTCAACCGTGACAACATTTCTTGAAGGTTTGTGAAATGCAAATCAGTGGCCTGGTTCAAAAATAAAAATTGAATTTGCCCATAAAGATGCTAACATTGCAAGTGTGTCTGTAAAGAAAAGAAAGAGGAAGTATATTTGTATATATATATATATATATATATATATATATATATATATATATATATATATATATATATATATATATATATATTATTAAATTGTAGTGTGCATTTAAATTGCACACTGGTACGTCTGTGTAAAATTGACATGTTACACCCTGCTGTCACACCCAGAGACATGCTTTTCCTCAGCAAAGGCAAGGGAGACACAATTAATATCACAAAAAAAAAAATTCCAATAAACCTATTACGGTGAAACTATGTTCATAATTAAACTAAAATTAAACATTTGCATTTGCATTTGTTAGACACTTTTATCAAAAGCATCATGCATTTCATTTGATCAGTTCTAGCATTTCCTGGGAATCAAACCAGTATTGCTAGTTGCTCTATACATGCTCTAAAAAAATACTGACTAAGAAAGTGTTTTCTGTCCTGAGAGTTCAAGCTTTGATTCGAGCATCAGGAGCGAATGGTGCAACTCATGAGGGCATGATTACAGACGTGGCTGAGATAGACAGAATGAATGAACACAGAAGATAGATGGAAAGTGTATTTTGTGTGTCAGATGTCAGACTCCGCTCTGATCACAGGTGTGTGTGGGGGGAATAATTGGTTATTAGAAAATATATCTTAATATATCTTATCTTAAAAATATATCTAAATTACGTCATATGCTCTCATTGACAAATTAGTTCATGCGTTCATGACCTCAAGGCTAGATTATTGTAATGCTCTACTGGGTGGTTGCCCTGCACGCTTAATAAACAAACTACAGCTAGTTCAAAACGCAGCAGCTCGAGTTCTTACCAGAACCAGGAAGTATGACCATATTAGCCCGGTTCTGTCAAAACTGCACTGGCTCCCTATTAAACATCGCATCAATTTTAAAATATTGCTGATCACTTACAAAGCACTAAATGGTTTAGCTCCGCAGTACTTGAGCGAGCTCTTAACGCATTATAGTCCTTCACGTCTATTGCGATCTCAAAATTCCGGCCAGTTGATAATACCTAGAATATCAAAATCGACTGCTGGCGGTAGACCCTTCTCCTATTTAGCACCAAAACTTTGGAACAGCCTTCCTACCATTGTCCGGGAAGCAGACACACTCTGTCAGTTTAAAGCTAGACTAAAAACACATCTCTTTGACCTAGCTTTCACATAATACATTATAGACTTCTATAATTCAATGTTAGGCTGCATAGATTAGGTCAGCTGGAACCGGGAACACTTCCCATAAATCCTGATGTACTCGTTACATCATAAGAAGAATGGCATCTACGCTAATTTTAGTGTCTTTGTTTATCCCGAGGATTTTCTCGCAGCCTGCCGGATCCAGGCCGTATCCAGATCTGATGAAGGACCTTCACCTGGACCCGTTGACAACGCAGTGCTGAAGTGCCAACTAGTCTCTCCCTATGGAGGATCCCTTTACCACTCTACAGATAAAGCGTTGTCGGGAAACTCAATTCGCGTATCTACCCCGAATTGATAAAATAAAATAAAATTCTGTATCAAAAATTATAAGGAAACACCAGTACTTTGTTTAGGCTTGGTTTGTAGGGAATTACAAACCTGCGTACATATATTCAAACGCACATAACTATAGAACTAATTCTTAATGCGCATGTGAACGCCATCAGCGTTTCTCACAGGTTCGCGTTTAAAGTCTATGTAGAGAGAATGGTGTCGTCTTAGCTGCCCCTAATTTAATAACAAATGATTGTTGCGACGGAAGCGAATCAATCAAAACTAACTTTAGCTGGAAAATAACTTTACTAAAGAACCGCTATAAAGCCAAAACAATCTCTGTTACCATAAATTATACGTTTATCTCTGTAAAGCTGCTTTGAAACAATCTACATTGTTAAAAGCGCTATATAAATGAAGATGACTTGACTTGACTTGACTTATTAGACACTCAGGCTGTTTCTCAATTCCAAGAACGCAGAGAACGGACTTGTGTTCTCGTGGAGACCGGTCTTGCCAAGCTTCCTTGGAAGAACGAACTCGGAACCGGCCGCAATGACTTCTGGGACACCAGGCGAGTACTATTTCAAGTCTGCATTCGATGCATCCTCGGTATCAAGAACACATCCGGGTTCTTTCATGCGTCCTCTGTACTTGCGTTCTTGAGAATTGGGTCTGAACTTCGACGGTTATGATAATGTAAAACGAGAACACAAGGACGCAAGATCGCTGAAGAACGCATATTGAGAAACACCCTCAGTGTATGAGCACACATGAAGACCCATCAACACATACCACTCACATCGTTCAAACAAGGTAGACAATAAATGTGTCTGTTACCATCATATAGATTCAGTATCTGAACACAATTTTATTCTATTAAACCATGCACACTTACTCAACCAGCAAAAACCAACACAACTATATCATGCATAGGTGCTGTACACTTGTAGGTAAAACGTCATCATGAAGATCCATATCGGCACCTAACGGTTGGAAACAGCTGTGTCCCAATTCAGAGGCTGCATATTTCAAAGGATGCGGTCTTCAAAGTCCAAGCCACGAAGGTTGAACTGAGCGATATTAAACTGGGTGGTCTAGCCTAAGTAAGATTGCTCTTATCGCTTAGAAACTGTGACAGCTGCCCATTGAAGAGCAGCAGTAACGTTTATACTGGACTATTTTATTATTATATTTAGCTGTAAACAAAACAGGGTTCACAACCTGTCTGAATATGTTCACATTGATTATTTAGGTACATAATAAAGAGTATAACCTATCTATAAAATCACATTTTATTAAGATATGTCAACATTTGAACAGCTGTAAAGTTATAATACTTATATTTAAAAATGTAATCCAGTGGTTACTGGCGCGCAATAAATCTTGGGATAGGCTAGGCTGTGGAGTATCCAGTCGTTCTATCCTTCATGTCCCGGGAAACAAAGGACGCATTTGCCTTCGTCACACCGCTGTGACGCATTCAGCCTTCAAATGCAGCCTCTGAATTAGGGCACAGATAACATCTCTTTCATTTGCAAGATTGAAATAATATTGTCGGAGAGTTTATATCGTCGATCCAATACCTTGCTCTGGCCCATCAAGCACATGAAATCCCAGATAGCTAATGACATCTGGCCAAGTTGTGGCCCACATATCCCACATTCTACTGGCCCACATACATACCACATGGAATGACGGCGATGACTCAACCTGAGTGTGGCTGGCAATGGCATACATATCCAGTCCACATCTGGGCCACACACAGCAAGCCACAACTCACACTAAAACTGACTTGATGTTTGTTGGCCAGACAACGCCCATATGATATTTGCCGCTGCCAGAACTGAGCCATATGTGCCATAGTTGGCCCAGATGAGGCCTAGATATGTATGCCATCTGGTACATTTGGCCGTAAATTTGGTCCAAATTTGGTGAAATGTATTCAGGCCATACTTGCTATGCCATGTCTGGGCCACTTTAGGTTCACATTTACATTCACCAGTAATTACTGTCCCACATCTTTGCCAAGACTGGCCCAGATATGTTAAGATAAATGGGCCACATTAGCTGCAACATATGTGGGTCATATATGGTTTACACCCAGATTAGCCATTGTCGATTGTGCCACATTTTTGCCAAAGGTGGATCACATTTGGTTTGTGATATTTGGGCCATATTCATTATTTATCATATGGACCACTTTAGGCTCACATTCAGATTACACATTGCTGTGAGACCTGCATCTTTGCCAAAAAATGGCCACATGTGATTTAAACAGGCCTACTTTAGCATACTTGTTTATTTTATCACAGGAAATGGCACGTGCAAAATCTAAATCACTGTCCATCATGTTGCAAGCAATTGTTGTTAAATACATTTTAAACCACGAAGGCGACCCAGTGGATATCACACAAGTAATATACAAACTTTGAAGTACTTGTACTAAATGTTACGCTCTTAGATGAAAGAAAAACATCCCTATTATCTCTAGCCTTGGATACCGTATATAGACCGCCTGGGCCTTACGCTGATTTCCTAAAAGAATTTGCAAATTTTCTCTCAGATCTATTGGTCAATGTCGATAAAGTATTAATTGTTGGAGATTTTAACATACATGTAGATAATCAAAATGATACATTAGGGGCTGCGTTTATAGATTTATTAAACTCCTTTGGGGTTAAGCAAAACGTTACCGGACCAACTCATCGTCTTAATCATACACTCGACTTAATTATATCACATGGAACCGATCCAACCGATATAGATATCATTCCGCAAAGTGATGATGTAACTGACCATTACATGGTAACTTGCATATTACATACCCCGGTAATATATCATGCTGCGCCACGTTATCGATTAGGCAGAACTATCCTTCCATCCACCATAGATAATTTTTCAAATTGCTTATCGGATATGTCTCAGCTGCTGCCTGAACCCAAACAAACAGATGAACTTGAGGAAGTAACTAGCACTATGAGCACCATTCTCTCTGGTACATTGGATATTGTTGCACCTATGAGACTAAAAAAGGTCAGAGACAAAATTAAAGCACCATGGTACAACAATACTACGCGTGTTCTAAAGAGAGAAACCCGTAATTTAGAGCGTAAATGGAAACAAACTAATTTAGAGGTCGTTAGAATCGCTTGGAAAGACAGTATGTCACGCTATAAAAAGGCCCTAAAAGCGGCCAGGGCTGAGCACCTCTGCAAACTAATAGAAAACAACCAAAACAATCCTAGGTTCTTATTTAACACCGTGGCTAGACTAACAAATAAACAGATGTCTCCTGAACAAAATATCCCGTTACAGTTTAGTAGTAATGATTTCATGAATTTTTTCACTGAGAAAATAGAAAACATCAGATCCACAATTGTAAACGTTCAATCCTCAATCGCGCCTTATAATTCAGCCTCGATTATCACCCCGCAAGAACAATTAGAGTGCTTTACAACTATAGAACAAAAAGAGTTAAATAAACTTATCATTTCCTCTAAAACAACAACATGTTTATTAGATCCCATACCAACTAAACTATTGAAAGAAGTGTTACCTACAGTGGAAGAGCCTCTCCTCAATATTATTAACTCATCTTTAACTTTAGGTCATGTTCCAAAAACATTTAAATTGGCAGTTATAAAACCTCTCATTAAGAAACCACAATTAGACCCAAATAACCTAGCAAATTATAGACCCATTTCAAATCTTCCTTTTATGTCCAAAATATTAGAAAAAGTTGTGTCTGCCCAACTGGGCTCTTCCTTGCAAGAAAATGACACCTATGAAAAGTTTCAGTCTGGGTTCAGGCCGCACCATAGCACTGAAACTGCGCTCGTTAAAATCACAAATGATTTACTCTTAGCTTCTGACCAAGGCTGTATCTCAATACTAGTTTTACTTGATCTTAGTGCTGCGTTCGATACTATAGATCACATAATACTCTTAGATCGACTACAAAACTATACCGGTGTTCAAGGACAAGCATTAAGCTGGTTCAGATCATACCTATCTGACCGCTACCATTTTGTCTATTTAAACGGAGAAAAATCGATCATAACTCCAGTAAACTATGGAGTGCCGCAGGGATCTGTGTTAGGCCCTCTATTATTCTCAATATATATGCTGCCACTTGGAAATATTATAAGGAAACATGGAATTAGTTTCCAGTGTTATGCTGATGACACTCAACTATATATTTCATCACGGCCGGATGAAAACGCTAAATTATCCAAATTGACAGAGTGTGTTAAAGATATAAAAGATTGGATGACGCGCAATTTTCTTTTATTAAATCCAGATAAGACAGAGGTACTAATCATCGGTTCAAAAAACCACCCACAAAACCTCTCACAATACAACTTTAACATCGTAGGGTGTCCTGTTACTTTATCCTCTACAGTAAAAGACCTGGGTGTTATATTAGATTGTAACTTGTCTTTTGAAAATCATATTTCATATGTTACAAGAACAGCCTTTTTCCACCTTAGAAACATTGCTAAGTTACGTAATATGCTATCAGTTTCTGATGCAGAAAAGTTAGTTCATGCATTCATGACCTCGAGACTAGATTACTGTAATGCTTTATTAGCTGGTTGTCCTGCATCCTCAATAAACAAGCTACAGTTAGTCCAAAATGCCGCCGCTAGAGTTCTTACTAGATCAAGAAAATTTGACCATATAACACCAATTTTATCATCACTACATTGGTTACCTATAAAGTTCCGTATTAATTACAAGGTATTGCTACTGACTTATAAAGCCCTAAACGGCTTAGCTCCAGTCTATTTAACAGATCTTCTATCGCCCTATAATCCATCACGCTCTTTAAGATCACTAAATTCGAGGCTTTTGGTCATACCTAGGATATCCAGATCCACCAAAGGAGGGAGAGCATTTTCACATTTAGCTCCAAAACTCTGGAATAGTCTTCCTGATACTGTTCGTTGCTCAGACTCGCTCTCCCAGTTTAAAACTAGATTAAAGACGCATCTCTTCAGCCAGGCATTTATATAACATTTTTAATCTTACAGTTTAATCTGGTCTCTACTTCATAAACGCCAGAGGAGAACTGGCCCCCGACTGAGCCTGGGTTCTCCCAAGGTTTTTTTTTCTCTATTAGGTCACCTGATGGAGTTTTTCGGTTCCTTGCCACTGTTGCCTTTGGCTTGCTCAGTTGGGGATACTTAATTTGATTAATCGATTCAACAGTGCTATTGATCAGCATTACCAAACGTGGATGTTTTACATCAGAAACAAACACTGATGTACTATTTTATTTAATACTGTGAAGCTGCTTTGATACAATCTGTATTGTGAAAAGCGCTATATAAATAAAGTTGACTTGACTTGACTTGACTTTGCTTTAGAGTTATGGCGGTGAAGAAGTCTAAAACCCCACACAATTATTCACTACAGAAAGTGAAAGTAAAAACTGACTGAGCTTTTGACATCTGACGCTGCAGTTCATAACTTTTTTTGGTTCAAAATTTACAAAATGTATATAATAAGTGAGTACATCATGAAAACATTTTCCAAACAGTGTTTTTGTCTTATCCTGAATCACTACATTGCACCTGTAATAAGTGTTTATATTCTGACTATTTTAGACTGGTACGACCCGAACTACTGCAAAGTAGCCCAGTATCTGCGTGACTCGTCATAGACATAAACAGAGAGAAGTAGCTGCGGCTAGAATGTTTTTCCGCAAGATGTGGAATATTAATACCTACAACAGGCGCCCATCCCCCCCATGCCATGTGTGCCCGTCCGCTACGCCACTGAATATGTACAGTACCATGTCATAGCCTATTTCAAGAATGCCTCTTATCAGCAACTGTCTGAATGTTTTGCATCCTTCGTTTTCTTGAGTTGTGTGGTTTGGCCGCTGTTATTTGTAAAGAGGACAGCTTCGGTCCCGCCTGTGCTGCAGCAAATTCATTTTAATTAGATGTTTAGGACGTCACTCCCAGACAACATGCATTTTCATTTAATCTAATTATCTCCCACAGCAGCTCCTCCATTACTGTCGCTCCAGTCATTGGAGAGAGAAGCGTGAATAGAGCTTACTGACGTTCAGCACCTGTAGACTGCAGCTGCCAATGTAACGCAGTAGCCTACATGCGTTCTGCTATTATGCATTTATGCAGCAGTTATGTAATTGCGTCGTGTATTTGAGTGCTTATTTTGTCTTTGTATGCATTTCTGATTTTTTTTTTTTTTCATGTTTATAAAATATTAATGTTAGAGGGAAAAACAAGCAATAAAACTATAATAGAACATTTCAGGGGAACAACAGAATGTGTGGTGGAGCAGCGGCCGGAGACAAACACAAAGCGTCGTATTTGACTGCAGCATGTTGTGTTTCTGTAATCCTGCGGGAGCAGCGAGCGACACACAGCACTCCCAAAATCTGAAGGCAAATTTTCATTTTACGGCCCGTCAGCTTTCTGATCCATGGCAAATGAATATGGCCACAAACAAATCTATCAAATCCAGCATCAAAACACGGTACACTCCCTATCACAGAGAGAGAGAGAGAGAGAGAGAGAGAGAGAGAGAGAGAGAGAGAGAGAGAGAGTAGGCCTAAATACTCATCCATGATCACTCTCAGACACACACATGAGAAGAGGATTACAAGTTCAGTTTTTGTGAAAATGAATCTCTGTTTGGTGTAAAAGGTGCTTACCATTTGTAGCCCATTTATACAATAGGCATTGTATTATTTTTAAGATCATATTTGAAAATACTATTTAAGCAGTTTCTCATTTTGTTATGTAACATTTATATTGGCCTATATTAATAAAGGAATACTTTATTAACAAATCAATTATTTTAGGCCTATAGTTTCCTCACTCGTCATTTTTCTGTAAAATACATTTTTTAAAAATCTTTTTGCAGCTCTTTTCATTAAGCTCCATAAAAGAAGTAAAATAACACTAACAAACACCATAAAAGTACCACAATGATACTCCCACACTATCTAAACTAAACAAGAATTTTGATGTCATGACGTCCAGCCTATTTTTCTCTAAATTAACATAATAATAATAAAATGGTAAAAATTAATGAAATAATTGTGTTTAATACATGTGCATACATCAATGTGCCATTTTTGATTCTGGTCATGAACAAGATGTAAGCTACGGAAGCTCTAATCCGCACGGTGAAAGAAAAAAAAATCTTAAAGCCTTAAAACTTAACTCGTTATTTCGAGATATTAAACGTACAGTATGTCATTTTTTTTTCGCCGCTAGGGGTCGCTAACCTCTTACAATAACAAAGGCGTAGTTTGATGACGCAACATTTGCTAAGAATTATGGATCTTGTCGTCAATGTCAAGCCGGCCGATCTAATGATGTTTATGGATGACTGAATACATCGATGCTTTTATCATGACTGTGATATGAAGCAGTTCGGGATTGCTAAGAGACAGCTATCAGCTCCACACGCGACGCGAGTCCTGCGGATATAAAAGGAATATAGACATTTCATTCTACCGAACTACACGCGAGTGCAGAATTACAACTCACAGGTCAGTTTATTAGACAAATTAAACTTGTGAGGTAACGCAGCGCTGTTTCACTTGGTCTAACATTACACTATCACACTAAACTGCATTTGAATGTGTTGAAATGTATGTGTTAGTTTGTCTGTATGAGACTAGCAGTAAGCTAGATCAACATTAGAATAACATACAGATCATATTATAATGTTTTATCATTGTTGAACTATATAACATTGATTAGTTTTATGTAAATGTACTCACTTGTTTAATAAAGGACATGTAGGAGTGATCGAAGTCTCGGACGTGGAGCTCTTGTTTATATACTGTCTATGGAGCTCTAGGCATCTCGAAAACACTGTGCTGATATTGATTCTCGTTTTAGTTCTTATTTTTTATCCAAAGTCTGCTTGCCATGGTCCATAATGTTTGAACGAAACAACAACAGCGTGCAAATAGACATTGCGAACTACATTGTCCACGTCTGTCGCCTTGGTTACAATCAGAGGGCTCTGGTTCATAGCTCTGGTTACCATGGCAGTACGAGCGGAAACCAGGAACAACGCGGATATGACACCATTGAGTGCGACAAAACAGAAATAAAGAAACGTGCCGTGTCTTCGAATTAAATTCAAATTTCTCCTGGTTTGAAAGTTGTTGGAAACAGTCGGGATAATGTAAGTACACAACTAAAAAATATATATATAACATAGATATAGAGATTTTTGCTATTTTTAAAGCAAAAAAGTTACATATTGTGCCTTTAAGTGGTTATTTCGACATAAATATCTCGTTATTTCGACATAAATATCTCGTTATTTCGACATAATATCTTATTTCGAGATAATAAGGGGACATTCACGCATTAAGCCACATTTAGCGTTCTTATAATGGTTTTCTATGGGAGGAAAATGCTTAACGTGAAATTAAACAAGTTGCGTTCATATTCTGGACTTTTTTTGTAGTATACTTTATTATGATTTTAGTATCATAATGATTAATAAATGCACGCACAATTATCCGTGAACTTGATAAATGTTACAAAATCTTGCCTCTTGAAATGTAATTTTTTTTATTTTATGACTATTTATCTACCTCATGTTTTGATATTTTTGTCATGCCTGTTACAGACACATGCGTTACTATATACTATAGTTTTAATTAGAAATATGTTATAGTTTTCACATATATGAGCAGTATTTTAGTCCCTCTTTTTACTGGAATTGTTTCAAAATTTAGATTTTTTTTTTTCAATCTTATATTTGTCATTTAGATGACCAAGAACATACAAATTTTGGAGGGTGATCACGTCAATTAAGAAAAATATATATTTTTACAAGAGAGATATTAAAAGAAGGGCTTTGAAGAAGATCTATACAATATAGATAGGGTTACAATGGAAAAACTTGGAAGGCCATTTCAAATATAATTTTTATATTTTTTATGAAATTAATGACAGTAACAGGATGAGAACACCTCACAGGAGAACACCTGTGAGAACACCTTTCTCTTCTCACAGGACAGCATCAGATAACTGAGTGTCACTTCTCTTTCACAGGACCACGGGGATTGGACGGAGGACCAGGACCTTTTGGTGGGGAGCAATGAGCAGTATATGGTAGGCAGAAGACAATGACCGTCGGATGAAATGCAGTAGTCAGCAGTAGGTGGCGGGCAGGGTACAAGGGACTACAGGTGGGTGGCAGCAGACAGTGGGCTTTCTCTTTTTACAGGACAGCATCAGATAACTGGGTGTCACCTTCCTTTCACAGGCCAGCGGCAGTTGGGGTGCAGCGACGGATAATAGGATCCCTCGCAGAGCAGCGATGGCAGAATGCAGTGGCGGATAACAGGTTCTCTATGTTCACAGAACAACAGTGGTGAGTACAGAATCCAGCAGTTAACAAATGAGTCTTCTTACCACAGGACAGCGATGGCAGCATGCAGTGGCGGATAACCAGTTCTCTATGTTCACAGAACAGCAGTGGTGAGTACAGAATCCAGCAGTTAATAACTGAGTCTTCTTACCACAGAGTAGCGAGGGCAGCATGCAGTGACGGATGACAGGTTCTCTATGTTCACATTAATTCTTGGTACTCCACTAGACTAGACGGTCTCCGACTAAGCTTTCAGAGTGCTGGTAACATCAAACGTTCAAACACTCGTGCATGTATCAAACCACTTTAAATATTCAACGTGCTCACTTCAATCGTCAGACACTGCAATGACACACCGCTTAACAGTGAAAAGTGTACCTTCACTTCAGCTCGTCGGGGCCGGCGGATCCACTATGATGATACTTTCAAAAGGGAGACACCAAGTTCGACCAACAATCTGCAATTCAGACCCCACTCGTTTCCCTCTCCACACCAACCGTCTGTACTTCCGCTGCCATCCTGCCGCCTCTGCCTCTGCCTCTCGTCTTCTCGTAACCTCGACTTTGATCATGACCCCTCTGCTTGTCTGCGCACTCCTCTCTTCAAACTGCCGCTTCTCTCTTTCCAAACCGCCACGCACCTTCTCTCGTTTCCAACACACGCTCAAATAGCCACTTGATTATCCACTGCAGCTGTTGCTCATCAATATGGGCAGCCATGACAGGCCGCCGGAACCGGCCTGGTGTTACACCGGAACTGTTTCCCCAAGGGAACTCGTTCCGTTCATCGTAGTTCCTATTCGTCACCCGGTGACACATGCATTTGACCTGGGCATAGGAGTCATCATACAGATGCACCAGTTATACCAACTCTGAATGATATAGGCATTAGCTCAATAAAACACCCAGGATGACCTTTAAAAATGTGAGCAATTTACACAGATAAACTTTAAAAACAGTGTGGCTAAGGTGTGTAAGGACCACCCATTGGCCCAATGACGGAATCCAACGGCCTGGCGAAGGTTTAATGCGCTCCAGTGAAGTTCACTTAATTTATTGGAATTTAGTTTTAGTATTACTTTAGCTCTACGCTTAATCTGACTCCAATTTCAAATGATAATCAAATTTAGATCGTATTTCTGATTAGAAGATAATCATAAATACTGATTATGAATTCATTTAGATCTTTGATTATTCTGATTATCCCATACTTTCAATTATTCGTTCATTACGGACCTAGTGTCGCTTTGAGACGTCACGTCGCGAATGTGCGCTCACGATCACAACCTAGCCAGTCCTGAAATAGTCAGAGGGTGCAGTGCAAGTATTTTACCCTATGCAGCCGCTCACTGCAGACCCATAGGTGTAATTTTTTATAATATTTGCAGTGTACAACATGCTAAGTCAGGAGATAGTCAGAAATCAGAAGGTCTTCCTAAGATGTGCCCCATGCTCCATTCATAGTGCCTTCAGTTTGATCTATCCTGGACAAAGATTTGCGGAAACACCAGACTACACATAATCTACTAAAATGAATGATTTCTAAAAATTCAGAATAAATCAAGATGTAACATTTATTTGTCAGGTAAAAATGTATCATGCCAATTACAGAAGTAAATGATTAAAAACCAATTCAGAAAATATATGACATCATTTACTCAAAGATGACTCTAAAAGTAAGCAATGTTTTCCTGACAGAGACACACAGTGGTGTGTGAGTGCTATCCAACAGGAAAACACTGAAACATCACTGTGGGGGATGATCCTGGTAAAGAGTCCCAACGTCTGCTCTGTCACCTCGCCTTAAGTACCAGACCAGAACAAAAGGGGTTATACAAATGTTGTTTAGAGTTGTTTGGGCCAATCCATGTACCCCAGGGGGGTAGCACCTGGTTTCAGGAGATATCGTAAAGAGATATCAGCCAGAGAGGAGAAACAGGATTCTCAATCTTTCTCATTAAACCAATGACTGCAATGAAATTAAGACCATTTTACCAATCGCACTGCGACACTTAAAATGATACCAAACATGGAAAGGAAAAACAATATATTCACAAGATACACCATATGTGTTATATAAACATTCTTAATGAACTTTCAGTGCCTTGAGGAGGGAGAGGGGGGATGAGTTGAAGTCAAAAAAGGGGACAAGGAGATAAGTTTGGTCAGGACAAGGTTCTGTGCTCTGTCTTTGCTATCTGCTGTCCAGGGTGCATTTTATGGATTTATTGCAGGGTGCGTTTTGTTTTAGCAGGAAAATCAGTTCTTACAGGTGACACCTAATCTATGTCATCCCTGTTACCCCACATGTCAAAACCTATTACTATACAAAAGTAACAGGCCTGACAGTAACAGGTTTGACAAATTCAAGCTAATTTGCTAATTGCTAGCTATTAGGGCAAGGCCACAAAAGCACATGTTGTACACTTTGAAAGGATATTACTTGTAGATACTGATTACATTAAGTAATTAAGTAAGAATTTATGTACAAATAAAAATGTTCCTGTGCAAAACTAAACTTGTAGTTAGGCACTGGTTTGGTATAAAAAAAAGTCATTTTCATGCTGTGCAGGGCCCCACCACCCCTTTCGAATCAATGTGAATGGTACGACCCGCAGGTCAGGTTGGTGGATCAGTTAATGAGACAGGAGCTGGAGTGAGCCGTGATAGGAACTAGAAAGACAGGGGAAGAGTCATGTCTTTTTTTAAGAAAGGAAAATCAGGGGCTCAAAAATGAAAAGAAAAGAAGATTAAAGAGAGAAAGACAAATGAGGGCAAGCAGTTGCTCACTCAGTTTTTTGAAAAGAAAGGTGAGCTCCAAATGCATCATCGAGCATTGACATTGTTTTAACATAAATATCTACTCCAGGTAGAATAGCATACATTTATGTTCGTACTCTATTTGAATAATATACCAATACTTTATAGTATCACACCCTACATAGTGAGCAAACAATGTTTCTGGGTAAATAACAGGGAGTGAGAAGCAGACGGAAGCGGAGCTGGGAGCTCAACACACTGCCACTCCAGGCAGCTGCGCAGCTTGTCTCCTCTTCTGCTGCAGTTCTCCCCAGAGTCAGAAGTTTACATGAAAACACTGTATATTTCCCTCCATTGTCAAAATCTAACACCCGCGAAAACACAGATCGTTAGCGCCTATTTTACCGCATTGTTATGCAAAATTCGCGCACGCTCTTACATTAATACAGGATTGTTCTCAGTTTAATGCACATCTTAATGATTGAAAATGACTTATTGTAAAACGTAATTCAAAGACTGAATGTCTAGTTTGGCGGTTAATGGACCCTGTGATTCTATAGTCTGCATTTATTTTAAACAGACAAATAATCATCAATTAACTTGTACTTAGCCTACACTTTAAAAAAGGTATTTTGACAATAAAGGATATTTTAGCAACCATTTGAAGCCATATATTTCAGTTTCAGACCCTGCAGCAGCAGGCCTCTCATCATGGTCAGGTGAAAGCAGTGACAGTGAGGTGATAATAGTAATAGAATAGTAATAGTTTGTGTTTATTAATGTTCAGACCAAAGTTTTTCTAATTTGGTATGGTCATTGTTCAGAACTGCTTTACAGTATATTTGATTTAGTCCAGGTTTGGACCTGCTAGACCTTTTGTCATCTCAGTAAGTAGTACTATTGACAATAAAACAAAAATATATTAATCAGAGTGTGGCTTATTTTGTTTACATTTTAAGTGTTTTTATGATAAAAATGCAATACCTCACCCATTGGTATCACTATGGAATTTGGTACGGGGGCCCAGCAAGATGGTTTGTACCCAGGGCCCAAAATTTGGTGCTACGCCCCTGGTTTTGACATTGCATGATGTCCCCACCTCAGTTCCCTTTCGTCCTGGGAACTCCAACGTGTCGTCGGGGGAGTTCCCCTGACGAATTGGGATCACGCTAGGGAGACCAATTGCCTTCGAGTGAATTAAAACGAGCCAATGAAAATTGGCATGCGAGATTTGCATTCCGCAGCCCGCCTACCAGCGCGGGTATAAAAGGCGGAAGCAACGCATACACAATGCTTTTAGCTTCGGAGCCGACCGATTTTGTCCTCTCTGAGTGAATGAGCTTTAAGATTGTATCTTTCTTACGCTCTACGAGTCTGTTGTTTCGGGAGGGGATCTCTCTGTGTTGGTGAGATGGCGTTTCAGCGACTGCGCGGTTTCCTGTCTGCCGGCTGTGTCTACACGCTGTTAATTCAAAAGCTGTTTTCACAGCTGGTAAACGGTTGAGTGCGCACAGCGGGCTTGCAGTTTCCCCGCTGTGTTGCCGCGTTGGGTCCCTGTGTGCTTCAGCACAATAAGGAGAGTACTTTCTTCCTGAAAGAGCAACACGAGTGAAGATCGCATCCTTTTCAGGATGATGTTTCACTCGTGTGTTTCTGGATGCGATCGTTTCCTGTCCTCATTTGACGGCCAAGTTCATTGTTTCACATGCCTAATCAGTGTGTGAAACTGCGTTCGTGGGTGGTTCATGTTCTCTTATGAGTGCATGACCACGTCGGCACGTTGTTTGTCTCCTCTTTCTCGTAAAGACTTGAGCCGCTCAGTGTGCCGTATGCCGTCGAGGCTTTTGGATGGATTCTGGTCCTTCTCATGAGGGACCAAGCATTTCATTCAGGGCTCCAGGGGTGGACAGATGTCGATTGCTACATCGGAGAGAGGGCTGTTATACTCTGAAAATGATGCTGAGTTCCTACTATAATGGTGTGTTCTCATGCTGAAGATTCAGACTTGACAGCCACACTTTGCTGGGCTATTCTAAAGTGCCTGGATGTGTGTGAAGAATTTTGGCAGTATGGAAGCATTTTGGTGCCAATATGGCAACCAAACATGCCTAAATCTGCAGAAGTTTTTCCTCTCTCACTACCCCTGCACTTTCACTGCACGTGGGTAGTTCTGACTCGGGATGGAGCTGCGCTTAGTGACTGACCGTAATTAGTCACAACGCTGGCCCTCGGTCAGATGATGTCCACACTGGTGGTCCAGAAGCGCCTCAAAACCAGCCCGCTTGGAGTTCGTTTCCCCCCAGCAAAAGGAAGGGAAATGACCCTGAGAGGAGCGACCCAGAGTATGTGAAGATTTGCTCTTCGGGAGTGCGTGTCATCACCACTCCTTCCCCCGGGGGAGGGCCGGGCGGAGAATTTTGTTTCTGTTCCGCCGCTGGTCATCCAGTCAGCGGTACCCAATGTTTGAGCAGTCCGCTTCCTCTGAGTCGCTCACGGGCCCCAGCGCTCAGATGGCAGTGAGGGCTACGGCCTTGTCACTCTCGTCTCTCGCTGGGTGAGGCGGAAACCAGGACTCGATGCCCCCGGGCCTCGCTCCTCATTTCCCCTCACGGTCGAGACTGGCAGTAAAATAAGACCAGTCTCCTCCGTCCGAGAGGGTCAGAATGGCAGTGCGCACCGCCCCCGAGCTGTGCCACTCCCGTTCCCCTCTCCCCAGCTTGCGGATAGCAGTGACGCAGCCTCGGCTGCATTGCTCCGGTCTGCAGCTGGGCCCGGAGGCGGAGTGACCAGGACACGAGGAGTCAGGGCCTCGTTCCTTGTTTCTCCCCCTCCCTTCGCCACCGGGCAGCCCGCAGCAGAATGCCCACGGGCCTTCTCTGCCGTCTGCCCCCCGGTGGAAGCAGGTTGGTGTCAAGTTAAAACGCCCAGACCCCACTTTCGGTCGCTACAACGCCACCAGAGCCGGGTCCCTGTCTTCCACCTCGCTGCCCCTCCGTGGGCACACCGGTGGTTCGGGTTGGCTCGTTGGGACGGTCTCTAGAAGCCTGGCTAGCGCTTCCGGGTCCATCCCAATGGCTTATCTGCGCCATCCGGTTCGGCTATGAAATTCAGTTTGCACGCCGGCCTCCCAAGTTCAGAGGCATCCACTTCACCCGTGTGCGGTCAGTGGATGCCCCTGTCTTGCGGAAAGAGATCTGCGTCCTGCTGGCGAAGGACGCGATTGAGCCGATCCCTCCTGCCGAGATGAGGCCCGGGTTTTACAGCCCCTACTTCATTGTACCCCACAACGGCGGTGGGTTATGGCCAATCCTGGACCTGCGAGTTTTGATTCGGGCCATACACAAACTCCCGTTCAAAATGCTCACGCAGAAGCGCATTTTCGAACGCATCCGTCCCCAGGATTGGTTTGCAGCAATCGACCTGAAGGATGCGTACTTTCACGTCTCGATTCTTCCTCGACACAGACCGTTTCTACGGTTTGCGTTCGAGGGTCGAGCGTGTCAGTACAAAGTCCTACCCTTCGGGCTGGCCCTGTCGCCCTGCGTCTTCACGAAAGTCGCGGAGGCGGCCATTGTTCCCATGAGAGAACAAGGCGTTCGCATTCTCAACTATCTCAACGACTGGCTCATTCTAGCTCACTCGCGAGATGTGTTGTGCGATCACAGGGACATGGTGCTTCGGCACCTCAGCCGGTTGGGGCTTCAGGTCAACTGGGACAAGAGCAAACTCTGCCCCGTGAAGAGGATCTCTTATCTCGGTATGGAACTGGACTCGGTCGCCCAGACTGCACGCCTCACGGAGGAACGCGTCCAGTCAGTGCTCACCTGCCTCAGGTCCTTTCGAGGCAGGACAGCGGTCCCACTGAAACAATTTCAGAGGCTCCTGGGGCATATGGCAGCCGCAGTAACGCCGCTCGGCTTGTAACATATGAGACCGCTTCAGCGCTGGCCTCACGATCGAGTCCTGAGGTGGGCGTGGCAGAGCGGTACGTTCCGGGTCAAAGTGACCCCGCACTGTCGCCAAACCTTCTCCCCGTGGTCGGATCCTGAGTTTCTTCGGGCTGGAGTGCCCTTAGTCCAGGTTTCCAGGCATGCTGTGGTTTTCACAGATGCCTCTGCCATGGGTTGGGGGGCCATGTACAAAGGGCATGCAGTCTCGGGTCTGTGGACGGGGCCCCAGCTGCATTGGCACATCAACTGCCTAGAGTTGCAAGCAGTACGCTTAGCCTTGTGTCGCCTCAAGGGGCTTCTCAAACACAAGCACGTACTGGTCCGTACGGACAGCACAGCGACCGTTGCGTACATCAACCGGCAAGGTGGTCTACGCTCCCATCGTATGTCGCGACTCACCTCCCACCTCCTCCTATGGAGTCAGAAGCATCTGAGGTCGCTTCGTGCCGTTCATGTCCCAGGGGAGCTCAATCGTGTGGCCGACGAGCTTTCACAGCTGCCTCCCCTGCCAGGAGAATGGCGACTCCATCCCCAGGTGGTCCAGCTGATTTGGCGAATTTTCGGAGCCGCGCAGGTAGACCTGTTTGCCTCTCCGGACACGACCCATTGCCAGTGGTATTACTCCCTGACCGAGGGAACTCTCGGCACGGATGCCCTGGCGCACAGCTGGCCCCGGGACTTACGCAAATATGCGTTTCCCCCAGTGAGCCTTCTTGCACAGACCCTGTGCAAGGTCAGGGAGGACGAGGAGCAGGTCCTTTTGGTGGCCCCGTATTGGCCAACCCGGACTTGGTTCTCAGAACTCATGCTCCTTGCGACAGCCCCTCCTTGGCCGATTCCTCTGAGAAAGGACCTCCTTTCTCAGAGACGGAGCACTCTATGGCACCCACATCCAGACCTCTGGAAACTCCATGTCTGGTCCCTGGACGGGACGTGGAGGTTCTAGATGGCCTGCCACAGGCAGTGGTAGATACCATCTCTTCAGCTAGAGCCCCCTCTAAGAGGCGCCTCCACGCTTTGAAGTGGAACCTGTTCGTCGACTGGTGTTCTTCCCACGGGGAGAACCCACGAACTTGCCCGATCAGAGTTGTGCTCTCTTTCCTACAAGAGGGGTTAGAGCGAAGGCTGTCTCCCTCCACCCTCAAAGTGTGTGTTGCTGCAATAGCCGCACATCACGATGTAGTTGAAGGTAAGTCCGTGGGGAAGCACGACCTGGTCATCAGATTCCTCAAGGGTGCTAGGAGGCTAAGTCTACCTCGCGATTTGCACCCTGTACCCTCTTGGGACTTAACTTTAGTGCTTAGAGCACTCCAAAGTCCTCCTTTTGAGCCTTTGCCGATAGTAGAGCTTAATTTGCTGTCCATTAAGACAGTGCTCCTGTTAGCATTGGCTTCCTTCAAGAGGGTAGGGGATCTGCAGGCATTTCCGGTCGACAAATCGTGCCTAGAGTTCGGGCCTGGCCTTTCTCATGTTATATTGAGACCCCGGCTCGGATATGTGCCCAAGGTTCCTACCACTCCCTTCGTGGACCAGGTAGTGAACCTGCAAGCGCTGCCCCAGGAGGAGGCAGACCCAGCCCTAGCTTTTCTCTGTCCCGTCCGGGCCCTCCGGGTTTATATAGACAGAATGCAAAGCTTCAGGACCTCAGATCAGCTCTTTGTTTGTTACGGAGGCCAGCAGAAGGGGAAGGCTGTCTCCAAGCAGAGTTAGCCCACTGGCTAGTGGATGCTATCACCAGGGCTTATGAGTCACAGGGTGAGCCTTGTCCTCCCAGGTTGCCAGCTCACTCTACTAGAGGTGTTGCTGCTTCCTGGGCTTTGGCTCAAGGCGCCTCGCTGACAGACATCTGTAGAGCTGCGGGCTGGGCGACACCGAACACGTTCGCTAGATTCTATAGCCTACGTGTGGAACCTGTTTCCTCCCGAGTACTCGCTACGGCCAGTAATTAGAGGGAATAGGTGTGTCGGCTTGCGACGCCATTCCGTGAGCGGATACGTGCGTCTTTTTGCTCCGTTGGTTACCCAGCAAACGGCTAACCTCGTGAGTTCCTCCATCACCCCCTCCGGTGCCAGGTGTTGCGGACCACCGGCACCAGGTCTGCTACCTTCAGTAAGGAGTTGCTAGTAGACTGGGTGCCTTTTCCAGTGGTCCCTGCGGCGACCCATGATTGCCACGTGCAGTTCAGCCGTGTCTTCCCCTTGACAGACTCATTCTGTCGTCCCTGTTGAGTACGCTCCTCACTCCTCCGGATTGGGACCACCTTCAAGGACTGCCATATGTTTCACTACCCTGCGTGGTTAGTACATGTGTGTATTTGTGGGCCTTCCTCTAGGCGGCCTCAGCTTCCACAGCATCCAAAAAGCATTGTGAAATCAGCATCCAAAAAGCACTCAGCGAAAAGCATTGTGTATGCGTTGCTTCCGCCTTTTATACCCGCGCTGGTAGGCGGGCTGCGGAATGCAAATCTCGCATGCCAATTTTCATTGGCTTGTTTTAATTCACTCGAAGGCAATTGGTCTCCCTAGCGTGATCCCAATTCGTCAGGGGAACTCCCCCGACGACACGTCTCCGTTCCCTGTACTCAGGGAAAGAGGGTTACATACGTAACCGAGACGTTATACCTAATATATCATCAAAATAGAGCATTATAGAAGAGAGAGAGAAACTTGTGTTTAAACTGTTGGAATAATGATTGAGAGATGATGTAACTTCCTGTAAGTGATGTCACAGGAATGTACCATTATTTTACAAGGGGTTTTTGGTGAGGGTAACAGGCATGACATGAAATCAGGGGACACAGATAAAATGGTTTATATTTTATTAAAAATAATGTATATTTATGCCAAAACATTGCTTAACAGTGACACTATACTTAGAACAATATGAAAATGTGATTTTTGTATAATTTTGCCTTCAATTTGCAAATTAAAAGTCCTGCTGAAAAAGAACAATCACAGGGAGGGACAGGCCAAAAACCTTACCCTTATCAGCATAAATGCAATTTTAATTACTTAAAATAATATATAAATGATGTAACACACAGCAGATGGTCAGATCACCAGCTCTATCTCTCTATATGTTAATGTACTGAAATTAGCCTGTCTTCTGCTCTGAGACCTAATTAAATCACTGGTGTCCTAATCCACAAACACCTCTATTGCCTCAAGATTCTGCCTTCCTGGACACCAGACCCAACGGCGCCGATAAATGGCGCAAATCATTAACTGCCTAATCTGAAAACAGAGATTCCTTACTGCTGACCTCGGAATTATGGCTTGGCGAACATCCGCTGACCAATAAGAGCAATCTCGAGAGAACCCCAAGGATCCTCTCTCTGACATTCATTTACATTTAGACACTCAGTCAACACGTAAGAAAACAACCAGACTCTGTTCGACCGCTAATCTAATCAAAACTAGTAACACGCACACACATAGACTCTCATCCCGTGCTCGGGGACAAAAGTTCAACGCAGCAGGATGAACCTTCAGTGACTCTTCCAGCACACACACACAAGGAAACACACACAGAGGAGCTCAAATGCCCGGACATTGTGATCAAAAATCACCCTTTTCCAAATGTATTCTTGAAATGTATTTGTGTTATATGTCACGGTCCCTATAAATCAGACCGATATAATCTAGTTTTATGATATACTCAAAGAATGAAATGCTTGTTATAGTGAAAAATCTTACATTTTCATGACTTTAGACCATAGCATGGTCGTTCGCGGTATTGTTCTCTTCCAAAAATCTCAACGGTGTTGAATCTTTGACCCAAAATCTCCGAAGACGCATTCTTTTATTAATTCCAGTGTTATTAACGTTAGGAACAAATTTAGCTTCTCCATAACTATTAGGAAGGGGCGTGAGCAGGGCTTAATTTGAGCCGGAACACGCCGGAACATGTTCCGGCACCTCCGACATTGGATCCGGAACCTTTTTTATTGGATCCGGCACCTCCCGTGTCAATAAAATTAATTGCCTAAATAAAATAAAATTACTGTTTTAGTGTTCAATGTTTGTGACACATGACTTGCGCGCTTGTTGTACGAGTTGAGATTGATGTTAGCCTCGATCGTTTCACTCAGGGGAAAAATGTCAAAAAGACGCTATAGACAGTCAGATCCCAAACAAGCAAAAATCGTTTCTGCTGATCAAAAAGGAGACCACGGTGGACACAGTAGCCTAGTATCGACATTATATCTCGTTATTTCGACATAATAAGGGGACATTCTAATCTGCCACATTAAGCGTTCTTATAATGGTTTTCTATATATGGGAGGAAAATGCTTAACGTGTAAATGCGTTCATATTATGGGCTCATCTGATTTTTTGTACATAGCATATTTGTCAGGATTTTAGTATCATAATGATTAATAACGCACAATTATCCGTGAACTTGATCTGAACAAATGCCTTTCACTTGTGTGTGCAAAATTCAGAATTAAATTAATGTGCAGAAATGTGTACAAATAGAGAGTATGTAGGCCTACTATGCCGTTGTAGCCATTAAAAAAGCACATTTAGTTTCATATTTGTTAAAATATTATAATGTTTTTGTTTTTTTTTTCATTTATGTTGATTTATGAAAAGTGAACAGCACGACCGAGTAAGATAGGATGCGCAATATGAGACATGGAGCGGGTCAGACATGATTTTGTCCGTTGAAGTTGAAGTTGTTTAGAAAGCCTTTCTTTAAAGTGAATTTCGTTTTGTATAAATTGTATCTTAATTTTAATCAAATTTTCATCAACCATTTGCCTGTAGGCCTATTTATTGAATACGAAAAAAATATAACGGAGGCGCCAGCGCGCTCACTTGCATTGCACGTGAACTGCAGCACGAAACTCAGTGTATGCCTCACACAGACATGACAAATACATCAAATACACAAAGCTTGAAATGTCTTTAAACGAAATAATTCAAAACGAAAAAGGAAAAAGGCTACTCTCTGATTATGTAATCCATTAGGCCTATTTATGTGCATTTCTCTCTATAAGTGCGTTCACACGGAGATGGCGATCGTCAACTTCATCTTTGCAGCTGAGTCGACACTTTTAGAGAAAACACTTTATTGTTTTTATTAATAAAAATCAATACACGCGTCACCGGATTTACAGATGCACGCACACATATTATTTCGAAATAACGAGATATTTTGTTGAAATAACAGTCATTATTATTAATTTATTTGTTCTATCTGTAATAAAATAAATAAACATTATTATTAATAATAGCCTACATCTTTTAGAATATTTGATTGAATGCTGAATGTTATTTAAGTAGCCTACTTGTTCAATTTAATAAAATTAAAACTTTAATTGTGATCATTAACATAACTGAATATTAAATATTTAGTGGCCAAGTTTTGCGCAGCTCCCCGTCAATGATCTATCTATAGCACCCACTCAGCTGGCGCTGTCCCTGCAGAGAAGCTACGTAGGCAGTGTAATTATTATTATTTATTTTTTTTGTTCCGTTACCTCCAACCCCCGTTTTGAGTCGCCGGATCCACCCCCCCTCTGCGCTCCGGGACCTCCCACTTTACAAATAAAGCACTGGGCGTGAGCCTCCGCAAAACGTCAGGAGGTAGTCACAATCGCCCTTCCAGGCGATTGGGTCATGCACCTAAAGAGGCTGGGCTTAACCCCTTCAAAATGCCGCGCTTCTCTGATCTCAGTGCACATCGCCAGAGAGAGAGAAACGACACGCCTTCTTCCATCCTTGGAAGCTTCGTTCGCGTTTATTTTCATTTTTCTTCCAAGTTTTATTTTCTTGAAACTACTTTTACTTCAGTTGATAGTCTCCTTCAACCAACCAACGAAATCAACTTAAAGCTAAAGTCATCTTGCTTAGTTTTCGCTCGTTTCCAGTCGCCATAGCAACCAGACGCTGTGACCTCTGTTTCGGTGACCACGTGACCAGACGCTTTGTCTACTCCGACTCGACGCACGGACACACAAAGGCCGAGCTTCACCCCGAGTAACGTAGATTTTAAATTTACAATCTGAAGTGCTGTTTAAAGTGTCTAACATTACTATGTCTATTGGGGTTTCGTGTGAATGACTGAACTGTTCTACCTATCTCTAATTTCTCTTCACTCACACTTACACACTCTTTGACGCACACATCTGCACATACACACATACACGCCCACCTATTCACGTGGTCCTAGACAGCAACACACGGCCACGTGCTGCTAAAGGCGTGCTCCTACACACACACACACACACACCTCTCCTTACCACGCTCTCAGTGTACACACACAAAACCCATTCTTAAAATTCTCTCTCTCTCTCTCTCTCTCTCTCTTATATTCTCCCTTTTCTTCCCCTACTCTAACCTTTGATCTTACGTTTATTTTGTTATATTCCTTATTTGCGATCGTATATTGTTTTGTTTATGCATATTTACTCCTGTGTGATTTAAAATTAGTATATGTAACCAGTAGCTCGTTTGAATAAACTTTGTTAAATCATTTGAATTAAGTTTGCCTGTTTGTTTCAATACTGAGTCCCTGAGTAGTGCAGATCTTTACCTCTTAACGCTCTACGATAAATTTTACTATTGAAAGAAATCTCAAATGGTCTAAAACACTAAGATAAGTTATTTTCTTGTGGCCACAGAAAAGAAATTGTCTATCAGTGTTAAAGACGTGAGATTTCCGTTCAGATATTGTACCTTTTGTGTGCTGGACATACAGTTCGTACAATAAATGAACATTCTCCAACTTATACCTACAATTTCCCCAAATTGAACCTATTCTACCCGTCTATATCAGGGAGTACTACAAGTAATTGTGTAATCGCTGATATAAGCCGAGGTTTTGACCAATTCCCTATTTGGTAATTCTTTAATTCATGTAAGCAACATATGCATATTCACATTAAGGCTAATTTGAGCTAATTAATTCCCTAACATAAGTCATTGTTGTTACATATTTATTGGTGTCTAGGAATGCGGGCACTCTCATACTCAGTTTGATACAGATTGTGCAAGTTTGTATTCATGTGTGATTTTTCAAAAGTTTAATGATTGTGTGCGCGCTTGAATCTTATAACGTTATTGAAAAGTACTAAGTCGACTCGAAAACTGATCAAAGGGCGAAAAGCCATTACCCGCCAGCAAGCCTGGTTATTGGGGAAACTGCAGTATTTACAGTGTTGTTGCGAGTCCAGAATTAGAGAAAAATAAAAAATTCTCTTTTTATTGTGACCTTGCATGTAATTCTGTTTTGAGACCTGTATGGGAACAGAGGAGTCCCTCAGGCATTGTTACCGGTATTTCTGTAAAACCCGAGAGCAAAAGTACGCTACTCCGGTCAGAAACAAATATATATATTTGATGGTATGTCGTTAAGAAACGATAAAATACGGGTTAAAGCCCTGGTCTAGCTAACCAGAAGGAAAAACCCCGTTTCAAGCGTCTATAAAGACCAGAAACAGTTCCGCCGCGAACTTTTGATTTGCAGTGTTGTTTTATGTTTGCAAAGACCGGCCGTGGTCTTTAAAGAATTTATTTTGCAGCGTTGTTTGGTGCCGTGCGAAAGCCTGCACGTTTGCAAAGTGTAATTTCTGATACGTCTCAAATTACCGCCCCGGTGACGCGTTCCGCGTCAGCGTAACACTGCCACCGCGTGGTCAACCACAGGTAAAGACCTGTTGGTCGTTATTCCTTCCGCCCTGACTCGTGGTGAGTCAAAATTCACGGTCGTAAGTATATAAGAAGTTGTTTAAATACCTATTTGTATTTACAGCACGCTAAGTTCGTTAAAACAACCCTGTTATTTTGGACTGAGACATTTTATTGTGAATATTAAATTCCCAGAAAGGGAACCGGAAATTATAGAGTGTCTCGATCCAAAAGCACTGATAGCTCACCCGGAAGCGAACAGCGCCCCTCGTGGCCACGCCCCTCCGGGTCAACTATCCCTCCTCCTCTCCTGGTCACTCTACTCTGCTGCTTCCATTTCTAAATCTGCCTCGATGATTCTGTTAGGGTTTATTTCCATCTAATAATCATTTAATAGCAAGTTCAATGTTATATTGATTATTTCCAGCTTTGGAAATCTTCCTATTAAAAAAAAAACAAAAACCCTTGTTTTATTACTTTCTTCCCTTTTCGCTCAGTAATTTTGGTTGGTTTTATTCCCATTCAATAATCATTTTAATAACAAATTCAATGTTATAGTAATTATTTTAATTTTTTTTTGTTAGAAATCTTCCTATTTCTCTAAAACAACCAAGCTTTTCTCTCCAAGGAAATTTAGATTTGAGGTGAAATTTAAACTTAATTTAATTTGGTTATTTCCAGTTTCACATTCCAGTCATCTTAAGCCCTGAGCAGGACACCGCCCTCTGGTGGCCGAGCATTTCTCAAGCCAGCCATCTGCCTGCTACAAATTTATAGAGTTACTAAATTTAATAACTTCAGTTATTGTGATTATTATACGAAATCAATTCTAATTCACTTGTGACTCTTCCTCAGGCTTAGTTGGATGTGATCTTGAACCAATGTTGAATTAAGATTTTAAATTGTGTCAAACAATTAGGGTGCACCACAGAGAGACGCCCCCCTTGAGGCCTAAGTAACCCACTGCAGCAGTCCACCACACCCTCTTCCAGGTTACTTTGATTTTCTTTCTCTCTTCAAAGTTTTCTTTATCATTTGTATTATTATTGTTTTCATTTACCCCTCGCAGGAAAATCTGACTTTTGTCCTATTTTCCCCATAACTCAATTTGGTGTAAGCCAGAAATCTTAAATTCACTTTAAGCTACTCTGTTCACTCCATCTTGTGTGTCCTATAGGCAAAACTCTCAGCGCCTGCAGTGGACTGGGGGGAGCCCCGAGCAGACCTCTGTGGGCAAGTTGGCCGACTGACGTTACCGACTCTGACCGTGCGGTGACTCTTGAGTTTCTCCTGTCTCTGCCACTGGCCGCGGCACGCAGTAGTGACATCAGCAATCCGGTGCCTCGGAGTGCCAGCCTCTACGCCAACGCAAAAGTTAATTGTTGGGACCACTGCACAAACCAACGACAGTCCCTGTCACTCTAGGCCTACGGCCTAGTGGGTTCTGGGTAGTACCCACCTTTTCATTGCGTTTGGTTGGTTGGTACCTCCGGGACTACCAGGGTTGTGTTTACGGTCACTCTGTTTGAGTGGGCGTGGTCGTGAGCAGAGTAACGGAGAATCCAAAGTCACGGCGGCCAAGTGTTTGGAGCGCCAGGAAGGTTGAACGAGCTCAGCAGGGGCCGGCTGGGTTGACCTCCGTCCATTTCAGGTAAACTGAACTTTGATAATCAAACAAACAAAAAAAAAAAAAAAAAAAACCCTTGTCTTTCTTATAAACCACATAATCGTAAATATTTTCCTCTGGGCACATCCCTCGTGCTATTAGTGTCCAAATTACAGTCCAGATCAAGTCACGGACCTTTTTGTTTAATTTTGTTTCTTCCTTCCTTTTCAATCCTCACCTACGCGTGCCGTGCATGTTCTGTTATAACCTGTTTTTCAGTGTATCAACGAGATCCCAACAGGCTAAGTAACACAGGGACAACTGAACAGTCTCTATTCCGGGTCCCAAACTGACCCGCCTAACTGTCTAAAGTCAGTTAGCCCAAAATTTCTATAGACGGCACACCGTCCTATAGTTTATTAGTTTCACGACCCGGTTGCATTGGCCCTTCTTGTGTGTCTTGTGTATTGTGTTTCTCTCGCCTACAGTGAGACAAAATGTCACGTACATCCAGTCCTGCGGAACACTGGAACAGCCTGGAGGCGTGGTTATCCGCCATGACTTCGGGTTGTCTAGCCAAAGACTTCGGTGATCCAAAATTCCTGACCCAACATGAACTGGACAACAAAGTGGACCAGATCATGTCCCAGGACCCCACACAGGCCTACAGTTCAAAAGACTGGAGCCGCATCATCGGGAGTCTCTCTCACTATCTGGTGTCACAGGCACGACTACTGGAGGAGGACAAAGCCAAGCTGGAAAAGAACACCGCTGGACTAAAGACTCAGCTGGAGGAGGCCTGCAAACAAAAGGAACAAACACAGCAGCGTCTGGAGGAACTACTTCTGGAGGATGAGGAGGACACACGTCCGGAACTACAACAGGAAGTGGAGAGACTACAACAGGCCCTGGAGGACCTGCGGCTGGACACAGACAGGACAGTGGAGGCGGAGAGACAGACCACTGCAGCTCTCAGTGACGATCTAACACGTGGAGAGGAACTGCTAGCAAGAGCACGCACAGAATTAAAAGACAGAAACGCTAGAGTCAAAGCTTGCGAAACATTGTTGCAGAAAGCCCAAGCTGAAATTGACGAGCTCGTCCAACAAAGACATGATCTCAAGGACGAGCTGGATATCATCCATCGTGAACTCAAACATGCGTACGAACTACAAGGTAAGCGGGTGGGGGAGACACACATCACCCCGTCTCTCCCCACCCGTAAACCTGCAGGTCACAGCCAAACCCTTCAAGCTAAAGAAGAAGAGGAAAACCCACGTCTGGACGCTATCTCACCTGCTGGCCCCGTCCCGGAAGGACGAGCCACCAGTCACCGCACAGCATCCAAAGAACTGGACAAGCTGGCAAGAAATATCCCTACATTCAATCCAAATCCAGCCGGGGGCAATGACGTGTACTCTTACTTAACCGACATTGAATTCCACTTACAAACTGTGGACAACGTCACGACTTGGGACAAGTTATACCTCCTTCGGACCACTTCTGGTCGTAGTGTAAGAAGTTTCCTTGACAGACAGCCAGAATCTGTGAAACAGAATTATCCACAATTACGACAAGCCCTGATCCGTGAGTTCTCTGACCCAGATTCGGACCAAGGCATCATCGCGGCGATGGACCTCAAACAAGCTCGTCTGGAAACACCGCAAGCCTACTACGAACGTCTGCGACTCGCCTATTTCGGACCGAGGAATGAGGCACATATGGAGGAAGACGTTAGTTTCAAAACGCTTTTCCTGCGGAATCTCCACCCCACTCAAAGTGCCCACCTGGGCGTGTTAGTCTGTCCACGGACCCTGTCAATTCAACAATTACGTGACCTGGCCCACAAAGCATACGTAAAACAAAAGACTGGGCCTGACAAACCTGGGAAATACCCCACAGTTTTCCCCGTCACTGCACCCTTTCCAGAACTGAACTTAGAAGGTGCACAGCCTACCAACTACGGACCTAGCAACAGACAGCCACGACCGTTCCAAGCTGGCAGAGGACAGCGTGGGCGGGGGGGAGCCCGCCCAAAACCACAAAATGACCGTTTCAGGGGATCCTGGGACCGGCAGCACTTCTCCCACAACCAAAAGGGGGGAGGCAGCTGGGATGCCGACCGACACCCCAGGAGAGGCCGACCCCGATCTCCCCGAAACACAAGCCCAGAGAACCGGCAACGGGACCCCTCCCGACAAGACACCGGTAAGCTCAAGATAGAGCCCAAATCCAGCGGGAACAGTGCAGCCACGCCTGACACAACAGAACTTGTAAACATCCTGAAAGAGCTTCTCCAAAGGAAACCCCACAAGGAAGACAAAGATAAACCAGACACTGCATGACTAACCCACCGGCCTGGACACAATGTTTCCCACACTACCAACTCCACTAACTCCATCCAGTTGACAGCACCACAAAACCCTGCTGTCAAACCACAGACTTTTGAACTTGCTGTTTCATTACCCAATGACAGCTCCACTCACTCCATTCAGCTGACAGCCCCACAAAACCCTGCTGTCAAACCACAGACTTTTGAACTTGCTGTTTCATTACCCAATGACAGCTCCACTCACTCCATTCAGCTGACAGCCCCACAAAACCCTGCGGTCAAACCACAGACTTTTGAACCTGCTGTTACAGCACCAAATGACCGCGGCACTCACCACAACCAGCTGACAACGCCACTCCCTGAACGGAACTGCAGCAGCTCTCATGATAAAGTACCAGACAGTGCGGTCTTGTTGATCTGCACCCACAATGAGCCACCCGATACCTACCCTCACTGCTTGGCAATCAACACGCAAGATTCAACACCACAACTTCTGGGTAACCTAATTGAGAGAGGAGTGGCACGAAAACTGTACTTAACAATTACCTTGGAAAAGGAAATGCAGATCGAAGCACTGGTGGACACCGGCTCCGATCTAACGCTTATTTCTGCTCAACTGTTTGAAAAACTGAAGTTTGAAGCTCAAAGACAAAACAGAACTCTTAAATTCCACACGTGTGAGCTGAACGTGCAGTCATACAGCCAAAATGACATCCAGCTACGGAACGTAGCTCCCATTCACCTGGCTATCGGTCCGATGAGCATAGTCCACCCCGTCTATATTTCACCTGTCAATACGTATCAATTCCTCGTAGGCAAGGACCTGCTGGACCGCTTTCAACCATTATTAGACCTCAAGCACCTCCAAGTTTGGGCGCAGGTGCGCGAACCACACCCCCTCCAACCACACGACTCCATCAAACCCGACTGTCAAGCCACAGGGTTCACGGAAGTTCCATCAGCCAGACAAGGGGACAAAGTCCTCACAGCTGATCAGGGTTCAAGTTCGCTACTCTGCACATTCAGAACAACGCCAGACTCTGATAATTACCACCCCCAAGTGAAAACTCCCCTGCAGTTGCAGGATGTGACCACAACAGACATTACCCTGGCACTATGGGCAGATAACTCAGCCATAAGTCTCTCCCTATTCAATGCAATCATTGAAAAGACTCCAGACCTGCCCTACACCTGCAAACGCACACGTTTTCCTTTGAACCCAGATCCATCCTCAATGACATCTGCCAAAGGGATCTGTGCTTTAAACTTGAACTGGAACCACCGGCAGTTGACCCATTACTTCCTGATCCTGGAGGACCCAGCCCACGACGTCTACATCGGAGCAGACATCTTGATTCGCCTCAAGGCTCATGTGGACATAATAAATGAAGTTGTATGGGCTCCATTAACTTTACAGCCACCTGTTCCCATCAGTCATGACAATCTACTATCAGGGCAGACCATCCCAGAAGTCTGCACTCTCATCAACGAACAGGGAACGGTGGTACCTGCTTACACAAAAGGGGTCGCCGTGCGACTCAACCTGCTACAGGGCCAAACCCTAAACCACACACTGGCTTTCTTCCAACCGTCACCCGAGTGTGTGGAACTCAGACTCACCCTTGAAGCCACACCCCTCACTGAAGTGTCATCTCGGGTAGTCTACATTTTATTCAACAATTGCACAGCAACTGACATCAGCATCCCCAAAGCCTACCGGCTGGGATGGCTAATCAGTCACGCCTTCCATGACTTTGATCTGACATTACCCGTCATAGGGCCAATTCCACCTGCACTGATACCTGAAGGGCATACTGACAACACACTGCTCACAGCCCCTTTCCAATTCATTGCCATCACATCTGTCATGTCAGCGGCCAAAGACCTTGTGTGCAGAACGGAGCTGACAGAGGACCAACAACTCGCAGTGTACACAGTCTCCCAACAGCCTGTCACTGAGACTGATACACCTGTCATGCCTGTCACAATCAACTCGACCGATGACAAGCCAACGGACGAACCATATCCAGGTTTTGAATCTCAAGTGCAACAAATCCTACAAGATGCTGACGCACTTCAAGACGACGCAGACCGCCAAAAGCTGCGACAAGTCCTGTATAAATTCAAAGAAGACTTTGCTAAAGATTCGTTAGACTGTGGTCTCACCAACCTCCACACAGTGCGTATCCCCACGCACCCCGAGGCTCCTCCCACTTTTGTCAAGCAATACAAGATTCCAATCGCCTCACACGAGCCAGTGCAGGAAATCATCGAATCTATGCTTGAGAAAGGTGTGATACGAACTTGTAACAGTACCTACTCCGCCCCCATTTGGCCGGTGCTCAAACCGAATGGAAAGTGGAGACCCACGATCGACTATCGCAAACTAAATCAGCAGGTGCCGTTGTCACGATGGCCCATGACACAACTGGAGCAAGAAATTCCCAGAATCAGGGGAGCCACCATCTTCTCTACACTCGATGTGGCCTCGGGATTCTGGACGATTCCAGTGCACCCAGACGACCAACACAAGTTGGCATTCACCTTCGGCAACCGCCAATACACCTTCACAAGGTGCCCGTTTGGGTACGCCAATTCACCAGCTGAGTTCAACATCTTCCTGAACAAAGCCTGCCCAGACGCCAGGGTGAGAGGTAACCTGATTTACGTCGACGATGAGCTCATGAAAAGCACGACGGTGGCCGACCACCTAAAAGAAATTGACTATGTCTTGAGCCAGTTATCTGATGCCGGCGCCAAAATAGCCCTACACAAGGGGCAGTGGTGTCGCAAAAAGGTAAATTACGTGGGCCTGCTCATTGGACGCCATGGCATTGAACCACAATCAAACCGCATTCATGCCATCCAAAACATCAAGCCTCCCACCAACGTCTCTGAACTTCGTAGCTTTCTAGGAGTATGCAATTACTCCCGGCAATTCATCGAACACTATTCAGACATCGCCAGACCGCTCACAGCTTTGTTGAATAAGGACTGCCCTTTCGTCTGGTCAGACGCTCAAGAACACGCCATGAAAGAACTTAAAAGACATTTGTGCTCAGCCCCTTGCCTTGCGTACCCTGATCCACAAAAAGAATTCCACCTCGACGCTGGGTTTTCAGACCAATGTCTCAGTGCTGGCCTATACCAACGGCACGACCAAGACAAAAAGGTGATCGCATATGCCAGCAAAACACTTCTTCCTCCAGAATGCAAATTCTCTGACTGTGAAAAAGCTTTGCTCTGTACGGTATGGGCCATTCAGCGCTTCTCCAACTACATTGGAGCACAGAAGGTCATCATCGAGACGTGCCACCAGCCCGTCATGTTCCTTAACAGCCAACGGATAAGAGACGGTGTGGTCACCAACTCACGCATAGCTACATGGCTAATGGCTCTCCAAGGACGAAACGTCGAAGCCAGATATGCACAAAACCACAAATCCGCTCTAGGTAACGGCTTGGCGGCATGTCAAGATTGCTCGGACAACGCACCTGCTGCAACGCTAAATACACCTGAGCCCCAGCAGCCACAACTGACCTGCCACAGGTACTTTGACAACAATGTGTGCGAAGGTATGCCCACAGCTTATGTCGACGGATGTTCCTACAACAGCGAGGGCATCCTAAAAGCTGGAGCAGGGGTACTGTGGGTAAACGACCAACCATGCCCTCCCCAACACTTCAAGCTGGGCCCCCAGTCATCACAATACGCAGAAATAGCAGCAATTCTCATTACTCTGCAAATCGCAGCAGCCCATAACCTCAAAGAACTGCTCATCTGCACAGACTCGAACTATGCCAGACTCAGTTTTGTATGCCATCTTCCAACCTGGAAACGAAATGGTTTCACAACTGCTAACAACAAACCTGTCAAGCATCAACACTTGTTCCAAGAATGTGTCAACATCACAACAACACACGACATTACCGTGTACTGGAAGAAGGTGAAAGGACATTCTAAACTCCCAGGCCAAGACAAAGACCTCAACGACCACACTGACGCCCTCGCAAAAGCGGGCGCCCTACACGGGGAACCGTGGGTTTCCCCAAAAGCCCCACCCACCCCAGAAGTAGCAGTGCTAACCCGCAGCAAGCAAACCACACCTGCAACAGCACCTGCGTCAGAACTTCTGTCACTTACACCACAAATTTACAACAACGACCTTGCAGATATGCAAGCATCAGACACTGCCATACAGGCGATTAAAACGCACCTCCTCGACCCCACCACCTCCCCTCTCACACCTTCAAATCTCACTGATGATTCCGATCTCAGACATCTATACAACTCCAGACACATGTTACGTGTGCGGGACGACATTCTTTGGTTTGTCAACGATGACACCACTTCGCTCAAACTCGTGGTACCCGGCTGTCAAAGGGGGGAAATGATGAATCACGCCCACAACGCACCATATGCTGGGCACCACGGTACCAGAGCCACGTATGAGACACTTAGACAGGTGGCATACTGGCCATGTATGCAACAGGATGTGGCAGAATATGTGAGAGAATGCCTGGTCTGCTGTCAGTTTCACCCAACAAACCTGACTCACAGAGCCCCTTTGCAACGCAGAGGAATCACGTTCCCCTGGTCAGACCTTCAAATCGACTGGGTAGGACCCCTCCCCCGGTCATCAAGAGGCAATAAGTACTTCCTCACGGTAGTGTGCCAGTTTACCAAATGGGTAGAGTGTCTACCAGCACCCAACGACACTGCTCAAACAACGGCATATCTCCTGATGAACCACATCTTCTCCCGATTCGGCCTACCGCTCAGAGTCAACTCAGATCGAGGAACTCACTTCACCGCAGAAATCATGCAAAAGATCTGGAGAATCCTAGGGGTACAAGCCAAACTTCACATCAGCCACCATCCGATCTCATCCGGACAGGTAGAAAGGTCTAACCGAACGGTGGTCGCCATGTTGAGAAAATATGTGGCAACTAACCAGAAAGACTGGGATGTGAAACTTCCCCTGGTGCTGATGGCCCTCAGAGCCACCCCCCAGGAATCAACACGAGTATCCCCATTTGAACTCATGACCGGGAGGCAGATGACCCTGCCATTACACCTGTTGTACCAATCAGGAGACCACAACCTCGTCACCGCCTATACCACGTCTCAGTACCTGGACGAGCTCCATAAACACTTGAGAACAACTTTCGCTTTCGCCCAGCAACACCTGAAAACCAGCGCTGACGGCCAGAAAGCATATTACGACCGAAAGGCATCACACCAAGAACTCAGCGTGGGCGACAAAGTCCTGTACTACAGTTTCGCCTTGCCACCCAAGCAACTGTCAAAAAAGTTTCTGCCTCACTGGACTGGCCCTCATGAAATTGTGAACAAACTCTCCTCCGTAGCGTACCAAATCCAGCTAAAACGGGGACCAAGAGAACCCGTTCTCAAATGGGTCCACCGCAATCAGATTAAAAGATATGTGGCTACTAGCAGGAACAGACAGGAAGGGCCCAATGCAAGCTAACCTCAACCGCCGTCGTTACAGGGAAAGAAGACTGGACCCTCCAACGGGACAACCCTCGCTGACCTGTGCCTTTTCTCTTTCCCTTTTGCTTTTCCGCACCTCTCTCTCTCTTGCCTGTAATAGGATGCTGCTGTGGATTGTCATCATGTGCCTTCAGACGACTAGAGGCCAGCCACCATCCGACCTCATCTCACCAGGGCCAGCCTCGGGAATTGTGTTGAGAGAGCAGCCCGGACTGCTTGTCACGAATTGCCGAACACACACACAGAAGGTGTACGTGCGACTCGACCCTCGAAATGTCTACCGAGCACATTACCCGAAGGCAGTCGCCCAGTACAGTTGGGCGGGTGCCAGATGGACCGAAGCCGCCCTCAACCACGCTGAAGCCGACATCAGCTACATGATGAGCCAACTCGAAAAGATGACCGTCACTCAAGCGGAACTTAGCGGCCATAACAAACGTTCCAAAAGGTTCCTAGGAGCGCTTCTCGGAGCCGCTGCTGCCGTAGGCACGCTGTTCAACCTTGGCATGTCCAGCGTCAACGCCGTGAACATAGCCACTGTACGAAGGCATGTGGCAGAAATCCAGACGGAACTTCCACTGTTGAAAGATCAACTCACCGTACAGAGCGCATCCCTGACCACCATAGGTAAGACACTGAGAGGAACGATAACCGTCCTCAACACCCACAGTGTCATGTTGAACCGTACTGTAACCTCCATCAAACAGATGTTCACAGTTTTCCAAAATGACTTTGCCCAAACACAGTTAGTCACCGCATTAATGACCGACATGCTCAGAGAAGTGAGCTCATCCCTGGACAGCTTAGCCATGGGTAGAATTCCGCCGTACCTGATACCCCTAAGCTTGGTACAAGACGTGCTGGCTTCCGCCGTCACGACTCCCACTGATCCGATACAGATCCACCTGGCCTACTCCTTGGGTAGCGTCATTCCACTTTACATTGACCCGACACAGCTAGAGATCGGTTTCCTCCTCAATCTGCCCATCATAGAATCAAGCCGAATCTACAGACTTAAAGACGTGGTCAACCTGGGATTCTGGCAGCAAAACACTCAATTTAGGGTACGGACTCCAGAAGTGGTAGCTTACCACGACAGCGACCCACAACTGTATCTCGCCCCTAATTTGCACATGTGCACTCTCACCAAAGATATCCACTACCTCTGCCCGAGCAAGCCTTTCCTCAGGGACAACACAGATGGAATCTGCGGCCTGCAACAACTAGCTAATGACGCACGCTGTCCAGCTGATGCTAAGCCTCGCGGCCAAGTCACCGAGACACAAGCCGAGATCGTAGGAAATCGATGGCTCGTGAACACTCCAGTGCGGTCAGCAACGCTGACCTACGACCAACACGACACTGCGACCCGCGTCAATCTACTCAACCAAAGCATGTGGATTCAAGTCCCACGAGGAGCCATCCTCCACCTGGATGACCTGGCCTTGTATCACCTGCCAAGCGAAGAGTACCAAGCCGAGCTAGAAATTCCCTCCTTCTTTAGGAATCAGAACTTCACTCTGGACCCAGAACTTGAAAAGCTAATTGCAGAAGGGGGGTCACAAATCGTCGACATAGCTCCCTTGGACTCAGCCCTTCAAGCCTTGTCTCGATTGCCCATCCTGAATACTTCACCTGTCATTCAAGCTTGGACCGCAGCTGATACTGCACTATGTGTTTCCACCATCATCGGACACACCCTCACCTTGGGCTTGGCCTATGTCCTGTACCGAAGAGTCAACGCAATCCGAACCTCTACAACCAAGCTCACAGAGGCAGTCTCCGTAGGCTTCAGGAGAAACCCTCGGAAGGACGACGTCTCACCAGAGAATGCTGAGGACCTCATCGAACTCAACCTGCAACCTTAACAACCCCTTTCTAGCCGCCTCATCTCCCTGACCTGCCATCTGACCATTGCTACCGTGATGAGTCGCCTAAGCCTATACACGCCCGTCAACTCATCAAGGGGGGAATGTAACACACAGCAGATGGTCAGATCACCAGCTCTATCTCTCTATATGTTAATGTACTGAAATTAGCCTGTCTTCTGCTCTGAGACCTAATTAAATCACTGGTGTCCTAATCCACAAACACCTCTATTGCCTCAAGATTCTGCCTTCCTGGACACCAGACCCAACGGCGCCGATAAATGGCGCAAATCATTAACTGCCTAATCTGAAAACAGAGATTCCTTACTGCTGACCTCGGAATTATGGCTTGGCGAACATCCGCTGACCAATAAGAGCAATCTCGAGAGAACCCCAAGGATCCTCTCTCTGACATTCATTTACATTTAGACACTCAGTCAACACGTAAGAAAACAACCAGACTCTGTTCGACCGCTAATCTAATCAAAACTAGTAACACGCACACACATAGACTCTCATCCCGTGCTCGGGGACAAAAGTTCAACGCAGCAGGATGAACCTTCAGTGACTCTTCCAGCACACACACACAAGGAAACACACACAGAGGAGCTCAAATGCCCGGACATTGTGATCAAAAATCACCCTTTTCCAAATGTATTCTTGAAATGTATTTGTGTTATATGTCACGGTCCCTATAAATCAGACCGATATAATCTAGTTTTATGATATACTCAAAGAATGAAATGCTTGTTATAGTGAAAAATCTTACATTTTCATGACTTTAGACCATAGCATGGTCGTTCGCGGTATTGTTCTCTTCCAAAAATCTCAACGGTGTTGAATCTTTGACCCAAAATCTCCGAAGACGCATTCTTTTATTAATTCCAGTGTTATTAACGTTAGGAACAAATTTAGCTTCTCCATAACTATTAGGAAGGGGCGTGAGCCTCCGCAAAACGTCAGGAGGTAGTCACAATCGCCCTTCCAGGCGATTGGGTCATGCACCTAAAGAGGCTGGGCTTAACCCCTTCAAAATGCCGCGCTTCTCTGATCTCAGTGCACATCGCCAGAGAGAGAGAAACGACACGCCTTCTTCCATCCTTGGAAGCTTCGTTCGCGTTTATTTTTATTTTTCTTCCAAGTTTTATTTTCTTGAAACTACTTTTACTTCAGTTGATAGTCTCCTTCAACCAACCAACGAAATCAACTTAAAGCTAAAGTCATCTTGCTAAGTTTTCGCTCGTTTCCAGTCGCCATAGCAACCAGACGCTGTGACCTCTGTTTCGGTGACCACGTGACCAGACGCTTTGTCTACTCCGACTCGACGCACGAACACACAAAGGCCGAGCTTCACCCCGAGTAACGTAGATTTTAAATTTACAATCTGAAGTGCTGTTTAAAGTGTCTAACATTACTATGTCTATTGGGGTTTCGTGTGAATGACTGAACTGTTCTACCTATCTCTAATTTCTCTTCACTCACACTTACACACTCTTTGACGCACACATCTGCACATACACACATACACGCCCACCTATTCACGTGGTCCTAGACAGCAACACACGGCCACGTGCTGCTAAAGGCGTGCTCCTACACACACACACACACACACACCTCTCCTTACCACGCTCTCAGTGTACACACACAAAACCCATTCTTAAAATTCTCTCTCTCTCTCTCTCTCTCTTATATTCTCCCTTTTCTTCCCCTACTCTAACCTTTGATCTTACGTTTATTTTGTTATATTCCTTATTTGCGATCGTATATTGTTTTGTTTATGCATATTTACTCCTGTGTGATTTAAAATTAGTATATGTAACCAGTAGCTCGTTTGAATAAACTTTGTTAAATCATTTGAATTAAGTTTGCCTGTTTGTTTCAATACTGAGTCCCTGAGTAGTGCAGATCTTTACCTCTTAACGCTCTACGATAAATTTTACTATTGAAAGAAATCTCAAATGGTCTAAAACACTAAGATAAGTTATTTTCTTGTGGCCACAGAAAAGAAATTGTCTATCAGTGTTAAAGACGTGAGATTTCCGTTCAGATATTGTACCTTTTGTGTGCTGGACATACAGTTCGTACAATAAATGAACATTCTCCAACTTATACCTACAATTTCCCCAAATTGAACCTATTCTACCCGTCTATATCAGGGAGTACTACAAGTAATTGTGTAATCGCTGATATAAGCCGAGGTTTTGACCAATTCCCTATTTGGTAATTCTTTAATTCATGTAAGCAACATATGCATATTCACATTAAGGCTAATTTGAGCTAATTAATTCCCTAACATAAGTCATTGTTGTTACAATGACTTTAATTTAATGTAATATTGAGGAAATAATATATAGTACTATTATGTTTTTAAATCACAAATTTATTTGTTGTTATAGTAATTCTACGTCTGATTATTTCTCAGGGACACAAAAGGCACCAATTTCGTGGAATAACCCGTTTGTTTTCTAACAAGACTTAAGTTAATGGGTGGATTATTCGTGTTTAGGGGGTTACATTAGCTGTCGATGACCAAGGATTATGCCAGAAGAAAGGCTATAATGGCTGAATTCAAACAAAAGAATAAGGATAAAAGAATAATGAAGATCAAGTCTCATACCGGCAGAGGTGTAAAAGGTTGGTCAATTTAAATGAAAAGAACATGAATGGGGCCAGTTCTCCTCGCCAGACATTAGGCAGAGACTGTAAATTGGTGTTTACAGCAGTGTTGTTTTCGTCAACGATGACGATAACGAAATGATTTCGTTGACGCACCTTTTTTTATGACGATAACGCGACGATGACTAGCTAAAAATGGCTCCAAGGTGACTAAAACATGACGAGACGTTTTCGAGTTTTCGTTGACGAGACGAGACGGAACGAAAATTATTACACGTCTGACGGTTGCCAACCTCTCCAATACGGAATCGTCCCGTATGTTCCGTTCCGTATTTTTGAGAATCAATTCAGTGCAAATCCATGACAGACACATAGCTTCTAATATGTCAGACTATGAACGAAGACATTTGTAGGCTATGAGAAAAAAAACCGATGCGGTAGATACTAATTTCTCCCCCTGTTTATGATCAGCGTAGCGTTTTTAACATCTTGGAACATCATCAGAGAATGCCCTTTTAATTGGTCGTTTCAGTCATTGTGAGTCACGTATCGTAGCAACGATGACGACAAGTGACAACAGCGGGAAATGTAAAAATGACCTTCGAGCAGCCGGCGAAATAGAAAAGAGCACAGAAATGTAAAATTGAATGGGATTAAAATACCCGTGGCTGGAATGCGTGAGGGACAATGAATACAAGGCCAATTGTACCATATGCCGTCGCGTTTTTTTTTTCGTTTGTCACGGCGGAGTGTGTGATATTAAGCAGCACGCATCAGCAGATAATCTAATAATTCTATTGAATAAGTTCGCACAGAAAGCTACAGAAAACTGTTGTGTTTATCTTTCTTCAAATGCAGTCTAAGCCGGTGAGTTTTGAATGTTATATGTTGTATTTGTTTAAGTTAAAAATAAAACGTATTATAAACTAAACAAATCCATGGTTCATTGTTGGCAAAATGATCATGATAGCCTTTATATTTCACATCTATGTGGTTCAGTCTTGTATATTGATTAGGCCTACTTTGCTTTTCTATAAATATATAGGCCTAATAAGTTGTATTATAATATGCTATATGAAATATATTTATCTAAATGTATCAATTAGTTTCCACAATATTCACCAGAAGTAATCATTTCAGGGGTTATTTTTCACAAAAAAATTTATGAATTGCAACACTTGCTACAACCTGTCAAACCTAAGCCCATTTCCAATACTTTTTAACCTAAATTAAATTGTTAAAGAATACTTTTTTTTTTTTTTTTACTAAAATTGACTAAAACTTGACTAAAACTTTTTTGCGTTTTCGTCGACTAAAACTTGACTAAAACTATCAAGTTTATAAGTGACTAAAATGTGACTAAAACTAAAAAGCATTTTCGTCCAAAAGACTAAGACTAAGACTAAAACTAAAAGGGCTGCCAAAAACAACACTGGTTTACAGGGCAATAAAATATTTGATGAGAATCTTGTTAGCCTTCTCTGAAAATTCTAAAAATCCTCCCCTGACATGGTCTCACAATAGGCTTCATAAAATGCATAATTTTAGAGATATCATCCTCAGATTTGAAATGAAGCATGACCACAATTGTGGCTACACTTTAGTTGTGGTTATAAGTTGCTATCCTAAATTCACATAATATTTTTATATATTTAATAAATATATTCTTAATATTTGTTGTTTTTGTTTTTATGTTTGAGTTTATATATCTCAATATTAATAACAGTCTGGTTAATTTTGAGTCATGAACTGTAAACTCTCAAGGGTTGGCTTTCTAAACATGTGTTGGTTATGTGTCTATTCAGAATGACTTATGAGCAGCAACCTTTTTATTTTGGGTATGTTATGTATGCATCACTTGCCAAAATTGGGGGTGATGAGAAAGGGATAACTTTGCTTAACTAATTGATTAAATAAGTGCTGTTTTCGTTTCGTTTTCGTTTAAGGTGTTTAGGAAAAAATTATGAAATTGATTAAAAAGTCTAATATTAATGCAATTGGCGTAATTATTAAAAACGTGTTTGTGACGAAGACATATTTTTTGCTGTTGTTTTACTGTGCATGCATGTGTTCTACCAGTTTATTTAAAAAAAAAGAAAATGAAGACTGAAGTAGGCTAGTCTTAATACTGAGTCTGGTAGTTTGCTTTTGGCTCTAAGAAATAAGTAGGCTTTTGCCCAGGCCCGGACAAAAATATAATTCTGCCTACACTGTAAAAATAAAAGGATCCTGGAGGAACCTTTTGGGGTTCTTCACTTTGCCACACCGGCAGAACCGTCTGTAGATCCTGTGGCACCCTTTCAAAAGGGGCGGTTCTCTGAGGAACCACTCAGGTTTCCAGAGGAACTATGAAGCACAGTGTAGAACCACTTTGGGTGCCTCCAGGAACCAAATTCAAATTTTTTTTTTATTATTATTTTATTTTATATCATATTGGTCCTATTGTTATCAATAACTTCTATTACAATAAACAAACACAAAAACTGAACCAAATACAAAATAAGAAATGTTTATTGCATATTATTGATCCACTTTAATACATACACTTGCATGTACTTGGAAAAAAGCTAGTAATAGGTTAATATCAATGAATACACATTTAAAAAAATAGTATAATGGCCTACATAAGCAACATGAATAATCAACCATTAATATACAATTGTTAAGAACCACTCTGAGACACGAGGGTAGAGGATCCAAATGCAGCTTTTATTAAAGGGGTTATCCAGAATCGTAATCCAACAAGCAGAGGGTCAAGCACAGGAAGACAGTCCAAACAAATCAACAAACAAACAAAACAAACCAGGCAGGGGTCAGAGGCACAAGAGTAATCCACGGGACAGGCAAGAAATCCAAAAAAAAAAACAAGAGACAAGAAAACGCTCAGAAGTGCAGTGCAACAACATACAAAACTTTGCAGTGAGTGAAGGGGTGAACCAGGCTTATCTGGGGTGAACTAAACAAGAAGATGAGATACAGGTGAATGTGATAATGAGTGCTGATGAGTCCAGGCAGAGAATGATGGGAGATGTAGTCTGTGAGGGAACGTGAGAGTCTGGTGTGGAGTGCCCTCTGGTGGCTCTCAAGGGCACTCCAGCTGGTGACAGTTACAACAATAGGTAGGCCTAAAGAAAAGAAAGGACTTTTCAACAAATTCCATGGAAACACATGTCCATGTAATAAATAAATGTAAAAAAAAAATACATTACATCTTCACTACCCTAATTAAAAATGTGCATCAAATGTATTTTGTATACTTAACTTTAAAACATGTCTCAATCCACTTGTTAAGTCTGACGTCACTGCAGAACAAAAGCTCTATCAGATGCCAAAAGCAAACAACAAACGGTGCTAATACATACACAGTGTGCTGTAATACTCCTGAAAATTATTACCCTAACCTTTATCTCTATACTGAAATCTCAGATGGTCACAGTTATTCAGCTTTTTTAAATTATCAAAATATTGAAGTCTTAGACTGGAGACTATGTATGCACCATGGTTTTTGAAAAGCTTAGCTTAAATGTGTGACTTGAATCAACAGTGCTCATAAACAACTTTTGAGTATTCTCACTATAAACGAGTAGAGGCTTCGACCCAGAAACAGTATTCCTACATCACAACAAGCAGATAACATGTTCCCTTATAACAGAGTTTAGGTTCAGTAAAATTTGCTGTTGTTCGGCGAATTTTCACAGGTGAATTCCAGTCATTTCAATATAAACCACACGATCAGCAATTTTTGTGTGTGATCAAAAATTCCACTATGGGTCCAAGTTGGTCACTTCAATTCACCTGATTTGACCAACAGAGAGCTGCTTGAAAGTGACTCCTGTGCGAGCTGTGCTTCATACATTACGTCTCTACACTGTAGCATGACAATGGTCAATGGACCATTTTGCCTGTGTAATTTCACCAAAATTTCACAAATGTTATCGCAAGGCAGTTTCGCGACAACATAAAAGTTTTCTCCTCCTCCTGTTTCTTCTTCATCCTCTTCTTCATATTATTATTATTATAAATTATCATTATCAAACTATTATTGTTGTTGTTGTTTAGGTTTAAATATATCTATAAAATATACTGAATAAATGTAAGCCTATATGCACACTGCCCCTTGATCTGTCACGTCACATTGAAGAGCGCCAAAACGATATTGTTTGAATTTTGTAATAAAATTGACAAAATTTGAAAGCTGAGACTTTGTTTCATTTCAAAAAAGTAACCTGTTCTGTCTTGTCTGTCGGTGTCTGTCCTCTTTGCTTCGCTTTTTTTTTTCACTGCGTGAGAAAGTGAATGTGCATCTGACTAACTTCTCTGATTGGCCATTGCGTTTTAGAGATCAACAACTATGTCTGTGATTGGCTACATTGCTCACCGCTGCAAATAACACGTTGTAGCCTAATTAGAAACATTTTAACATGTTGAGTCCAGAGCGCAAACACTGGAGCAGAGGTGTAAAGTCCAGGGGCCGTATGAATAAAGCCACTCAGAATAACATTTTAGTCTCAAGTCTGTCAAAATTCTAAGAATGACATAATTTTACTCTTATTCCTAAACTTAAGAATAAGTGTGATTCATAAAGGTTCCTAAGTGTTAACTCTTGGTCTCAGCTCGTAAATTATTTAAGAGAGCTGGAGACCTAGTTAGGAGTAACAAGATTGTAGCAGAGAGGACATGGCTGATGTATTGGAGTTAAATGATGACGGAGTTTATCAAACGATAAAAAAAAGTTTAATCATGGTATTCTTTTTGTAACTTAACTTTAAGAAATTTTACAGCAATGAAATTAAATGAAAGTAATAATTATAATTTTGGCGACTGGAAAAATGCAGCAGTGTACCTGTGATGACTCGGGCCCTTCAGTCTACAGTTAGCATGCTCTTGAATTGCACTATAGTGGTACTGACCACATCAAATACACAGTAGTGGCCAAAAGTGATGTGTGGAGTTTTTTTATTTTTTTTTATGACCTTACAAGTTTGCTTAAACCATCAAATTATGAGGAAAATATGTTTATATTTATATTTTTTTAAATATTTTAAAATATGAGGGAAGAACAAAACACTAAACTTAGTGAAGGCGTCAGCATCTGTGAACTCAGACATGTGTAAGTACCGATATTTTATACTATAAGTATTAGAACACGATTGGATAGATGAGAAGGTAATAAGTGACGTAACAATTTAGTCTTCCTGGTAGAACTCACGCTAAAGCTTTCATTTCCATTGTAAAAAATCATTAGTTATCTATTTAGTTCACTGATTTCTCCAGAGCGCCTGTATAGATAAATGATGTCATCATCCAGCTCAATTCTCATATAATGGTGTCAATGCAGGCAGATCAGCAATATTGTTGAATATTAAGTGACAAAAAAGGGCAAACTACAGCTACAGGTTTTAGAAAAACTAAAAAGCTCACAGGAGAAAAAAAAATAATACATTGCAGCATAGTCATTTATTAATATTTCATTGTCTTCTCTTGTTTTTTCATGTGTTCATAATTTCTTTGTGTGACCAGAGCGGTATTTTCGGTATAATTAAACCCAGATAACACTGACTACGCCACCCTGGGATTTGCACCCAAGGAAATACAAGGAACACAGGTTTGGTGGTGCAATGAAAAGAGAGAAACGTGTTGTCCAATTTATCAAATGAATAATTGTATTCAAAAAGAAAAAAGACACTCTAGAATCATCTTAATCATGATATAAATCACTAGCAAGTATATTATAACAATAATATATATATATATATATATATATATATATATTTGTATATATATATATATATATATATATATATATATATATATATATATATATATATATATATTATTGTTATAATAAACTTGCTAGTATTTATATATATACAGTATATAAAAAGAAACATTAAAAGAACATTTCTCCAGACAGAGGTCAAATCAAGTCAAACCAACCTCAAAAATGAAAGAAAATACTGTACCTTCCCCACCAAAAGATAATATAACAAAAAATAGTTAATCTATCAAAAAGAAGGAAACTGCAAAGCTAAAGCTTACCTTAGGGGTAGCAAACTAACTGGAAGAAATTGTGCTCTCAACCACATATGTGTGCACAGCAAACAATAGGAAGAGGTGCTCAAACCCTGGTGCTCCTGCACTGATCAAACCAAACTTCAATACAAAATTAACCAAATGAAGACAATCATAATATAATTTCAAAATAGGAAAAATAACCCAAGTTAAGAAAAACAGCAGCGCGACCTGCAGTTAACCACCGCGTGATACACGGGAGACTGCAAAACAAAACATAATGATCAAAGAAATGCTCCAATCAAGGAATATAAAGCAAGCACCTACTCATACATACCCTATGAAAATCAAGCATATCAAGGTGTTAGCATGCAATCACGAATGTTCCACTAAAAACACACAATAACAAACATTAAATTCGACTAAGCAAAATAGAAACAACATAACACAATGCGATAGCCTGCGTACCTAAAAGCTTTCAGTGAGCGCTCGACGCAACTCCCAGGATACGTCACCGGAACGGCTACAGCAACCACTTCAAAATAGAAAGAACACATGCTAAAGACACTTTAAAACACACAAAACCGAGCATAACCTCCTCCTCCTCTTCCTCCTCCTCCTCCTCCTCTTCCTCCTCCTCCTCCTCCTCCTCCGCCTCCGCCGCCTCCGCCGCCTCCGCCTCCGCCTCCGCCTCCGCCTCCGCCTCCTCCTCCTCCTCCGCTTTATACATATGGGCCCAGGGGTCAGAAAGTAAAAGTCCTGCCATATGTTTATTCCACCCATGAACTCAGCCAGCTGATTTCACTGATTAGTTCTATCTCCTGGCTGAAAAACGGTGCTAATTAGCAAATCCATGTGATTGGAAAAAAATACTGAGGTGGACTTTTACTTTCTGAACCAGGGGCCATGTGTATAAAGCCACTCAGAGTAAAATTTTAGTCTGAAGTCTGTCAAAATTCTAAGAATGACATCATTTTACTCTTATACCTAGACTTAATAATAAGTGTAATTCATAAAGGTTCCTAAGTGTTAAGAGCTGAAGAGGTATCCTAACCTAGTTAGGAGTAACAAGATGGCAGCAAAGAGGAGGTGAACACACACTTTCAAATGGCAAACAACAGCTGCAGGTTTTAGAAAAAAAAAAAAAAAAAAAACATTTACTACAACATAATCAGTTCTTATTATTTCATTGGTCCTCTCTTGTTTTTGCATGTGTTCATAATTTCTTTGTGTGACAGCCTAACCAGAAATTTTGTCTGCCCAATTTTGCATGTATCATTGTGTTATATAATTACAACTAAAACAATCGAGTCCAAGCACAAGTAAACAATATACTTACAAAATCTTTTAACACACATTTAATAATATTTTAATAAAGGGTGAATATGTCAATTTTTCTATGGCATAAATAACTTTCGGCCATATGACTTCCCAACTGATCTTCAGACCATGCAGCAAAATCAAGACACTTTTATGAGGATTGCAAGCTTCCCCAAGTTGTTGGATCCATTGATAGAACTCACGTTCACATCATTGCTCCAAATGTAAATGAGGAGACATATATCAAGTGAAAAGGATTCCACAGCTTAAATACTAATTTGTGATAATTTTGCACAATGCAAAGCAATTTTTACAAATAAATGTAAATATTAAAGTTTTAGTGTCTTAATTGAATGTCTTTATTATAATTAGCTGAAATGATTGGTGTCATGCTGCAGTGACCTCACCCTTGCAGGCTCACTATTCTCTAATTTAGAGGTTGAGGGCGGCCATTTTGAGTTGACGTCATTGTAGTCCGTATTTTGTAACACTTAAGTGTCACGTCAGTCAGCACTTAAGACTCAGTCTTAAACTTTACTGAAAGTTGCTTTTAGCTTCTTTATAAAAGTCTCCTACTCTTAGACAAATCCTACTTTTTACTAAGATTTTTTTTGTTACACTTAAGTCAAAACTTAAAGGTCCCATGACATGCTACTTTTTGTAGGCTTTAATGTAGGCCTTAGTGGTCCCTAGTACTGTATCTGAAATCTCTTTCCAAAAATTCAGTCTCGGTGCAGAATTATAGCCACTATAAGCCAGTCCCAGAATGAGCTTCCTTCAGACGGGGCGTTTCGGTGTCTGTAGCTTTAAATGTTAATGAGGAGGAGATAGGCGGCGTAAGGTGGAGGGTGGGTGTGGCCTTGACCATCTGCGGCAACGGTAGACCCTGGGTGCTTCTCAATATCCCTCCTCGTCTCCTCTCTCCTCCGTCCTCCATCCTATGACCCGGAAACCGATCGAGCACAGCCATCTTGAAGGACATCTCAATTCTCTAATTGCACCGCGAGGAGGCGAGGATCGAGGAGTGAGGAGGCTTCCTGAGGAGTCATGAGCGAGGATACACAGGTGTATCCTATACGGAAGAGTTTTATCGCCTAAAACGTGACGCACGTATAAATTCTCCTCCCCCTTCACATCGGTCACAATCATTTTGATTTATACTTTACCTTTGCAGTTTATATAAGCCACACATCTCACATATTTCAACAGGGTATCTTGCTTTATTATTATTTATTATGAATTTCTTAAATAACCAAACTTCAACAACATAAGGGCAGATCCTCTGAGCGCTGCTGATGACGCGGTGAAGTGACGCTCGAGTGATCAAGGATTCCAGTGTATAAAAAAAGCTTTCATTCGATCCCTCCGTCCTCGCGTCTTTTCCTTGCAGCCTTCCCTCGCATCCTACAGGGGGCGGAGCTGAGACGCGAGGAAAGGAAGCGAGGAGAGGAAACGAGGATGCACAAATAAGAATTGAGAAGCACCCCATGCATGTTTACATTGGATATATTGCAATATGGCACGGAGACACGCAGTTGTTCAAGCATTTCAGTTTGACCCAGAATCTGATCCAGATGGAGAAGCAACGGATGAAGAAGTTGCAACTCAGTTTCCGAATGGTTAGTTTAAAATATTATGTCTGGACTTTATTCGGATGGTTTAGTTATTATCATGTAGCTAACGCTAACCTACTGTTGCCTTTTCACGAGAGATCTGTAACATCTGTAATTTATCTTATTACAATTACATCAAGCTCTGCGATCTTGAAATGCGGATATCGCGCACGCCGTATAACCAACAGGAAAACGCTATCCAAATAACAAAGAAGTGTACAACACTCGCGTTACAGTGTGTGTATTCACACACATACTTGATGCTATCTAACTTTACATTAGCGCAAGTAACTGCATAGCTAATGTTACAGCCACATTCTACGTGTAACAAGCTAGGTAACCATAAACAGTAAAGCAACAACTTGTATTATTAGTTGACTTACTTGTCCGAGGTGTGTAACGTTAGCTGAGCCAAAGAGAGTTGGTACTGATCCAGACTTTAGTTTCAGACGTTCAGCAAGCCCAGCTCTGTATTAAACCTTCGGTGTTCATTTGTACATCCAATTATTGAGCAATTATTATGCTTCGCTCGCTCAAAAGCCATTATATCTCTCGTGGACAAACTAAAATCGCGCGCGCGCGTTCCTACTTCCTATCGCATTTTCTCATGGGCGGAAAATATTCTCTGGGCGGGCAAAGCAGAGACAGGGGAGGTAACATTCCTCCTTATAACGTCATAAGGAGGAGATTCAAGATCAGCGCGGTTGAGCGTCCATTTTCTCAAAGGCAGAGAAAGATAGCAAAAGCTCGATTTACACCGATTAAAATTTCTAGAAACTTGGGGACCATATACAGGCTAGGGGAAGTCATATTAATGTTAAAAAAAAACAGAAAGTGAAAATTTCATGTCATGGGACCTTTAAGACTATTCTTAAGAGCATTTCTAAGACGTTTTATACATACGGGCCCAGGGCCCATATTCTTAAAGCTTTTAAGAATCCTCTCAGAAAATTTCTAATTTAGCTTAAAAACTTCTAAGCAAGAGTCTTAGCTTAAGAGCGATTCGGGACCGATCTGAGAGCAACTCTGAGCAAGGCAAAGACAAAATAAGACACAATAAGAGGTTCTGAAAGTGCTGTAATTGTTTGTGTGATCACTTTGTATGACAGACCCAAATCATACGCCATATTAATCATATTAGCCTACGCCACATGGTAACCGAGACGTTTTTGATTATTGTAGACAGTCCACTAAAATGCAGTCAAGAAGTTAAGACAAAAATGTAGCCTAATGTTAAATATCTATTCATCTTTCAATAAATATCTTTTTTAAATTTTCTATATTGTGTTCAAGTCATTGTATTTATATTAATGTATTGTATTAATGTCTAAATAAAATTTCTAATGTGAGGTACAGTGTAGGCTATCTGTTAAACTGTGTTAGATAGGCTACGTTTAAATAGAAAATTAGGTAACCAAACTCCAGTAGCCTACCTAATAGAAAAATGTAATCTTTAACAGAAAAATTAAATCAGACATTTTCATTTAATTATCCATATTGTGTGGGATGTGTTACATGGATTGTGTTAATGGTAACGTTATCAGAAAGGAACCTGCACGTTTTTTCCAGGTGTGTCTACGGCGCAGTGACATAAAAACATTGACAAGAACCAACCAATCAGCTTTTGATCCTTTCCATGACAACTTTGAAAGTTCAGCCAAGATGGAAGAACAGCTGATTGTAACGGTAGGTCTACAGGGATACTACGGCAATATAGGCTGTAGCATTGATGGGCTACATAAATTTAACCTCAATAAAGGTTGGCCTGGAATGGAATGAATGCATATCCCTGGCATGAATGTAAATTCCCATGATAAACTTCTGGGATTTTGGAGCACCAACTTGTAAAAGTGCATAACAGTAGGTCAACACAACATAACGTCTCGGTTACTAACGTAACCTCGGTTCCCTGAGAAGAGGGAACGACTATTGTGTAAGTAGCTTACGCTATGGGAAAACTCCTTTTCTCGAGAATATGAAGCCACATTTTTTAAAACGCAGTGTAGCTGCACAGCATACACAGATGAGCGGCGAGCGCGGTCATTGGCTGTGCTGCGGCAACTGCATGAACCTTTGACAGGGCGGCTCGGTCCAATCAGGGCAATTCGCGCCCTGACACTGACCGGCGTCATAGCCCGCCAGAATGGGCGTGGTCTGAGGCTATATGTATCGCCCCCCGAGCTGTCATAGGCCAGGTTAAATCGTCTGAAGCGATACACCGATAAAAGCACAAGCACAGCGGATTACGCAATAGTCGTTCCCTCTTCTCAGGGAACCGAGGTTACGTTAGTAACCGAGACGTTCCCTTTCGAGAGGTCTCTCCTATTGCGTAAGTAGCTTACGCTATGGGAACTACCTTCAAAACGCCATGTGTGCTTGACTTCGCTCTAATATAGCCCGAGGCAGAAGCCTGAAGCCGTGAGAGTAAAGTATGATCCAAATAAGCCGGTCAGTGACGGGCTTCATAAGAAAACATGAGTGTGGCCTAATGAGGGCCATGATATAGTGTCATATATGAATTATAGCTCTGTAACAGGACCGGAGATAACGGGCCCATGTTAAACAGAGAAAAAAAACACGTTATGTATGGTATAACATATGAACATAGTTCGTGTAAAAAACGGGACAGGAGAGACTCTGATCCACGTTTCATGGGGGGGTTTTGTGCTTACACATTCATACCGAAAGCACCCTAGAATGCAGGGCAGGGACTTGTAGGTTATAAAACCTGATAAAAGTGGACGGCGAGGCCCAGCCGGCCGCCGCACAGATATCCTGTATGGGTATTCCACTCGACCAAGCCCAAGACGAGGCCATGCCTCTAGTGGAATGAGCTCTGATGCCTAAGGGGCAGTGAAGGCCCTTAGACTCATAAGCCAGCGCTATAGCGTCAACTATCTAGCGCGATAATCTCTGCTTTGAGACGGCGAGACCCTTGGTGTGGCCGCCAAAGCACACAAAAAGCTGTTCTGACTGTCTGAATGAGGCAGAACGCTCCAGATATACTCTGAGAGCCCTGATGGGACAGAGTAAATTCGCGTCTCTTTCATCCTCTGGTGAGGAGAGAGCTGTCTGGGAAATAACCTGTGCTCTGACGGGGGTAGAGAGCACTTTAGGAATATGTGACCCGTCACGGAAACCAGTGACACAAGTCGGCAGCACAACTTTCGAGCAAAATGAGAAAGAAGCGTTTTTTTTTTTTTTTTCAAAATTGGTGATTTTCGTTTTTTTGCAGAATCTGTTAGTTAAGATCACGAAGAAGCCTCTCCATGTTTGAGATAGCAGTATTGGTATATTTAAAAGCGTACATTTAGAGGTTGAAATCGGCTTGTTTTTCGGAGATACTAGCACGCAGTAGGGGCGTGTCATTGTCGGTGCGTATTTCCATACTGAATAAGCCAGCTTTTGTTTCTTTTGTTATTGCCCCCGCCCTCCAAGGGAACAGCGTGGCTACTTAGGCTATTATGCAGCGCTCTGGCCGGCTCTATCTGATTTCAAAATTCAATGAAGATGTACGGCAATAACATTACGATGTCCAGCAATCGATTTAAATAGTAGGTTACATGGGGTTTAATTTGTCGTTTAATGAGATGTAGCCTAATACATGTTGTCAGTGCCAATACATAGATCCGCCTAAGTAACCAATGTGGTTTTAATGGTCCAGTGGTAGAGCTTTTGCCAATGGTGTCAGAGGTTCTTGGTTCGAATCCGCCCTCGTATAGGTTTTTTCTTTCATCAAAACGATTATGTTCATCAGTGGTTGTATATCAAGCAGGGACACGCAAACGTTTGCATTATGTTTTGTGGTTTCACCAGAACGAATAGAGAGTATCCGCAACGGGATTGAAGCGCGCGTCCAAGTGAAGACAGTGCTGTGTGTGCGCGAGCCACACGAGAAAACACTGTATCCGCGCCACTGATCGCAGCGGCAACAAGCACTTGATTTAAAATCTATTTAAAATCGCAGCGGCAACGAGCACTTAATCACTTGATTTAAAAAACACATTTCAGCGCTAGTCTCTTATTTAAAAAACGAGCGAAATGAATGCTCTGCCAGTTAACTGGAGATGTTTTATTTATTTGTAGAATTGGTACATTCGTGCCATGAGATGTTTTAAAAAGTGGTGGGGAAAATATCGACCCTGGCAAAAAGTGGTGGGAACATGTCCCATCCGCAAATTACGCCTATGCCTATTTCCATAGTTTATTGCTTATTATTTATCAATAGCAAAAGTTTGTTTCATGTTGCACAAGTACACCGAAGAAAATTCCTAGTCTGTGAAACCTTTCATTGACAATGGCAATAAAATCTATTCTGATTCTGATTCATACTTGGATTCATACTCCAATATATATATATATATATAGCCTATATCACATAGCACATCCTGTTTTTGATTTAAACATTGTCTAGAGTTTATCTTATTTTTTATTCAGTGTACATAAGAGTTTCCTATACAGTTTTATCAGTAGATGCTAAGAGACATTTATTTATATATTACCTGTTTGCAAACTTTTTATTTTTTTTTGATGGCTTATTTTCCTGACCTTTTTGCTTCCCCCTGTGTTGAGCTTTACAGGGGGTATGGCTTATCTAAATGATATGTAAATGAGCCCTATTGTCACTCCCAGCAGGAGAGAGAGGTGAGAACTTCACAATCTTTAGAGGGGTTTTCTCCCCTTTGAGCTTTTTTGAGTGCCTACCTTCAAATGGCCACAACTTCTCCAAATATTATCAGATTTCCATGTGTTACACATTGTTGGAAAGCTTGGAGACTACACTTTCAGAATCTGTGAATAACTCAAAATGCCCCAGAACCGACTTGTGTCCCTACTTTCCGTGACTGGTCACCAGGCTTGGGAGGGTTACTTTAAAAATGTATTCCGTTACAGTTACAAATTACTTCATAAAAAAAGTATTCAGTAACGTAATCCAAGTACTATAATATGAAAGTAATGTAACTGATTACTTTTGGATTACTTCAAGGTCACGTATATAAATAAAGTCAAGCAAGAAGAAATATTATTAAAAAATGTTTTAAAAAAAACTTTTATTTATTAAGAATTTGGTCCAGTGTACAATATTTGCAAAATATACACACAGGCCTGAATATATATTTATGTAAAGGGCTAGTGGCTAATGTATGGTATTACAGATTATTTTGTTTTATTTTTAACTAATTTTTAACAAAAAAAATTAAAACACAACATTTAATTTTTTTACACAATCTACATATTAGTTTATTTTCAAATAGGCCTATATGTTGACTAAAGCCATGATCTTTCTTTAATTTGCCTGACTGAACTTGGGGCGTTGGCAAGGGGAGTTCCCCTACGTTACCTAGACAGCGAACATCCTGTTACGTGAGAAAAGATTAAGAAAGGACATTTGAGGTACTAAAAAAGCTACTCTCCTACAAAAAAGCAGCGGAATTTCCATGAATTAAAAGCGATTTTACCCGCAGGCAGCGTCGTTTCTACTAGCAGCAGTGATTCAAAATGCGTCTGAGGAGATTGTAGACAGCTGTTATTTGCACATGCACCAGCACGTGGCACACGTGAGTCATTACTGGCAACAGAACCAGGAACTACTGTATAATCAAGCAGCGCTTAAAGCAACAACATGGAACTTTTCCTCTGCGGTCGCCCTACAGGTTGGAAGCGGAATTGTCCATTACCGCTGTCGTAAAATGATTTACGGTTACTGTATATGAAGCGTTCAGGTTTTTTTCATATGGGCAATGACAATATTATTAATCTTCCCCCTTTCATAATTTATACATGTTTAGTAGACTAAACATTTTAACTCAAACATTTGCGATTTGCATGTCGATTGCAATGCTCAAATCTGAACGAGAATGATAGCGATAGCATCCTAACCATCTAAAACTACCATGTTAGTGTTTACTAGCTACCAGATTGATAATTCGCTCATCTACTAGCTGATTCATGAAGATAAATGGAGGACCAGATAGTTTCCGTAACGTAGCCAGGCAGACAACAGATTAGAAAAACTAAAGATAGTATGCAAGCAATTTACAGTTACTTACTAGTTCAACAGCATGACGGCCAAGTCAGCATCGGTCTGGTAACTCTCCTCCTCCATAAGCTAACGCCAGCGAGCAAACGCTCGACCAATATTGATCCTCGTCCTGACTTTCAGTTTATTACTCTCCCTTTTCCTCTTCCGACTCTACTCCGACAAAACCTTGGACTTCTTACGTTTCGCTGCTGCTTCAGCCATGACGAAAACAGACGTACGAAAACAAACGCGCTGGTTGGCCACATTTGAGGAAGTGGTGGGCAAAGTGACGTATGCCGTAAAGCAGTCGAATTTTGTAGTTCTTTTTGAGCTCTGGTTACTACCCGCACCCCGAAGTTACATAGTGCCAGTAAAAGCGATACAGACCCCGTCAGGCTCTGGCAGACGTCTCATTCAACCTATTGTAAGTCGATGTACTATCACAAGGGTCTTGGAAATATATTATGAAGGTTGAAAAGTTACATGTTGTTGCTTTAATATACTAGTGTTATTATGCCAAAATAGTTATTTATTTAGTTTTAAATGAATCCATTGTAATCCTGAAAGTATTCCCGCTTTTTTCAAAATGTAACTATAATCTGATTACTACGTTTTTTGACGTAACTGTAACGGATTACAGTTACTGGATTTTTGTATTCTGATTACATAACGCCGTTACATGTATTCCGTTACTCCCCAACCCTGCTGGTCACATATACCCATGTCTCGGCCTAAGGACAGCTCTGCAGTCGTTAGGTCCGAACTCGAGACAGGACGCGCTCGAAGACAGCGCGTGCAGATCGCCCACTCTCTTAACTGAAGCGAGCGCCAGTAAAAGAGCGGTTTTGAGCAAGAGGTGCTTCAGGTCGGCAGACTGAAGTGGCTCAAACGGGGCGCCCTTCAGTGCTTCCAGGACCGTGGAGAGGTCCCAGATAGGCACGGAAGGGGGACACGGAGGGTTTAGCCTCCTTGCCCCTTTAAGGAAGCGGACGATTTTTCCCTAGTGATTGTCCGGCCACAGGAGCGTGAAATGCCGTTATGGCCGCCACATATACTTTAAGCGTGGAGGGGGTGCGACCCGCGTCCAGCAGCTCTTGTAAAAGGCGAGTACACTAGGTATCTCGCACGATTGTGGGCTCAGGTTTCTAGCAGCGCACCAGCGCACCAGCGCACCAGCTAGAGAACACTCTCCATTTCTGCGTGTAGAGGCGTCTGGTAGACAGGGCTCTAGCCTAAGCAATGGTTTTTGCCACTTTATCTGGGAGGTCCCCAGGTACCCGTTGAGGCCATACATGAAGGGGCCATAAGTCGGGACGGGGATGCCAGATTTCTCCGTTCGCCTGCGTGAGGAGATCTTTCTTGTAACGAAAGAGACCAAATCAGACACACATTTGGTACATGTACCATAAAAACTTTCAAACTTCTCTGGGATCTGCATCCCATCCTCCACACAGGACAAGATGGTCTTAGTTACCCAGACGACGATCAGATAAGGAGTTTTATGACTTTTAGCAATGCGGACAGAGCCTCTGCTGCAATACTAGAACAGACTCTCCTGCATTCATTTATTGATGAACTGACTAACATGAAATGAACATGCATTCCAGAACATTTTGTGAATGATTTACTGTCGTGTGTTGTGTCTTTTAATACTATTATCTGTTCGATACTTGATCTTTTGATACTATGTATTTTATTAAACCTCCAGTGGTCAATGTAACTTTACCTGTATCATGTCTCCTATCTAATTACTCCTCATTTAATGACTCACACTTTGATGTACATCACCTTCTCTTAGAATGCAGTGTGGATTCATTATATCTATCTGAGTATTAATGAACAGAAAATAGTACTTGAGACAGCGTCGTAAATCTCCCACAAAAAGGAAACTCCCGCCAGAAATTCCCTCTTTCTGATTGGTTTAAGACCGCCTGCAAGGCGTGCCTTTTGATAAGCTTTAAAAGACCATTCCGTTAGCCCTGCCTCTCTCTCAGCACTTCTCAAAGAACGGCACTTTCTTAAAAAAGGAAGATGTGTTCGTAGTTTTGCCGGCCAGATTCAAAAGTTGAAAATGCTCTGGTTGGGTGAAGCACTGTCCTATTGCGTGCAGAGGAAAATTGAAAGACAGCCGTTTATCCCGCCCCTCGGATTGAGCTGTGTCTATGGTGAGTTGGTCAGAAAACTACAAAACTTGGCAGATGTGCACGACCGACGGTGCGAGGTTTAGATAAAGGGGTTTGAGTGATTAATAATCAACATTTAAGCTGATAAAAAATATTTATGTAATGTTATCCATGTTATATTTCACCTGCAACAACAACTTGAACTTTTATAAAGATCCGTTTGGCCATTAACTTTTAAATGCATCATTATGCATTAGGGGTGTAACGATTCGTTTTAACAACGACTCGGTTCGTATCGCGATTCGTGGTTGTCGATATGATTCAAGGACGATATTGGTTCATTTAGAACGATACGATCCAAAACGATTCAGTGACTTGAAAATCGATTCAGTGACTTTTTAGCCAAAAATTCTTGTAAGGGAATCAGGTATCAATTAATTATGGATATAAACAAACAAGTAAACAACAATTAATGTCAAATGCATTCACATTTTATTTGAATAACGTAGGACTGCACGATTATGACAAAAATCATAATTGTCGATTATTCCCTTGAAATTGTAATTGTGATTATTAATTATGATTATCACAACATTGAATGATGTTTTGAATAGTTTGGCCATGGGACCCACATTTCCCCATGGTCATCAAGCCGTGACCCACCTTTTTAGGAATTATATAGGCCTATTATAATACATTTGTTTACACAAAAATTGTTGACACACAAGTTCTGTCCCCCTTTACTTAACATACAAAAACAATGTTAAGAATATGACAAATACTGATAAACAGTAGGCACTGCGAGGTTAAGCTATTAAATAGCAGTCCCAAACTACAACCCCAAATCAGAAAAAGTTGGGACACTGTACAAATTGTGAGCAAAAAAGGAATGAAATAATTTACACATCTCATAAAGTTATATTTTATTCACAATAGAATATAGATAACATATCAAATGTTGAAAGTGAGACATTTTGAAATGTCATGTCAAATATTGGCTCATTTTGGATTTCATGAGAGCTACACATTCCAAAAAAGTTGGGACAGGTAGCAATAAGAGGCCGGAAAAGTTAAATGTATATATAAGAAGCTGGAGGACCAATATGCAACTTATTAGGTTAATTGGCAACATGATTGGGTATAAAAAGAGCCTCTCAGAGTGGCAGTGTCTCTCAGAACTCAAGATGGGCAGAGGATCACCAATTCCCCCAATGCTGCGGCGAAAAATAGTGGAGCAAATTTCAGAAAGGAGTTTCTCAGAGAAAGATTGCAAAGAGTTTGAAGTTATCATCATCTACAGTGCATAATATCATCCAAAGATTCAGAGAATCTGGAACAATCTCTGTGCGTAAGGGTCAAGGCCGGAAAACCATACTGGATGCCCGTGATCTTCGGGCCCTTAGACGGCACTGCATCACATACAGGAATGCTACTGTAATGGAAATCACAACATGGGCTCAGGAATACTTCCAGAAAACATTGTCGGTGAACACAATCCACCGTGCCATTCGCCGTTGCCAGCTAAAACTCTATAGGTCAAAAAAGAAGCCATATCTAAACAGGATCTAGAAGCGCAGGCGTTTTCTCTGGGCCAAGGTTCATTTAAAATGGACTGTGGCAAAGTTCTTTTTGGAAAACTGGGACGCCATGTCATCCAGACTAAAGAGGACAAGGACAACCCAAGTTGTTATCAGCGCTCAGTTCAGAAGGCTGCATCTCTGATGGTATGGGGTTGCATGAGTGCGTGTGGCATGGGCAGCTTACACATCTGGAAAGGCATGGTGCCTGAAAGGTATATCCAAGTTCTAGAACAACATATGCTCCCATCCAGACGTCGTCTCTTTCAGGGAAGACCTTGCATTTTCCAACATGACAATGCCAGACCATATACTGCATCAATTACAATATCATGGCTGCGTAGAAGAAGGATCCGGGTACTGAAATGGCCAGCCTGCAGTCCAGATCTTTCACCCATAGAAAACATTTGGTGCATCATAAAGAGGAAGATGCAACAAAGAAGACCTAAGACAGTTGAGCAACTAGAAGCCTGTATTAGACAAGAATGGGACAACATTCCTATTCCTAAACTTGAGCAACTTGTCTTCTCAGTCCCCAGACGTTTGCAGACTGTTATAAAAAAAAGATTGGATGCCACACAGTGGTAAACATGGCCTTGTCCCAACTTTTTTGAGATGTGTTGATGCCATGAAATTTAAAATCAACTTATTTTTCCCTTAAAATGATACATTTTCTCAGTTTAAACATTTGATATTTGAAATTTGAAACTTCCACATCATTGCATTCTGTTATTATTCACAATTTGTACAGTGTCCCAACTTTTTTCTGATTTGGTGTTGTAGTTTTTGTTAATACAATCTTGGTATGAGCCACCACAGTCATATAAAAATATACAAAATAACCAGTAAGTGGCATTTTGTTATGAAACAAACAACAATTAGGCTACCATGGTGATACACAATACTTACAAGAACTGGTAAAGAAACATGGAAACTGCTCCTGATAAATAGCAACCCACATGACGTACCAATAACGTAATTTATTGGTATTTTACTTTTATTTCTTAACTTACTAATTTACGACGTTGCATGCTCCTATTTCTTTTGCGCTTTAGTGAAGTGATACAGAGCGCGCCGGCGCATTTGCGCGTGCAGTTGAAGAGTGCGCGCTACTGCAGTATAGCGGCTGAGATTACAGGAAAGTCTGTTTTTCTGAGGTGAGAGACTTTGCGCTGCTTGTTGTCTTTGCACTGCTGCTGGAGCGTCACACATGGCGATTTTGTTACAAACGCATTTTGTTACAAACTACAAATACTGGCTTATGAAATGTAACAAAATAAAATACAAAATACTGATGTGAAAAATGTATTTAAATAAAATACAAGTAATTAGTATTTTGAAAATACAAAAATACTCTTTTTTTTATTGTTACTGAAAGGTCAATAACACAAATAGTAGCAATGACACAAATATGAGAAATGTGTAAATTCAAAATGGCGAAGTAGCAAAATAAAAAAGGGGGAAAAAAAAACAGACCGAGAATTTGTCACAAAATCAAAATTCCATTTTAATCATAATATATATGATTAATCATATGTGACCTGATCCAGCAAAATGAGTCACAGTGACCCAAATTTCAAAATTGAGATTTTGGTATTAATGGAAAGAGGAGACCATATGCTTTCAAATGATATCCTAGTCAAAGTCATACCTTGAATGGTTGTAAAGATATACACATTTGAATTATGGTCGTCTGCCCTCTTTTTCCAATTGAAAACCTGAGAAAATCGCTTTTAAAGTTTTTTGCCCGTTTTTTGTTGATATCTTTCAAAATCCATTGCATTTAAAGGGATGAACTATTTATTGTACAACTTAATTTGACCAAAGACATTAATATATGCTATTATGCCAGGCTGAAGCTCAAATTATTTTAAAGTTTTTATTTGAATAAATAATTTAAAAGGCACTTTTACAAACATTTACTAAAATCAGAAAGATTGAACAGAGGTGCTACAGTTTTGCTTGAGAGAGGGTGTGTGTGTGTGTTAGTGTGCGTGTGTGTCTCTCTGTCTGTCTGTGTGTGTGTGTGTGTGTGTGTGTGTGTGTGTGTGTGTGTGTGTGTGTGTGAGAGAGAGAGAGAGAGAAAGTGAGAGAGGCAGACAGACAAGGAAACAGAGAACAAATAATGTTAGCCTATGCAATCATATCTTTGTGTAGGGTAGTTGACAACAACAGTGTAACATAGGCCTATTTATAACGGAGATACCAACAGTTAAATATTGGGTTAAAATAAATCAAACACATTGTAATGGATTCTCCTTGCTGATAAATACACTCACAGAATAATTGCACTCACTCACATCCATACACGATAAATACCACAGGGCCGTCACTTTCGCTGTCGCTGTCATCAGAGTCTCCAGATCCAAAACAATCACTGACTAGCCTTAGCCACTCTTGATGACCAGCAGCAGAGCTTAGGTTTAATAGAAGCCTTCAGTGAGTTCAACGCTTTTGGCGACTTTTTGGCGACTTTGCTCTCTTTTGACAGCGACATTTCTCAAATTAATAATATTCAATCTTTCTGAGGAGATTTGCTAGCTTGTTTACACCAGGTTTACACAGAGCGCTGCGAGTCTGACAGGAGGATGGCTGGACCAATCGCGTGTCGGTCAGTCGAAACGGAGCTTCCCATTGACAAATGATCAGCGTTTGTGTACATTTCTAAGCTTTTTTGATTGGTTCTATACAACGTGTAACACCATATTTGGAGAGCAGATACGTTTCAGGGGATACCCGGGAAATGCTCAGAGGTGACGAGAGGAGTTGAGAAAAGCAATATTCATTTCCAGCGAATTTAGTAAAACTTTGTAAACTTTAATAGTCATTTAAATACCTTTACTCAATTATCTGGACTACGAAACTTTAGGAGATTATTTTTTAATGTCTGTTCTTTGAAATTTAGCAAAAAAAAAAAAAAAAGTAATTGTTTTTCCACATAATTGGCCCATATCTTAAAATGGAACGTTGCGACTTCCGACTCATTTCGCCAGATCGGGTCACATATTAATCATAATATGTGTGGGTTTGTTTTACACACGAGCCTCTAACTGCCCTGGGGTGCGTTTCCCGAAAGCATCGTTGGCCAACTATGGTCGCAAGTTCCGTCGTTACCAATAGAGTTCAATGGACATTGCGATGAACTTGCGACCATAGTTGGCCAACGATGCTTTCGGGAAACGCACCCCTGATCGCGTATGCCTTTTCCATAGTAGAATCGCGCTGCGTGCCCAATTATTGAAAAACAATAGGATTGATGTAGCCTGACTTTTTCATACTCATATTCTAGGCAGAATGTGAGTCTGATACTGCTCCATAGGGCTTTGATTATGAGGCATGTCTTAACCGAACCAGGAAAAAAAAAAAACTCTGCACTCAATTGGATAGACCTACAATCAATCAGAGCAACGCAGTAAGTGAAGTATGTTGAGCGACGCATAGTTGTCAACAGAGCTCAACTGCACACACGCAGGAAGAAGTAGTAAAATAATGAGTAAAGTAATAATAAAGCACTCCATGAGTGCGACCAAAGGAGAAACCACAATGACCACAGGGTTTTCATTGCGTCCCATCTTTATAGCGACCATCGGAGTCAGCTGATAAATTAAACTTTTGCCGAATCCCGTAGGAAGGACGGCAAACACATATTTCCGATCGACAAATGCCTTGATTGCGGTTCTCTGTTCGTCTTTTAAAATTAATTCGCTGTCGATTTCTTTTATAACAGACGTGATAGCGGAATCTAAACATCTCAATTCTCCTGCTGCAGTTGTCTTTGTTGAAAACCTTTTGTGACGCGGGTGATTACGTAACCGCAGATCATCTGTCCATCATCGATTAAAGCCGCCCTGGCAATTTGATTGGCTCGGCCTTCTGGGAGCCGAGCATAATTACTCCTCAACGGATCGAGTCCAGACCGAACTTCCCGACCAAAAAATGTTGTGGGCGGGGTTCGGGCTGGAACCCAGGCTAGGATTGGTGATTATTTTATACAAAATCCGACGGAATATCAATATTTCTCATATGTAATACGTTTAAAAACGTGTAAAACCTGCAGATGGATGTTATATTGTGAACGCTTGCTTAGCATGGAGATTTCAGTGGAGTTACGAAAGACGCGCTGTTTCATAATAGGTATGATGTCCTTTAATGAATGACAACACAGAGCATTGATCTCATAAGGCACAATTATTTTCTCTATAATGCTGTTCAGTGTGCAATATGTGTGTGTGTAGACTGTATATTTTTCACAAAACACTTTACCTTAAAGGGATAGTAAGTTCACCCAAAAAGGAAAATTCTGTCATCATTTACTTATCCGTATGTTGTCCCAAACCTGTGAGTTTTTCTTCGGTTGAAATAAAAAGAAGATATTTTGAAGAATGTTGGTAACCAGACAGTTGACGGAAGCCATTGACTTCCATAGTAGGAAAACAAATACTATGGAAGTCAATGGCTAGGCTACTGTCAATTGTTTGATTACAGACATTCTTCAAAATATCTTTTTTTGTGTTCAGCAGAAGGAAACTCATACAGGTTTGGGACAATAAAAGGGTGACAAAAGCTTTATTTTTGGGTGAACTATCCCTTTAATGCCGTTTTTAAGAGGAGCAGCGCCACTTCTTCTCCTGTGTTCAAAACATAGACTGTAAAAAAATATGGACGTAGTGTTCGTGACGTCACCCGTAGGGGTTCAAAACTCATTCACTTCTTGGAGGGAGCCTGGTCTACAGGGTGTCACGTGATTTTCGTGCATCTAACCTGGACATTGCCATTGTCAACATCAGACCGAAAATATGGCAAAAGTCATTTACTATGGTGATAAGCATATGGTGATTTTTTATTTGAAATACTAAATACACTCCCTCAAAATATTTTGTTACAAATGACATTTTATTTTTTCCACACCTGCAAAATACAAATTACAAAATACACTAAAGTAATTAAATACGTATTTAAAATACATTTAATTGAAATACTGCCCATGTCTGGTAATGCACAATGAAAATAGGCAAGTATCAGCAAGGAGACTACCTGATTCCTCACCTATGTCCTCAGCTTTAAATACTTAAGTAATGCTTTATGGTCGTGCCTTTTTGCATAATGAATATAAATCCTGTCTGTATGCAAATAATGAATCTTCTGTTTTTGATCATATTTGGAATGTATTGTGAGTGTATTATTGTTACGTGGAGGGCAGTTTATGTGGTCTCTATATTAAGGCAGTTAATGGCTCAGGTTTGCTCTGTTACAAAGTTGCTCTCTAACCATACTCTAAGATTACCAATTTTGTAATCACTTCAGTGAAATTTTTAAAACGTGATTTTGTTTGTTGTACTTGACGAAATTACATTAAGTTGCAATTTTTCTTTCAGGGTCACATAACGAACAGCCATCTGTCATATGTAGAATTCGGTAATCCTTTTCCAGGCCATCTGGCAGAATCAAAGAGACACTGCATTTGTTTCTTGTTTAATGTCCTTCACAAAGGTGTGTTTTTTTTTTTTTTTTTTTTTGTTATGGTGTTTATTAAGGTGTCCTTTCTTACCTTAAATATTTTTCACCCATTTGTTTTTAATGTCTCCAGTTCCAAATTCTGCATTATCATCTCAGTCCCAGAGGACACCCCATTTTATGTGAGAACTTTGCGATTTGCATCTTATTTTATACACAATATACCTTAAATACAAACATATATTTATCTAAATAATTGTTCATACAGTTACAAATATAGAGCCTATAATGTCTGTCATTGCTCAAGAAAAAGCTAAAGTACAGCCAGCTAATTGTATAGTAACTAATGCAGTATTACACTGTGAAGTGTACATTTGAACAGCAGTCTTATCACTTCACAATTTAAAATATGTAGACCAGGTGTAGCCAACCCTGGTCCTCAAGAGCCATTGCCCTGCTTGTTTTCCAACTATTCCTGCCCTTCCAGCTTCTGACTGACAACACAGAAGACAACACCTGATTCATTATTAGTCAGCAGTAAGTAGGGCAGGGGTAGTTTGGAAACAAGCAGGAGAGTGGCTCTCGAGGACCAGGGTTGGCTACCTTGGATTTAGTCATTGTGAATGATTATTATATGGCTACAATAGTTGACTATATCCAATTGGATTACAAGAAGTCTAAATCTTTGCTACATCCACAAAGTAGTTAAAATAAAACAATATTGTTTACTGTTTTTATTTAACTACCCTCTTATTTAAGTTTGTGTGTGTTTTGTTTTCATTAACAGAATTTCCTAATGTTGTCTTGCCTCTTGACCGCTGCATTCGGGAGAGAGCACAGAAGTGAGGATATGTGTGTTAATAGTCTTTTCCAGCCATGGGGTTGTCCTATCCAAAATTGAATTTACATTTTACAAATCTTTACATTTTGAAATTGCTGGCACCAGACCCTCAAGGAGCGCTTACCCCATGTCAACTGAAAGTGAAAGTAAGAAATATTATATATTTCTAATTATTGTGAACAGCGTGATTTATTTTTTTTGTTTTTTAAGATAAAATCAGAGATTGATTTGGTAAATATGGATGATGCTCAAAGACTGAGATGGCTGTTCACATGTGAAACATATAAATTAGCCAATTATCTTGAGAAAGCCTGGGATAAGAGGAAAAAAGCTCTATATCGAGATGATCTGTAGACGAGGATTTGTTTGTCTGTGTGTGTATATGTGTATGTATATATTTGTATTCATGTATTTCTCAGAATGATTTGTATATGCGACCGGAAGATGTTTGCTAAATAAGTTTGTGGTGTCTTGTAATGCCAAATGTTTGGCATGACACAGAAATAAAATTTAACTAACTATATATGGTGTGTTTAAAACACTTTGTATATTGTTCGTATTTGTATTTATTTTGTCATTGTTATTTCTTTGTGTGTTTATTTTGCTGTTTGTTTTAGGATTACGATGATTAGCTGTGAGCTGGCTCCACCCCTTTACGTGGGTTTAAAACAGTGCTTCCGTTTCCACAAGCGATTCCGGGTTCGCACTTCTGCTGTCTCCTCTCCAGCCGTTAGACCATTGTTGTAGCAGCCTATATGCATTAGATCTTTTTTTTTTTGTCTTTATTTTCAGTGGTGTTCTTTGTAGGGTTGACCTGCCCTTTTCTTTTGAAATCCCGTTCGTCCTGTTTTGTTAGAGTATGGAGGGTAATTTGTTGTATTTTGATTTTGGATATTTTGAGGGAAGTTAGTTTGCTTATTTTATTTATTATCTGTTTTGTTTGTTATTTTGGGCCTTGGGTCTTCCTGAAGATTATAACACCTACTGGTTTTGTTTTTGTTACTCTGTTTGAACACATCCAACTTTCAAATGGTTTAATTTCTCTTATCTTAATAAAACGTTTATCGTTTTTTCTTGATTTGTTTTGTAGTCATTTGAGTCCTTTGGGTCTGACGACTGGGCGTGGGAGACATGTTTATTTTTATTTTATTCTTTTGTTACGATTAACCCTAGACGAATCGTAATACACACCTAGTGAAGGGTCTTTCTTAAGGGCTCCACAGTATTGAAGAGAGGTTTTTTTTTCACTATTCAAACACATTTAATGCAGAACATCTTTTATTGGCATAAGATTATTATGCAGTAAAGTAACATGGTTATTTTCCTACATTTTCAAAAAAAAAAGTACGTCATTTACCTAGAAATTAGCCTTTTTCTCTTTTTTTTTTTAAACCATATTCTCTTTCCTCAGATGCTGTGATGAGGTGGAGCCCAAATGCTACAGACTCAGACATTGATGCAGCAGTGGAGGAACACCTGAAGAACGCTCCAGGAAGAGCTGGGGGTGGTGGATTTAAAAAATGCGCCATAAACAAAACAAAAACCATAAAGCCATAAACAAACTTCATAGACTCTTAAAACTTTTATTTATGGCTGTTTAACAGTAATGAAAGACTGTTAGTAACTGAAACTTAGTACTGCCACAGCTCTGACTTCTATTCATCAATGATGGCATATTATAGAAAGACTCTAAAAATAGAATGTGTTGACTGTTCCTGTACTTTTGTTATATTCTGGTTTGATTGTCTGCTTAACCGGAATGTGAAACTGTTAGAGAAAATGCCATTACCACAGAATTTACCACATTGTACTATTTCTATTATCTTTTTTGAATAGTAGCTGTTTAACAACTGGAAGACATTTTAAATATAACATTCACAATAAAATGTTGTGCTAAATTATTATCGGTCTGACCGGACCGATTTTGGACCTTTTTAGAACCTTTGTCAAGTTCAGATGTGTAAAAATAGCCTAAATGATTGCCTTTCACGATGTTACACAATATGGGTGTGATTATTTTATATGCAGGATTATATATACACATACATTTGGGAGCAACACATCTTATAAACATCCAGAAGAACTAAAAAAATAAATAAACCCATTTAGACGTCCAGGGACGCGCAGAAAAGATGAGGAATTCACGGCCAGAAAAGACGTGGAATTCACGGCCAGACGACGTCAAAGACGTCGGTTCAACTTTCATTTTGGAACTATTTTTCAACCATGACGGGATGTCTCGGATGGACGTCTTTTCAACGGTCATTAAACGTCCAAATGTTTGCTGGGATGTGCTACTGCATTTCTCTCTGATACAGTAGGAAATTAAATTAAATTAAATATGGAGGATTTTATCTGATTGGTCTGATTTATCTGAAAGATGATTGACAGGTCAGTTTACATTACATGACAGGATACATGTAACTACACTACAGAGAGCATCCGTTAAAGATGCTATTTTATGACGTGATAGTATGTCCCAAAGCTTGTCTACTCTTCTGTTATAGTTGGAAATCACGGGGGGTTGGGGGGTCAGGTCCCCCATCTGAGGCCCCCCAGGAACCCCCCTCTCAGTTTGACTCTCACAATCATAATTGCTCAGTGACATACTGTCATGTCCATTTTACCCATAAACCCCTGCTGATAAGCTCCGCCCCACCACACCCTCTTTGAGCTGCTATCTGACAGCCGATCAAAAAGCCTCAGAAAATGTTGATTTCACGCAGTTTGGAGCACAATTATAAGCCGAGTTGATACCCGCCGACCGCCGTGGGTGTCTGTCTCTGCCGCACCACTGCATTCATTGTGCCGACGGCATGAGCTCACAGCCGTCCAATCAGGCGGAACTGAGCATGAGTGACAAGCGAAATGAGTGAGTCTGATTGGATAGCTTTGATTGCAGAGTGCGTGAGGTGACGGCTCTGTTGAGAGAGCACATCTATTGATGTGTCTGTGTTTCTGAGGAGTTAGTTGCTGAAGAGTCACAACCTGAGAGCTCTGAAAATCACAAAGTGACAAATTCAGTCCAGTTTTTTATTTGTTAGTGATCCTTATCTATCTGCACGTTACACATGCAAGCAGAATTCAGTGCATTTGTTTATTTTATTTTTGACTGCAATGTTTTGCACTCTACTCATACCATGCACTTTCTGATTTCCTTTTTTGTGTATTTCTGTATATTCCTGCATATTTTAATATACTTGCTATGGGCCTATTCTATATGTCTATGTATATTCTGTATACTCTACCCTTTTAAGCTTAAATACTTAAAAAAAAAAACCTAAACTTCATCAGTGACGTGCATTGCGCTCACTACAGAATTCACTATGGCTATATGAATGAATGACGTCAGCTGATACACTGTAAAAAATTTCTAACCCTCCCAAATCAAAAATTTCAAGTGACCGATAACATCTAAATTTTTCAATTGGCCCAAGTGAAATTCTGTAAATTGAATTTAATCAATTGTTGCAATAGTCTGTTACCATTGGCTCAATGAGAAATAATACACTGAACCAATTGAAAAAAAAAGTTTACCAAACCATGTTATTGGCCCAATTATATATTTTAAATTGTAGTAGCCTTCTTTTTTTGTTTTACCTAAACTAAAAATGTATATTGGTAAATTTATATTATTTATAATATTGTTTATTCCCCGTTGCCCCAAAAGAAATATATATATATATATATATATATATATATATATATATATATATATATATATATATATATATATATATATATTTATATATATATAATATATATATATCTATATAAAATATATATCATTACATCATTATATATTAAAGACTCAAGCCATTCTGCCACAGTTTATTTAATACATTTTATTTACATTTTAACAATATTGTGAAAATACCTTAAAATGGTAAATACAGTGAAATTGTCTGCACACATTAGAACTTAAAATCATGTATTTAAATTTAGTATTGTCATCAAAAAAAATACCTTAACATGCAAGTAACTGGAGAGGGTTAATTCAAATGTTCAGTGCAACTTCAGTTGAATTGTTGTATTTTCACAAGAGGTACTTTGAGCACATATGCAAAAGTAAAGAAATAAAAATAAAAAAGGAAAAACGAGAAGTACTTCAGGGTTACTTCACTCAGTGTTTAGTGTAATTTCATCTAAACTTAAGTATTCCAAAGGAGGTATTTTGAGCTCATGAAACTGCATCTTACACTTCAAATATTAAACATGTAAACACATTTAAAAATATTTAGAAAGCTGCAAAATAGCATTCTCACAAAAGGTACTTCTCGCCTAAGGGATAAGTGAAATTTTACTTAGTTTTCTAATAATTTGCTCCTCAGAGTTTGCACTCTTTTGCTGCACTCAGTTCCCATTTTAAAAAAGACCTTCTGAATGAATTCGAAGGTACATTTTAAGTCCTTGTTGTATTCCATGTTAAGTGCGTAGAGCAAGCCAAAGAGGACAATGAACGCACTCACAAAGTCTCCCATGTTTTCCAGGACAACTTCCTCTTCAAGGACAATTGCAACATTTTCAACACTGGAGAGGGATCTTGAAGTTGAACTGTTGCCACTCACCACTTCAATAATTCCCATTTTCGTTGCAAATTTGTGATGCTCCAATGCCTCTGTACTCTGTAAAAAGTATAAAATAGCAATATTAATACTGTGTCAACAAATAGTGAATAAATCCAGAACATCTTCACTGGCCATATCCTCACTATTTATTTTTATTTATTTTTTAAGTTCCAACTTTAAAATATATAGTATGACTATATATATGACTATATATAACCGATTTCTAAGAACTATACAGCATATACAAAAAAAAACTACTTTCCTTCAATGTAAAATTTTATTTTCATTTAAAAAAAAACTAAAAAGTCAATAATAAGATGAGAACAAATAAACAAATCGCAAACAACAGCACAAATAAATGCAATAGAATAAAGAGATATGAAATAAACAGCTTTAAGTTTTTTTCAGGTGGGTTCAACAGTATACTCAGGTAGGAAATACTACAGAAATCAAAGTAATCAAATGTAAAATAATTCATTGTAAAAATTAAAGCGACACTATGTAACTTTTCAACCTTCATAATATATTTCCAAGATCCTTGTGATGGTACATCGACTTACAATAGGTTGAATGACACGTCTGCCAGAGCCTGACGGGGTCTGTATCGCTTTTACTGGCACTATGTAACTTCGGGGTTCGGGTAGTAACCAGAGCACAAAAAGAACTACAAAATTCGACTGCTTTACGGCATACGTCACTTCCCCCACCACTTCCTCAAATTTGGACGTGAGAGGCCAACCAGCGTTTGTTTTCGGCTTTCGTGCGTATGTTTTTGTCATGGGGGTTGTTTACACCTGGCCACTTCATGCGTTTTCTCAGATCGGATAGCTATCCAATCGTGAAAAGACCAGGTGTAAATGTCCTCCGAAGCGCATTTGAGACGGATTTGAATCCAATCGCTCAAATCACTTCAGGAGGAGACGCAGTCCAGACGAAACTGGACAAGTGTTAATGCATCTGGTTGTTGAAACCACATGTAAATTGTACTCCTCCCAAAAATGCAAAAAAAAAAAAAAAAAAACGCGTGAGAGCGTGTTATAGGCTATATGTAATATCCAGATATGATGACGCTACTGGAACACGCATCACCGCAGATGAGCATCTATTCATAAGCCAACGTGCAAACTATCGCAAATCAAAGTGAAAGTAAGTCGCAGACGCTTAACACACAATCTCAATCATTAAAAGTAAAGAAACGGAATGATCTTACCAGGGCTGTTGCTGCTCTCTCTTATTGTGGTCTTTGATTTTGAAATTTTAGCTGATGATCAATAAAATGCAGCTCATATCTGTTGCTTTCAGTGACGTGCACTCCATTAAATCTGCATAGGCTATAGCGCGAGAATTGAAGATCGGATTTAAATCCGTTTCGCAAAATAAATTTATGTGACCAGGTGTAAATGGAATCGTTTTGATAAATCAGATAGCTATGCCTCACAAATTAGTTTGGCAGCTGAACTCAGTTGTTGTGAGGTGTATTTATCACGTAGTCCTGAGGGATATCAGACGACGCTGTTGACGTTGATTCCTGCGATTATCATGAGAACAGTTTTCAATATCTCACATAATCAGGACATAAATAAGCCTAACGTAGAGGTTGTTAATAGTGTAAACGAGCACAATTTGCAAACTATTATGATAAATTGCAATAATCATGTCTAATGACATCATAACGGCCAATGTTATGAAATAATGCGACGTACATTTAACTTTATTGATGTTATCTGGCATTTTGTAATGTTTACATTCCAATAAAAACAACACAAATTAAATTATACAGTAGGCCTAGACTATCTATTTACTTGTGATTTAGCTGCAATCATGTAAAAACGTTATAATATAGGCTAATATATTTACGACAGTGCAAGTATTCCACAGCGACTCTAGGGGTCGCTGTTCGACAAAAACACAATTTCTACTTAGTGTGGCTTTAAATACAGATGTATGCTTACAATTACAAAAGTTATTCAGTCAAGAGCAGAGTGATTTTCTTTCTTTTGCTCTTTAATTATCATGACAGACAGCAGCAGGAATATTAGGCTGCTGTCACAAGAGTTTATGCAGAGCTCCAATATACTGTTACATAACATGCGTTATATTTCTTAACCATTTACATCCCAAAACTGACTATTTTAACTGACTACTCGGCCAAGACAGGTGTTTGACATAATTTTGTGCGTATTTGACCGTTTAAGCGGAGCAAAACACTCATTTTGGTACTTGCGACTCAAAAGCTGCCTGAGAGAAGGCTAACTTTCTCTCAAATGCCCTATGAGGGAGGTTAGTCCCATTTAACTGCCAGTGACACGCAGTGACAAAACAACATGATCCCGTTCATTTTCAATGGACAATAAATATAAAAAAATTACCAGAATAGTCTTGCATATGGTTCCATGTTCGTTGAAATAAAAAGGAAGACCCCGAATAGCAGCAGCCCTTCTCTGCACAGTTAAGTCTGCCACCTGTACAAGGGAATGAAAATAATAACATATTATAATAAATAACAGTTTTAAATGTATAAACAAACAGACCTTTTACAATAGCATGACGTGTTAAATACTAGTCAGGGCTTAAAATGCTGCGCAGGATTGTGGGTATTAGTGGTGCAACGGATCACTAAACTCATGGTTCATATTATGGTTTTTGAGTCATGGATCGGATAATTTTTCGGATCAGCAAAAGAAAGGGTGGGGGTGTTGTAACTTTGCTTTTCACTTATTAATTAAAGCCCACTTTAAGTACTTTGATACTACAGCAAAAAAAATCTAGCTTTTAATAATTAAACATTATTAAAAGCAAACAGTATTTAAATAACAAGGTACAGAAATGTAAACATTAAATGTAAAATAACACCATAGTGTTCACTATATAAATGAAATATAGATTAATCTTTGTTAAAGATGTGTTTTGTTGTTTGATTAACATTTAATGACAGATAGCAGCTAATTTTATAGGCTGCTGTCACTTTAAGAGCTAATGCATGTATCCAATATAATGATACAAATCTGGTTTCTTTCTTAATTGTTTACATTCACTTAAAGGGTTGGTTCAGTGCTTCCAGGTTTTTATGTCAGAACTCAGCATTGGCTCACGCTGTTCACGTGAGCAGCACAATACATGCTGTGATGCTGACGCAGGAGCCAGCCAATACTGAATCGTAGTTCTGACGTAGAACCTAGAAGCACTGAATGTTAATTATATCCACTGACCTACAGAATATGACAATATGGTTGGCAAAGGTGGACTATAAGTTTATGAAATGAAATATTTTACATTATCAACCAACTAGCAGCTAACACAAAATGGCAGACATCAACTTCGTATGCAGCCTGAATTAACTTAACATTAACGTTACACTGAACATGTTTTAGCGGTCTCATTGCGCCTCAATAAAGAAACTTAACACAAATTACATATCATAAGAGCTAACAGTATTAGCCACAAAATAAGGAATGAACAAATGCAATAACAACTCTTGTTAAATACTCACTGTGAAAGTCGTAACGTTAGTGGTTCGTTTTCTTCACGAAGATAAATGATACGAGTCAGACCGATGCTACATTGAGAGAAAAAAAAAAAGTTATAACAGAAACCTATACCTATGTCTCATAAATTTAATAGAATCACAATAAAGTTCGATAAAATGATTATGTTATGTATGTAAAATATACTGAAGTAAATATAGTAAATATACCTAAAGTAAAACATTCGGAGAATCGTTCTATCGGTTTTATGATGAAATTAAGACCTGTCCAGCACTCAAATTAACGTACACAAAGACTTAACAACTACAGAGTTCAGTACTAATATATAAATTGTCTCTGCTAATACTCACCATAACTTAAATGATGGAATTTCTGTCTGGAAATTCTGTTCTGTCGTCATCCAAGTCAAGTCAAGTCATCTTCATTTATATAGCGCTTTTAACAATGTAGATTGTCTCAAAGCAGCTTTACAGAGATAAGCGTATAATTTAAGGTAACAGAGATTGTTTCGGCTTTACAGCAGAGTTAAGTTATTTCCATCTAAAGTTAGTTTTAATTGATTTGGTTCCGTCGCAATGATCATTTGTTATTAAATTAGGGGCCGCTAAGACGACACCATTCTCTCTACACAGACTTTAAACGCGAACCTGTGAGAAACGCTGATGGCGTTCACATGAGCATTAAGAATGGGTTCTATAGTTATGTGTGCGTTAGAATATACGCAGGTTTGGAATTCCCTACAAGCCAAGCCTAAACAAAATACTTGTCTTTCCTTATAAATTTTGATAAGGAATTTTATTTTATTTGTTGCTTTGGGGTAGGACCGCGAGACGAATTTTCCTGACAACGCCTTATCTTTAGAGTGGTAGTGGGATCCTCCATAGGGAGAGACTAGTTGGCACTTCAGCACTGCGTTGTCATCGGTCCAGGTGAAGGTCCTTCGTCAGATCTGGATACGGCCTGGATCCGGCAGGCTGCAGGAAAAACCTTGGGATAAACACAGACACTAAAATTAGCGTAGATGCCATTCTTCTCATGATGTAACGAGTACATCAGGATTTTTGGGAAGTGTTCCCGGTTCCGGCTGACCTAATCTATGCAGCATAACATTAAATTATAGAAGTCTATAATGTATTATGTGAAAGCTAGGTCAAAGAGATGTGTCTTTAATCTGGCTTTGAAATGACAGAGTGTGTCTGCTTCCCGGACAATGGTAGGAAGACTGTTCCAGAGTTTTGGTGCTAAATAGGAAAAGGATCTACCGCCAGCAGTGGATTTTGATATTCTAGGTATAATCAACTGGCCGGAATTTTGAGATCGTAATAGACGTGACGGACTATAATGCGTTAAGAGCTCGCTCAAGTACTGCGGAGCTAAACCATTCAGTGCTTTGTAAGTAATCAGCAATATTTTAAAATTTATGCGATGTTTAATAGGGAGCCAATGCAGTTTTGACAGAACTGGGCTAATATGGTCATACTTCCTGGTTCTGGTAAGAACTCGAGCTGCTGCGTTTTGAACCAGCTGTAGTTTGTTTATTAAGCGTGCAGGGCAACCACCCAGTAGAGCATTACAATAATCTAGCCTTGAGGTCATGAACGCATGAACTAATTGTTCCGCATTTGTCAATGAGAGCATATGACGTAATTTAGATATATTTTTAAGATGGAAAAATGCAGTTTTACAGATACTAGACACGTGACTTTCAAATGAAAGATTGGTATCAAAGAGCACACCCAGGTTCCTAACCGACGACGAAGACTTAACAGAGCAGCCATCAAGTGTTAGACATTATTCTAGGTTATTACGTGAGGAAGTTTTTTGTCCAATAATTAGAAACTCTGTTTTTTCAGAATTTAGAAGTAGGAAATTACAAGTCATCCAATTTTTTATATCCGCTATGCATTCCGTTAATTTTGTGAATTGATAAGTTTCGTTAGGTTTTGAAGAAATATAGAGCTGAGTATCATCGGCATAACAGTGAAAGCTAATGCCATGTTTCCTAATGATATCTCCTAAGGGTAGCATGTACAGAGTGAACAGCAGCGGTCCTAGTACTGAGCCTTGTGGTACGCCATACTGAACTTGTGATCGATGAGACATCTCATCATTTACTGCTACAAACTGATAACGGTCAGATAAGTATGATTTAAACCATGCTAGTGCATTTCCCGTAATGCCAACATAATGTTCTAATCTATTTAAAAGAACGTTGTGGTCGATGGTGTCAAATGCAGCACTAAGATCGAGTAACACTAATAGAGAGATACAACCACGATCGGATGATAAGAGCAAATCATTTGTGACTCTAACGAGAGCTGTTTCGGTACTATGGTACGGTCTAAATCCGGACTGGAAATCCTCGCAGATATCATTTCTTTCAAGAAAGGAACACAGTTGTGAGGATACTGCCTTTTCTAATATCTTTGACAGAAAGGGTAGATTCGAGATCGGCCTGTAATTGACTAATTCTGAAGGATCAAGTTGCGTTTTTTTAACAAGCGGTTTAATCAAAGCCAGCTTAAAGTTTTTTGGTACGTATCCTAGAGACAAAGACGAATTAATGATATTAAGAAGAGGATCAATGACCTCTGGAAGTATTTCTTTCAGTAGCTTAGTCGGTATAGGGTCTAACATACATGTTGTAGATTTAGATGATTTAATGAGTTTAGTAAATTCTTCCTCTCCTATAGCAACGAATGAATCAAATTTTTCCTCAGGGAGACTACAATGCACTGCCTGATGCGATACTGTAGTAGACGGTTGCATAGATATAATTTTGTCCCTGATATTATCAATCTTATAAGTGAAGAAGTTCATAAAGTCATTACTGCTGTGTTGCTTGGAAACTTCGGTGCTTGAAGCTTTATTTTTCGTTAGTTTAGCCACCGTTTCAAATAAATACCTAGGATTATGTTTATTTTCTTCTAATAGGGTTGAAAAATAAGCAGATCTAGCAGCTTTTAAAGCCTCTCTGTAAGTAATTGAGCTCTCTTTCCATGAAATGCGAAATACCTCTAGTTTTGTTTTCTTCCAGTTGCGCTCCATTTTTCTGGCTGCTCTCTTAAGGGCCCGAGTGTGCTCGTTGTACCACGGCGTTGGACTATTTTCTTTAATCTTCTTTAAGCGCAACGGAGCAACTGTGTCTAAAGTGCTGGAAAAGAGAGAGTTAAACGTTTCTGTTGTAATATCTAGTTCTTCTAAGCTATCTGAGATGCTGAGATGATGAAACTGATTAGGAAGATTATTAATAAAGCAATCTTTAGTAGCAGAAGTGATAGGTCTCACATATTTGAAACACGGAGTCGGCTTTGCAGCCTTGGCTAAATGCAAATTACACGAGACTAGATAATGATCTGAGATGTCATCGCTCTGCTGCAGAATTTCAACGGCATCCACATCTATTCCGTGTGATAATATTAGATCTAGAGTATGATTACGACGATGAGTAGGTCCTGACACGTGTTGTCTAACTCCAATTGAATTTACAATGTCTTTAAATGCCAATCCAAATGCATCTTTTTCATTATCGATGTGTATATTAAAATCACCAACATCCTTCAGCATCGACTCCTCTGCGTGCTCCCGCAATACATTTGAATCCACTATACATAGTTCCCACAGGCCAATTAATGTCACGTGACCTCCCCGGAGACGCCATCTTTGAGGGCAAAAGCTGCCGTGTTTACAATGTTTTACCATACTGTCTATGAGTTTTACAAGCAAATTTCGAATATTTCTTTCCATTTATAATGTTACGAAAATCATGAAGAGACAAAGTGACAGAGATTATAAAGAGACTCTATTAACACAAGACAGAGAGAGGTACAATGCGAAAATTTCAGTCATAAATGGTGTGGATCCGTATGCGCTAACAAAGGAAGCACTGAGCACGGATTATGCAGCTTTGCCTCAGATACAGTATTATCATGTGTGCCATTATCTGGTATTGGCTAGGAGTTTTAATACATGTGAGCAATTCCGAGCCTGGAAATATGTTCATGAATATGAATATACACGTATGAAAATAAATAAAACTCGCGTGCAAATTAATTAATGTAATGCGGAACTACTTTATACGCGGGTTCTTTAGGGACATAATCTGAGATTGCCGTGCTGGAATGTGTGTGTGTGAGTGTGTGTGTGTGTGTGTGTGTGAGAGAGTGTGTGTGAGATTGTCTATAGAACATGTAAAATAAAGCAAACCAAACAACTTCTAATCACATCTGACTTTGCTTACATGATGGAATATCATACATCTCACAAGTTATTTTGGAAAAAAATACATTTATCCAGATTAAATGTTATTTGGGCTAAAAGTGGGTTACACATAGCCAGACTATATCGGGTCTATATTTAACCGAGATGTTGAAATGACGGCTATTGCTTGCTGGGGTATACTGTAAAATCCAAATTTAACTGAACCTCCGACACGATTTAAACATCCATTGACCCAGCAGGAGATGACCATTTTCACTTTTTATCACGAAATTAACTCGCTTCAGCTTCTTCTACTATTGTTCTGCCCACAGAAATGGCGCCGGGTCGGCAAATGCTAAAAAACTAAATTTAACTGAACCTCCGGCACGATTGGAACATCCATTGACCCAGCAGGAGATGACCATTTTTACTTTTTAATCAAAAAATTTGCGTTTCAGCTTCTTCTTCTCATGTTCTGCATTGTAAGAATGTTGTGTTCTGCCCTCAGAAATGGCGCCGGGTCGGCAAATGCCCGTATGTTGTGACGTCATGTGGGAACTATGTATACCAACGGTTTCTCAGGCGCATGCGTATAAGGCATTTTTTTTTTTTTTTTTTTTTTAAAGCTTATTTGGCAAACACAGATTTTTCACTTCTACTTGATAGATTGGCTGGACACAATTTCTTATGTTCAGTGAATATATTTTTTTAATTTTACCTTCAGACCCTAAGCTAAAATTACCACAATGCATCTTTTTGTTTGGGGACAATTAGTTGGAAGCAATTTGTTGAGTCAATATTTAATTGTATGTTTCCAAAATTGTTCAAAATGTATATTTTTTACAGTGTAAGATTGCATATTCTGTCCGTGTCTGATTCTTAAATTTCCCAAATCTTGACTAGAAAGTTCATGACTGCTTCTTAACACACTTAATTACATTTATAAAAAGTTAACTTAAATGTCAAATTAACCCCTTCCACTCTGGGGCATATTTTGGATTTAGGTCTGAATTTGACATATAAGTTTAAATGTTCAGATTGTTCACCCAAACATACAGTGAAAGAAATTCGAAATAACAAAATCAGATTGAAATTGTAACTCGCAGCTACCCGTTTAGGGCGTAATAACTTGGGTACATGTGATCTATTTATGTCTAGGACCAGATTACAGAAGGTGGCAGGTGGGTTCGACTCACTGTATAGGGAATTTATAATAGAAACTAAAGAAAGAAATTAAACAACTCAGACGCAAAGGTAACTGTTAAATACTAGGAAATTAAATGTATTACTATTTTAAATTAAATGAATTGAATCTTTTGACAAATAAAATAATATGAATAAACCCAAATAAAACAGCAATAATAAACAGTAATTCAGTTCACAATTGACACCTCAGTTCAATTTAGAATTTTAGATTTCAAAATCTGTATATAAGATTCAAAACCAGATTTCATAGTTCAAAATCAGTGCCCAGAGTAAAAAAAAAAATATGATTCAGATTCAATGTCCAGATGTCACTGAATTTTAGTTCTATATCAGAAAAAATACAACGAGTGATCCAGGGAAATCCAGAAAAAAAAAAAAGAAAAAAAAAATTGCACAGTTCAAGGTTGAGTATGTTTTGTCCTACCAGTTCAGCAAAATGATCCTGCCCATCCACGGCAGGGACAGATCGGGATTCAATAGGCAATGACTCAGATGAAATAAGAAATAAAAGAAAAACAAGAAAAAAAAAACCTTGCAGAAACAAAGCCAAAAATAATCATTATTCAGCTGTTCAGTAAACTGTTTAAATTAGATAAATTGTCTGTTTCATCACTCAATTCCGTATGCACTTAACATACATGCTACTCAACCACGTTCACTTTTAGTACATTGAAACCTATGCACACAGCCAGCAAAGCTAGTGTCACATGTAACACATTTCTTCATTTGTCGTACCAGGTGATAAAAGCCCCCATTGAAAGAGGAGCAGTGTACACTATTGCATCAGCCCATGACCTGAGTAAGATCAAGAATGTACATCGCTCTTTATATTGCCACTCGAAGCCCAGAGAGAGGTCTGGCGGCAGGTGGTCAAACAGAGGCTGCTGTCAGGACTCTGGTTTGACCATCAGCCCTTCTATTGTGTTTGTTTGTTTGTTCTCCTTACACACACACCTGTCTCCCATTTTGCATAGATTTTCTCCACTACTTATGCTTCTCTCTTTCTTTGCTTCTTTTTCAGTGTGTCTTGGTTAGCGTCTGTTTCACTACTGTCCTAAAACAGTGTTGTTCAAGCTGTGCCTAGTTTACATGCCATGTCTGTTTATTTAATCTTGTTTTGTTTTTTTCATTCTGATTTGCCCAGACCCTGTACTCAGTCCTGTTTCGGCTCACTCACATGGTTTCAATGTTCTGCTCTTGTTTTGAACTATTGGCTTGGCTCTGCCCCTGAGGCTGTGGTAACACCTCTGGTTTTGACCTTTGCTGGGCCCGTTTCTCCATATTGTCGCTCCCTTGGGATTGTTACCTCGCTGAACTGACTTCTAGCTTTTCTCCTGCCTGCCCCTTGGATTTCGCTTCTGCCTTTGCTCGGTGGCTTGGCTGCCACTTATATATATATATATATATATATATATATATATATATATATATATATATATATATATATATATATATATATATATATATATATACAGTCAAGCTTGAGATTATTCATACCCCTGGCAAATTCTGACTTAAAGTTACTTTTATTCAACCAGCAAGTTTTTTTCTTGATTAGAAATGACACAGGCGTCTCCCAGAAGATAAGACGATGTACAAGAGGCATCATTGTGGAAAAAATTATTACTCATCTTTTATTTACACTTGAACAAAAAGTGGCATGTCCAAAATTATTCATACCCGTCTCAATAATCAATATAAAAGCCTTTATTGGATATTACAGCAATCAAACGCTTGCTATAATTGCTGACCAGCTTTTTGCATGTCTCCACTGGTATTTTTGCCCATTCATCTTTAGCGATGAGCTCCAACTCTTTCAGGTTGGAGGGTCTCCTTGCCATCACCCTGATCTTTAGCTCCCTCCACAGATTCTCAATGGGATTTAAGTCAGGACTCTGCCTGGGCCACTGCAAAACGTTAATGTTTTTGTCTGCTAACCATTTCTTCACCAATTTTACTGTGTGTTTTGGGTCGTTGTCGTGCTGAAATGTCCACTGGTCCCCAAGGTCAAGTTTCTCTGCAGACTGCCTGATGTTGTTGTTGAGAATTTTGATGTATTGCTCCTTTTTCATGGTGCCGTTTACTGTGATTAGGTTCCCTGGTCCACCGGCTGAAAAACAACCCCAAAACATTATGTTCCCAACACCATGTTTGACAGTGGGGATGCTGTTCTTGGGGTTGAAGGCTTCTCCTTTTTTACGCCAAATGAATGCTACATCATTGTGGCCAAACAATTACATTTTTGTTTCATCTGACCATAAAACAGAAGACCAGAAGTCTTTTTCTTTGTCCCAGATGAGCATTTGCAAAGGCCAAGTGGGCTTTTGTGTGCCTTATCTGAAGAAGTGGTGTCCTCCTTGGTCTGCGTCCGTTGAACCCAGCGTTGTGCAGTGTCCGTTGGACTGTCTGCCTTGAGATGTTGCCACCGGCAGAGCCCAGATCATCAGGATGGCCTTGGTGGTGATCCTTGGATTCTTTTTTACCTCTCTCACTATCCTCCTGGCCAGCACAGGTGTCACTTTTGGCTTCCAACCACGTCCTCTGAGATTTTTCACAGTGTGGAACGTCTTGTATTTTTTAATAATACTTTGCACGGTAGCCACTGGAACTTCAAAACATTTAGATATGGTCTTATAGCCCTTTCCTGACTTGTGAGCAGCCACAATGCGCAGCCGCAGGTCCTCAGTGAGCTCCTTTGTCTTAGCCATGACTGTCCACAAACCAACAGCAGAGAGCTTCTGTTTTTCACCTGTTGAGTTTATTAAAACAGCTGTTCCCAATGAATCAGGGTAATTAGGATGCTTTAGAACAGCTTGGACTATTTGGAATGGTATAGATCTTTAGATTTTCCCATAGACTGTGACAGTTTGCAAAGGGTATGAATAATTTTGGACATGCCACTTTTTGTTCAAATGTAAATAAAAGATGAGTAATAATTTTTTCCACAATGATGCCTCTTGTACATAGTCTTATTATCTTCTGGGAGACGCCTGTGTCATTTCTAATCAGGAAAAAACTTGCTGGTTGAATAAAAGTAACTTTAAGTCAGAATTTGCTAGGGGTATGAATAATTTCGGGCTTGACTGTATATATTTTTTTGGACAATAAATTGAGTGAACTGCTAATCTGCTCTTGGGTCCCTTTTTCATCCACACTGTAAAAAATGATTTGTTAGTTTGACTAAAAAAAGTAAGTTACCTGGTTGCCTTAAAATTTTGAGTTCATTTAAACTAAAAATGTGAGTTTTTACAACAAGTGATTTTGTTGTTTCAACTATTATTTTGTTATTTGAATCAAAGATTATTTTTTAACTTAACGTTTTTTGTTGTTGTCATAACTTAGGATTAAATATTGTATCAACTTATTCAAGCAATCAAAGGGATTAAGTTAACTTACAAATTTAAATTCACTCAACTTAATTCAAAATTGTATGAACAAACTATTTTAAGTTAACTCAACGTAATCTTAACTACATATAGTTTGTTGTAACAATTAACTACGAAGTTTACACGGTTGCCTTAAAATTATGAGTTAAGTCAACTTCATTATGAGTTAAGTCAACTTCAACTTAACTACATATAGTTTGTTGTAACAATTAACTAAGAAGTTTACACGGTTGCCTTAAAATTATGAGTTAAGTCAACTTCATTATGAGTTAAGTCAACTTCAACTTAACTACATATAATTTGTTGTAACAATTAACTAAGAAGTTTACACGGTTGCCTTAAAATTATGAGTTAAGTGAACTTCATTATGAGTTAAGTCAACTTCAACACAATTTAACATGACAAAAGCTTTTTTGTTAAAACAAATTCTGGAATAACTGAGCACAAATAAACCATAACTTTAACATTTATTATAACATTCACAAAAATATGAATTCATTGAATTGTCTGACAAGTATATCTTAGTATAAATTAGTAGGCCTATGACAGAATTAACTGCTGTTTGAAAAAAAAAAAAAAAAAACATTAAAGCAACAGGATACAGGCTGCTGATACAAATGTCAAACATGTGTGAGAATAAACAAATGTCAGTGTGATGACATTAACATCAGCTAGAATTAAGTGCAATATAATTAAAAACAAAAAACCCATTTAATGAACATTACACATGAAAATCATTTGCTCAAAACAATATTTTGTCTGTTCGATAAAACAATACAAGTATGGAGTATGCGAGTATGTACAACCTCATAAAGTGAATGAAATGAGAAAACTGTTGACAAGCAAACCACAAAATATCAGGCCACTATTCATAACAAATCTCAACGAATATTAGGGCTGGGTATTGACACATATTTCACAATTCAATTCGATTTCGATTCACAAGCTTGCAATTCGATTCGATTTCGATTCGATTCAATATCGATTATTTTGGATATCAGATACAATACATTGCAAATTTTCTCAAGGAAAACAAATCTCTTAACTATTATTGTAAACTATGAGAGTCAGTTTTAGCCTATAGGCTTCATTAGCCTACTATAATATTGAAGGTAAAAAATAACTGATTTGTGTACAAACACTTAAAATACACTTATTTATTTTTATAATAATAAAGTTATATTTAATTATATACAAATTTAAATGGTGGCTGTCATAAAAAAAACTTTCCAGATTTATTCAAACATGCATTAAATATTGAAGAACATTAAAAATTATAATGAATATGTAATGTGGTGCATATATTTAACAAAATGCTCCTCTCTAGAGTTATTTTTTCTAGCTGACTAACGAGTTTATGGTCACTGGAAATGTTTTTTTCTGAGGTAAATGTGACGTTACATGACATTGTTTACTAACGTCTTTCCACGGTTGAAACACTGATTGAGCGATTCCATGTGACATGATACGGACATCGATAAGTTGTACTCTACCTTTTAACACACTTTCAGATGCTCATTCATGTTTATCTCGCGCTGTAACAGATATTATTAAGGCGGAAGAGAAGATCATGTGCGCTCCGCGCTGCTGCTTCTCTTGAGCTGCACAAGAGAGATCTCACGCCACAGCGCCAAAGCGGTATTTATGTTTTTGAATTTCATAAGAAAATGGACGTAATTCGAAATCTGAGACTTTGTTTCTTATTAATAATAACAAAGCCCTAAGATTATTGTGATTTATTGAATGGGATGCGCGCAACAATATTCCATTCATTCATCACTGAAAACAGGATGACTAATAGATTCTTGGGATTTAAGAATCGATATCGTTTCGTAAAAATGAGAATCGATTAAAATCGAGAAATCGATATTTTTTTACCCAGCCCTAACGAATATTAAAAAGCATTTCTCAAACAGAATTTAAAGGGTAAGTTCACCCAAAAATGAAATTTGTCAGTACTCACCCTCATGTCGTTCCAAACCTGTAAGACATTAATTCATCTTTGGAACACAAATTAAGATATTTTTAATGAAATCTGAGAGCTTTTTGTCCATCCATTGACAGCCTATGCAACTACCACTTTCAAGCCCCAGAAATTTAATAAAGACATCATAGAAGTTATCCATGTGACTCCAGTGGTTTAACCCTTAAGTTTATGAAGTGATGTGAGTGCTTAGTGCAAAAATACAAATATTTACAAAATATTAATCTATCAATCTTCAACGCACATTCACGGTTTTTTTTTGTGCATACAAAGCTCTCACTTCATAAACTTGAGCTTAATCCACTGGAGTCACATGGATTACTTCAATTATCAGGCATGAAAACAGATCAGGGGTAAAAAAGGTGAGAAAGATGCGGCATATATAAAAAATAAACACTTACATTGAAGTTGCATCTTTGAACAAAATGATTTTCTCCTTTTCATTAGAGCTAGCAAAGAGTTATATTTGTTTCTGAGATTTTGTCTTCAAAGTTGATGAATAAAAACATCAAGTCAGAATGTCAGTGAGTGTGAGTAGAGGAGAGTAAAATCCTCTTCCACTAAACACTGAACAGTTTGTTCCTTATTCCGCAAACATGCCTCGCCACCAATTTTCATGAGCACTTTTTGGAGTACTTCAAATGTATATTTGACCTCTTCGGGGTAAGTGATGTCCAGAGCATAAAGAAGCCCCATTAGTACAGCAAAGGCATTTGACACGTCCTTTAAGCCATCAAGCACAATCTCCTCCTCTAACACCACAGCCACATCAATTATTTCCTTTGGGAGAAGGTTTGCAGTGTTCTCCTCTGTGACCACCAAGAGCCCAACATTCATCCCCCTCACCACCTCTTCCTCATCAGTTGACTAATAAGAGAAAAGGGAAATTACTATGAATCATAAAATTACAAAATTACAAAGCATTTGTAGGTTAACAATGAATGAGTTTTAAACAGAGGCAAGCCTGCATAGTCCATAGAATCTATAGTAGGGCTGCACGATATGAGGAAAAGCTGCGATGTGCGATAACTGTTTAATATTGCGATGACGATACGACTTGCGATAAATATTCAAATGTGAATGTTAGCTATACTGTTCCCATGTCTTAGTACTTTAATAGGTTCTTTGCGTGATTCTCAAACGTTTATTACCTGCCTGGTTCAGATTACATGATTTTGGCACGATCCGTTTGACGTAGGGTGTCGTGGGGATTCGTAAACGTCAACGGGCGTCGGGACGCAAGATTTGATCGTTTCATCTCGTATAGTGTCATAGTGGGCGACAACCTATGTTGCGTCTGCGATGCTTCACGACATCACAACAGAAAGACTAGCATGTTTAATTTTTTTAACGGTCCTCTACGACAGGTTGAGTATTTAAACGAGAGTGAGTGTGCGCGAGTGAGTGAGAGTGCGAGCAACAGTGAGTGTGTGTGAGCGAGTGAGCGTGTGTGTGTGTGTGAGTGAGGGACAGTGAGTGTGTGCGCGCGAGTGAGCGAGTGTGTGTGTGTGTGTGTGCGCGAGTGAGCGCAAGTGAGTGATTGAGCGAGGGACAGTGAGTGTGTGTGTGTGCGCGTGCGAGTGAATGTGTGCGTGTGACGGCACGCGATGACTGGCCGGAAAGCAACGTGTAGACTGACGTTTCTTGTCCATGACACGAGTCAAGAGTCAAAATCGTGTAATCTGACACCGTGACTATCGTAACAGACACAAAAATCTTGTAATCTGAACCAGGCATTATTCATCGTGTCAGGCTGTCTGTTGCAATGTGTTCATTGTGCGAGATCATATCGCAATGACGATGAAAATTCGATGTATCGCTCAGCCCTAATCTATAGTACAATTAATGGCAAATGTTCTTTAATGTTTTAATTATTTTAAACCAATAATGCTAGGTCTTGGCCACGTCAGTTAAAATAGCTTAAAATTATTTCAGTTACTCCAAAGAACTTTAAATTCTACATGTGGTAGACCCCCCTCCCCTGAAAAAAAGAAAAGACATTGGCCAAACCCCATCCCCATAAGAAAAACAAAAAACAAAAAACAAAAACAAACATGACACTAATAATGAGACATAAATTATTTTACTGAAAAACTTTTAGCTTTGCAGTCCAACAAAGTGCGATGTGTTGATAAAATATTTTAAAACACAAAAATAGACTTTTCTTGGTCTGGACGATATATTGTTTAAAGGAGAACTCCGGTCAATTTTAACATTGAGCTCATTTTTTTGGTACATTTGGAGTGCTGTCAATACAGAGAACAACGACAAAAATCGGTGTTGCCTACACCGTGTTATTCTCTTTTTAAAATTTGCACCCTGTTGACTTCAATAGGGCAAGTGCTAAACCTGCTTTTAGCCTCTTAACATCCTTGATGTGTCATTACAAGTGCACAGAAAATGTGAGTGATTCCTTCTGAGTGAACACGAGTGGATCTGACTGCAGTAGATGTGAAAGATATCAATAAAAATGATGTTAATTCGGCCAGCACGTTTATACCTGTGTATACATCCTGTTTTCGGTTGAAGTCCATAGTAATCGATTGTCGAGTTCACGCGCGTGATCATAGGTACTAAACCATTGCGCGTGAACTCGACAATCGATTACTATGGACTTCAACCGAAAACAGGATGTATACACAGGTATAAACGTGCTGGCCGAATTAACATCATTTTTATTGATATCTTTCACATCTACTGCAGTCAGAGTCACACGTGTTCACTCTGAAGGAATCACTCACATTAGCTGTGCACTTGTAATGACACATCAAGGATGTTAAGAGGCTAAAAGCAGGTTTAGCACTTGCCCTATTGAAGTCAACAGGGTGGAAATTTTAAAAAGAGGATAACACGGTGTAGGCAACACCGATTTTTGTCGTTGTTCTCTGTATTGACAGCACTCCAAATGTACCAAAAAATTAGCTCAATGTTAAAATTGACCGAAGTTCTCCTTTAAGCATCGACTATGATATTTGTATCTGCGATAGCCAGTAGAAAAAATCCTTAGCATTGAGCCCTGACTTTATTGTATTACAACAAACATGATATTTACATACCTCACAAATTTTGATGAACTTGGAGGTTTCCTCTTTAAGGAAGTAAGGAAACCCAAAAAGGACAACTGCTCTTCTACATTGGTTTAAGCTCTGCAATGAAAAACATTGTTTTAAATAAAAACTAGTAGTCATAAGCCACTTTTCCACTGTCAGGCCAGTGCAAGCCAGGGCAAACAGCGTGCCGGGAGAGGGCCAATAGCCTCGGACCTCGAGCACTGAGGCCAAAATCCAGTAGCTCTGCAGTGATTCCCTCAAACCCACCCTTAACATGGCTCCCTAGAACAACATCAGACAACCCCACCATTACTTAAAGACTTGAGATTCTAGTATCAATATTTGACCAATGTTTTACAATAAAAATGTTACAGTGACTTTAACTTATTACTTTGTGTCAGGAGTGCTTATCAATCATTCTAAATCAAATGGTATTTATCATTTCATATAAAAGAGCATCAACAAATGGGAAAAAAAGGGAAAGGGAAAAAAGAGACATAAAACATGTGTATTTATTATCGCTATGGTTAGCATAAGTAGCCTTTAGCATCACATATAAATATATATCTGCTTCACAGTGATCACAATCTCCATCGAATCGCAACACTCGCTGGTGTCTTAAAGTGAGTTTTGAACTGAAAATTGTCTTAAATGTTGAAGTTAGCTGGTTGCCTGATAAAATAACATGACACATTTATTTTATATAATAAAATACCTCCAAAAAGCTCTGGCCATTTGCCCCGAGGAAGCCCATTTGAGGCCTGATCAAGGCCCTGGCACGCGCACTAGCATGCTCGATTTTGGCCCGATAGTGGAAACACGCCTATGCTGTTGCATGGAAATTTTAATTAATCAGGCATGTGACACTGGAACCATTTTTCTAAAAATAAATTAACATATACTCACATCATCCTTAAGAGACTGAATCAGGGTCTTGAGTTCTCCAATGTCTTTGGCTTGGTACAACCGCAAAAATCCATTACTCGTTACTCATCAAGCCCATGGAAAAAGGTCGCCTTAATGTCGGTGGACACAATGCGTCAAAATTTTCAGCAATCTAGTAAAATGACAGACCCACAATTAGAATATTACAGTTTTTTTTTTTTTTTTTACAATTGCTAGGACACATTTTCTCAATACTGAGGTCACCTTTTCAGTTTTCAAAAGAGTAGCCTATAAACGTGCAGATTGGCCTGTAGGTTTGGTAATGGTTGTCTGTAAGAGACAAGAAATCATGCAAAGATTAATTGAAAGATATATTCATTGAATTTATTTTGTGCCAAAGCATTGATAAATTATCCACAGTTTAACCCACATAGACCACTGTTGTGCTTACTGTGTTAAGAGTTTTGACAAAGTAACCCAAGTATTGAGAAAAGGGGTTCTAAAGATTAAAATAAATAAATGTTTTAAGTTTTAGAATAGGTAGTTTAAAAAAATGGTTTATAATGCAAGGCAATGCTGTATTACAAAAGTAACAGTTAACCCATGTTTTAGTAAAGAATGCTAACCTGTCTCTGGGTAAATAAAGCAGGCTGCTCCTCACATCTTTAACATGTTTAGGATCCGTTCACAAATGATCTCTAAAATGTAAAAAACGTATAAAAGGCTCATGTGTGAAAGCAAAGTACGTTAACATTAAACCACTAACGTTAACGTTATGTATATAAATGGACTCAATGGAAACGGGTCAACGAAAAAGAGACATTTTTTATGCAGAATTATAATAAATTTAAACCATTTTCGGACTTTTTGCCGCCTAGGAAATACATTAAATTAATCTTAGACTAAACCAGTTGAGATTAATACTTACCATAAACAGCCTAGAAGAAGAATATGGCGCCTTCCCGTTCAGCTGTGTTACAAAGTTACGTCGTGTAACTTGGCAAACATGTACACAAGCTCAACACGTCTGAAATATCACATAAAAAGATTCATTTGAACACTTATTGCTTAAGAAGCAAGTGTATAACGTTAACAGTTCAATCTCTTTTACTTATTGCCGTTTCCTTCTCTTAAATGTAACGTTAACTTAACCTGAATACATTATATTTTAAAACGGGCAATAGGCTACGCATTCGTGTTTAATCAAGACAAAAATGAAAAATAACTAAAATATTGTTATTTATCGGGATTATTTTAAGGTTGAAACGCTTCACTAACAGCCTTACTAAACTGTAAAGATAAGAAACACTATACAAAATATCCTCAGTGGGAACTTCTGAGGCAAAATTATTACAGAATTAAACCTTCTTCCGCATTCTCGCTTCCTAGCAAATAAATTAAATTACCCTTAGAGAAAACCAGTCTATTAAGACACTGAATTTTAAAATTACTTACCATAAACCGACTGCTTCTGAAGAAGCTAGAGGAGAAAATCGCGCCCTCTCGTCTCGTTCAAGTCAATTAAGTGTCGTCGTCGTGTCGTAGGCTACTCCCGGTCGTCCGGCGCATGCGCAGGGAAAATTAAGACTCAGAAGTCTAGTGAACTATCTATTAGTAGAATCAACTAATGTTTTTATTTTATATCAGTGAATTGCCACCAAGCCATTAGTTTAATAAACCTTAACTAAAAATGTTTTGTTATCTGAACAACATTAGTGCATCTAAGTTGATTTGACAAAAGAAAATATGTTGTGTTAACAAATCATGGAAATAATTTTTTACAGTGCAGCACCCCTAACAGCTGCGCTGCCCTTGGAGGGAGGAGGGAGGAGGGGAGGAGGGAGGAGGGAGGAGGGAGAGGAGGAGTTGGAGTATGGCTGGGTCCTGGTGCCCGGGCCTTTTGTCGCTCAAGCTGGACCAGCACCTATGACCCCTGTTCCTGGGACATCTACCACCCCTTTAATTTCGCCCTCAAGCCAATTCAATGGCTGGCCGTTAGGCTGTACCAACAGGCTGGGGCAACCAGTGGCCCCAGTACCTTGTCCCAATTCAGAAGTGGAAGATCAGGCGGGGGGATGATGGATTGAGGAGGACCACCCGTGTTACTGCTGGACGACATTCCAACCTTCACTGTTTGCCTGCGGCAGTGTAGGGTAGGGAGAGAGGGGCAATGAATTCCAGATCAATATGTCTAACGCCACTTTATTTTTTAGACCCTGGAGCTCATGGAGATTCATGGGTTAGTGGTTCATCACCAGGATGACGATACAAGTGGGTGGGGTGGACTGTAGCAGATTGGGATTTTTCCTCTATAACTCTCCCTGGTGGAAAACTGTAAGTATCTGCCCTGTAGATTTATCTGTGTTGGGTAACCTGCTGGTTAATCATTACCATGATTGTGCTTCTAATAAAAATGGAACATGCTAATCGCAGTCTGTGCTTTACTCCTTGCGTCCTGTTTTGCCTTTTCCTAGTGGAGACATGTGGTTCGGGGCATTTATTCTATTTGTTGAATCTAAGGTATGTGAATGAGTGGAATGTGGCGTGTGTAATTTAAAGCCTGTGAACTGCAGTCGCTACACAGTTCGAGTGCAGCGAGAGCGTGTGCAGTTGTTTTAGAATCATTGTTAACACAGTTGGGGGGACGTGCCTAACAGGCTTTCTTCCAGATCTGAGCGGTGTAAGCGTATATTTAATTGGCAGGACACACGGACCCGGACTAGGCTGCTGTTTTGTCTCCATTTTGATTTTTTTGGTATTATTTTCCTTTATTAGTAATTGTTTGTAGATCTGTGTTATTTGATTTTTCGTTTTTATAATTTGTATTCTATGGACGAAGTGCTTCATACATTGAAAGTTTGCTGTTGAACGATCAATTGTATGAACAATCATTTACGGGTGGCTATATATTTCCCTTGGGGTTGATTTGTACTTTTTTTTTTCTTTTTTTGTATTTGTAATTGAGGTAAGCGCTTTGGGGTTCTCCTGGGGCCATTGGTAAAAGGGTACTTTGCCCACCTACTTCTTGGGGTGTAGTGTTAAACACTTGAGTGTGAGTTTCTCATTGCCTGTCTAATGTGGAACACCAGTGTGTGGTTGTAGTGAGTGATTACTTGTTGGGGTGGGTCAGGGCATTATTTTTCCCTATTAGTGTCTTCGACAACACGAGTGTCACCCTCACTTTTTTAATCTTTATTTCTTTTCTTTTCTTTTTTTTTTCTTTTTTCTGCATTTGTGGATAATTAAGAGGTAAATGTATTGAAGGTACTCATCAGTAAATGTTGTGTGATTGTCATGTGAACTATATTTTAATGTAATAAAAATTGGTTTTAATTGGCATAACTGTCTAAGTCCTCTCTGGGAAGAACGAACCTGTGATTTATTGATTTACTTTGATTGCGAGACAGGGGTAGCTGCAGCTTGGAGCAATGGGCGTGGCAGGAGGTAGGGGCATGGCAGGAGGTTTCTCATTGGTCAAAGGAGTTTCCTCCTGGACAGAGTCAGAGCATGAGTCAGAGCCATAGAGTGAAGTTGTGACACAGCAATGGCGGCTTGTGGAGCCTCTCAATATTTCCCGAAAGCAGCAGCAGCGCGGTAGAACAGACCGTTTGTGATGCACTTTTAAAAGGTAAGACTTTTAAAGAATAAGATTGTATATTATCAGTACATCTGAATCAAATTAATTTGTGTATTAAAGCATGCTAGTTTACTATTGCTCTCTAAATTAGTAGTTTTAGGGGACGTTATCAGATAAAAGAAAGGTCACTGGATAAAGTTAGTAGTGCATAACAAACCACGAACAGCCTATTAATGGTTAAAACCGTTCTATTAATGCATTTTTATCCTTTGTTGTGTAATAAGAGGTAAAGGCTTCTAAACAGGTGTCAAATATAAAATTGGGGAGTGTGATAGGAAATTGATAAAATGAGTATCCATTTCATTTCTCATTAAATGTGCAATAACAAAAAAAACAACAACATTATTTTAGACTGCATATTTGAGTAACAAAAACTTATGGGTGGAGTTTTTTAGGCACTGTGTTTCTGTAAGCTACCTGTCTATATTATGTTTCAGCTCAGCTGATTTTTGGATTGATGGAAAAGGGAAATGGAAGTTTATTCGTGAGATTAAAAACAATGCTTAAAAGCAGCAAGCCATTTACAAAAACAAATCACACTAGACTAAATGGGAAATAATACTAAATACCACAACATGTAATATATGCTACTATAATTTTTCCCGTTTTTGTCTCCTTTATCTCTTTCAAAGGGATTCAGTGGATCCAGAAGACTCCCTGCACTGATGCTGTACCTTCACCTTCAGTTTCAGCTCCTTGGATTTTACAAGACTTTCCTTGCTCCTTATTTTTAATAAACATTAAACTTCCCAGTGTTGGTATTTGTGAAAAAGTTCAGATGCACCCAAGTATGATTAGTGCACAATATAGCATAAAATCTTTAGTTCTATTTAGACTGCTCCTCCTGCTGACTCAAGCATATTTTCTCCTCTGTGTCGGACACAAGAACAACATAGAGGAAATGACAGACAACATGCTTGACGTGCAGTTTATTAGACATTTATAGACATTATTAGACATTTATAAAATCCCATTGTGCTAAATCAATGCTATATATATATATATATATATATATATATATATATATATATATATATATATATATAATGTGTATATATATGTGTGTGTGTAATTGACAAATAAACCTTCAAATTTTTTTTTTTTAAATCTCAATCTTTTCAAAACTGATGTTTTATTAGTTTTTATTTATTTTATTTGTTTTATTTATATTTTTGAGTCATTAACTTTGACTTTTTGAAATTTAAACAATTTTCAGTTGTAAACATTTCTAAGTGTTTAAATTCAACTGATATGGAAAGTGTACCAACCTACCCATACTTGAAAGCAGTTTTTACCAGTATTAGAGAGATCTACAACTCTTTTCACTCATCATTAAGGCTCCTCTGAACGATGCATTATATCATGTATACTGTAATTACCATAATAAAATAATAACCATGTTTGCAGTTGTGCCAACCTGACATGCACATTTCTGGACAAAAGTTTTTCAATTATCTCAACAGCTTTAAAACTTCTGAAATTTATTAACTTTGTTTATATGAAAGGTTCAAATGACGCCATAGAATTTCATTTTTAATTTTTTATTCTTAAGACACCATTTGAGTTTTTAGACTGTTCATTTGTGCGGACAGTTGCTACTATAGTATGAATCAGTGAAGGAATGAGTTTTGACTTAGAACACAAGCCTTTGATGACAAATTCAATTGACGTTTCAAAAAAATTAATTGTAAAAATGACAACTGAATAAATGTTTTTGGATAAAATGGTGTTTGTTTTGCTTAACTGATTAATGTCACTTAAAAGAAGTTTATTAAACCGTTTTTACTTCATTTTATAATTATATGGTGAGTGTTTGATCAAACATGTATATAGCCTATGTATGCCTTTATACAGCAAAAACTTGCTGTACCATTATTATAATAATAACATTACTATTAGTTTGTATGTACTTTAAATGAACGTACAAAACTAGTATGACTTTAATAATGTCAGGAGACATTTTTATCTTTAAAATAATATTTCTTTTTTTTTAATGATTTAAAAAAAGTCGTGGTGGTGATGACGTCATGTAACCCGCGCCCTAAATTTGAGAATGTATTCTCAATATCATTATTGCTATTTTCACAGTGAAAGAAATGTATTTGGTCTTGTATAATTGTTTGTTGGCCAAAAGTGATTAAGTATATGGCTCGCTTTTATGCGGATCAGGAAGCTTTCGCATCCAATTGTAAAGACCTCACGGCACGCCCCGTTCCTCCTGGCACGCCCCATTCCTTTCCGACCTCGTGGCACGCCCATTGCTCCAGGCTGCAGTTACCTCTACTTGTTGATTGCTGGTATATCCTTGGGTGAAAGTCCCTAGGTGGCATAGTTGGGTAGCTGCAAAGTACTAGTCACTGCAGGGTGCAAAAAAAAAAAAAACTTAATATTTACTTAATTGTACTTTACTTAATACTTAATTGTAATTTAATACATATTTAATCATTTAAATTATATGTATTTTTTTTACCATCCATTAAAAAGTGTTAAATTATTAGGTACACAGTAGTTGACAACAGTTCATGTTTTATTTTAATTAAACAATATAACACAATATTTATAATTCAATTTATCATTTTGTCTTTATTCATTAAAGTAGCCTACATAATATCAGCGTCATATTCAAGTCTTATCAAAACCTGAAAGCCAAAGAAAGAAAGCGTAGGTATTTTTTACTTTCTTTAGACAATATCACTCAATATTAAATACTATGGTAATGCCGTAAATGTGTCCTGCCTGTCGCGACATTACCTTCTCTTATAAAATAAACTTTTTATCATAGTAAAATATACATATCATTCCAAAGTATTGTTTAGCGTAAAACATGAAGATTAGCATGCAGGCTGTCGATTACTTAAATGATAACCCACAAAATCGGTTTATTCGGTGTAGTGAAGCCTCCTCTCCATTGACATCCATTCATAAAAAACGGCCTCTGCCCCCTTTCCTGCGTAATAGCGGTCTCAGCAAAAGTGCAAATTTAAAGATGCTAAATATTTAATTAATCTTAAACAGTAACACACACATGAATGACAGTCAACTACTTTGAATATTAAGAATTTCGGGTAAAGACGTAAATTACATACAGTAAAATTATAGACAATGAAAAACACATTATGGTGATTAAAATATTTAACACAAATAAATACAGGTTTGGGTAACACTTTATTTTGAGAGTCCGTTCGTTGAGACTATACTAGTTATTAGTAGCCATTCAGTAGCTTGTCAACAGTGAATCATTTGACATTCAACAACACTGTTTCAACTGACAAGTAACATACATTCAACTGACTGCCTATAGACTATAAGGTACAATTCAAGTGTTAATCTACAGATTTTACAAAAAAGTGCCTGTTGACTGTCAATGTTATTTTGCAACAGGTTATTAACCAATTGTCGACTAACTTTCAATTGTCAACTAACTTTCTGTAGATTGAGTACCAACAACTCAAGATCAATCTGTCAGTTAAATGTCAAGTCATGTCAGCATATGAAGTATATGATACTGTATATCCTACTCAAGGGGTCTCATGTGCATCAAATTAATGATTATTTTAGCTGATTTAAACTGTTTTTAAAAATGTTTTAACCATTTGTAGATAATATGTTGATAGTAAACTAAAGATTACATGTAGTTGCTTATTTGTTGCTTGTCAACAAAGAAATTGTTTATGATCAGTAGACTATTAATAGACATTCTCAACTAAGCGTTAGTAGATATATTTTAGGACTATCTAATTAAAGTGAAAAAGAGTTTATATCAGTAGAAAGTCTGAAAAAAAAAATCACTTTTATTGAATAAAAAAAAATAATACAACCCATTATTTACTAGGATATCACGATCACATCTGAACCATCTGATTATGTGAAAAAAATTATATTGAGCATTCCAAATGAGAAAACTCTCAATAGTCTACATCATTTAAAATACCCAAGGTCAAGATCAAAAGTTATAAACAACAAATAACAATAATTATCAATTAATACATTTAGCCTTTTATGACAGTAAGTTTTACAGAAAATCGCGTTTATTAAATGCAGTTTAACGTTATAACAGTTACTCATTTAAGAAATAATCTCTGTTCCTGCTGCAAACTCGCTTCGGAGGATTAACAGACAAGACTATAGTTTAAACCCTTAACAATACCTTCTTTAATCGTTTAACCATTTTGTAACATTTAGTTTATTTAACCTAACGGTGAGACCAGAGCCCGTCTACGGAGAGCCTTGCCACTTCCAATTAGCCCAATTGTATCGATCTTGGTTGCAGTTCCATTAGAATTCCACTGGAGGTGATCGCGGGCGAGTGCAGACTGAATGGGAGTCTATGGGGCTAGACGGCTAAATGTGTCTCTTTCATCCGATTGCCGTTGAGAAATCTCAGATTTTATTGTAGGTTTTGCAAGTTCAACATGGGTTATAGGTCAAAAGTTGAATGAACGAGTACTTATTTCTTTTCGATTTCTTACAGGTTGAGTTGTTGTTGCCCATAACACGCTAGCATTCTGCTAATGACGTCAGCATTCTGACGTCATTGACATTTTAAAAGACTTTTTAAACCAAATAAGTGACTCTAAAAAATCTAACACCCAGCAATGTGTAATTTCTTTGCATCTCCTTTCGAATATAACATTCAAATTACTAGACAAAAAATTATATCCTGAGAAAAGTGGATTTTGAGGGTTTTTCGCCATAGACCTCCATTCATTCTGCACTCGCCTGCGAGCGCCCCCGCATGGACAGAGACGTGTTACTGCAGCCAGTCCAGAAAACCAGAAGGAAGCAGAGAGTGCCAATTCTCTTCCTATTAGACATTCTCTGGTGAGACACAAAAGGCGTTTTCTCCTATAGAACCATAATACACCAAAACACAATAAATTAACAAAATACATCATTTTTATTAGCTAACGTAACGTTAGATGCAATCCAAATCTTTATAATCCATACGCAAGCAAGAAACAGATCCAAATTCAGCCCTTCATCCACATCCAGCGATCTCCATCTCCATTCTCAGCAGCGACCGTAAATGTCAAATCCCGCGCTCCTGATGAATTTAAATTCAAAAATTGCGCCCTCAAGAAGCGTTACGACATGTTTTACGGCAGTGATATCAAACGCTCATTGGCTCTCGCCTGTTTCGTCACAGATTGCAGCATGCCGTGTTTCAGTTGAAACAACATTGAAATGCAGAAGCGCGCGCGCGCGCCGTCTTCATGCAGAGGAAGCTGGGTTAACATTTTCATGGATTAATAACTTAAATTCTGCTCTGTCCCTTATACAAAACTATTATATACTGCCAGAGAGGACTGCAACACATCGTCATTTGTTGTTTTTCTTCATAATGGTTATGGGTAGGTTTAGGGGCAGGAGTAGGATTAATGTTAGTGGCTCAAAACATATTTTAATGCTATTAATAAAACTGGCATTTCCATACACATCTCTGTCCATAAAGTGTTTTATTCTTTTTATATTCTGTATAAAATGAGTAATTTATATTTAGGTTTGGGAGTAGGGTTAAGGGAACTTACATTTATCTATAAAACAGTATAAGGGAAATGATACAGATATCTTTATGATTCGTAAACGTTTTGCAGCTGTGAATTCGTAATAATTCTACGTTGCAGACATGTCTGTATCATACGTTTCAGCATCTATCCAAACGTACAAAAAAAGTATGTTTTCAATCTGTTGATAGGTTATAGACTTGATAGACTACTGATATAAACTGTTTTTCACTTTAATTAGATAGTCCTAAAATGTATCTACTAACACTTAGTGGATAATGTCTATTAATAGTCTACTGATCATAAACAATTTATTTGTTGACAAGCAACAGATCTAATCTTTAGTTTACTATCAACAGATTATCTACAAATGGTTAACAATTTTTTAAAAACAGTTTAAATCAGCTAAAATAATCATTAATTTGATGCACATGAGACCCCTTGAGTAGGATATACAGTATCATATACTTCATATGCTGACATGACTGTTGACATTTAACTGACAGATTGATCTTGAGTTGTTGGTACTCAATCTACAGAAAGTTAGTTGACAATTGAAAGTTAGTCGACAATTGGTTAATAACCTGTTGCAAAATAATATTGACAGTCAACAGGCACTTTTTTGTAAAATCTGTAGATTAACACTTGAATTGTACCTTATAGTCTATAGGCAGTCAGTTGAACGTATGTTACTTGTCAGTTGAAACAGTGTTGTTGAATGTCAAATGATTCACTGTTGACAAGCTACTGAATGGCTACTAATAACTAGTAAAGTCTCAACAAACGGACTATCAAAATAAAGTGTTACCCAGGTTTGTATTTCATCAGGTCTCACACACACAGGTCTTCAGCATCACGGTCACTATACAACCTATACACTATAGACAAGCACTGACACCCTGTGGTGAAATCGCATATGTTTAACAGCCACTGCTTTCTCAGATTGGCTTGGGTTGGATTAAAACTTCATGTTCCATTGAACTTGAAAAAATTATCTTGCGGACACTCATTTTTGGTGGCGTTAAGCACGGTTGCCAACTTTTGAGTTTAGCTTGGAGTTACAATGTTTACATGGTGCAATAACAAATTTCACAATTTCAATTTATAAGCTTGTGTTTCGATTCCGATATTGATTCAATATCGATTAATTTAGATAAATATCAGGTACAGTAGCTACATGTTGATTTTTCTCAAGGAAAAAAAAAACGAATGTTGTAAACATACAGGGAGCCCTATCATATAGTATTATTATTAAAGGTTAAAATTGACTACTCAAATTAATAATAGTTATCTTGTGTTATCTTGTTAATAGATGTGTAAACCTGCTTTGTGAGCACATACATTTCACAAACATCTTTGGTGATTGTCACGCAGATTGTCAACAGGTTATACAGTGACCTTGTACGGTGTGGGGAAAATGTGATTGGTACAGACTGGTCCAATTAAGAGGTTGCAGGTCTTCATTGGTTTAATTAAAACTCATAATGTGTCAATATGTGTTGTTCGACTTCATTCGGCACTGCTGTTGCCGGATGAAGATGATTGGCGAGCCGTCAATAGCCATGCTCTATATCTTAAATAAAATGTATGTGGTCTATTAGCCTACAATCTACAATGTAGAACAGGATCCACGTCCTACTCATTTATATCAGTCCATTGCATGTGCATCACATATTTTGTCCCCTGTTTTGAGCATCACCTTCCTCTAGCCTGCCTGCCTGCCTCTATGTGCTGGTGCCATAATCTCAGCATCTGGAACAAATAAATCATTGTTTATGCACACACTTAGTTGTTTGCATCGTAATAATTTACAGTACAATACACATTACACAACATCAAAATCTAACTACATTTACTCAAATGTTAATTATGTCTGCATATTTGCTGCCTGTTGTGCAAGCAGCCTTGCTTATGCTAAATGCAGTTTCAAAATGTTTTGTCAAATAACAGTTTATTGGCGTAGTAGTTGCTGTGCTTTCCCATATGAAAAGAATAATTAAATCAATAAAAAATATATATATATTAGCATTGTATATGCAGGAGGAATATTTGAGCTTATCAACCAGTCAAAGGCAGGGTCCTCTCCTCTCTGTTTAGAAAAGCAAGCTGTAATTTTGGCCGATGAATCATCACATTCGCTTTCAAGCAGTAGCGGCTCCTGGCTGAATATTTAAGTAGGCCAGATTCTGGGTCTTAGCGCAAGTTTATGATAAACATTTAGTAAATTGTAATTGTATTCAGCCTGAGAGTGGCATTCAAATTATGACTGAGAGACTTTAGTACACACAACAAACGCATAGAATGCAATTTTAGAATTGCTTTAATGTAGTATTTATTGCCTCTGAATGTTGTTTTAGAGTTGTGTAGGAATTCCAGTAAGAAAACAAAGTCATTTATTTTCTAAGAACATAAAATAAACACAACAGAACTAGCTAAATAAAGGCAATTCACATGAGCATGATTTAACTAAAAATTTTCACTTTCATTAATCTGATTTGCTACTCCCCATTGGAAGAACAGACATGCCAACTAGTTACTGACCTAATGCAGACTATATACACATAGCTGAAGCTGACTGATATCATCTTCTGATAGCGAGGTTTACGTAAGGTAACTTGAAAATAAGCGGGGCAGTCTGAAATATGCCCCAATGGCTCTCCATTAGAGCGTGCTGCAGTGAAATTTTTCATCACAGATATACATTGAAAATTTGTGGGGCACTGTAGAGATGGGAAAGGCTCCAAAACTGACTGCCCCGCTTTGCATCATGATACATGCCTGCCAAGGCCATGCACTACATTTTAATATATCCTGCTCACTTAACGACTTAAAATATTCTAGAAAATCCGAAAATCCGTCCCTACCTGAACTTCACAGCGATTGGCTGCCAACCACATTTTTCGCTTGATATTTGCATAAGTTCGAGAACTGGCCAACCTTTTGACGGTCTCGGCTGCTCTCTCAACGTGGTATTTGGTCCGTGGTCAATTCCACAACATTGCACGAGCGTGAATCTCAGCTTCCATAGCAATTAATTGAAAACGCTTGCTTTGCTCCTCGCCAGTGAAAATTTGGCATTGGAAAGTTGAGATTTTCAGCTTTGAAGACGTGATATGTGTAGGGAACAGCACATGCCTGGGCCCAATTTTATGGCAGGGCCCTTCTCTGTCCGTAACAGTGGACAAAATCATGGACGACTACTGCATAGAAACCTAACAAAATACAATGTCCAGGCCTGGTCCTCTCTTGTCTTGGACTGTCGTCACTCCTCCTCTTATCCTCCTGGAGTTCCTCTGTGAGAATCGAGAACGATGTGGCACGTAGGTGACGCTCATTAGCGTAATTTTTTTTTTTGCCATTTTTGTACAATGCCATTTATGATGCAATTCATGTCAGATTTTAATGCTGATTTGAAATATCTTTTTTTATTATTATTTTTATTCCCCAATTCAGTTAGATAGGAGGTGTACTTCACTGAAAATAGCTCCCTGAGTGAAGTGAGCCCCCACTGTGTACTCAGTGAACAGACATACCTTGAAACGGACTTTGGCATTACAGGGTCTCTGACTACTCATGTATGTGTAGTTTATTTTCTGCCAAGTTCCTTAAATAACTCTAATATTTAAGACATGAAGCTTTCAGACCTTGTTTAAAAAAAAAAAAAGAAAAAAAAAAAACTTAATTTCCACTGTGAAGAAACTCAAATGAGAATTTGGTGCAAAGATTCTTCAAATATGTGTGTGTGAGACTTTGAAGCCAATGAGCTAAAATACATATTTTGACAATTTTTCTTTAAAGTCACATTATGACTGAATTCAATATTAAGGATGCTGCAGATTCAGTTTAAAAATATAATACATAAGTAAATAAATATTTCCATGTGCGATGAGCTAAAAGTTTTTACTTTAAGGAGAACCAAAACTTTACCATTTATTCTGCATTTGAAGTTGCACATTTTCTTTCAAAGCTTTCAAACAAAGAGCATTTTACATGAATAGGTGAGAAAATTAGCAGCATACAGAAAACCATTAATTTCAACAAAACCAGTTTAACACAAGTGAGGCAGAAAGCGGCCTGAACATCCGTCTGAGAGCTTCAAAGAGAGCCGAGACACACGGATTAACAAAAACACCAGACGACCAAGCTACAATTTCCTATTAATTATCTTCAAAAAATGAGAGAGAACACATTTTTAGTTTGGAAGAAAAATTGTTTTTGGGGATTACAGAATTCCAGCCCTCTATTCAGCTCCAGAGACATTCATTATGTTGCAAAGAGGGAAAAAAATCCCAATAACACATTTAGCTGTTAGTCACACAGGACCAAGACAACGTCAGCTGAAATTCACTTTGAGAGAGAGAGAGAGAGAGAGAGAGAGACAGAGAGAGAGAGAGACTGTCAATGTGACAACCTGTAATCTTGTAGATCATTGGCATGAATATGAGATTGAAATGACACACCATTATCATGACAGGATACATGGAAACATATTAGACTCCATTTAAATGTCTTCTCACATCTCAGAATGTCTAATTGATCCTTGCTGGCTGAAATGAGAAAGTTTACCCTTGGAATTTTCTATCTGACATGCAAATTGGAGACAGGTTTGATCCTGAGTTTGTGCTGACAGCAGATTTAAATGGTTTGTGTTTATGGTCTGATGCAATCCCAAGATGCAATAAAACACTTTTGTGACCTAAAGAATATTCATAGGTTTTTTTGTGTGTAACCGGGTGAAATGGAAGAAATACACACCGGAAGCAAACTAGGCCTATGCTTTTTGAAATTGGGGTTTTATTCTGACTGCTGTTTTAAATAAGTGACAGCGGTCGATGGGAGCACAATTAGACAGATAGAAGTCTAATTAAGAAAAATGTTTGACTTGTTTGAAGAGATTTCAAAAAAAAAAAAAATTTGATTTCACTAGTTAGGCTAAAAAAAAAAAAAAGAAAAAAAAAAAGAAATTGTGGAAACAGCATGTCACAAAAAATGTTAACCAGTGGATCAATGCCAAATCCACAAAATGCGTAACTCAATTCACACTGAAATACAGTGTAATGCACTGCAATAGGTTAAATTTAAATCAATTACTCAATACCGAACCAAAATATGGTACAACTAATTGAAATACGTCAAAACAGACGGCAGGAATACGGCAGTGGCTGAGGTACAAGAGAAATAAAAGCACATTAGCAAAGCCACAACCCCTGTTTCACATATTAACCATGCAGTACCAGAAATTTGCATCGAACCATACAGTTATACTGTCACAGAACATAGCTTAAAATCATTAACAGATGTATCAAATAAACATGGCATCAGTTTACATGGCATCAATAAAGATGGCATCAGCATTTTACCCATAAATCACGAAACTTACGTACCCAATTCTTTGTCAATCGCCACGAGGTTCACTCGTCATACATGCCATCCAAATACATCTACAAGAAATGTACACATCAAATGTTCTTTTAAACTCCGCTTCACAACATATTTGTGCATATTAAAGATAATGGAGTAATATTTACCAAGAAAGACGATAGTGTAAAGCAGTAAATCAGATCGATGCACGCACAACAACATGGAGCTCTTCTGTACAGTGAAAATGGCTTCTCTGGTAGCGCATGCATCCAGCACCAGTGAATAGTATCGCAAGAAGAGGGAGATTTCTTAAAGGGGCCACGAACATTTTTAACACAAAATAGAAACAATGTATATTTATCAAGGGGGTAATCCAGCACCAGGAAAGCGTACCTTCTATAGGGGCATCCATTGGCTAACAAGCCATCACCTGCTGTTAGCATTCCATTGACTCCCATTCATTTTGGCATCACTTTGACAGCGAATAACTTTACATCTGAGGCATTTAAAAACTCCATTTGTCCATTGTTTATTTCTAAAGAATCACGACAATGCATAAAAGGCTCCATAACCGTGTATCTTACACTATGGCCCCGTAGAAGCCGTTTTTGCATAAATAGGCTAACGATTGCGTCATAACCACGCGACTCTCGGAGAGTAAGGAGAAGCTGGCAGGCAGTCGGGGGGACGTGGAGGCATAAAGTCCGATAAAGTCAAGGGAGAAGCCCATAGAGAGTCATAAAGTTGCTCCTGCTCCTAGCTCATGGACAGCTCCTACTCACGCTCTCCGTCTCTGCAAGATTCAGAAGGGAATGATTCAGATTTCTTTTGGCATCTACTAGAAGACTTACAACTGTCAGACAGGTTGCTCACGTCACATATACGTCATCAAGCTCAGTTTGAGGCTGCGCAGTACGCTCAGCCATTAGGAAGTGAGTGCTTCTAATTGACTTCACTTTTCTCCTTTGAAGTCTATGGGGTCGCTGTGTCCATTTCTTTTACTGTCTATGATATTTATACTACTAGGCCACATGTGGAATCAAATTGTTTTAAACAAACCGTGTTTTCTTGCGAATATAGTTTTAATTTTTAGACATATTTCCTCTGTCCTCAATTTCACTGATGTCCTGTTAACTAAAAACCCTTTTAACTAACAAATGTAAGTGACTTCATACAGGAAGTGACATTAGTTTTAGAAAGAAAAAAAAAAGAAAAAATTGTGGTAAAACACTCTTGCAAAAACTATATTGATCATCATCAGCCCAGAGAGGGTCGTAAATTAATTTAGTGATCCAAAAACAGACTCGTAAGTGTCCATGGAGTTAATAAAGCATTTAGAGTTAAAATTTAAAATTCACTTTAAAATTAAGTCTGTTATAGTCTTACCTATAATAAGAATACCTATTTAAATTACATACAATATTCATGATTAAAGGCTACAGATTAAAGGTTCTGCAGAACAGAAATCACCATCATCCTTCCATCGAAAGAATGAATGACAACTCTGCAATGGTGACCTTTGACCCAGGCAATGCTAGTTCATCTGTGTTTGTTTCTGTTGACTCCTGGAATTAATTTCCTTAAGAAAGTGTGTGCTCCAGTGGGGCATGAACAGACATTCATTAATTAGCATATGTTTACTAGATGATAGTAATCAGGCCTGGAGTGAGATTGTGTTTAATGAGAAAACACAATAATCGAGGTGTTGTAATGTTTTGCCGAGTGTTTGCCAGTTTAATCAGAGCACGGGGTCTCAAAACGGCAGACGTGTCAGGGACGACATGCTAATGTAGCATTCATCATGCACAATGGAAAATTCCTAACATCTCTGCTGTTTAAAGCAATCCATTGAGTCGGAATTGTTAGTTTCGGAAGCCACTGGCATCCCAAAAAATAACAGCTTTCTTCAGAATTCAAAATTCCCTATCAAAATCTGAAGCTTTGAATTTCACCACATGTGAATAGGGGAAAAAATAACTAATAGATACCACATACTTCCCAGTTATTTATTTTATTTTATTTTTTGTATTACAAGTTTTCTGAAATGTTATGTTTGAATATTCAAATGAGGTATTTTCCAAGGAGATGGTGAAGGGTCAGAGGGTTGAGGTGGAGTCAAGGGCTCGGAGGACTGACAGGGATCCAGGGGATCCAGCCAGGACGGAGCTGGTGACTGGAAGCTCAAATGTGTATCTATGCAGCGCAGAAGGGTGGATGGATGAGTAGGGGAGCTGGAGGGGACCAGCGAAGGTGGGACTGAAGCATTGGCTGACCTTGGTAGAAGAAATTGGAGAGGGCAGATGGGCGGGGACTCTGGAGACTTTGAACTAAATGGAGCAAAAAGAGATATAGGAGATATTCTTCTATTTCGAGAGAAACTGATGAATTCACTCAAATCCAAGATAATTCATAAAGGTTTTAAAACGACAAAACACATTACTTACACGTATTTGAGAATCGGAATATCAGATAGTTGATTACTATGGTAAGTTGATGATGTTGGTAAGCGTGTTTGTGAATATTTTGAATAAAAAAGGAAAAACAAAATAAAAAATGATACATCTGTCATACAGTGTTATTTTGGCTGCGGTATGTCACGTGACAAACATGACGCGTCGCCATGGAAACAATAAGGGGAAATGTAGAATATTTATAATATCAGTTAGAATATTTTAAAATTACAGGTAAAAGGGTTCAAATAGAAACAAGTAGTGTAATTGTGTTGTAAAATGTAATCAAATGTATTGCAAGTAGTCATATCAATATTGCAACCCACGCTCATTAGAAAACGCATACCTGTGGCAACATTTCTCCAAAATTATTATGTTGCTTCTTGCACATTGTATGACACTTTAAAAGTGAAATGTCCAGTAAGTGTCGCTGAAAGTTCAGTTTAATCCAAAGCAGATGAATGTGTCACAAGTGCTATAGTTGCAGACAATCACAATGATGAAGACAAAAGTCATATTCCAAAAATATAAAGTCTTTATTTAATAAAACTAAACAGAGCATTAAAACATGAATAGAATTACATAACCACTTTTTTTTTTTTTTTGTTAACATGAGTGAGAACTGACCAGGATAAACTCAAACTCAATTTATACACCATAGGGAATCACCTGTCGGCCCAACGACGGAATCCGACGTCGTGGGCGAAGGTATGCTTGTAGGACTTTTCAGCAATTCTTTGAAGTTCACTTAATTTATGAGAATATTGTTTCAATTTTTACTTAAGCTCCGCGCTTAATTACATTTAGATCGTGTTTCCCATTAGGAACTAATCATAAGTATTAATTTAGATCTTTGCTTATTCTGGGTATTCCATACTTTCACATTTTCATTCATTAGGGACCTGGTATCGCTTAGAGTCACACTCGGGCCGGGTCGTGCACTCACATACACAAACTCCTCAGTTCTGACATTAGTCAGAGGATACAGGGTGAACTATTTACCTTTAAGTGGCCGCAGCCTGCTTGCTCATAAAAAAAGTTTAATTTAAATTAAGTTAAATTTTTATAGTCACAAAACTGCAACTTTTGAAGTCAGTCGGAAGGCCCCAGAAGATGTGCTCCATGATCCATTCAATGGGACTTCGGTATAATCTATCCTTAGCAAAGATCTGCTGTAACACCAGACTTCACTTTAATCTACCAGACATAATTATTTCAGAATAATACAGAATAAATCAATATAACATTTTTATTTGTCAGGTAAAATGTTTCATGCCAATTACAGAAGTAAACAATTTGAAGCAAATTCAGATATAATAAATAAATAACATATATTGCTCAAAGAATGAATTTAAGATTAAGAAATGCATACCTGACAGCAGGACAGACAGTGGTGTGTGAGTGTTTTTAAGACACTCACACAGCACTGCATGGGGTTCTTTGGCTACAGAATTTCTAGAGAGATATCTGAGGTTCAAGGATTATCAGATACCTTGAAAAGACACCACACAAAAAGGAGAATAGAATTCTCCTAATTTTTCAGTCTTTCTTGTAATATCACTGACTGCAGTGAAATTGAGACCATTTTACCAATCACACTGAGATATTTAAAATGATACCAAACATGAAAGGGAAAAAATATAGATTCACAAGATACATCATATGTGGTATAACGGTATTCTTAGAGTAGGGAGAGGGGGATGCATAAGCAAGGAGAGAAGTTTGGGCAAGGCAGTGTCCTATGCTTTTTCTTTGAGATCTTCTCTCCAGATTAGTGAGTAAGCTACTTGTTGCTATGGATGATGTCAACATAAATATGCCCACAGTGATTTGCTATAGGGGTGGGGTCTCTGTCAGCGATTTAATCATAGAAATTGTAGAACGAGGTATCACGTTGCCATATTCACATACAATTTATTTTAAAAATAAAAATGTTTCCATATTCAAATAAAGATTTTAAAATAAAAATGTTGCCATATTCAAACAAAGATTTAAAAAAGTAGGTGAAATATCACTTATTAAACAAGTATAAACAAGTATGTTCAGCTAATTGTCAGCCTCTGACATGTCTGCATCTCGACAAATTATGTTTTATAAACAAAGTTCAGGAGGAGCACTGTTTAATAATCTCGAGAGGATGCATACAGTATACACAGCATACTCACCTCCGCCACCCCGACTCCACACTCTCGGCTGGTTCTTATGCCCAGGGCAGTACTCTGGGCTTGGGCTAAATTCCGAGCTCGGAGCCCTTGATCCCCTTGAACAGCATAGCAAATAAGCTTATTTTACTCTATTACTCTATTCAATCATTTTTAAGTGTGAACTTGTGAAACAACTGCCACAGGAAATCAGACATTATTTTCTTTCTTTTTTTATTTATTTATTTATTAAAGATTTATTTTGGGCATTTTTGCCTTTTTATTATGATAGGACAGTGAGTAGACAGGAGGTGAAGTGTACAGCGTCTTTGGGTGGATTGGATTTTTTGTGATTTGGTCTCAGTGATTTAGGAGTTCTCTTGACTACTCCTAACTTTTCAAGGATTTAGGAGCTGGCTTTAGTTGTAAAATGTTTTGTGAAATACTATTAGAGTTACTAATAACATTTAGGAGTCCCATTAGCCCATTATTTTTAAGAGTTTCTCCTAAATTGGCAAATTAGGAGCTTGTGTTTTGTGAATACGGCCTTTTGTGAAGTGAAGTGCTGTGAAAGGCACATAAAGGTACATAATTTCAACAATTTATTGGACAATTATCAATTTGCCCACTCTAGCAAGGGCAGAACTATCTTGTCTCTGAAACACATGCTATGACTTTATTTGGTGATTTTTCCTCAGCTTTTAATATCATCCAGCCTCGTATTTAATGGTTGCTGAACTTATTAAGCTCAGCAAGTATGGGTGGGCTGTTCTGATGAAATGATTAATAATGTAATCTCCTCTCAAAATGTAGTTTATTTTGAACACTAACAGCTGGACAAGTTCCTTTCCGAGAAGATACTTGGTCAAACTTGCAGGTGACACAGCATTGGTCCTTTAGGAGGATGAGCACAATCATGGACATTCAAAGAGTTTATCTCCTGATCCTTTGTATACATCAAAATTTAAATCCTATACATCTCAGGTCTTGAACATGTTAAAAGGATAGTTCATCCCATAATTTCTCATCATTTACTGACCCTTATGTCAAACCTGTATGACTTTCTTTCTATTGTGGAGCACAAAATAATCTATTTTCATGAACGTTTTCAAAATACCTTTGACCCAATTGAACGAAAAATAAATTTTATTTCCTTTTTAATTTAAATTTATATTTCTTACCCTATTGGTACATATTTCTTGCTTTAAGCCTATTCTTATTTATTTTTTTAAATTTTTTTGGGGGGTAAAACAAAATTACATTTACAATTACAAACAATTTCATGCAACTAACCATAAAAACCAAACCCCATTAACCCTATGGTAATTATACATGTTTAATTAATATTACTCACTTAACCCTCTGGGGTCTGGGCTGTTTTTTGGGTCCTTGAGATGTTTTGACATGCCCTGACATTTGTGCTTTTTTCAGTTGCTTATAAACATATTAATGGCAAAGGTGTAAATTCACTCTATAAAGCACAAACAGGGCTACCATAATATGTGAGCCACGTGTATGTACATGTTTTCATTTTTGAGAGAATAATGTTTATGCATGGTTATTGAAAAAAATAAAAAATAAAATTTCTGAAATAAGGCCACAAAACACATAGTAAATATGTGTCAATAAGACTTTTGAATAATGGATGTCCTCGCCTAGTGTTTTTTCTTCAAAATTATGTGAAAATAGTCTTGCTTTATCGTTCACATAAAACAATACATTGATTTAAATTGATGTAAAACAGGTTTTGCTTGGAAAGCCAATATGCGAGGGGGCGTGAACGAGGAGTGGTTTACAACTTAGAACACCCACTCTGCATAATGACTCTGCATAATTAGCCATTCATTCAGGTGTGACACTGACTGAGCCACAATGCAAGGACAAAAGATATATTTAGAAGAAGACTTATATTGACCATTTAAGATTTTGCTTACATCTATCTTGTAAATATGTTTTGCCATTTTATTAAAAAGGTTACAATTACAACAATATTACAATTTCAACAATATTTCAAGTGTACTCTTTCTTTGTAAAAAAAAAAAAGATTATAGGCCTACATTTTATCTATGTATTCATTACTTTCATATTTCGCCTGACAGTAATGTTGTTTTCATGAAATATTAGGGCATATTGTTAATTTGCAGTTTAATACGTTGCTTATACAAATAGCCTACATTTTATTTCAGCATATTTCAGTCGATTTTTACTCATCTCAGTATAGCAATACAGCTTGCTGAAACATCATCATTCATTCACACACGCGATTTAAATTTAAACTGTCTTTGCCAGCTGTGGTAAACAGCGCGCATCTCTGCCGTTCATTCATTCATAAACAGAAACCCACGTGAAGAAATTCTCGTGAGAAGGAAAAAACTTACTAGTATTCCTCAGCTCGCTCCTCGATATACCCGCACTTCTGGGGGACATTTTCCATTATTATTCCTCACAGCTGCAAGACGGTGTAAACAAGTAATGATCTGAATAAACTTGTGTTTCTCGAGCTGATATGGGGGCGTTCACAGGATTGAGCGGATTGCCTCAATCATTTGCGTTTGAATAGCGTGCGCTCTCCGTGGGCGGAGTCACATTACATCTGAATCAGATGTAATTAGCTCGACTGGAATCGCTCTCTTTTAATACAGATTTCACAAGATGAGAATATTTGTTTTTTTATATAAATTACTTCATTAAAAAGAAGAGAATTCAAGCTTCATGCCTGTGTGACTGTATGCCTGTTTGACTGAGTATTCGCTGAGTTATTGTTCATTTTCGGACGCATTTCAGAATGGACTACACTGACAGAGAGAAGGCAGAACTCGCCTCGTGTTTATTTTTATTTATTTGGCAAAAAGCACAACACTTTGTTTTTATTGTGAGTATACACAAAAATAATACACATTTAACAGAATCGATTGATGTATGAAACTTGTTTTGTAAAATCAAAGTCAAAAGAGTATTTCGGGTCTCAATTCAACTCATAAGGAAAAAAGCGAGCAGATCACGCCGGCGTGATCTCCGACCTCTGAGGGTTAATTACACTGAAACAAGGACACCTTAAAATAAAGTTAATGTCTTAGCCTGCATATGCATCCTGGTTTTCTGAGGGGAACCAAATGATGTGTCTTGGTGTTGACGCCATAGTGAACAGCATCAGCATGACCAGTGTCTGATGCATCTGTAAACACATGCAAATTCATTGGCAGTCGCCGGTCCAGGATGTTACACGCGGAGCGTCATGCATATAAAAGGGTGCCTGAGTTACATGTCATCAACTCTTTTGTCTGAAGAAGATATGCAGGCAAGCATGAAGAAAGCCTGATATGGTACCTTTCAAAGTGGAACTTCAACACTGTGTCTTGGTGTTGACGCTATGGGGAACTCAATACCCACTTCACCATGCTGAATAAATGCCTGTTTCACTAAGCTGTGAATATTCACAAACAAAATGGGCATAGCACTAAGTGACTCTGCAGAACTAGGCCGGAGTCAAGACCGCGTCAACCTCAAGGTCACAATATGCACACCTTGCCCCTTGAGAGCTGAACTTGCGTGCTCTGCTCCCTAGCAGACAACAGAGAGCCCATGAGTGTCCTCGGGTGTGAAACGAGGAAGTGCATCTTCCTGAAACTCTTGCTGCTTGCTATAGTTTTGTCTCCCACACACTACAAACAATCGGCTCCTTAAGACAAAAGAGCTGACGACGGCCTGTTATATACACGGGCACTCTGCATGTGAAGACATGGACTGCCATCTGCCATTAAATTTGGCCTGTTTACACATGCTTCAGACACCAGTCATGCTGATACTGTTCCCCATAGTGTCAAAACCAAGACACAGCATTTCATTCCACTTAGAAAGGGAACCGTCTCGGTTACTAACGTAACCTCAGTTCCCTGAGAGAAGGGAACGAGTATTGCATAAGTAGCTTACACTGTGGGAAAAACTCCTTTTCTCGAGAAAATTGAAGCCAAATTTTTAAAACGCAGTGCAGCTGCACAATAGACAGCTAGCTGAGCGTCTAGCGCGCACAATAGGACCGTGTACTGATAAGCCTTCCCCTTGAAAGCAAATCTCAAAAATGGCATGTGATGGGGCGTTATCTGAATGTGAAAGTAAGCATCTTTCAGATCCAGTGAGAAAAAACAATCCCCTGGGCGAATCTGCGCAAGGATTTGTTTGGTTATCAGCATCTTGAATGGGCGCGTCATCAACGCTTTGTTCAGGTGTCTGAGATCTAGGATGGGCCTGAGACCGCCATCCTTCTTTGGAACGAGGAAGTAGTGACTGTAAAAGACTGACTCGCTCTGTGATAATGGGACTGGTTCCACAGCCCCTTTTGCTAACAGCTATTATGCCAGCCGCAGCTGGAACCAGCTTCCAGAAGAGATCAGATGTGCTCCTACAGTAGTCACTTTCAAATCCAGACTCAAAACACATCTGTTTAGCTATGCATTTACTGAATGAGCACTGTGCCACTGTTCGTCCGACTGTTTGTACTGTACTGTATTTTATTTTATTTTTCTAAACTGTTTAAATTATTCTTATTTCTTTTTATTATTTTAATTTCTTATATGTAAAGCACTTTGAATTGCCATTGTGTATGAAATGGTCAGTGGTTCCCAAACCTGTCCTGGAGTACCCCCAACTCTGCACATTTTCTTTGTCTCCCTAATCAAACACACCTGATTCAACTCATCAGCTCATTAACACAATGGCGCACACGATGGATAACTGCCTGCAGGTGCAATAGTTTGAATGTTTCGCTTTATTTTGAATTCAAAACCTCTCAAATAATTTGTTAGCGTGTACAGACTATGGTTGATATGGTTATGTTTATGTTTTTTTCCCCACTGCTTTGAATTTCGCTTGCACACGGCACTTTGCATCTCCCACACAACAGCTGTGTGACAATCGGTGAGTATATTTTATTTTATTTTTTTTATTCTGAAGCATCTAGAATTATTTACAAGCATGCAATTAATATGAATAAAGGTTTTATGTCATGAAAATTCTCTTATAAAATGGACAGTGCTCAATAATGTGGACGTTTACATGTCTACTGTTTGTTTGTCTGTCAACGCGCTGTTTTGCACATTGCAAATATGTTCCGTGCATTTACCAGGTAAAGTCAGGGTTCAGTTGAATTTATGCGTTAATATGTAACATGAATACCAAAGCACATATTTGACGTTAAATGCTTACATCAATTTTCTTGTTTGTTTTAGTGTTAAAGGGGTGGTAAAACACCTTTTTTCGAAGGTTTGATTGTGTTTGTGGGGTGCACTGTAACATGTGTTCATGCTTCATTTTTAAAAATTCACATTATTTTTCACATGATTCTACACTGCTCTGTCCCTCCTTGTAAAAACGGTCAGATGATTTCCAGGTTCTATGATTTTTTTTCCGCTATTTTCGTCTTCCGGGTTTAAAATCTTCATCGTGTCCACGACACAGGCTGTGACGTGGCAGAGCACTATAGTACTTTGATGACTCATCGGTGTCTCATAATAATTCATGACTGAGTTTTCTTATCCAATGAGAAGACACTGCCTCTTAATTATTCATGACACCACGTGGAACTTTCCAAAGACAGACATGTCAAACTGTGATATCACGTAGTAGATGAGAGATGCAATAATGGGGCGCGCGTTTGTTTTCGTGGTGCAAAAGTTCCAGTGCATCTTTCCCCACGATGCTGCCTGGGCTAGAGTCTGACTGCGGGCGGTTGGTTGGCCATCAACCACGGAGGCACGGACACATCTAAACTGTGTGTGTAGCAACCATTCAACTGGAGAATGGAGGACTTCGGCCTTGTACACCAATGCAGGTTGCGTCTAGTGATGCGTCTGTGTATGTGTCTAAAATGTAACCCTGACCGTTTTACTTGCCTTTTGTTAAATAATCACTCGTTATTAAAATTTTGATATTTCGATAATACCTCAATTGTATGGAACGTATGCTTAGTTTGTGCAAATCTCTATGTCATTGTCCATCTTTATTATGTGGGTTTAGGGGGTGCGTAGATCTCTAGGCTATGTACAGAACTTTTTTTTTTTTGTAACTTTTTTTTTTTTAAGCAGAAAATTTATTATTTTCAAATATATGCATTTATAGTGTGTATATAAACAAATATATATTTTATAATGACATAATTATTCATATGCATGTACATTTATATGTTTTAAATAGAATTATGATTACTGTAGTAGGCTAATATGTGTAGCAGGGCATTCAGTTACTTTTGAAGGGACAAAAATAAGGTGTCAGTGTATTTCATTAGACTTTAACTTTGCCAGCTATAAAAAATCTAGCATTTCCTCACGTTGTACCACTGATTTTTAGTGACAGTCGATATGCATGGGCCAACTTTGGGCTTTGACCACACCCACTCCCCTCCCTTCTCACAGCCACTACGCCCATTTAAGTTGCATTTTTCAAAAAGATTGTGAGCTAGACTTGAGCTGAAAGAGCCTTTAAAGGACGTTTCAGAATGGTATGTTTTTTTTTTTGTTTTTTTTTGTTTTTTTTACTGCAGATCTATTGTGATCGCTACTGACTATATGGCACTGTTACTTTTGTATTTTTAGAATGATTATAGCCAAATTTCTGTCGCCAGAACTATTAACCCAATACGAACACTAAGCATTTGTCACCGGGTGACGAACAGGAACTTCGACAAACTGAACGAGTTCCCCTGGGGAAGAAGTTCCGGTGTAACATCAGGCCGGTTCCGGCGGCCTGTCATGGCCGCTCATAGTGATGAGTAACAGCTGCTGTGGATAATCAAGCAGCTATTGGAGCGCGTGTTGGGAACGGGGGATTTAAAAGCGGCGTTTTGAAGAGGAGATAGAAAAAAAGCGGAGGGGCAGAATGGAGGCAGCGGGCGGCTGCGGCCGAGGCCGAGGAGGGCGGAGGAGAGGAAAGAGGCAAAAGCGACGAGGCAGCAACAGAAGCAGAGACGGGAAAGATAAAGCGCAGGCAAGCAGAGCGGTCCTGATCAAAGTTGAAGTTACGAGAAGAGGAGAGGCAGAGGCGGCGGGACAGCAGCAGAAGAAAAGACGGTTGGCGAGAGAGAGAGAGAGAGAGAGAGAGAGAGAGAGAGAGAGAAACGAGTGGTGCTCTGAATTACTGATTGATGGTCGAACTTGGCATTTCCCTTTTGAAAGCATCATCATAGTGGAGCTGCCGGTCCCGACGAGCTGAAGTGAAGGTACACTTTTCACTGTTAAGCGGTGTGTCATTGCAGTGTCTGACGATTGAAGTGAGCACGTGTGAATATTTAAAGTGGTTTGATGCATGCACGAGTATGGGAAGATTTGATGTTACCAGCACTCTGAAGGCTCAGTCGGAGATCGTCTAGTCTGGTGGAGCACCAAGAACTAATGGGAACATAGAGAAACTGCTATCCGCCACTGCATTCTGCCATCGCTGCCCTGTGGTAAGAAAACTCAGTTGTTAACTGCTGGATTCTGTACTCACCACTGTTGTTCTGTGAACATAGAGAACCTGTTATCCGCCACTGCATTCCGCCATCGCTGCCTTGTGGTAAGAAAACTCAGTTGTTAACTGCTGGATTCTGTAATCACCATTGTTGTTCTATGAACAGAGAGAACCCGTTATCCGCCGCTGCATTCAGTCATTGCTGCCCTGTGGTAAGAAGACTCAGTTATTAACTGCTGGATTCTGTACTCACCACTGTTGTTCTGTGAACATAGAGAACCCGTTATCTGCCGCTGCATTCAGTCATTGCTGCCCTGTGGTAAGAAGACTCAGTTATTAACTGCTGGATTCTGTAATCACCATTGTTCTGTGAACAGAGAGAACCTGTTATTCGCTGCTGCAATCCGACTGCTGCTGACCTGCGAAAGAAAGGTGACACTCAGTTATCTGATGCTGTCCTGTGAAAAGAGAAAGCCCACTGTCTGCTATGAACAGAAGTCCCGTTATCCACCGCTGAACTGTTGGACTTTGTCCCCCCCACACTGTTGTTCAGTAAAAAGAGATGATCAACTGGCGGCTGACCTCGAGCCTTTCTCCACTGAAGCCCCGTCCCAACGAGTGGCCCCTATGAAGAGTTCTGTGGCAGTGACATTCCTTTAAAGTGATTTTATATTCAATAAAAATAATTAAGTTTGTATATCACGTCGTTGTCTGGCCTGTGGTGTGTTTTGGTGTAGCTCCTCCGGAGTGGTGGTTGTCCTCGGCCCTAGACAGCGGTGACACATTGGCTTAACAACAATAGCCAAATCAAACACAAAACCATGTTTAGCATGCCTGTAGACCCTTGTGAAAAAAAAGTGCACTTAAGTGTACTTTTATAAAGTGTACTTATTACATAAATAATATATTTTAAATATATACACTTAAATGTGAATTAAATGCCATCTTTTCGGTGCACTTAATGCACATTAAGTGTAATTAATTTCAAATATATCATATTAAGTTGAAATAAAATGTAATAAGTTGCCATTAAGAGTGATTTTTTGGAACAACTTAATTGGTACTTTATTACAACTTTATATATACTTTCATAATTGCTTCTAGTGTTTTTAAAATATACTTAAAGTTCACTACAAAATGTAATGACACGCAATTAATGTGATTTAAAATATACTTTAATGTCAGTTAACAATACACTTAAGTGTGAATTAAATGCAATGTTTTCGACACACAGAATGCACATTAAGTGCAATTAATTTAAAATATATCACATTAAGTTGAAATAAAATGCAATAAGTTGCCATTAAGAGTGATTTTTTAGAACAACTTAATTGGTATTTTAATACAACTTTATATCTACTTTCATAATTGCTTCTAATATCGTCAAAATATAGTTAAAGTGCACTACACAATATAATGACACGCAATTAATGTGATTTAAAATATACTTTAATGTCAGTTAACAATACACTTAAGTGTGAATTAAATGCAATGTTACAATCAACAAAACTAAATGTAAAACCCTCTAAATTTACTGACAAAATAATCTCTAAAAGAAGTACATAAAAACCTTTCTGTTGATGCACAAGAAAACCCCAAGAAACACTATGCATAAACACAAACAGTTTTGGAAAGAGACCTTTGGGTAATGCTTTACGAAAATATATTAGTTACCTATAGGGTTGGGTATCGGTTGGGTTTTATCCGATACCAGTACCTACTCGGTATTTTTCAAATGGTTCCGGTGCTTAAACGGTTCTTGAAACGGTACTTAACAAAACTAAACCGCACACACTTTATCAAAAAAATAATACCTCTGTGTGTGTGTGTGTGTGTGTGTGTTTGATTTTCTGAAAAAGATTTTCTGATTTCTGATTAAATGAAAAATTGTGCCGTTTAAAAGGCTACTGATGTAGCCGAAAACACTTGAGTTAACATCAAAATTTTGTCTTCTCATATTATGACTTTTACAAAACAGAGAAATAACTGACACTGAGCAGAAATATTTAACACGCACAGTATAGCCTCATATAAATATACTTGATATTGATATACTTCATACTTGATATGCAAGATTTGCAGTTGGCATTAAAATATTAGACTTATCCGAAGAGGAACACTGGCAGCTGAACTTGAACTTTAGTCAAGTGTGTCAGAGGTTTTGGGTTCTAATCCGCATTCGTAGGTTTTTTTTTTTTTTTTTTTTACGATTATGCTGATCAGTGGTTGTATATCAAGCAGGGACACTTTGTGTCCATTATATTTTGTGATTTCACCAGAATGAATAGATAGGCGTCGTCTAGGGCTTAAAGGGATACTCCACTTTAAAATGAAAATTCTGTCATCATATACTCACCCTCATGTTGTTTCAAACCTGTATGAATTTCTTTCTTCTGCTGAACAGAAAGGAAGATATTTAGAATAATATCAGTAACCAGACAGTTTCTGGTCTCATTGACTTTCATAGGCTAGTAGGAAAAAAAAAATACTATGGAAGTAAATGAGACCAGAAACTGTCTGGTTACTGATATTATTCTAAATATCTTCCTTTCTGTTCAGCAGAAGAAAGAAATTCATAAAGAATTGAAACAACATGAGGGTGAGTATATGATGACAGAATTTTCATTTTAAAGTGGAGTATCCCTTTAAATCAAACTTCATTCACGCACATATGAAACCCTTGCATACACATAGGCCTACTAAGTAGTCATACATGTATACTGCTGAATGCTCAAACTAATATGAAATGCTCAACATCACATCTAAAGTCGCTCACGCACAAACACGCAAACTCTACACACACGAGACGCGCGGAACTCTCCGCGCATACTCATCTGAGACGCGAGCACACACACACACACACACACACACACAAACTCTCCGCGCACATAATCATATAGACGGCGCCTCATAAATAGATCGATCTCCGCAACGAAGCGCGCGTCCGAGTGACAGTGCGGTGGGCGCGAGCCACAAGAGAAAACACTGTATCCGCTCCACTGATCGCAGCGGCAACGAGCACTTTGATCACTTGATTTAAAAAACGCATTTCAGCGCTAGATCGCCTCTTATTTAACAAACGAACTAAATTAATGCTCGCTCTGCTGGTTTACTGGAGATGTTTTATTATTGGATCATTCGTGCCGCGAGATGTTTTATAGGGGGCGGTAAAAAACGTCAGGCACCGAAATCAGGCACCGAAAGTTTCGTTCTTATTCGGTCTGGTTACTACCGTTTACGTCGGAACCGGTTCCCCATTGGAACCGGGTCTCGGTACCCAACCCTAGTTACCTACTTCAGTTAACATGAACTAAGAATGAATAATACTTTAAGCATTTATTAGTCTAAGTAAGATAATATTAGTCTTGGTTAGATCATGTTGGCTAAAAAATAAACTAATATTAACAAATGAGACCTAATTAAAAGTTACCGAACCTTGTTATTTAGCTCTTAAAGGTCCCGTATTATGCCCCTTTTCACAAGATGTAAAATAAGTCTCTGATGTCCCCAGAGTGTGTATGTGAAGTTTCAGCTCAAAATACCCAACAGATCATTTTTTACAGCATGTTTAAATTGTCATTTTTTGGGGCTCAGAAAAATGCGCCGTTTTAGTGTGTGCCCTTTAAATGCAAATAAGCTGCTGCTGGACGACCCAGGGGGCGGAGATTCATGAGCTCACGCTCAGTCTTTCAGTACAATTTCATCTCACGGAATGATGATAATATCAGAAACTCTCAGTAACAGTGTTTATTTCGAGTCGGACAATAATGCCTACAGAGTCAGAGTGCTGTATAGAGATGCCACAGGTATAGTTTAGTAATATAATTACGGTTATAACGTATTTGTCATCTGCTTGTATGTATCCATTATTTATTAATAGCCTACAAGTCTGCTGTCTGAATGATGATCAAACATATACTGATGAGTTTAATAAAGTTTATTGTACATCACACAAAAGATGTCAGTTTTACTTCAGAAAATCACCGTAAGAGCTGAGTAAACACAGTAAGTTATAAGAAGTGCAAGTACATAAACGAATTTCGGTAGAGTTGAGGGAGCATTCCTGTGGGCGGAGGTTAGTCAAAAAACGGTTCTACTGACGTCATTAAAGGAGGAAGTAGAGGGATGTAGTCCAAACGGGCCGTTCGATGTAGACGACTTCTGTTAAATAAAATATCTCGCTTGGCATTGAACTTTGAGCTTTATAATTTTACAGATATTATTTATGCTCTAACAGCAACATTACACACTAACTAAAGTATGAAACATGGGATCACGAAGAACGGGACCTTTAAAGGGATGTTCAGCAGAAGTAAGAAATTCATACAGGTTTGAAACAACATGAGGGTGAGTATATGATGACAGAATTTTCATTTTAAAGTGGAGTATCCCTTTAAACCTTTACCAGCACCAACATTAAACAGGACCAAATGCTTACTCCAGCATTACAGTGAATCTAAGTTTGTCTAAAAAAAAAAAAAAAACACACACACACACACAAAAAAGAAAACACTGAAGAACTCCAAAAGCACAAAAACCAAAATGATTTGTCACCCAATTTTTTAAGTTGTTGGAAAGTGCTGTTTATGTCAATGTCCCAGATGCTCTCCAGAGTATATGTGAATGTAAATGTTTCAAAGATGCAGGAAAGTCAGAAAAAATGCCTTGAGGAAAAAAAACAAAAAAACAGAAAATTTGTTTATAATACAGATCCAGTCCATTATTATATTTGGCTCAATTGAATGAAAGAGATAGATATACAGTTGCGCTTCAAAGTTGATATACACCTTGCAGTATCTGCAAAATGTTAACAATTTTATCAATAATAGGGATCACAAAAATGTATACGTTTTATCTTTATTTAGTACTACCCTGATGAAGCAGTTTATTCTGCAAGGTGTATGTAAACTTTTGACTGTTAACTGTTGATGAATGTGTGATGTGATTGATTACCTCAGTCATCAGGGCCACATCGTAGTAGAAAGCTGGGCAAGGTTCCTTCTATTTCCCACAAACACCAGGATTCCACTGACTACACCATCTTTACTGACACTGGGCTTAAAGTGATTAAAAATAGAGAACCTTTTTATTGCTACTTTACAGGGAATTAAGCATAACTTTATCAATTAAACAAATATAGATATATGACCCATGCAAACCCAGGACCAATGCAAATTAAGAAAGGTATTCTTACATTTTAAGCTTGCCCCACATAGCTATCTTCATGAAGGATGTTCCTGTTCCTGTATTTACCACGGTTGACACAGCAATGCTGCAAGCCTTCTTCCTTTGGTTAGTTACCTATAAAATATATGATGATTATAGGGCAGGTGTAAATCCACAGGTGGGAATTTATTACTTGCACATGCAAAAGATTCAAAACATTTAAAAGCTATAGGGATAGTTAGTGACTTGAAAGTAGTGTTTTAGCTTGATCAGGATGTGCTGTCATTATAAATCTTGTAACATCACCTCATCAATACAGGTCTGTGATTCCACACCGCTTGCACTGTATCTCCAATAACAAATATGAACTGATCCTGCAAAATGAATGTTTAAATCCAGATAAACACAAAAATATTACATATTCCACAACAAATAGTAATTGAACAACTCTTTAAATACAAAATGAAATTGAACACATTACAAGCATTTTTTTCTAGAGGTGGGTAATATATTAAATATTTATGATGGTTATAAGATTGATTATTTGTATTAAATGTATATAAACGTCTTCGAGTGTTACGATATTGGATCAGCATTCAGCAAATGTTTAGTAGCTTGTTTAAAATAATTTAAAAAGTCGGTTTAGTTTTAAAAAAAAAATAGCAACCAAATTCCTCGAACACGACCACACACGCCTTCCTCACATTACAATGTAAGACATTATTAGAATGCAATCATATATAAATTATTGAAAACTTGATTAATTCACCTCCAGAGTCTATTGAGTTTATAATATCTGCGATTAAAATGCACTCAGCAACTGACGTTGCGGTGAAAAAAAAATTACCTAAAGAAAGCATCAATATATACTTACTTGACTGATTATTTGCAGCATAACGTCTCATCTGCAAACAAACATCCAAACGTGGTGCTCCTTTTGTTCGGCTAGCTTCAGTATCATCACGCATCGCAAACGGATCGCAAAACATAGCGCATTTTTCAAACTCTAGTGAAGTATAGCGTCATAATGACATAGTATTTCTCGCGCATGCGCATTAAACAACATATTCATATATCATGCATGGTTAAATGTTATTTCAGCTTTTCTGTTTAAGTTGTTCTAACTCATTGTGTTGTTAAACTCTGTAAGTTCACAAAACTTTACTCATTAACCTAACTAAAAGTCAATCTTTTTTTTCAATGTAGTCTACTGTGATTCAAATTAAATGTATTTTAACTGAATTTAAATGCACATTCATTTTGTTTACATTTGTTTAACTTTTGCTCCAAAATTAATACAATTTTAAATGTGTGTTTAATTGACTTAGAACAACATAATGATATTGAAAGTATTATGTTCACAGATGTAAAGTAGCTACAACACATTACTATTAGACTCCTCTCATATATCACATTTTATTTTCAAATATTATGTAGAAAGCTGACACTAGTTGAGTTCATAGAGCAAGGGCTGGTGATAAAAATGTCAACAATAAGTTGTACTGGATTATACTGTATAAGCAGATGTATTGGAAAAATACATTTCAACTGCATAATGCACACAGTATATATTATAGACAAAACACATTTAAAATACATTAACAAATTAATTTTGGACAACACACTTGAGTTGGAATTAAAATCAATTATTGTCCATGTTTTCCATTAAAACTGTTATTTTATATATTAGTCAATACATCAAAATAAATTCCCTTTAATAACTTTAACTTTAATAAATTTAAAACACTATAAATCATAATTATTTAAAATGTATGTTTAAGTAAAACTTAACAGACATTACAAAGTGCATTTTTTAAAACATGCACTTAAGTGTGTTTATAAATATTGTCATGAAAGTGTTCTTTCTTTAAATAACATTTAATTAGACATTATTAAAAAGTGCATTTGTAAAAAGTGCACTTAAGTGTGTTTATAAAAATTATGATGAAAGTGTTCTTTCTTTAAGTTAAGCTTAATTAGACATTATTACAAAGTGCATTTTTAAAAAGTGTACTTAAGTGTGTTAAGAAATATTGTGATGAAAGTGTACTTACTTTAAATTGACCTTAATTAGATATTATTACAAAGTGCATTCGTAAAAAGTGCACTTAAGTGTGTTTATAAATATTGTGATGAAAGTGTAATTACTTTAAGTTAAACTTAATTAGATATTATTACATAGTGCATTCGTAAAAAGTGCACTTAAGTGTTTATAAATATTATGATAAAAGTGTACTTTCTTTAAGTAAAACTTAATTAGACATTATTACAAAGTGCATTTTTAAAAAGTGTATTTAAGTGTGTTAAGAAATATTGTGATGAAAGTGTACTTACTTTAAATTAGACTTAATTAGATATTATTACAAAGTGCATTTGTAAAAATTGTACTTAAGTGTGTTTATAAATATTGTGATGAAAGTGTACTTTCTTTAAGTTAAGCTTAATTAGACATTATTACAAAGTGCATTTTTTTAATTGCACTTAGGTGTGTTTATAAATATTGTGATGAAAGTGTACTTACTTTAAGTTAAACTTAATTAGATATTATTACAAAGTGCATTTGTAAAAAGTGCACTTAAGTGTGTTAATAAATATTGTCATTAAAGTGTATTCCCTTTAAGTACACTTAAGTGGTCTTTAATTTAAATTTTATTATATTATCTGCAAGTGCACTTTTCAAAAAGTATACTTTGATTATTTTAAGCACACAGAAAGTATGGTTTCAATACAATTAAGCACACTTCTTTTTCACAAGGGGATAAACAAGCATGTAGCTAAACAATACATAAAATCTATAATCAAAGAATAATTTACACTGATCACATAAACGACAACAACCACAAACATTCCAAGTTCGATGCGCTGGTGATATTATCAGAAGTTTGAATGTGTTTGTCGGATAAGTATGAATTAGCATTTAACAAACTGGTTTGTGGAGCCAAACAGCGTTGTCCTTCGTTTACTTCCTTGCTATAACGTACAATTAACAATACAAACTATTACAGGAAAACACATCAATGAAAAAATCACACTTACAGGTTGTGGCTCGTAAACAACAGCTTCTGTTTTTAAAGTTGGAACTGCTCCATCTTTCAGGACAAGCCGTTGTGCAAATCCTGCATTGAACTCGCGTAGATTGAGGAAGCTCAGCGCGACATTTGGATTATAATTGTGAGGGACCGAGTTAAAAATAAATTGTAACCATTGCTCCCTAACTCCACCGTCCTTAGGAAGATTGAACAAAGTGGACCTGCAATCTGGGTGAAAATAACAGCGTTTCGACGGCATGGCGACAACGACACTCTACTACCACAACAACTCTTCTCCAAAGCAACATAAAATGGCGTCGCCCCCTTTATTTATTGTGTTCCCAGAGGAGGGGTTTATGTAAATGTTATGTAAACATCGCCTAGAGTTTTTTCTTCAAAATGATGTGAAAATCATCCTGCCTAATCATTCACATAAAACAATACATTGATTTTAGTTTTGTGAAACACTTTTAGTTTGAAAAGCCAATATGCGGATGGGGCGTAAACGCTCCAACAGCATCATGCATATTTAGTAGTTCACACCTGGTGAGACAATGTCCCTGCATACTTAATGAGCCATTCATTCAGGTGTGTCACCTATAGCAAACTTAAATATACAAGCTTCATAAAAATGATCATTCTAGGAAATTTTCAGATGGCAATTAGAGGCTTTTGCATCTGAACTCTTCATATACACACACACACATATATATATATATGCATGTACTTACATACTTTATAATCTTTTCAAAACTAGTCAACGTCTTTCAAAACTAAAGTATACATTTTATCATACGTATTTCAAGGTAAAGGATTCATAAGTTAGTTGATGACTTTATTTTTGACAAAACACATACAGTATATATTCCTATTTGAAAATCGATCATATTTTGTAAAATTACATTTATATTTGCATTTATGTCAAAACCTAGACACTTTTAAACATAAAAAGGACATTTATTAATATGTATTCGTGTCAAAATGACAAATAAACAGATTTTCCTATTCAATTTTGCATGGAAACGCTTCCAAGACGCTTGCGTGTCGCGTGAAAAATAGGCGTCGGTTCTATTTCTAGCATGCACACGTTTTCCACGCGGCTCGTGCCGCGCCTGAGACGCGCGTCTCACACAGGCAGTGTGCAAACTGTTTACATGGGAGCCGAAATAAAAACGGACACGCCACGCAGCTGAGACGCTTACGCCACGCATCCAGTGTTTCACCGGCCTTATCCAGCGGATGTGGGCGTTTCACAGGTTTGTATGGATCGCCTCACATTTGCGTTTGAATAGCGCGGTCTCTGTAGGCGGAGTCACATTAAAACTTAATTAGCTGAGATGAGAACGACTGACATCTCTCTCTTTACATACATATTATATAAACTGTGAATATTTGTTTTTTATAAAAATTACTTCATTTAAAAGAAGAGAATTCAAGCTTCATGCCTGTGTGTCTGTATGCCTGTTTGACTGAGTATTCGCTGAGTTACAGTTCATTTTCGGACGCGTTTCAGAATTGACTTCACTGACGGAGAGTAGGCAGAACTCGCATCATGTTTATTTTTCTTTATTTGGCGCAAAAGCACAACCCTTTGTTTTTATTATGAGCATACACAAAAAAATACACACTAAACAGGATCGATTGATGTATAACACAAGCATATAAGATAAAAATTAATGTTTTTTTTATTTTATTTTTTTTGCACTCATACGGAAAAAAACGAGCCTATCGCCGACCCAGGGGGTTAAGCTGCTCTTCGCTATATTGTGGCTCGTAAAGATAGCCACAAACATCTGATTCGAGCATCAGACATTCGAAATCCTCTTCTTCCATATCATATTGAGTACCTTCCGCCATTGTCGTAACTTCACATCTTGCTCCACAGTGCCTGTTAGCTTAGCTTCCAAACAAGATGGCGGATATTGCTTTTAGTTTCTGCAAGTAAAATCCCACCCACTGATCTGTAATAGGTCTGTAGCGTGAGTGGGTCCCACCCCCTGGAAAAATGAGGAACGAGTGTTTGTAGTCTCAACCCCCCTACTGAGATATGGGACTTCCTGCTTAGAATGACGCAAAATGACAATTTTTACATCATTATATGCAGGAACTGCAACACCGAAATACGTATTTCTCCCATCTCAGGGGAAAATGAGGGAATAATGCACGACCATTCAAAAATATGACTGGGTTTTTCTAATGATACAAAGCTTAATACAAATGGGAGAAGTGTCCCTTTAATCCGGAGGACAGCGAAGTGGAAACTTGCTGAAGGAGATTAAATCTGATTCTATGGCGAAAATGGGGGCTTATATAGCTATAAGCCACGTCCATTCCGGCGGGCTCTGAATTGCATGGGTGCGAAGCGGCCTGATTGGTTTGCGCACATGAGCCGCCTTGCCATAGGTGCATGCAGTTGCTGCAGCACAGCCAATGACTGCGCTAGACGCTGTCCCTTGTGTGCTTGAGTGTTGCATGGCACACACATGTGCTTGGTGAGGCGCCTCTGCTTGCTCTTGCATGTGCTGGAGAGGCAGACCTTGCAGTGCTGCCTGGTCTTGCTGCCCTGGGAAGTGGTCTGAGGGACTTCGAATGGAAATGCCTGGCTGTAAGGCGCAGAGAAGTGTCTAAGGCAGGACGCCCTCCTTTGGTTGTACACCGCAATGTGCTGTACTCCTCCAGCAGCCCTCTCATCAGGTTCGTCCTGAATTGCAGGGAGGTGATTTCCTTTCCTACTCATAGTAGAGCACATCAATAGGGAGAGAGGAGAATAGAATAGTATGTGACAGTCAAGTCAAGTGTATTTGTATAGCGCTTTTCACAATACAGATTGTATCAAAGCAGCTTCACAGTATTAAATTAAAATAATACAACAAGGTTTGTTTCTAATGGAATTTATTGATTGATAGAATTAAAATTAAATATCCCCAACTGAGCAAGCCAAAGGCAACAGTGGCAAGGAACCGAAAAACTCCATCAAGTGACCTAATGGAGAAAAAAAAACCTTCGGAGAACCCAGGCTCAGTCGGGGGCCAGTTCTCCTCTGGCGTTTATGAACTAGAGACCGGATTTAACTGTCAGATTAAAAATATTATATGAATGCCTGGCTGAAGAGATGCGTCTTTAATCTAGTTTTAAACTGGGAGAGCGAGTCTGAGCAACGAACAGTATCAGGAAGGCTATTCCAGAGTTTTGGAGCTAAATGTGAAAATGCTCTCCCTCCTTTGGTGGATCTGGATATCCTAGGTATGACCAAACGCCTCGAATTAAGTGATCTTAAAGAGCGCGATGGATTGTAGGGCGATAGAAGATCCGTTAAATAGACTGGAGCTAAGCCGTTTAGGGCTTTATAAGTCAGTAGCAATACCTTGTAGTTAATACGGGACTTTATAGGTAACCAATGTAGTGATATTAAAATCGGCGTTATATGATCATATTTTCTTGATCTAGTAAGAACTCTAGCGGCTGCATTTTGGACTAACTGTAGCTTGTTTATTGAGGATGCAGGACAACCAGCTAATAAAGCATTACAGTAATCTAGTCTCGAGGTCATGAATGCATGAACTAACTTTTCTGCATCAGAAACTGATAGCATATTACGTAGCTTAGCAATGTTTCTAAGGTGGAAGAATGCTGTTTTTGTAACACATGAAATATGATTTTCAAAAGACAGGTTGCAATCTAATATAACACCCAGGTCTTTTACTGTAGAGGATAAAGTAACAGGGCATCTTACTATGTTAAAATTGTATTGTGAGAGGTTTTGTGGGTGGTTTTTTGAACCGATAAGTAGTACCTCTGTCTTGTCTGGATTTAATAAAAGAAAATTACGCGTCATCCAATCTTTTATATCTTTAACACACTCTGTCAGTTTGGATAATTTAGCGTTTTCATCCGGCCGTGATGAAATATAGATTTGAGTGTCATCAGCATAACAATGGAAACTAATTCCATGTTTCCTTATAATAATTCCAACTGGCAACATATATATTGAGAATAATAGAGGGCCTAACACAGATCCTTGCGGCACTCCATAGTTTACTGGGGTTATGATCGATTTTTCTCCATTTAAATAGACAAAATGATAGCGGTCAGATAAGTATGATCTGAACCATCTTAATGCTTGTCCTTGAACACCAGTATAATTTTGTAGTCGATCTAAGAGTATTGTGTGATCTATAGTATTGAACGCAGCACTAAGATCAAGTAAAACTAATATTGAGATACAGCCTTGGTCAGAAGCTAAAAGTAAATAATTTGTGATTTTAACAAGCGCAGTTTCAGTGCTATGGTGCGGCCTAAAACCAGACTGAAACTTTTCATAGATGTCATTTTCGTGCAAGAAAGAGCCCAGTTGAGCGGACACCACTTTTTCTAATATTTTAGACATAAATAGAAGATTTGAAATGGGTCTATAATTTGCTAGGTTATTATGATCTAATTGTGGTTTCTAAATGAGTGGTTTTATAACCAATTTAAATGTTCTTGGAACATGACCTAAAGATAAAGATGAGTTAATAATATTGAGGAGAGGCTCTTCCACTATAGGTAACACTTCTTTCAGTAGTTTAGTTGGTATAGGATCTAATAAACATGTTGTTGTTTTAGATGAAGTGATACGTTTATTTAACTCTTTTTGTTCTATAGTTGTAAAGCACTGTAATTGTTCTTGTGGGGTGATAATTGAGGCTGAATTATAAGGCGCGATTGAAGATTGAACGTTTACAATTGTGGTTCTGATGCTTTCTATTTTCTCAGTGAAGAAGTTCATGAAATCATTACTACTAAACTGTAACAGGATATTTTGTTCCGGTGACGCTTGTTTATTTGTTAGTCTAGCCACGGTGTTAAATAAAAACCTTGGATTGTTTTGGTTATTTTTTATTAGTTTGCGGAGATGCTCAGCCCTGGCCGCTTTTAGGGCCTTTTTATAACCATACTGTCTTTCCACGCGATTCTAAAGACCTCTAAATTAGTTTGTTTCCATTTACGCTCTAAATTCCGGGTTTCTCTCTTTAGAACATGCGTAGTATTGTTGTACCATGGTGCTTTAATTTTCTCTCTCACCTTTTTTAATTTAACGGGTGCAACAATATCCAATGTTCTGGAGAGAATGGTGCTCATAGTGCTAGTTAGTTCTTCTAGTTCATCTGTTTGTTTGGGTTCAGGCAGCAGCGGAGACAGATCGGATAAACAATTTGAGAAATTATCTATGGTAGATGGGAGGATTGTTCTGCCTGGTCGATAACGCGGCGCAGCATGACATATTACAGCAGTACGTAATATGCAAGTTACCATGTAATGGTCAGTGACATCATCACTTTGCGGTATAATATCTATATCGGTTGGATCGGTTCCATATGATATAATTAAATCGAGTGTATGATTAAGACGATGAGTGGGACCAGTGACGTTTTGCTTGACCCCAAAGGAGTTTAATAAATCTGTAAACGCAGTCCCTAACGCATCATTTGAACTATCTACGTGTATGTTAAAATCTCCAACAATTAATGCTTTATCGACATTGACCAATAGATCTGAGAGAAAATCTGCAAACTCTTTTAGGAAATTAGCGTAAGGCCCTGGCGGTCTATATACGGTAGCCAAAGATAAAGATAATAGGGATTTTTTTCTTACATCTGAGAGCGTAACATTTAGTACAAGTACTTCAAACGAATTAAACTTGTCACCTGTTTTCAAAACCCCCTATGATGCCCAAAAAAAGGAGGACCGTGACGTCGCCCGGTATGGCGCAGCCGGGGCCCCACCCTGGAGCCAGGCCCGGGGTTGGGGCTCGTATGCGAGCGCCTGGTGGTCGGGCCTCCCCCCATGGGGTCCGGCCGGGCTCAGCCCGAAGGAGTGACGTGGGGCCACCCTCCCGTGGACCCACCACCTGCAGGAGGGACCGTAAGGGGCCGGTGCTAAGTGGATCGGGCGGCAGTCGAAGGCGGGAGCCTAGACAACCCGATCCCTGGACGTGGAATCTAGCTCTAGGGACATGGAATGTCACCTCTCTGGCGGGGAAGGAGCCTGAGCTTGTGCGTGAGGTTCAGAGATTCCGACTAGAGATAGTTGGGATCACCTCCACGCACGGCTTGGGCTCTGGAACCACACTCCTCGAGAGAGGATGGACTCTTCACCACTCTGGAGTTGCCCATGGTGAGAGGCGGCGGGCTGGTGTGGGTTTGCTTATAGCTCCCCAGCTCAGCCGCCATGTGTTGGAGTTCACCCCGGTGAACGAGAGGGTCGCTTCCCTACGCCTTCGGGTCGGGGATAGGTCTCTCACTGTCGTTTGTGCTTACGGGCCGAACGGCAGTGCAGAGTACCCGGCCTTCTTGGAGTCTCTGGGAGGGGTGCTGGAAAGTGCTCCGACTGGGGACTCCATCGTTTTACTGGGGGACTTCAACGCCCACGTGGGCAGCGACAGTGACACCTGGAGGGGCGTGATTGGGAGGAACGGCCCCCCTGATCTGAACCCGAGTGGTGTTCTGTTATTGGACTTCTGTGCTAGTTACAGCTTGTCCATAACGAACACCATGTTCAAGCATAAGGGTGTCCATCAGTGCACATGGCACCAGGACACCCTAGGCCGGAGGTCGATGATCGACTTTGTGGTCGTTTCATCCGACCTCCGGCCGTATGTCTTGGACACTCGGGCGAAGAGAGGGGCGGAGCTGTCAACTGATCACCACCTGGTGGTGAGTTGGATCCGATGGCGGGGGAGGAAGCTGGACAGACTCGGCAGACCCAAACGTACTGTGAGGGTCTGTTGGGAACGTTTGGCCGAATCTCCTGTCAGAGAGATCTTCAACTCCCACCTCCGGCAGAGCTTCGACCAGATCCCGAGGGAGTCTGGAGATATTGAGTCCGAGTGGACCATGTTCTCCACCTCCATTGTCAACGCGGCCACTCGGAGCTGTGGCCGTAAGGTCTCCGGTGCCTGTCGAGGCGGCAATCCCCGAACCCGGTGGTGGACACCGGAAGTAAGGGATGCCGTCAAGCTGAAGAAGGAGTCCTATCGGGCCTGGCTGGCTTGTGGGACTCCTGAGGCAGCTGATGGGTACCGACGGGCCAAGCGGACTGCAGCCCGGGTGGTTGTGGAGGCAAAAACTCGGGCCTGGGAGGAGTTCGGTGAGGCCATGGAGAAGGACTATCGGTCGGCCTCGAAGAGATTCTGGCAAACCGTCCGGCGCCTCAGGAGGGGGAAGCAGTGCCCTACCAACGCTGTTTACAGTGGAGGTGGGCAGCTGTTGACCTCGACTGGGGATATCACCGGACGGTGGAAGGAATACTTCGAGGATCTCCTCAATCCCGCCGTCACGTCTTCCATTGAGGAAGCAGAGGCTGAGGGCTCGGAGGCGGACTCATCCATCACCCAAGCTGAAGTCACCGAGGTAGTCAAGAAACTCCTCGGTGGCAAGGCACCGGGGGTGGATGAGATCCGCCCTGAGTACCTCAAGTCTCTGGATGTTGTGGGGCTGTCTTGGCTGACACGCCTCTGCAACATCGCGTGGCGGTTGGGGACAGTACCTTTGGACTGGCAGACCGGGGTGGTGGTCCCTCTTTTCAAGAAGGGGGATCGGAGGGTGTGCTCAAACTATAGGGGGATCACACTTCTCAGCCTCCCTGGGAAAGTCTATGCCAGGGTACTGGAGAGGAGAATCCGGCCGATAGTAGAACCTCGGATTCAGGAGGAACAGTGTGGTTTTCGTCCCGGTCGTGGAACACTGGACCAGCTCTATACCCTCTACAGGGTGCTGGAGGGCTCATGGGAGTTTGCCCAACCAATCTACATGTGCTTTGTGGATTTGGAGAAGGCATTCGACTGTGTCCCTCGCGGCGGCCTGTGGAGGGTGCTCCGGGAGTATGGGGTCCGGGGCCCTTTGCTAAGGGCTATCCGGTCCCTGTACGACCGGAGCAGGAGCTTGGTTCGTATTGCCAGCAGTAAGTCAGACTTGTTCCCGGTGCGTGTTGGACTCCGGCAGGGCTGCCCTTTGTCGCCGGTTCTGTTCATAATTTTTATGGACAGAATTTCTAGGCGCAGCCAGGGGCCGGAGGGGGTCGGGTTTGGGGACCACACGATTTCATCTCTGCTCTTTGCGGATGATGTTGTCGTGTTGGCCTCATCAGACCAGGACCTCCAGCATGCACTGGGACGGTTTGCAGCCGAGTGTGAAGCGGCTGGGATGAAAATCAGCACCTCCAAGTCCGAGGCCATGGTTCTCAGTCGGAAAAGGGTGGCTTGCTCGCTTCAGGTTGGTGGAGAGCTCCTGCCTCATGTGGAGGAGTTCAAGTATCTTGGGGTCTTGTTCACGAGTGAGGGAAGGATGGAACGGGAGATTGACAGGCGGATCGGTGCAGCTTCTGCAGTAATGCGGTCCCTGTACCGGTCTGTCGTGGTGAAGAAGGAGCTGAGCCGCAAGGCGAAGCTCTCGATTTACCAGTCAATCTACGTTCCTACTCTCACCTATGGTCATGAGCTGTGGGTCATGACCGAAAGGACAAGATCCCGGATACAAGCGGCCGAAATGAGCTTTCTCCGCAGGGTGGCTGGGCGATCCCTTAGAGATAGGGTGAGAAGCTCGGTCACTCGGGAGGAGCTCAGATTAGAGCCGCTGCTCCTCCACATCGAGAGGGGTCAGTTGAGGTGGCTCGGGCATCTTTTCCGGATGCCTCCTGGACGCCTTCCCGGGAAGGTGTTCCGGGCATGTCCCACCGGGAGGAGACCCCGGGGAAGACCTAGGACACGCTGGAGAGACTATGTCTCCCGGCTGGCCTGGGAACGCCTCGGTGTCCCCCCGGAAGAGCTGGAGGAAGTGTCTAGGGAGAGGGAAGTCTGGGCATCCCTGCTTAGACTGCTGCCCCCGCGACCCGGCCCCGGATAAGCGGTAGAAGATGGATGGATGGATGGACCTGTTTTCTGGGTAACATTAAGAATATCTCTATAGATTGTTGCAACACCACCGCCACGACCAATCAGACGGGGCTCATGCTTATAACAGTATCCAGGAGGAGTAGACTCATTAAGACCGAAATAATCATTTGGTTTAAGCCAGGTTTCAGTAAGGCAAATTACATCGATGCTATTGTCTGTGACTATTTCATTTACAATAACTGCCTTAGGTGTGAGTGATCTAATGTTTAGAAGACCTAGCTTTAGAAATTGTTTTTGTTCACTAATAGCGAGATTTTCTGTTTCAATAACAATTAGATTTTTCCTAGATCCTGCAGTAGATTTATTTGATCTCACTAAACGAGGAATAGACACAGTTTCTATGCAATGTTCTACACTAGTATTTATATCAATTAAGTTGGTGCAGCAGAGACTGTAATTTGGACTTTTGGTTACTAGTCAAACGGTATTTAACGACTTGGAGATGTTATCAGACAGAAGATCTGCTCCGATTCTACTTGGGTGTAAGCCATCAGCGTGGAAGAGCCTAGGACGTTCCCAAAACAGATTCCAATTATTTACAAAGAGCAGTTTCTGCTCATTACACCATGACATTAACCATTCATTTAGCGCAAATAATCTACTGAACTTTTCATGCCCTTGTCGGTACGTGGGAAGCGGTCCAGACACAATGATCGTTTTTTCAGGCGATGTGCTGCGTACCGTCTCAATCAGGCTCCTGAAGTCTTTCTTCAGAACCTCCGTCTGCCGCAGCCTGATATCGTTCACTCCCGCGTGCAACACGACGGCTCTGACACGCTCGTTACCGTTCAAGATCTCGGGTACCCGCGCAGCGATATCGAAAACACGAGCACCAGGAAAGCAGTGAGTACGCATCTTACTTTTACCTAACGTAGCGTGGACGTGCCGGACGATGGAATCGCCGATGATCACAGCATCGCGTTCCGTTTCGCGAAGAGGGGAGAAACGGTTCTGGGTGGAGATCTCGAAAACCGGGAAGGGCGGAGTGATTCTTGCTCTGATCCTGGCCCGCGTCTTCCGCTGCGGAACCACCCAGGGTTCGTGGTGGCGTGTCGGAGCCGGATTGAACGAAACCATGGCTGATCGTGACCTGGGCGCTCGGAACCAATGCTGAGAAACGCACGGAGTAGACGAGGTCGGAGTCAGCGGGTTAGTAACGTTAATAACTGATTTGTGTGCATCGGCGCATGATGTTTCAAGAGCTAAACGCCGGTCCCTCAGCTCGGCTTGTCTCACTAAAAGGTTGTGGATCTGTTTCTCAACAGCTTCCAGCTCAGACTGCAGTGCGTGCAGCTCAAATGTGTCCTCACCTGCACCAAAAGGTAGACTACTTACATCTGATATATTCGCCATTTTAACAGATGGACAGTAAGTTAGCAACGACGCTACCAGTGATGCTATCAATATTAATACTAATTTATGACTGAAGTCTTGGATATAATCCGTCTTTTTAGTGGTACGGGTGTAGAGTAGACGCACGATAGGCGAAAAAATGTTTGTTTGTAAGTGAGTGTAGAGAAGACGCGTTCAGCCGTGATCCACAGGAGTAACCTATAAGAGTATCTGATGTTGGATCACTAATAGGCTTGAGACGCATCTGCTCAACAGTCCGCGTTGTAACTATGAGGTGAGGAAAAGTAGAAAATGTTTGTTGTAAGTGAGTTTAAAGAGAAAATCAAGAATTATAAATCAAATCGATGGAGCTCCAAAGACAACAACGCGGTCTGTTTATTATTGTAAATTTGTTAACACTTTAGATTACATTCGTTTAAAATGATATGACTTTTTATCTTGTTTATATTTATTATTAGATGATTTGTATCCATTTCACACCAGTAATTTGCCGGTAGACGATGTGGCTGTTGAGTAAAATAGTGTCAAGTAGGTGAAAGAAGATCTTCTTGTACCACTTGGTAGACTTTCTGGTGCATTCCAGTCATCATGTCAGCTTGGTCAACTGCCCCCATCTTTTTGTTATACTCCAGCACACAGACTGGCTTCATCTTTGGTTGCCCAGTGATGTGATCAAGCTTCCCTGTGGCTGCCATACCAGTTGGGTGGACTGTGGTAAGGACATGGACATCCCTCGTCATGCCCTTTTATTGCCAACTGTGATCCATTTTCTTTGAATTCCACCTCACTTTTTGTCATCTTACAGGTGAATGTTGGCATCCCTTTCCTGTTTGCGCGCACAGTCCCACAAGCTCCAGTGCCAAGTGACGAGGTGCTGGAAAAGTGTGGGACTACTGTACCAGTTGTCCACATAAAGAACATGACCTTTTCTTAAGTAAGGTGCTAGAAGTGTCATCACAACAGACCCAGAAATCCCAAGTCCTTGGTAATGTTGGATGTCACTGGTAGATCCAGAGTAAATGATCATGTCCTGCACATAACCAGTGAGCACATCACACAAAACAAAAAAACTTGACCCCAAATCTGTGCCGTTTAGATGGAATGAACTGACGAAATGCCAGCCTGCCTTTCCACTTCATCATAGACTCATCCACACACAGATCCCTGTATGGCACAAAAGGTTGTGTCACATGCAACTCCATTCCAGCACATAGGGGGATTGCTGGGCACAGTGGAAGTGATAAAAAGAGGTTTTCTAATAATGATGTATATTTCACACTAACTAAAGTTGAAAAAGTTGAATAAAATAAATCATCTTACATTTTCAGAGAGTTGTAGAAGCTCCTTACATATAGTTATCCATACAACATGTGAATGGGGTTTACAAAAATGCAATAAGTTAACCTGTTAACCGTTGCCAGAGCGCGGGCGCACTGAAGCGGTTTTATTTATATATAGTTCAAAGTTACTATCAGATTTAATGTTATACCTTGACAAACTATACATCATTAAAAAGATATAAGACTCAAGTTTCAGAATTTGACCACTATTGTATTCTGAGAAACTTATAGCGACAGTTATTTCTTAATTTGTGTCAGGAGTTATGAAATGAAAAAATGAGTCGATACCTTTGATATGAATTATGCGCGTCAGCCGCTTTCATTCATAAAAAAACTCCAGTGCCGTCGTCATGACAGCGATACACAAAACAACGTCCTTCAGGGCTTTAGCTCAAAAATGTGCAGATTTGGAGAAATATTGATATATTCTCATAGGTTTACATCAGATTTCTATAGACAGGAATAATATTTATTGAATTTATACCCAAATGCGTCGATGTAATCATTATGAGCGTTTGCATACTCTGATACTGTGTTTTCAATTCATACCAATAGCCTGAGGGCGCCCTCGCCGCCCTGTGCACAGTATTAGAACATGAAGAAGTGCCATAATCATGTGACAATCCAGGAAGCCTCGAACACACACACAGCTAACAAGAGATCGCGCTGTAACTATGGCTGTAACATGGAGAAACAGTCGTTTTGAAGACAATAAACATGTTTGCTATGATATTTGAGTTACCTGTGTTTTTCAATCCATGCCAGGTATTTCCATAATAATAGATTATATTTATAATGTAATGCTAATCTATATAGAATCGTTGTGCAGAACACTATCCAATAGTATATTTTCTGTCTGATTTTTTATCTGAAGCCAAATTAGATCACAGAAAATTATTTAAAATACTCGATTTGCTTTATAAAGTAAGTTTATAAGCACAAACATGGTTTTAATCTCATAAATTGTCGTGTATTGATGGTGTGCTAAGCTAACATGCTAGCTAGCCCTAGGTGCACCTGCCACCTAGAAGTTATATTTTTATTATTTTTTGAATGCTTACTGAAATGTTTCTTTATTCAAGAAATGCATTAGATACAGTTTAAAATGTAAGGGTGAACTTTGAGAAAAGAAATTAGTGACTGAAACCATATGAATAGCCTGTGAATAGCCAGTCGTTAGTAACTATAATGCAGACAAAAGAAATGCATATTTACAGCCATAACCAGGCTGGAGAGGTGTGAATGTGTGCAGGGGGAGACTGAGACTGAATGGGGCTCGTTTGCACCACAAAACAATAAAGACAATATACTGGATAGATGGTTAGAAGATGGCAATAAACATCAGAAGCATCTTAGCGTCAAATCAAAATAAAGTCACATGACATGGTCTTGAAAAACATTTCACTAAATACAGAGTTTTGGACTTATTATCTTAAGATTTTAAACATAAAATGTTTAGACATGTGGCATTAGCTGTAGTGCATTTCTAGATTGCTCCAGTGCCAACTTCAATTTTATTTTCATGAGGATATTTCATAAAAAATAATTTCTAATAACTTTACAAAACTTTGAAGCTATTTATAACAATTTTTGTCATTATGACAATAATTAATTCTACATTTACAATAAACTGCCAGGTGTCAGCTTTCAAATGAGATCATACTTGTGCTTTTAGTACAAAGGGTTCATGAACTGTATCTGTTTCAGTTTGGGTATGTCATTTCTTGGGATTTTTCAAAAGTGGGGTTGTAGCTTAACAGGTTAAAAAGATCAATTAAAAAGATCTCTCTCACACCAGCGTTTCACAGTCATGAGACATTGTGAATGTTTTGTTAGTGCTAAATTTATTTCAAAGTATATTTTTTTAAATCTTTTAAAAATAAAAGATGTTTTAAATTAAATTCAATGAATTATTTAAAGTCTTATTAAAAACAAATATTCTACATCGATGCTCTGTGGAAAAACTTTTTTATTTATCAGGGGTATGTAAAATAATTTGAAATTTGAAGTGTCACAAGTCATCTCATACATGTGAAATGTGTTTTAAGTTGTATCTGTGAGAAAATAACCACATAGGCCTATCTTCAGAGAGAGAGAGAGAGCAACAATGAAAACAGTATATAACTGTGAAGCCTAAGGCTGTCCACATTGATAGGCTGCTTATAAGGTACTTCTAATCGCAAGCGTATCTTCTGAGAAAGAATTTACTTGACAATAATGTTGGATTCAGGATATAGGGTGACAGACCAAATGAGCCTCTGTGCATCATGTCACAGCATATGTAATGTTAGTCTGCTAACGCCTTTCCAGAGCCAAAGTTTTGTTCATACTAAATTTATTTCAAAGCATAATCGTAAAAGTTTAAATATGATCTTTTAAAATGAAAAGAGTGTTTAAATTACATCTTGAAAGTTTTAATACATTCGTATCTTCTATTTATATTTTAGAAGATTACTGTAATGATTTTGTTTAACGGTGACCTAGAGTATAATTTGTATTAAACAACGTCTGTTCAAAAACTTTAGACTATTGAAAATTTAAAAGAAAAAACTGTACTTAGTCATCTTAAATCTCATTTATATGAAAAGATTCAATCAGCATTTTTGTCCATGTTGGGTTTCAATTTTTATGGGGTGGGCTTTCCATAGGCATAATGATTTTTGTACTGTAACTGCATTTTCTATCCCGTACACCTAAAACCGACCATCACAGAAACATATGTAACCCTAGTTCCCCGAAGGGAACGGACGCTGCGTGGAAACGCGGTGCCCAGCAAACATGCCAGTGCGGGCCCACTGTGGGTAAGTGTGGGTTTTCTGTGGGACAGTGTGGGCAAGGGCAAACCCTTTGGGGCCCCATGTGGGCTTTCTGTGGGCAAGCCCACTGTGGGTTGACCCACAGAAAACCCACAAGGGCCCCCAGTGGGTTAGCCCATGCGGGGCCCATAGCAGTTTTGCCCATTTGGGCCCCCATGTGGGCTTTCTGTGGGCAAGCCCACTGTGGGTTGGCCCACAGAAAACCCACAAGGGCCCCCAGTGGGTTAGCCCATGCGGGGCCCATAGCAGTTTTGCCCATTTGGGCCCCCGTGGGCTTTCTGTGGGCAAGCCCACTGTGGGTTGGCCCACAGAAAACCCACAAGGGCCCCCAGTGGGTTAGCCCATGCGGGGCCCATAGCAGTTTTGCCCATTTGGGCCCCCATGTGGGCTTTCTGTGGGCAAGCCCACTGTGGGTTGGCCCACAGAAAACCCACACGTGCGGGTTAAAACCCACACGTTAGCCCATGCGGGACCCATAACTGTTTTAGTTAGTTTCACAAACCAGAGAAAAGATTACATCAGCATTATCAGGCAGCAGAGGGCACAATTTTTTTAGTGTTTAGTTGTAATTCAGGTTTTGATTCTTGAAGCATATTAGACAACTGACAAATTGAATCCAGTAAGATTAGGCAATAGCGTTGGAAACACTTACAAGCACATTATCAATATCACCTGACGAAGATGAACTAACTACATGTGCAGAATCATGTTGTGATTAGTCAGTATTTAACCACCAGTACTTGACAATTCTCTTGAAAAAACACTTTTCCCCCGTCATCTGATAATTGTAAAATGAGTGGAATTGGTTGCAAGATTGTAGTACCACACACGGTGTCTGAAAGGCAATCTCTTTGAAAGGTCTCTCAAAAGCAGAAAAAAAAAAAAATGCATATGGTACAAGACGAGACATAGGCTATACCTGGTCTAATATTGTTAAAACTGCTGCACAACATAAGTGGCAAAAACACTTCTGTACTCAGCTCACTGGGGGGAAAGATAGGCAGTCAGGTAAAACACTATTTAAATATGAAAGATTTTTCATGGTTTTTACCATACAAACACATTTTTTTGGGTCATTCTTTTGGGAAAGACTAAACAAAATGACAATACAACAGGCATTACAAGTTTTATTGAAACACATGGAACAACAGAACAAAGTTTTGTTACAGCATAAAAAAAATAATAACTGCAAATAGTTTTAAAGTAGGACCAATAAAAAGGGGGAAAATCTACAGAGAAGATGAGATCTGCATTTTGGAGCCAGAGTGTGAAGATGAATAGTTCCTGCACACAAGAGTGAGAAAAACATTCAACAGCTCTCCCAATCAACCAGTGATGAGTCGTTCATGAACGATCCGTTCATTGCGTTTGTCACGTAACAAATGAACGAAAGACTTGGAAGGTAAAGTAACTATTTATGTTCCATGTAAATGATTTTTGATTGCATTATAAATATAATGATTTCTTTATTCATAATATGATCAAGATTGCGTAGGTGGACGTGTTCGGGGAATTTACCTGTTAAAAGTATAACATTTAAAGCCACTTAAATGAAGGAAATTACTCATTTTGATGAACGAGATCGTACAAGAGAGTCAGTAAAATGATCCAAACTTCCCATCCCTACAATCAACAAAAAGATTGTGATTTCAGATTCAGAAAGTGGATTAAATTAGGATTAGTTACCAGGATTTTACTGTTGACCATTTGAGATGATCCAGGATCGTTAAGATCGTTAGGTTCTTCAAAGTCAGCAATCTCAAACTTGCTCAGGAGCTTATTTGACAGAAACAAAATTTGAATGCGTCTTTAAAATATTTTTTCCCAGCCAGTGTTACTTTCTTACAAGAGTACCCTACAGAACCAGGGAAATTAATAATTAAAAAAATAAATATACTTGTTCTAAGTAGTCCATTATAATAGAGCCAATTTTACTCATTGAGAGATTTATTCTTGAGGGAATAATTATCTTAATTTTATTGGAGCCTTACACATATCAAATACTGTAAAAACTGTTATTAATTTTTGTTCCTGGCCCTTAAGAAATGTGAATTGCTAATTATAATAAGCCATACTCTTGGCACAAAAACAAAACAAAAAAAAAACGTTCAAATACACAAATTTGTGAAAAATTTCAATAAATATGAAACATGTAACAATAATTTATATGTAAGCAATAAGGTACGAGAGGCTGTGCTGTATCGTGAATAAGAAACGACTGAAGGGCGTTGTTAGGCACGACGCGAAGCGGAGTAACCCCTTCAGCCGTTACTTATTCACGATACAGCACAGCCTCGAGTACCTTATTGCTTTTATAAAACGGTTACCACACAATATTAAAGTAAAAAAATGTATTAGTGCAACTTTCATGAAGTTAAATTAAAGGGATAGTTCACCCAAAAATGAAAATTCTGTCATCATTTACTCACCCTAAATTTGTTTTAAACCTGTAAGAATTTCTTTTTTCTGCTGAACACAAAAGAAGATATTTTGAAAAATGTCTGTAACCAAACAGTTGATGTACCCCATTGACTTCCATAGTAGGAAAAAAAAAATACTATGGAAGTCAATGGGGTCCATCAACTGTTTGGTTACAGACATTTTTCAAAATACCTTCTTTTGTTTTCAGCAGAAAAAAGAAATTCTTACAGTTATAAAACAAATTGAGGGTGAGTAAATGATGACAGAATTTTCATTTTTGGGTGAACTATCACTTTAATAAAAGCATTCCTTCCGCTAGAAAAAAATAGTCCCTGACCGTGAACAACAATGTTCCAATGTGTAATATGCATGAAAGCTCAAATAAAAACAACAAACCATTCTCAAACTTTGTCTCATTCTTTTTCATAGGGCGCAGTGATAAATAGAACCGTTGGGTTTTATCGTGAATAAAAGCACAGCTATTGACCAATCAGAATCAAGGATTGGAACTAACCGTTTTATAAAAAAATTTTATCTGTTAGATATTTCATATAATTTTACCTGTTTTAATTATATGATGTTCTTGCTGTCTTGATGCCAGCCAATTGTTGCATTGCTGATCATGGTTTAAACTTTAGAGTATTGATACATCAATACAAATGTACACAGAAGGGCACATGGGTTTCTGGACGAATGACTTACCCAGAGGTGGACAACCTCACTGTACGCACCACTGACACACACCATGCTGAAATGACAAGATGTCAGGAGAATGAGGACATTCCAGTGTCTCCCTTTTTTAGCCTCCCATTGGACATGGTAGAGCAGTTTCCGATTGACTACATGCACCAAGCGACCTGGGTGTAATGAAAAAACTCAATTTAGCATATGATATGTATTGTTCAAACCATTCATTCAAATTTAAGAAATTCATTCTCCGAATTAAACAGTATAGGGCCTTCAAAATCATGATATCAAAAGAAAATTTTGTTAAGAAACAACTGAATTACAGGTCTTCAATCTTTGGGGGAAGACAAGTGCTTTTTCACATGTTTGACCTGTCACCATTGGCATACAATGCAACAAAAATTGCTTAAGTCAACAGATTTAACTAATAGATCTACAAATCTCTGACTCTGTATAAAAATAAAATAACGATGCTGCCATTTCTCTTAAGGCAGTTGTGGCCTAACGAGCCAAGGCCCATCCGTAGTTGTATACATGGGTTTCCTGTTTACAAACATTACAGGTGAATACCAGAGGCAGAAAGCCAGATTGGTGAGCTGGTCCGCTACTGCAACAAACTTAAGTATTGAAGCTTTCTTTATTGTTTGTATATAACTGCTGACTCAATAAAACATGATTTTAGTTGGATCTGTTTCGCCCGTTTCACACATACTCCGTGTGCATGTATGCGGTGCAGGAGCAGCACGCCCTATAGTGATTTCACTGCGTTTGCGGTGTGTATAACTTATCCGCGGCTGTACAACAAACACATATAGCCTACTCACTATTTTTATTTAAATCCATAAGTTATCAGCAACTTTTAATTAAAAAAATTTGGTCAGCATTGGGATTCTCTTTGTACACAATATACACTCTTTAATAGATGCACGTTTAAATGGTGTACATATTTGTGAATTTGATTATGCTACTTATCCATTTTCTTGCGATTGCAGTCAAGATTACTCTCTGGTGCTGTGCCACTAGACTACGCCCACACGCTGTTCTGATTGGCTATGGAGTTTGATTGATTTTAAAGCATCTCGCAGTCGGGTCTCATCTAGTGTGGACAGACACATTATTTGTCACTGGATCTTATCGCATCGTGTCTGGTTAGGACACAGTATTAGGCTAGTAATGTAATAGCAAATGTTAGCAGTGCAGCATCTACTGGACAGCCCAATTTTTTTTATATAAGTTATGTTACGTTTGTTTACGACCTGCCATATTTCATGACTGCACACATACACAAAATACTGTACTGTAAATCAAAGATTTGATCATGAATTATGTGGGAAGTACCTTAGTAGGCTACCTCCGACCAAGCCAATTATATAGAAAAAAAATTTACTCTCAGCAATGGTGAAATCTTTCCAGATCCCTACACTATACATGACTATCTGTGGATTGTGGACAACAAGAAATGGCCAGCAATGGAATAGCCTGATAACTATGGCTTTGGCAAAATGATCACATGCAAAGACTGTTGCCAACATTTCCACTACAAATGTGTGAACATTGTCAGACAGACCAAAAGTTGGAAATGTGGTTGTAAAGACATAAGTATTAGTCTAGGTGGATACACTGCACATGATGCCCCCCCCAAAAAAGTCACCTCAAGTCATACATCTGGAATTTGGACTTCTTCAGTTTCTCTTTCAGCTGCCGGTTTTCCTCCAGCTCTCTTTTCAGTGAGTAGTTCTCACTCAGTTCTATATTGTCTTTCGAGTGCACTCTCAGGGGAAAGCTCATCTAAAGGAGAGAGAGAGAGAGAGAGAGAGAGAGAGAGAGAGAGAGAGAGAGAGAGAGAGAGAGAGAGAGAGAGGAAAGAAAGAAAGAAAGAAAGAAAGAAAGAAAGAAAGAAAGAAAGAAAGAAAGAAAGAAAATGCATGCACACACACACACACACACTTTACTAAGGAAAGGCAAACACATTGTGTAACACGCTAACAGTGTCAGTTAATGAATTAATCAAAATTAGGAGTTTGGCATACCTGCAGCTGATTCCAGATCTCATCAGGAGCCCTTGATTCCTCCCGTCTTCTCTGTCGTTCATACCTACGACAAACGAGAGAATACAAGATATACAGACAGGACACAGAAACTGGCAGAAAAAAAATGTCAAACAAATGAGGTCAAAATATTTATGGTAAAAAAATGTGCACAAGTGTGCTGGATGTCCCTGCATGTTTCTGCTGTACTGAAGGGTTAATTCTAAAACCTGTAGAAATTTCCCCGCACATATATCCCAGATAGCACACGTACGTCGGGCCGACGTTGGCCCGATGTACAAAGTTCCATCGGCACGATGTCGCTCAGAGATCGTTTGCTCATCGGCAATATGTCTCCTCGACGTCGGCCTTTGATCGAAAATGATATCCGGCCGATGTTTGAACGATGCAAAGCTGTAAATCTTTTGGCAGCTCTGCATGGGTTTTATAGGACCTTTATTTATAGGTCGGACCTTTCGGGCTACTCTTTACATTAGACACCATGCGCTGCTTTCATTGACGCACGCACACACACACAGAGCGGAGATCGCGCTGCAACACTCACTCAGCAGCACAAAATGTAGTCAACATTGCCCCGAGACTTAAATTGATAAAATAGCTTTGATACTGAACACATGCAACTTTCATCCCTCAAAATGGCCATATTCAAGAAAAAAAGTGGAGTAGTTTTACACTTCCATCTTACCTCGCACTCTTTTAACGTTAAACTGATGAAACACATGCTCTGCTTCTGTGAACAGTAAACCCCGCCTTCTATGATTTGATTGGCTATCTATTTGGATGGTCGCTGTAAGGTAGACCAGCCTAAAATGTAACTTTTAAACCTTTTTGCCATCCTAAAAACAGAGTGGAGCAAGAATTTCCAATACTGAATTTCCAGTTTGGCCATTTCTAACTATTGACATACTATTGTTAATATTGACATAATTATACACTGCAAAAAAATGCTTTTCTTAGTATTTTTGTGTTGTTTCCAGTCCAAATATCTAAACATTCTTAAATCAAGAAGCATTTACTAGAGAAGTAAAATAACATAAGAAATTTTGTTTTCAGATAAACAAAGTAATTTAAGTAATTTTTGCTTAAAATAAGATAAATTATCTGCCAGTGGGGTAAGAAAAAATAATCTTGTTTTCCAATTGAATCAAGATTATTTTTTCTTACTTCTTGATTTAAGAATTTTTAGATATTTGGACTGGAAACAACACAAAAATACTAAGTAAGAAGCATGTTTTGCAGTGTAGGACTTGTCCCCCTCAATGTCTATGTACATATATACAGCCCTGGAGTTACTTGACTATCCAATATGAAAAAAATAGGCTCTACTGACATTGAAAAATATCTTCTTAATTTTGTGTGTAACTGTCTCTAGTATAATGAACAGACACAATTCAAGTTAAGACATTTTAATGACACCAGAAAGAACTCCAGGAGAAAAGGGATCAAAAAGGAACAGCAACAATGTAGAGAAGGATTCTTCCTGGCAACCTGTAACAGAGTGAAAAACATTGAGAAAAAGCAGTTAGGACTAAAGCTAAGAATAAAATTGTCATTACACTGGATAATATAATTAAAAATCTAACAACAATCAAAGGTACATCAGCTGGCAAATCATTTAATAGTTTAATAGGTTTAATAGTCTATTTAAAGGGAATGATTGTAGTGGGGAGTTTGCTCAAACTATGGCAGTGATACAGCGAATAGTTGTCCGCGGTGCGCTTTCAAAGGCCAGTGTAAGCATACTGTCAGTTAAATTGTAAGTAGATGCTAACTGTTTCTCATGGGTTCGTATGGTATTTTAAACATTTACAGGGGTAAGTCTGTGATTTTATTGCCATCCGAATCCATGTCAGTGTTTATTTTCACCCAACCCGCGTACATTTCTTAATTGCTTTTATAAAGAACACCGCTTTCTCAGTTAACGCAGTGAAGCAGCCCCTGCACGAGATTGATTCTCGAGCCATCAATATCAGCAGATTCAGCAGCATCGCCACGGGCAGCACTGGGTAACGTCACACGGAAGAAGGAATATCTTTAGCAGCTTTCTAAGGTATGGTTCGGGGAACACGCCTATAAATGGTATTCCTTTAGTTAAGTTATACCTTAAGAGTCTTCGTAGCACGCTAAGAGACAACGTTATCGCGAAACCCAGCCCAGGTGTTTATGAATGAGACACTGAATTAATTGGTTTTAAAAGTGTTTGAATTAATGATTCAATTGAGTATCTTTTTTTTAAGTAGACTGAAACATGTTATTCTGATGTATGTTATCGTGATCTCCATTTTAAACAAAACAAAAATGATTTTAAACCAAATAGATTCTCAGTTTATCCTGAATTAGGAGCCGTTCACATATCGCGTCTAAAAACGTGTGAAAAGCGCTCTCTCCTTTCTACAAGCACTTGCGCTCCCGTGGCGTCTGTCGTTGCTATGCAACCATGAACTGCGCTCTCCATGATGACAAGGAAGTATCAGCAAAGGAATAATTGATTTCTAGCCCTTGCATTAGCTTTACTACTAGATATATTTATGGAGATGAGAAATAAAAACTCGCCCTGTACAGCTATGATCGGCTGTTCGGCCGAGTTTTCCATGTTGTTACGGAAAGGCCAAAGCTGATCGGTTGGTTTTTGTCACATGACCAGCGGTGCTCTTGTGGCATTCTGAAAAGTTGAGATGTTTTCATCTCACTGTGGCATATGCGCGCCTGGAAAAACGAGCACGCTGCATCGCATGCGCGTCACTTCTATTATGGTATTACCGTTGTTGTCACACTTTGATTAACCGGTGGGGAAATATCCGAACGTATGACTTACAGAAGGTACAATTAACTAAGAACGTTTCGGGAAACACGTATTAACGATAAGGTACAGCTTAAGGTATAACTTAGGAATGATGTAGCTTTAAGAAGATTTGGGAAATCCAGCCCTTATCATAATTAAAAACGTGTTTCCTGAAACGTTCTTAGTGTTGCGCTTTTATTGAGCAGGTCATGCAATAACATAAATTAGTTATTTACACCAATAATGTGATGCGGCTGCTGGGCAATCTAGTGAGTTTTGGAGGTGGAGCATTGAAGAAAGGGGTGTGTTTGTTTGGGTTCATTCCAAATATCAACAGTGTCCAACAGCGTTTTTGAAATATCACTTACCCCACCTTAATATCTGGCAGTTTTTTTATGTCCATCTATAGTTGCCATCATCTGAAGTCTTCACAAGTGAGGCTGGATCCAAACTGGAGCTGCTATAATCTCTAGTGAACTTGCTGAGCATCCTGAGATAGAAACAGGGAAGCAACAGGAGAAAGATTAGCATAGCTGCAGTTCATATTATTTCAGGCAAAAGATGATCATGTGAACTTTTTACTATTTCATCACATATTAACTGTAAAACAAGATTATGAGATGTGTTAATTGAATGCTTGGCTAAAGAGTTGTGTCTTTAGTCTAGATTTAAATTGGGAGAGTGTGTCTGAGCCCCGAACATTATCAGTAAGGTTTTTTATGAAAGTAAAAGAGTAGCAAAACTCAAGAGCATAAAAATGTGAATTTGAGAACTTGTCCCCTGTAAAATACCAAAGTTCAAAGTTGAATTTAGAGATTTGCACTTGCAGAACGTGACTTAACGCATAGACAGTGATATTAAAATAAATAAATGATAACTCTGTAAACACCATACTAATTAAAAATAGACTACTATGTACAGTTAAGCGTTTTCCTCACATAGAAAACTGGTATAAAACACTTAAAGGTTGCATGGTATGAAAATTTCACTTTTGAGGTTTTGTAACATTAATATGAGTTCCCCTAGCCTGCCTATGGTCCCCCAGTGGCTAGAAATTGTGATAGGTGTAAACCAAGCCCTGGGTATCCTGCTACGCCTTTGAGAAAATGAAAGCTGGTAATAATCATACATTTTTCTTGAGCGTCAAATCATCAAATTAGAATGATTTCTGAAAGATCATATGAAGCTGTGATGCTGAAAATTCAGTTTTGATCACAGGAATTAATTACATTTTACAATATATTCACATAGAAAACAGTTATTTAAAATTTGTTATATTATTTCACGATATTATTGTTTTTAATGCTGTCTTGGTGAACATAAGAGACTTCTTTCAAAACATTATTTTTTTACCAACACAATTAGTGCATGTTAGACATTAGTGTATGTTTGAAGTTTTACTTACTAATCATATGGTTCATAGCGCCTTAGAGATGATGATCCGCCCAACTCTGCTACGGTGGAGGGCCAGGGCATCAACATTGAAGGATCTAGGAACACAACAAACCATTTGTCACAGAGCCAACAATATTATTATATAATGGCAGGTTTATTACAAGTAAGAAGCTATAGCTAAGCTATATTATATATAAGCTACAGCAGAGGTGAAATGCTTTTCTGAGATGAGTTTCTGAATCTATTTGACCTGCATCTGGGCATGGAGTACCTACGGCCTGAGGGAAGTAGCTTGAACTGGCAGGACAAAGGATGACTAGGGTCAGCTGCAATAGATAGTGCCTTCTTTGCCACTCTGTTGGAGTAGCTGCTAAATGTGTGAGAGAGGGGGAAAGTTAAAGCCTGCAATCTTGCTACACGTCCTAACAATACTCTCTAATCGTTTTTTGTAGACAAGGAACCAAACCAGCAGATAAAACAGAAGGTTAAACAGACTGAATAAAACATTCTCATCAAAGTGGGGTCAATGTTAAAATTCCTCAGTCTACGGTAAAAATACATTCGCTGCTGGGCTTTGGCACAAACAGCATCAGTGTGTGATTCAAAACATAGCTTACTATCAATTATTGTGCCAAGGTTGTATTCTTGTATTATCTCAATAGGTTATGATAGTGAGGGGAAGAGGGGGACTCTGTTTCCTAAAATCAGTAATTAATTCTTTAGTTTTGGATTTCCTAACGTTACCTACCTGCCTGTATTTCCTACTTCTCCGGCAGTAGCTTTCTTCAGAAATGTTGAAGTCGTGGAGCTTTCCCTCTGTTATGGGTTATTTTGTTGCTGCTGAAATCACAGAACATTTTTTTAATCAATATTTGTTTACCATTGAGCTAGTTTCAACCATGTAACTTAAGTCTAAGTGTAACTGTACGTTCACACCGCCGCCGACTTGAGCTGCAAAGAAGCTCTGGCCGCCCAGTCAAAGACGCTTGTCAAAAAGTACGAGGAAGCTTGTTGACGCTTTGGCCGCTCTGACGTAGCAGCATTCTGTGTTCGATTATGGGAGAAGAGAAGTGTCACACCATGAAATGTAAACAGAAAAAACAAGCAATGCATTCGGCAATTTAGGATATCGCGCAAGATTTGTCAGCACAGAAAACATTTCATCCCTGGAGAGTTTTTTTTCGACACCATCGTATCAATTGATTTTGATTAATATGCGCGAGGGAGAGAGAGAGCTGCATTCAAGACAGCGCTCGGGTGAGTAAGCGCGCGCGCGGCCGGGACTCTCTCTCTCTCTGCTCGTTCTTATGCCCTGTCAAGCTGACAGGACTTTAAAACACATGCAAATGATACACTTTCACTCTATGATGGTTAAACTCTGCAATTAATAATTTTTTCTCGGAACTAATGTTTTGGTAGGAACGAAAGTTTACATCGTATGTTTCTCCGGAATCAGCCAGCGCGAAGGACGTCTATTCCGATTGGTTGCTGGCGTTTTGCCGCTGCTTGCCGCTGAACCGCGTCATAGCTCATTACCATAAAGTTGAGCTTCTCTCAACTTTCAGATTGACGCTCAAAACGCCCAAAACGCGACGCCGAGGAATTTGACGCTCCTTGCAGCTGAGAGAAGCCAGCTTCCATTGAAAATGAATGACTTCCGGTAACTTTGGAAGCTCAAGTCGGCGGCGGTGTGAACGCACAGTAAGTTCTCCATGTAAGTGACGTCACCGATTACATACGTTTATGTTTACGTTTGTGTAAAATAAATTAGCTCACTTCCAAGTAAAACCTTTACAAAACCTCTCATATACACATAAGAGGTGATTAAAAGCCCAAACTTTCATAAACAAAAGCTCAACCGAGTTAACGTTAACTTAGCTTAGCTTAACTTACCTCTTCTGAAAACAGTTGAGATGCTAACGGACTTTTTCCGAAGACACAAAGCCATATAAAAGTAAATATTCACCATAAGCGTATCAATTACAAGTAAGAGAAGTGTCAAGAACAGTTGTGTGTATTATCCGTGTGATTTTAGAGACTAATATGACCTGAAAGCAGTGAATTTGAAAACAACAGCGAGAGAGGGAGTTTTCCTGCTTACCAGTCAACAGTGGTCCCGCGGCGTTTCCATGGCAACTCTGCGCCGCGGCCGCTCCAGTGTTTGAAAGCGACTTGAAAGTTCACAAGCACAACGCGACATCGGCCTCCCGTATAGTGGGCCGACCTAAAGCCGACGTAACGGAGCTGGGAAATAGAGCACTGACTGACAAGAGATCTGCCTACGCCTGGCCGACGCCTTTGCGATGTTATAGGGAGGGAGGCCGGCGCTCGATGTTGGGCCAACGTCGGCCCGACGTACGTGTGCTATCTGGGATAGTTAATGTACAAGTAAAAAAATATATATCCTTAGAATTTTTTTTAAAAAAAACCTACAGAATTCCTGTAGGTTTTTTTTTTTTTTTTTTTAAGGAAAACCGTTTAATTCACACCTAATTAACATATGTATGCACCTTGCACTTCTTACAACACTGCATTAGCAAAATTATAAAGCTCCTTTAACAAAACAAATGTGCAAACGTGCAAAACGCGTTATAGTCAGCTCTGGGGAAAACGCTCACAATCCCAAAAATTATCATACTATGATAAAACCATATATTTCCACAAATTATTCCATATCATATACTTACCTCTCTCGTTTGTACACCAAAGCTGCCACGCGTTGATAGAGTAAACTTTAGCGTCTGTGGGCTAGCTGCCTGGTTCTTCGCTTGCATGCATGCTTATTGGTAACTCGCATCGCCACCTATGGGTTGTTGAATATGTATTATATGTTTCCCATCTCTTCCAGGTACCCAACACTGACTGCACAACCGATTCATTTTAATGTTAATTAATTTTGTAAATCTAGCCGATTTAGTTAACATATATTTATATTCTAAAGTTTATAACTTATATGTACTAAATTATTGTGGTAAATCACTTTTTTTCAAGGTAACGCAAGGTATCATTATATAAATGTACATTTAAAAAATAAAATAAAATAATATAATATACATTTGTGCGCGTGCCAAGCCCGCGAAACCTGCCAGCGGGCATATATAAGAAGGGGTTGTGACCACCGCGCGCAGAACCCGGTTTTCATTCTAAGAGGACATCCATATCTACCAGCATTTCTGAGGTAAAGTACTTTTTACTTAAAACCGATTTAGGTACATTACTTTTAAAACATACGAACCCCATACAAAGGTAAATGACACTTAAAACTTTGAAGTAAATAATAAAATCTAATTATAGTTGCCTATACTAGGCTATAAGTTATAGGCCCCTACTTGGCATAAGATAAATAACTGCCACTTTCACCCAATAAACATTTTTAATTGTCACAAAATGTATTAACTGTGTTTTCCAGTAAATGTACCACTACTTTTCACATAAACAATGGTTTTCCGGTTGTTTTCCCGTCCGCTATAATTAAATGCCGTTACGTCTGTGACGTCATTTGGGATAGAGAAAACCCACTCAAATTTAAACTTTTTTCGTTTCATCAGTCATGTCTGTGATGTTATCTTTACTGTAAAATAAATAAATTATACAATTATTAATAATACTATCTTTACTTTTGTAAAGATATTTTGTATGGATTTCCATACTTTGTATGGAAAGGGCGTTGCTAGGCTACGAGCGCTTGAGCGCACAGTGTGTACAAGCCAGCTCTCACGCGCTCGCAGCCGAGAGCGAGTGACGTGCATGGCTTGTAAAGATGAGATCAGAAATAATAATATAATGAAATCGGCCATCCGTCTTTGTCATATTATTAATACCACTACATGTAATAATATTTATAGCCTAAATATAAATATTGTTTTAGAAATATTGTTTTATAATTAACAATAATTCTTATATTTTATTAATAATAAATAATATTTTTATATTTATTTCAATCATTATTGTTAACAGTGTTAATAATATTTATTATTCTCTTCTCTTTTTTTCAGTATATATTGCCGTCTGATTATTGTAAGTGTAAATCTAGCAGTCATCCTGATTAGTCAAAAATCATTGCAGAAATTGAATGCATTTTAATTCGTACAGATATATCTCACTCATTTTCAGACATGTTTCTACTTTCTCTCCCCTTTCCTTATGTGTCAACAGCATCTACAACACCCCAACGGCTCTTTTAAGAACCCAGACACATAGTGACTTTGTCTTTTGTAAGTATATTGAATGACTAGATAGTTTGTAAGTGTTCAGATATATCTCACTCATTTTCAGACGTTTCTACTTTCTCTCCCATTTCCTTGTGTGTCAACAGCATCTACAACACCCCAACGGCTCTTTTAAGAACCCAGACACATAGTGACTTTGTCTTTTGTAAGTATATATGTTTTGAATGACTAGATAGTTTGTAAGTGTTCAGATATATCTCACTCATTTTCAGACGTTTCTACTTTCTCTCCCATTTCCTTGTGTCAACAGCATCTACAACACCCCAACGGCTCTTTTAAGAACCCAGACACATAGTGACTTTGTCTTTTGTAAGTATATTGAATGACTAGATAGTTTGTAAGTGTTCAGATATATCTCACTCATTTTCAGACGTTTCTACTTTCTCTCCCATTTCCTTGTGTGTCAACAGCATCTACAACACACCAACGGCTCTTTTAAGAACCCAGACACATAGTGACTTTGTCTTTTGTAAGTATATATGTTTTGAATGACTAGATAGTTTGTAAGTGTTCAGATATTTCCTTGTCATTTTTGACTTCTAACAAAAACATTTTCATTTTGACTTAGTGGCAGTCACTTTCTTAGTATTTGTATTTAGATCAAACAATGATCATTAATGAATAAACAATTCATGTCAATTCATACAGTATGCAGTGTCTGACTACTAATGGGTTTTTTTTCTTTTCTTTTTTTTTCTTGTTTTTGTGTCAACAGCAGCAACCCAACTCTCAACGACTGTCAAACCAACGACTCTTTTGGCACTAAGCATCTTTGGATTTTTTTTCTTGTGAGTATATTTTTTTGACTGAGTGTCAGTCACTTTCTTAGTATTTGTATTTAGATCAAACAGATAGGCTACATCTTTTTTAATAATTTGTCTTAAGGATTTAAATCAGTGGTTCTCAACTCCAGTCCTCGGGACCCACTGCTCTGCACATTTTGTATGTCTCTCTTATCTGACACACTCAGTTCAGTTCATGGAGTCTCTCCTGAGCTGATGATCTGGTTCAGGTGTGTTAAATAAGGGAGACATACAAAATGTGCAGAGCAGTGGGTCCCGAGGACTGGAGTTGAGAACCACTGATTTAAATAACTCATTTTTTGTAATTAGATTATTATACTTTTCTTTTTACAGACGGTTTCTTGTTTTGGTTTTTGGCTCATATTGGTGAAAGAGTAAGTATTATACAATTTTATATACATATTCTTTTTTTTTTATTCAATCAATATTTAGGTTTAAAGTCATTTAACAATATGTGGGTAAAATGGCCATAAATTAGCAATAAATCATATTTATGTTTATTTTGTTTTATTTATGTACTGATTTTTAAACTTCAAATATTTCCCGCACACTATCGTAACTTGCAATTAAAATTAATATTTATTAACAACGTTTAATTTTAATTGCAAGTAACGATAGTGTGCTGGAGTTCCTTATCTGCTGAAACGAACTATTTGGTCTTGTTATCCTACACCTGCAAGTGTGTGATGGAGTTTGTTCACTAATAACCTTCAAATATTTGCAATAGGCTTGCCACGATATAATACCGGTTATGAGGAACAAAATCGCCAGAGATGGAGCAAGTCACGCATCTTAAAGTCAAAACAAAGTCCTTACTAGCAAGTCTCAAGTCCCAGTACACAAAAAAAGGCAGTTCCTGCTAAGGATCAAGTCAAGTCACAGTACCACATTTGCCCGAGCTTTATTTAATGTGCTTATTTTGCTTGCAGTTTTTCAAATAAAGGGTTTGTTGTATTCTTCATACAGCACTAAATAAGTGTCTTTAAACAAATAAAATAATGTATATTGTGGCAAATACACTTGTCCCTTCATTTTATGTCTAAACTCTGGAAACTTGACCAATGTCTTCAATATTGGGTTATAACAACGTTATATATTTAATTATAATCGTCACACAATTTTATACGTAAACTTGTTTTATTAAACTGTATTGTAAGTACCCTACATTAAAAATTAATTCAGGCTTTTGTTTGTCATTAAAAATAATGGAGGCTGATAAAAAAAAAAAAATGTTTTACAAGTGATTTCTTATACTTTTGCTCCATCTAATGGACAAAATGAGTACTATAGACTTCATCTCTTTAGAACGGCTAATAGTTTGTAATTATAATTATTATAATATTGCTGTTAGCCCTCTGAAATGAATAAAACCAAGCAAGTTTCTTAAAATTTACTTGTTCTCCAGTTGTAACAAGTTGAGATGAATAAAAGATATTGAATAAAAAATGAATAAAAGATGATTGACAGCATTTTAAATCTAATCGTTTGGATATATATCAGGTACAGTACATGCATGTTTTTTCTCAAAAAAAAAAGACAAAGGAAAAAGGTTTGACATTAATTGTACTAAACTACACAATATTAACAATTATTTTGATCTGTTGACAACTAACCTGTTGTGTCCTACACCCTTTTAAACTCAAACTTAACACAATTACACTGAAAAAAATGATTCGTTGAATTTACTAAAAATGTTTATGGTAAGTGGTTCCACACAATTGATTTAAGCTACATTTAAACAAATGCATTAAGTTGAACTAAAATTTATTAAGTTCAACTTAATGCATTTGTTTAAATGTAGCTAAAATCAATTGTGTGGAACCACTTACCATAAACATTTTTAGTAAATTCAACGAATCATTTTTTTCAGTGTACTAGAATGCCTACAGTTCACGAAACCTTTGGACTACATGCATGATTGTAGTCTTGTCTAGAAAAGACAGATAAGAGTTTGTTATCATCAATATATTACATTTACACAAAAAAGTGTTTAAAAAATAGTTGTCTTCCAATTGCACAAAAAACAGAAAATATTATTATATATTTTATATATTTTTTATATTATATTACTAATGTCTGTCAATATAGCATTGCAGTATAACTTAGAATGATCTAACTTTTTATGTAACTAACTTTATCAAAGTAGGGTCAGTCTTAAAGAGAAAATAATATTACAATTATATGCACAAAATAATATCAAATTTCCAAGGAGAAATAAATACCAAGGAGTTGTTGTCAGGGTGAAACCTCCAAACATTTGGTGTCTTTGAAAATCCCTGAATGTGCTCTTTAATGGGATGAATATTATGCTGTCATCATTTACTCTCCCTCAAGTTGTTTCAAACCTTTATGAATTTCTTTCTTCTGTTGAACACAAAGGAAGATATTTTGAAGAATGTCGGTAACCAAACAGTTAACTGGTCCCATTGACTTCCATAGTATATATATTTTTTCTTACTCTGGAAGTCAATTGGACCAGTTAACTGTTTGGTTACCGACATTCTTCAAAATATCTTCCTTTGTGTTTAACAGAAGAAAGAAATTCATACAGGTTTGAAACAACTTGAGGGTGAGTATATGATGACAGAATTTTCATTTTAAAGTGAACTATCCCTACTTTAAAGGACATTCAGATTGTGACATATTGTCAAAGAAATTCACTAAAATATTATGTCCACTACACAGGACACAATTCTATTCCTGGGTCCCATGAGGAAATATACATTTACATAAAATGTTGTTTACACAAAACGTTTTATGTAAATGATTGTGCTTCAATTCTTATAGAAACATGGCTTAATTTGGAGGTGTGAGTTCTGTTACCAAATGGAGACGTGTCCAGAAAATACTTCAGGAGCTCCATACTCCACAAATAAATGACACTGAAACTCCAGTGTCAAGTCCCGAGGAATCTTTTATGCCAAATGAAGCAACATGTGATGAAGACATGATCTGTGAGAACAACACAGACAACAACATTGACCTTGACAATGACAGTATCATTGATGATGATGATGATGATGATGATGATGATGATGATGATGATGACCGTTTCACTGACTGTCTCAGCAACTTCAGTGAGGAAGAAGATTTTTTCAGTGACACCCCTGACACTGGCAACTTTGATGACTTGCCAGACGAACTGCGTCAATGGGTTGTACAATCTGGTGTGACACAAAATGCAGCTGACAGCCTACTTAGAATTTTAAACAAACACATCCCCTCTCTCCCAAAATGCACAAGAACTTTAATAAAAACATCAAATTCACATAAGGTGCAAACAATTGATGGTGGGGAATATGTCCATTTTGGAATATTGGAACATTTGCTCCAAAAGAGAGATGGATTGTTGTCACAAACTGACACAATCAAATTGCAGGTGAATGTAGATGGACTGCCATTATTTAAAAGCTCTCTGAAGCAACTTTGGCCAATTTTAGGAAAACTTCCCTTTGAAAGGGATCCTTTTGTAATAGGTCTATTTTGTGGAAACAGCAAACCACACAATCCAAACCAATATCTTAAAGACTTTGCTGAGGAGGTTTCCTTTCTGGAACAAGGGTTCACAGTCGATGAGAGGATGTTTCATCTGTCCCTGGACTGCTTTATTTGCGATGCTCCAGCGCGATCATGTCACGACCGCCAAAGAGAATGAGCACAGGATCCAAAATGCAGCAGGTGAGGTGTTTATTATAAAAAGGGTAATCCAAAAAGCGAAATCCAAAAACAGGCAAAGGTCAGAATCCAGGTAGGCAAATAACAAAACAAGAAACAGACAAGGCAGGGAAAAACTCGAGCAACAGACGCGGTGTGACGTTAAACATTGATACACAAAGAACACAAGACAAACAGGGCTTATATACATGAATGACAAGGGGATAACAAGAGACAGCTGGTGATTACAAAATACAGACACCTGGGTGCAATTCACAGACAGAATTGTGGGAGATGAAGTTCCTAGTGCCAGACACCGTGGGGGTAAGGAGGACATCTAGTGGGTACCCGGGGAAACACAACCAGACACTGTGACATAACCCCCCCTCTACGGAGTGGCTCCCAGACACTCCAAGACGGAACACAGAACAAAACAAGAGATCAGGAGGGAGGTGGCACGGTGGAGGATCCGGGGGAGGGACGGGGGGCCAGGTCCATGCAGGGGAACAGACACGGGGAACACGGATAAGACAGGGGCCAGGGAAACATGGACAATAGGATGGGGAAACAGGGGAAAACCAAAAGTTTCTCAGGTGGCCGGGGCCAAGCGAACAATCCATCGGGTGGTCGGGGCAAAGCGAACAGTCCATCGGGTGGTCGGGGCAAAGCGAACAGTCCATCGGGCGGCCAGGGTGGAAGGACTGGAATCCGCTCTGGCTCTGGATCGGCTGGGCAGGCGACTGGCTCCGGTTCTGGATCGACTAGGCAGGCGACTGGCTCCGGCTCTGGATTAGCTGGACAGGTCTCAGGAACAGCCTCCTCCGCCTCCGCAGAGGCGGCTTCAGGGACAGCTTCCTCCTCCGCAGCAGCAGCAGCCTCAGGGACAGCCCAGAGTAGGGCAGGGGAAATGGACAGTTCGGGAGGCCAGGGCGGGCCACAGAGTTCAGGCGGCCAGGGCGGAGACTTTCCCTTGGGCGACCAGGGCGGAGACTTTCCCTCGGGCACTGGAACTGGCACCACCGGCTCGGGCACTGGAACTGGTACCACCGGCTCGGGCACTGGAACTGGCACCACCGGCTCAGGCACTGGAACTGGCACCACCGGCTCGGGCTCAGGAACTGGCACCACCGGCTCGGGCACTGGAACTGGCACCACCGGCTCAGGCACTGGAACTGGCACCACCGGCTCAGGCACTGGAACTGGCACCGGAACTGGCACCACCGGCTCAGGCACTGGAACTGGCACCACCGGCTCAGGCACTGGAACTGGCACCGGAACTGGCACCACCGGCTCAGGCACTGGAACTGGCACCACCGGCTCGGGCACTGGAACTGGCACCACCGGCTCGGGCACTGGAACTGGCACCACCGGCTCGGGCACTGGAACTGGCACCACCGGCTCGGGCACTGGAACTGGCACCACCGGCTCGGGCACTGGAACTGGCACCACCGGCTCGGGCACTGGAACTGGCTCGGGCACTGGAACTGGCACCACCGGCTCAGGCACTGGAACTGGCTCGGGCACTGGAACTGGCACCACCGGCTCAGGCACTGGAACAGACACCACCGGTTCAAGTGTGTGCGTAGCCCACACACACCACATGACTGTGGTCATAATGACCAGTGTCGCAGTCACTGAGGGCTCAGGAACAGACACCACCGACTCAGAAACAGACACAGAAACAGACACAAGCACAGGCACAGACTCAGGAACAGACACAGGCTCCGGCTCAGGAACTGGAACAGGAACAGACACTGGCTCCGGCTCAGGAACAGACACTGGCTCCGGCTCAGGAACAGACACTGGCTCCGGCTCAGGAACAGACACTGGCTCCGGCTCAGGAACAGACACTGGCTCCGGCTCAGGAACAGACACTGGCTCCGGCTCAGGAACAGTCTCCGGAGTGACAGCGGGCTGTACGGGCACAATCTCGGACCCGTGGTCGAGGCCGAGAGGTTTCCTCCTCCTCCGCCGTCTCTGATGGCGAGTGGACGGCTCTGGACTGGGTGGAGCCCGCGGCGGGGGAACCTCTGGATCGACGTGCGGCCAGAACGGGTAATGGGACGGGATCTCCTCCCGCCCACCTCCACCTCCTCTGCGACCTCCGCGGGTACCGCGAAATTTTACCTGGCGGGTCCCCACGAAGGAATGTTCACGGAGGGGAACGTTAACCGACCTGGTTTGCCCGGTGTTCTTGCGCTGTGGCTCAGGGGAGTTGACCGCCATTCTCTCCTCCGTAATCTGAGCCCACAGTGCAAAGCATTCGAAAATGTTCATTCTGGGTTCTGGTGCTGATGGTCCTCCTTGTTCCCCTCTGGCAGCGGGGAAATTGCGGCGGGCGCTCATACTGCTTGGATCCTAGGGGGTGTATCAATCTGTCACGACCGCCAAAGAGAATGAGCACAGGATCCAAAATGCAGCAGGTGAGGTGTTTATTATAAAAAGGGTAATCCAAAAAGCGAAATCCAAAAACAGGCAAAGGTCAGAATCCAGGTAGGCAAATAACAAAACAAGAAACAGACAAGGCAGGGAAAAACTCGAGCAACAGACGCGGTGTGACGTTAAACATTGATACACAAAGAACACAAGACAAACAGGGCTTATATACATGAATGACAAGGGGATAACAAGAGACAGCTGGTGATTACAAAATACAGACACCTGGGTGCAATTCACAGACAGAATTGTGGGAGATGAAGTTCCTAGTGCCAGACACCGTGGGGGTAAGGAGGACATCTAGTGGGTACCCGGGGAAACACAACCAGACACTGTGACAGATCATTCTTAAAGCAAACAAAGGGACATGGAGGCTATAGTGGTTGCGATCGCTGCACGCAGGAGGGATCCTATGTGGGGCGAAAAATGACGTTTCCCGAAACACATGCCACCCGCAGAACAGATGATTCATTTGCTGAACTTCGTGATGAAAATCATCACAGAGGTCACTCAATCCTCACCACATTACATTTGGGAATGGTCACACAATTTGTGCTGGACTATATGCATGTTGTTTGTCTAGGTGTGACAAGGAAGATGCTTAACTTCTGGACCAAAGGCGACCTAAAATACAGACAGAGCTCCCATAAGATAAAAGCCATCTCAGAAAAACTTTTAGGGATGTCAAAGCACATACCTTCTGAGTTTGCGCGAAAGCCAAGGTCACTCTCGGAATTGGATCGTTGGAAAGCTACAGAGTTTAGGCAGTTTCTCCTGTACACTGGTCCAGTAGTACTGAAAGATGTTCTCCCGACGCCACTTTACAACAACTTTCTTTCACTGTCCATCAGCATCTATTTGATGCTTTCTCCAACCCTGTGTGCCCATTACTGCAATTATGCAGATAACCTGATTAGGTACTTCCTTGAACAGTTCGGGACCTTGTATGGGGTTGAGGAGATGGTCTACAATGTCCATTCTCTGTGTCATCTGGCAGATGATGTGAGGAGGTTTGGTCCCTTAGACTGTGTGTCCGCATTTTGCTTTGAAAACTTCCTGGGCCAGCTTAAAAGAAAGGTCAGAAAACCACAACACATTCTCCAGCAAATGATACGTGTTGTTGAGAGACAGTCCACACAGAACAAGTCCACATGCCAACCACCAGATAAACCCAAACTCGGTGGAAATCACTCAAATGGACCAACTGTGCAAGACGGTGTATCAAGACTGCAATACAAAAGGGTCACACTTGAAAATGCTACAATAAAATGTAGGACAGGAGACAACTGCGTGATGATTGGTGGACAACTTGGCTTGGTTGAGAACATCTTGCATGACACCACCACAGAAGAAACTTTCATTCTGCTGAGAAGGTTTCTGGATCTGACCCCACTGTACACAGAGCCAATTATCTCTACAGATATTGGCATCTACACAGCTTGTGAGCTTGCTGCAGAGGTTAAACAGTTCAAGCTTTCTGATATTGAGGCAAAATATGTTTTGCTTCCATTTGGCTTGAAATGGGCAGCAACCCCATTGCTACATTTATATTGAAGCTTCAATTCAATCAGTTCTACCTCATCATGGACCTCAAATGATTCTGTCAACAACAACAAAAAAACAAAGCAAAAACAATACAAAAAGATTCAAATGAAATAGAAACAGACTATAATGTACATAGTTCTACAAAAAATGTACATAAATCTCAATTACTTGGCATATGTACAGAATCAACAAAAGATGCCAAACTACACTGGTTTAAAAAGCAAGTTGGTATTTAGTAATTATAAGTAATTATATTTTTTACACATTTTTTCATTTTAACACAATATTAACCATGCTAATTAATTATTTCTTATCTTTTATTTAATGCATAAGATGAACCCACCATTTTTCCATGTCGTGGATTTCTTGGAACGGGGAGAGGTGGAAGTAGTAAGCAGTAGGTGGATGGCTGGTGAGGATGCTTGCTATTGGCCACCTTATAAATTTCCCAACTATATAAAAAGAGCTCAGCTGCAACATGAAAAACCAGGAGCGGACTGGGAAACATACAAAGTCCGCTCACTGTACAAAACAAGTAAGTCATTTAGAAAATGTTGGTATACATTTGAGGCGCATTCACTATTCACTAATGGAAACGCAGTCATTTCACAATAATTTTTTAACGACATTTAGGGAAAAAAATGTTGTTTCCATTTGGACATGCGGCTAGATGAACTTTAAAATCCGATAAATAAAAAAACATTGCCATAAACTATGATGGAGCCATGTTTACCGAATAAATTCCTCTATGTGCAATAAAAAAAGGACACTTTGACATGGGACAGCACCAAACAGCGGGCGATTGTACAGGATGATGTTTTTAATATTCTGAAATGCCTGACCAAAAGTTTGTCATTAAACTGGTTAAGTCTGCATTGCGACTCTCATTTAAGTAATCAATGTCAGAATTAAAATTTTTGGGTTTAGTATTCCTTTAAATGTGTTTTACGGCATAAAAATACCTGAATGTGCTTATAAATTTCTCCTTGTATCCCAAAAACACATTTTTAGTAAATTTCCATTGGGCCCCTAAAGAATTTACTGCGCTCTGAAATCACTTCAGCAGCACGGTCGCAAATGTTCAATAATGCATTTTCAATAGGCTATACAATTAGTTCATATTCAGTAAGTGACTTACATGTCAGACACAAGTCAATTGTCCCGCGAAAATAGTTCCAAAATACAGCGGAACAGTTGCGCGCCTGCGTCTCCAGACAATAGATTAGAGTGGCGCAAACGTTTGAATTTGAATTATTCAATGAGTCACTCCAAAGACTTTTGAGGTTTTTCGATTCACGTGTTAACATTTCATATTTGTATATCCTAAACGTTATATTTTAAACATCAATATCAGAACATTTGTATGAAATTGGAATTGCATACCACTTTTTACACAGCTGCACTAGTGTGAATACGTCTGAATCACTTGAGATGCTGTCGTCAGTGGCGGCTCTTATTATTACACACACACATCACGGTCGCAAATGTTCAATAATGCATTTTCAATAGGCTATACAATTAGTTCATATTCAGTAAGTGACTTACATGTCAGACACAAGTCAATTGTCCCGCTAAAATAGTTACAAAATACAGCGGAACAGTTGCGCGCCTGCGTCTCCAGACAATAGACTAGAGTGGCGCAAACGTTTGGATTTGAATTATTCAGTGAGTCACTCCAAAGACTTTTGAGGTTTTTCGATTCACGTGTTAACATTTCATATTTGTATATCCTAAATGTTATATTTTAAACATCAATATCAGAACATTTGTATGAAATTGGAATTGCATACCACTTTTTACACAGCTGCACTAGTGTGAATACGTCTGAATCACTTGAGATGCTGTCGTCAGTGGCGGCTCTTATTATTACACACACACATCACGGTCGCAAATGTTCAATAATGCATTTTCAATAGGCTATACAATTAGTTCATATTCAGTAAGTGACTTACATGTCAGACACAAGTCAATTGTCCCGCGAAAATAGTTCCAAAATACAGCGGAACAGTTGCGCGCCTGCGTCTCCAGACAATAGACTAGAGTGGCGCAAACGTTTGGATTTGAATTATTCAGTGAGTCACTCCAAAGACTTTTGAGGTTTTTCGATTCACGTGTTAACATTTCATATTTGTATATCCTAAACGTTATATTTTAAACATCAATATCAGAACATTTGTATGAAATTGGAATTGCATACCACTTTTTACACAGCTGCACTAGTGTGAATACGTCTGAATCACTTGAGATGCTGACGTCAGTGGCGGCTCTTATTATTACACACACACATCACGGTCGCAAATGTTCAATAATGCATTTTCAATAGGCTATAGGCTACAATTAAATTAAAAGACATCAAATTAACAACAAACATCTAAATATTATAACAATTAACTGGTAACCCTGTAAACGTGGTATTACAATTATATTATTTCATCAAATGTATAATAATTATAATCCCCTTAGGTAATTATATCATGGATAATATACAATATTTTGGGGTTACAGCAAAAATGCTGTTTGTCATTTATGAAATTGTAATGAATTACAAAATTAATCAGCAAATCAGTGTCATTTTTGGTAAATAAATAAATTATAATCACTCCACTGCTTCCATTTCTGCATGGGTATGTACATTTTGCTCAGAATTTGTTATTTTTTTAAAGTCAACCCACAGCAATTTTACAGCACATGCACAAATCCAACCTCAGTTAAGAAAAATGCTATTTGACCTAGTCGGGCTGAGAAAGAATTCATATGCAATGAATATTAATCAACACACAAATCATTGATGTCAATGTGATGTCCATATGATATCAATTTGAGTCTAATCCATGACATTGATTTGATGTAAACTGAATGTCAAACATATTGATCGGCATATAGCCTACATAAAAACAAATTCAGTGTGGGTAATAACTTTCTCTTTTTACATAATTACCATTGGAAGACATTGCCTTCCAAAACTGACCAATTATATGCAGCATTTTGATCAAGTCTTGACTAACCTTTGGTGTAATTGATATCAAGGAAGAGTTAATTATAAGTGTTTATGTCAATAAAAGCTCAATTTGGCAAAAAATATGATAAATTAAATTCTGTTCTTTATTTAAAGCATTTGTGTATCTTTAGAAGTCAATGAATTTGCAGACAGCTGCTAATTAATCAATAATAGATGTGAACTTTGTGACTATTTGTTGAAAGTCTAAAAAACTTAGTTTAAATGTTTTAATATTTAGTTTCACCTTGTTTATCTGTGTGTGCCTTAAAGGGATAGTTCACTTTAAAATGAAAATTCTACTTATTCTAAATTCTAAATTCTAAATTCTACTCTTACTCTCCCTCAAGTTGTTTCAAACCTGTATGAATTTCTTTCTTCTGCTGAACACAAAAGAAGATATTTTGAAGAATGTCAGTAACCAGACAGTTAACTGGTCCCATTGACTTCCATAGTATATATTTTTTCTTACTCTGGAAGTAATTTGGACCAGTTAACTGTTTGGTTACCGACATTCCTTTAAGAATTTTTAATTTGTAGAAATGTGATGACAAATGTTCAGCTTTTAATAGCAGAGTTTATTGTTCTGTAGCAGATTATTAAAAAATACAATTATACATAAATAAGGAAATAAAAGTATAAATACTCATTTATTTGTACTTTTTTACATTTCTTTGTATATTTATTTATGTATTTATTTATTTATAATAAAGTCAGCTTTGGCATTCCATATTGAGGGAGTCATTCATTGAAACGATTTGTTCAAACGGCTGATTCATCCGGGAAAAGAAGCAAGTGATTGTTCATTGAATTATTAAATTGATTCGTTCAAAACGCATTCAAAAAATCATCGCTGTCTGTTGCATTGGCTTCATTTTGAAATTCTCGTCGGCAAAATAAAGGGAAAACAAACTATTGACAATATTAATGTAACTCACAATTTGAATTGAATGGGCACCATGGTGTTTGACACTCAAATAAAAAATAAATAAATAAAAAAAATAAAAAAAAATGTGTATCTTTAGTCAAGTCAAGGAATCCACAGACAGCTGTTAATTCATCAATAATAGACTTGTTGTGTGAACTTTGTGACTATTTGTTGAAAGTCTTAAAAAACGTAGTTTAAATCTTTTACTATTTAGTTTCACCTTGTGTATATAGGGTGCCTTAAGAATTTGTAGAAATGTGATGACAAATGTTCAGCTTATGATAGCTCACAGAGTACTGGGTTTATTGTTCTGTAGCAGATTATGAGAAAGCCAGACAGAAGGCCAAAAAGGCTGAGACATCCTCCTGTCTCAATTCGGAAAATGACATCATGCTGGGAAAAAGTAATCGCAAAAGGAAGTAAGTTTCTTGGTTTTTGCATTGATTATAAAACTTACACAGGAGAAAGAAGTACCCACAGTGGGAATGTAGAATGTGAAATTTCAGATTACAAAAATCTAGGATTAAAGGTTCACTATGTGACTTTTATTTACACCAGACCAAACCCACGGTACCCTGATCAGGGCCACTCTTCTGAAGAAGAAGTACTCTTAAGTAAAAGAAGAAAGGGCTCTGTACCGGTTCCACCATCCCCACCATCCCCTCCATCCCCTCCATCCCCTCCGTCCCCACCATCTCCCCTGTTGACATCATCTCAACGAATTTCACCAGCCCCGCCTATTCCCCCTGCACCACCTGGCCCACCAGTACCAGTTCTGTCAAGAAGGCAGACAGTTACACGTAAGCACTGATTTCAGGTTTTTACGTCTCATGAAAAGAGGATATTGTTGTATTAGTTGCAGAATAATTGTAAATTAACAGTACATTAATGATTACAATGAGTTTTTGAAACCTTTTTCAAGATTTCATATTTTCTCTGTCTCACTGCTTCCTTGTATGTCTGTCTCTATCTCTCCAGCAACAGAACGTCTAATCATCTGTCAGTTAGAACACCTGAAAGGGGAGGTTGCTGTTATTAAGCAATTGCTTTTAAAGCTCACAAAACAGAGCTCTGTGGATGCAGACCTGCCAGAGGGTGTCCATTTGCCTTTGAAAAGCATGCTAGACCTTCAAAATCTAGAACTCCAACTGAAGGATGAGGCGTGCTACAGTGCAATGGTACACTTGGTTTTATTAAATATTTGGTTCTTTAAAAGTTGCTTTTGATAAAAGAGCCTGCTAAATGAATAAATGCATTTAAATAAATAAAGTTTTGTACTTTTTCACTAGTTTCATTATAGCTGTCCTGTGAATACACTGATGTGTTACTGCTTTAATTTAGGCAAATTATCTGGCAACAGTTGGGGGTACAAGCCCAACCTCCAACACCAGACGCATCCTGGTCTGCATGCTGACCACCCCACTTGCCCAGCAACTGTGCTGGAAGGGCTCTGGCCAGAAGATGGCCTTTGGGCAGATGTTGGTCTGCAAAGCGATTATAGGTACAGTATATAATGTTTATATGTGATAAGTCCTTATAACAGGAATAAAAATAAGACAGCTATACCCTCATGTCAGCACATACATTGCAGTATACACTACACTACACACTACAGTACACACTACACTACACTACAGTACACACTACACTACACACTACAGAAGACAGCTGTCTATACCCTCACCAGTCAGTATACACTGCAACTGAACGTTATTATAAAGTGTTACCCAATAAACCGCAGCTCTCTCATTGTCTTATTCAGTCATTCTCTCAGTTGAGCAGAAGACGTTTTCTCAATTTCTCACTCAAAAGTGCAGGTTAAAAATTTTCTTAGGTTGAAATGGCTTAACAGTACTTGAACAACCCTTATTTTGTTTTGAACATTTGTATTTCAATTGATCCTTTCTCTCTTAGATGCTGTGACAAAAAGCAGTCAAGCCACAGCATGTGAGACGGAAGCCTCTATAAAAACATGGCTCCGTAATGCCAGGGACAGAGATGGGGGAAGGCAAGGAAGGGCCAGAGCTGCAGAAATACATACTGGTGCCCCTGAGGGAATTGGTTTTTAATTTACTTTGACGTGTTTTAAGTGTTCTGTGTTTCTGTTTTTGTGGTTATTGCTGTATTATTATTAATTATAATTATTATTGTCCGTAAATAAATTATTTAAAAAAAAAACATGACCCTCGATTTATTGCTGCTAACAAGTGCAATTGTTCTGCATATAGTAATATGGGTGTACCTACACTCTGTGTGCTCAAACTATGCACCTGCACCCACAGTGTGCCCACATCCAGCCCACATGAGGGCCCGCTCTAATTTGTGTGGGCCAGCCCAATGTCAGCCCACACTTTGGGCTGTCCCACTAGGGCCCCACCTGGACCCCATAGGGGTTTGCTGTGGGCCCACAACGGGCCCCAATGGGGGCCCACTCTACTTAGTGTGGGCCAGCCCACAGTCAGCCCACACTTTGGGCTGTCCCACTAGGGCCCCACCTGGACCCCCTAAGGGGTTTGCTGTGGGCCCACAACGGGCCCCAATGGGGGCCCACTCTACTTAGTGTGGGCCAGCCCACAGTCAGCCCACACTTTGGGCTGTCCCGATGGGGCCCGACCTGGGCCCCATAGTGTGGGGCCCACATGTGCCCCGCATTTCACGCCGGTATCTGGGCCCACAGTGGGCTGCCCGCAAGGGCCCCATTCGGGCCCCAAAGGAGCATGTTTGCTGGGTGGGAACGCCTCCAGCGTAGTGTGTCTGAAGCATGAATGAAATCAGTCAATGGAGAGACGGAGCGTAGTAGGCAGGTGACGTCACCGACCAGGAAACTATAAAGCATCCCAGAATCACAAGCGTGACAGCTTCTGATGTTACTGAAGCAAGCGATCCAAGGGGATGCCGGGAGTATGGCAAAGACACGCAGCGTCCGTTCCCTTCGGGGAACTAGCGTTACATACAAATACAAATTAAGTTTCTCCTGGTCCGACGAACCATGAGAATAAACGATAAAGAATCATAATTATAAACGATAAAGAATCATGATTATAAACTATAGAGGGTCTTCTTTTTTTGTGTACACTCACATTAACATCAAAACCTTGTTTTTATTTTTAAATAAATAAAATAAACAGGGTGCGCTTTCAGCTCACTCTGTCTCCGCAAAAATCTTTCTGAAACAAGTCTGGAAAATGAACTGAAACTCAGCTAATACTTATCACACAACCATGAAACATGCGTCTAAAGAAAGCTTTAAATTTCTACTTTTAAATAAAACAATTCACATTCAAAACAAATATGCTCCTGCAATGTAATCTGTATGAAACTAAAGAGAAGTACAGTTTCTCCCGTCTCATCTAATTATCTGTAATGAGTTCACACCCACTCGCAGAGCGCGCTATTCATAAGATAATGTGCTGAAGTGATCTATGCAAAATAAGGTAAACGCCCCCTGAAATGCCTTCAAACCAGCAAGTTTCATTCATTCACTTTCCTGCGCCGTTGGAAGATGACACGATTCACTGGTGAGGAAGCCCTTCAGCTAGTCCTGGATAATGATGAAGAGTTCAAATTTTCCTCAGAAGAAGAGCGGGACTCTGACGACGAACGTTTGTATTTTGAGCGACGAACGTTAAACGACTTGATCCAGACGTGGATAATATTTCGGATGAGTAAGTCTTTTTAAATTTACTTGCATTAGTTGACAAGCTATTTTATATAAATGTAGGCTACATATTTTACTGGTTGGACCATTTCCATACTTGTCATTCAGAGTAATTTATATTTAAATGGTCTAGACTATACTGTATAAAGTAGGAGAGAGGCTTCATGCAGTCTGTTTTCTTTCGTTTTCAATAGTTTTGTTTAAAATAACACATTTCGAGCTTTCTATATATTTCTCTGGTATTTTAGGCAAAGCTTATGAGTTTTCTCCAGTTCACATGCCGACACGGAGCTCTATTGCCTGCTATTTTTATTTCTTATGTATTAAATACAGGCAATTGGTTGATTAAACAACGATTAAAATTAAGATACAATTAATACAAAACGAAATTCACTTTAAAGAAAGGCTTTATACAAAAAATAAGCTTAATGAAATGGTCAAAATCTTGTCTGCCCACTCCATTTGTCTCGCGATTGCGCATGATCTTACTCATGCTTTTCACTTTTCATATAATCAACATAAATAAAAAAAAAAAAAAAATAATAATAATGATTTGATTTAAACCTAAATATGAACTAAATTGTTTTATTTAATGACTAGGCTACAACACGTAGGCCAATTAGCCTACAATACAGAGACATTAATTGACAAGCTATTTTATATAAACGTAGGCTACAGATTTTACTGGTTGGACCATTTCTATACTTGCCATTCAGAGTAATTTATATTTACCTAGACATGCTGTATAAAGTAGGAGAGGGGCTTCATGCATAAATAAACTTATTTGCACAAACGCGTTTCGGCGCGTGCCTTCAGAAGACTTTATACAGCATATTGACATGCTGTATAATATGTACAACGATATGTTTAGATCATAGGCCTGTATGAAAGTTAGAATTTTTAAATTAATTTAGAAAATATTATGTATGTTTAGATTATAATTGGAAATGCCAGGCATGTAATGTTCACTTGTGTCTTCATTGAACAGGAACTGTTTTCAAAAATGGCACCAAGACATGCAACTATATTCTGTCTGCTTTTATTTAGTTTATTTTGCTCATTTTGCATTATTTTGCTTTATTTTGCTTAGAGCCCGCATCAACATAAGCATTTACTGTGAGATACCTGCAAATTTAGTACATTTAGTTCCTCCACATAGAGGAATTACAATAAAACAGATTGAAAAACAAAACCTTTGAATCTCCTCTTCTTTGTTAAGGCTGCTTTACTGGATGGGCCATTAGCCATTGAGGGAGTGTCTATGTCACACCCCTGGTCTGAATCTTATTAATATTGATGGGCCATTACCCCTCCCATGCATAAACCTCTTCTGACAAAAAAACTGTTTTACAACGTTTGAATCAATGTATTGTTTTATGTGAACGATTAGGCAGGATGATTTTCACATCATTTTGAAGCCAGAACTCGAAGCGACAACATACATTAGTCAAGAGTCTTGTGGACACATATTTAGTATGTGTTTTGTGGTCTTATTTCAGCAACTTTATTTTTTATTTTTTCAAATAACCATGCATAAACATTATTCTCTTAAAAATACAAACATTTACAAGCATGTTGATCAGATATTATGGTAGCCCTGTTTGTGCTATATAGAGTGAATTTACACCTTTGCCATTAACATGTTTATAAATAACTGAAAAAAAAAATGTCAGGGCATGTCAGAACACCTCCAGGGCCCAGAAAATACCCTCAGACCCCAGAGGGTTAACACTGGGTAACTCAAAGGCAGCGATTTATTCCTAGATAACTGGAAGGCATCCGGGATAGACCTAGATAAAGCCAGTCTGACTTCTAAGCAGCTTTGTAATACTGGCTTACTCTGAGGCAGCCTGTTGAAATTTAGATAACGCCAAGGCAGCTGTGGTGATGTTTTAACACTGGGTAACTCAAAGGCAGCGATTTATTCCTAGAAAACTGGAAGGCATCCAAAATAGAGCTAGGTACAGACAGACTGAATTCCAACTAGCTTTGCAAGGCTGGTTACCTCTGAGGCAGAGTGTTGAATTGTAGATAACTGGAAGGCAACGCAGACAAGGTCTTTGTAATACTTGGTAGCTCAAAGGCAGTGGTTTGTTGTTAGATAACTGGAAGGCATCCACATAGAGCTAGATAAAGCCAGACTGACTTCTAAGCAGCTTTGTAATACTGACTTACTCTGAGGCAGCTTGTTGAAATTTAGATAACTCCAAGGCAGCTGAGGAGATGTTTTAACACTGGGTAACTCAAAGGCAGCGATTTATTCCTAGATAACTGGAAGGCATCCGGGATAGACCTAGATAAAGCCAGACTGACTTCTAAGCAGCTTTGTAATACTGGCTTACTCTGAGGCAGCATGTCGAGTTTTAGATACAAGGCAGCTGAGGAGATGTTTTAACACTGGGTAACTCAAAGGCAGCGATTTATTCCTAGATAACTGGAAGGCATCCGGGATAGACCTAGATAAAGCCAGACTGACTTCTAAGCAGCTTTGTAATACTGGCTTACTCTGAGGCAGCCTGTTGAAATTTAGATAACTCCCAAGGCAGCTGTGGTGATGTTTTAACACTGGGTAACTCAAAGGCAGCGATTTATTCGTAGATAACTGGAAGGCATCCGGGATAGACCTAGATAAAGCCAGACTGACTTCTAAGCAGCTTTGTAATACTGGCTTACACTGAGGCAGCCTGTTGAGTTTTAGATGCACACAAGGCAGCTGAGGTGATGTTTTAACACAGGGTATCTCATAGGCAGTGATTTATTCCTAGATAACTGGAAGGCATCCGGAATAGAGCTAGGCACAGACAGACTGACTGGGCTGGTTAAGGCTGGTTATCTCTGAGGCAGGGTGTTGAATTGTAGATATGTATTTTGCTAAGTAACTACAGTATAATCCAGTTGTTAGATAACTGTGAGGCATGTACACATACAAACCAACTTCTGCTGCTTTGTAAAACTAGCTTCATCCACTTGTTAATTTCAGATAACTGCATTTTAAATAATTGTCTTCCATTGACATAACTAGGAGGTAGCCACATCATTTGAATTATTTGATATTTAACTGTATACCCTGCTTACCCTACTGTTTTGCCTCTCTTTTTATCATGTAGGTCTATTTATTGGAAAAGATGCCTGTGCTCACACGAAGTAAGGGTAAACCTGAATACATTTTAGGGTTATTCTAAATTACAATATCAATTTACCATTTTTAAAGTCTCATTGTGTTTATAGGGAGAAAATGTACATCCATTCTTTCATGATACATTATTCTTCAGTATTTGCATACCATAAATGTCTATTCATTATCCCTTACATATAATGACAGAAATGTACTAAACAATACCTTGTAATGTCCTCCAGCAAAAGCAAGGAACAGCAAGCAACATGATTCAAATGGAAGTAAGTAAGCAATTCTGCTTATTAACACAAACTGCTCGCTCACGGGGTAAGGGTCTTTTTGATTTTTCATTGATGGAAACCCTGTAAATTAATCTAACTCACTATTTTTCAATTCATTATCTCACCCATCAATTAATTAATTCATTCATCTACCATTTTTGTCCATCCATCTATCCATACTTTTACCAAAATGAATCAACCCCTATCTAGTCACTTCCAGCTATTCATCTTTTTTGTCTTTTTTTTACTTTCAAGGGCCAGCGAAACGGTCCAAAATCCAAATATTTCATAGATCACCTCTGGTGACCACTCCACTGGCCCTCCGGCCCCCACCCCCCTGTCTCCAAGGACACCCCAGGACCGTCTGCTCACCTGCCCCAAGACCACCTTGAAGATCCCCAGGTTGCACAAGACCTCAAACTCAGGGCCGTGCAGAGACCTCTGGAGGGGCAGGTGCTCAAAGTATAAAAGGGGGGCACATGGAACAAGGCTTTAAATGGGGCTGTGTTTTTCCTGGCTTAAAATAAGACGGAGGTGGTAAAATCCTAATAATGTATTTTAATAATAATATAATTAATTTGTATTTTTTTTTGTAGATCATCATATAGCCTAATGTGTTTCCCACAGTATTTTTTTGGGTTGAGCTCGCTACCTCTAGGGGGGTCCGGGGGCATGCCCCCCCGTAAGAAAATTTTGTACATTTTAAAGATAAATTCATTAATCTGGTGCACTTTGAGTCACCCGAATCCACTGTTAAAAATAATTAATCCACCCGCAAACCGCCCATATTCTTTGATTTAGATATCTTCATCTGATCATCACATTACAATTATTGAAATTCTCAGTGTTAAGCATGATAATATGGTAACATATCACACTGAAGTAGGCTGATTTAAAATTAACATTTATATAAAATAAAAGTTCTTCTTTTGGCAAAATTACATTTCCTTAATAGCCTAAACAGAGGCTTTTCTCCCTTCAAACTTAAATTGTCAATGTTTCATTACATCACTGTTTGAAAACTCTAATTTTTTGTACCTTTTATAAAGGGCATCTTTCCCCTAATTGTATTAAATGTATGCATCTTTCATCTTTCATTTCAAATTCTTAAATTTGATCAATATATTCAATTATAATAATAAGACACTGGGCTGTTACCAATCAAATTAAATAATTTACATTGAAAAATTATAACTGTATTAAATTAGATTATTTTAAATATTTTTGAATATACAAAAATAAGGAATGTTGAAAAGGCTGATACTTTATGAAACTAAACCGCCAGTAGGAGACGGCAGGCGACCGTCTTAATGAGCGAGTCATTGAGTCATTCATTCAAACGATTCGTTCAAACGGCTGATTTATTCAGAATGAGGCAGTTTGTGAATGGGTAATTGAATCTTTGACTCAACCGATTCGTTCAAAACGCTGAATCATTCAGTAATGCAACAAGTGTTGCTGTGAGATGCGCGATGCTTCTGCTGTGATCTTTGTTTGGAACTATTTTCGCTGCTGAAACAGAACAAAAACAGTCATTGCGTCTAAAATGTAAGTGACTTAATTTTAACTATTTGTTTATTGACCTGTTATGAAATCAGTCTCGGTTTCAATCTTGATGGCATTCAGGAAAACAGTTACTTCTACAGCCTACACACTGCAATATAAACAACATCTCTGCATGCTCTCTTCACGTCGTCCTTGTAAAATAATAATAATAAGTAAACAAACATCAAAATCACTTCGCTGAGAATGAAACGCCACTTACCAGCAGCCGCAGATTTAAAGATATCTTCTGGTAGTGCGCGTAGTTGCGCGAAATAAAAAAATGTGCGTGCAGCGTAAGGTATCGTCCCGGATGAGTTCGTCAGGTGAAAGGTCATCATGTGGGTCATTTCATTTATGGCTAAATTATTATTAATTAATTTTACTAATAGTTAGGTTGGGCAGGCATCCACAAAAGGGCCTTTAATTACAAAAAAAGGAGAGGAAATTTTGCCTTGATAAAAGGGCACTTTGGGCATCAAGGGGCAAAGGGGCAGGTGCTCAAGCACCCAACGCCCCCCCCCCCCTCTGCACGTGCCTGCTCAAACTACATCCACGAGACCCCGAAACAGATTACCAGGGCGCACAAGACCCCGAACCAGATCCCCAGGGTGCACAAGACCCCGTACCAGATCCTCAGGATGCACAAGACCCTGAACCAGATCCCCAGGATGCACAAGACCCCAAGCCAGATCCCCAGGACGCACAAGACCCCAAGCCAGATCCCAAGGGTGCACAAGACCCTGAACCAGATCCACAGGGCGCACAAGACCTCGTACCAGATCCCCAGGATGCACAAGACTCCGAACCAGATCCCCAGGACGCACAAGACCACGAACCAGAACCCCAGGGCGCACAATACATCGAACTACATATCCATGTTGCACAAGACCCCAAACTAGATCCACAGGGCGCACAAGACCCTGAAGACCCCCAGGACCCCGAGGACACCCAGGCTTTTCGGTGTGTGCTAAGCCTTCTAAAGGTGTGCTCTGGTCACCGTGCTCACAGGTAAGAGTTATGTTTCAGAGATAAACATTTAGGCTTAATATGTTTTTTTCTTAGCAGCAGAAAAAAACTTTTTTTATCACATTTTGTTTCATAACAACAAAATAGTATCTAGCATCTGTCTGGCATGATTATGACAGGAAAGTTAATAGGATTAAAGTTAATTATGGTACAGACAAATGGAGCTTGATAGAAACAACACATACCGCTCTGGGCTTTCATAGGAAAAACAGAATGTCTGTAATTTTCTTGAACAACCTGACAATGATTGCCAATCACAAGTTTGCAAAAGCATCTCTACCGTTTTAATTTCTTGGATTTAGACTCATCACTCATTGGCCTCTGTTTTTAAATATGTCTGACAAAGGTACCCTGTATCTGTGGAGGAGGTGAAGAGGAGGACTGCTCCTCCAGAGATGATGTCTGTCAATACACTGACGTCACTCCTCAGAATTAATAAAAATGAAGGAGGAGCTGAAGAATGTAGGAGTGGTCCCTGGGCCTGTCACCCAGGTGACATCATTGTTCACCAGACTGACAGAGGGTACAGTTCAATTATTAACAGTTTTAGATTAAATTTGGTTGCAAAGTTGGTTATGTTGCTATGTAGTTGTAAAAAAATGCACTTTGACATAACAGTGTATCGAAGGCTGTGTTCATTCTATTCACATTTATTTTCTGTTTTACCTTTTGTTATTAAAGGGGAAGCAAAGGACCTTTGTCAGTCGGTGGGTGTCCTTGCAGCCAAGGGCATCAACTTTGAGGCAGTGACCATGCCGATGACCACTGACCCAATTGTGGCTATTGGGAAAGCGGCAGAGTTAAAGTAAGCATTTGCAAAAGAAATATTTTACTTTATACATCTGTGTGCTCAGACAGGGATACTAAAATTTTATTTGCAGGGCTTAAAGGCACTGTGCCTGAATTCAAGTGTGGGCCAGTACATTCAACATTTGATAGATAGTTTATAGTCATATATAATGACATTTAGATAATTTCAGGCACAGAATGATTTCTTGCTTTCAGCTCTGTCAGTCTTGTAATATAACGTCAATTACAATAGGTTAGAAGCTTCACTATGTTGATATAAATGCACAGATAAAGCTATATACTGAGAACATGCAATGTTTCCCTCCAGATATCAGTTGCAAAATTTGGCTCAGGAGGTTCAGAGGAATGGCCAGGACTTCCACAACTTGAGCCATGGTCTGGGGCCAGGAATGGTTGACGTTGTGGTGGAGATTTTGTCAAAATGCATAGATGACAACATAAAAAAAAAATGCAGTCATAATCCCTTCCCTCCACATTTTTGCACAATTTGATGCATTTTTTCCAGAGTGTGTGTTTTTCATTTATCCTTTAACTAGGGTTAGTTATCAACACACTAGCCTCGGGCACCAATGAGCCCTGGCCAACCAAGGCAGCACTTAGTTAAAAAGACATCATCATACATTATAAAGAAGACACAATGTACAACATTAGGCTGTATAAAACACCAAACAAAAACAGGAGACAGATATGAGCAATGAAAAATCATTTTTCTTTATGGGTTCAAGCACATTACAAGACAAGCACATATTTCAAAGAAAACTGAGTGAATGTAACTTGTCTCTTATGTCTTTGGGATCTCAAGTAAAACATATATTACAAATATGCAACAAAAGTGTCTGTTAAGAAATTTGAACATAAACAAACAAAAAAAGCAATAATATAAACAAACATATCCCCCACCCTTAACCCTAACCCCCCTATGTATCTCCACTCTGAGCAGAGTTCAACTTGCGACCCCTTTTTCTTTTAGTACCTTTAGGCTTAAAAGTCCTGTCCTTATTTACAGTGTGGGTTTCTTTTTCTGGATTGTTTGTGCATTTGTGTGCACTTGCCAATTTCCTTTTTGTGAGTTCAATTGCTTTCCTGTATTTATGTAGCCTGTCTATCTTACTCTTTTTGCTTTGTGTTTGGAACCTACCAAAGGCAAGCTGGTGAGCTGCTTTAACCCTCTGGGGTCTGAGCTGTTTTCTGGGTCCTGGAGGTGTTCTGACATGCTCTGACATTTGAGCTTATTTCTGTTACTTGTGACATTTTCATGGCTAAAGTCTAATTACACTGTATTCAGCACAAACTCTGCTACAATAATATATCAGCAGCATGTGTGTAAAAGTTTGTAGTTTTGAGATAATGACATTTATGCGTGGTTTGTAAAAATACAAAAAAAAAATTCTCACTGAAATAAGGTCATGAAACCAATACTGATTATTTCTTCACAAGACTTTTGAAAATTGTATGACGTAGCCTAGAATATTTGCTCTAAAACTATGTGAAAATCACCCTGACTGCTCATTCAGATAAGACAATATATTGATTTAAAATTTTTACGACGTGTTTTGTGTTAGAAAGCTTTATGCGGGAGCTCATTAATATGTAAGCTTTTCATACCTGAGTAAGACAAAGACCCTCCCCTAACGGCCCTATTAGGCCCTATCATTCTGAGCAACCTTGCACAAAGAATGAGGAGATTTAAAAAAGAATGGCTTTTAGATTGTTTGATTTATTTACAACACAAAATAATCCAAAGATACACAACAAATGACAAAAAAGCACTCATTGAAAACAATGATCCAAAGACAGAGACCTTTGTGCCATTCCTAAAAACATTGTACATACCTTTCATTTCCAAGGTGTTTGATTTTCACTTTACCAGGTTCATGTACAGAGACTCATGTGAATGTTGAAGTCAGCTGGACTCAGTGGCATCTGGGCTCTGAAAAAAAAAAAGTGAACATACTGATATCAAGAGAAAGGCCTGCACGATTTTGGGAATAAATTTTAGATTTTTCTGGTTAAAATTGCTTTTTAAAATTCACAGAATACTCACACACACACACACACACACACACACAAATGTTTCCAACAATATAAAATATAATGAACACCAGGTTTGTTGTGCCTTGCAGGCATAGGCTATGCGCAGTGCTGCATAAAATAATAATAACAATAACCATAGCAGCCTATAAACCTTCCAAAATATTTTAGTAACAACTAAGCTAGAGAAAAATATATTGATTATCATGTTACTTAAAATGTTTCCATTCGTTATGAAATGAGATAATAGTAAAAAACATGAAGCCGTTTGGTGCGTTTTGCTTTTCGAATGTATCAAATATGATACATTCAAACGCGATCGCGCTCAAATATAAAACATTATGGTTACCATATACATATCTACGTTTGAGCAGATATCCACAAACACAGTAACAGTAAACACAGGTCTAAATATTATAATATTCACCATATATCTAGCAACAGTTCAACTGCAATGTGAAATTTATGCAACAATAACAAACTTATATGTAAGAATTTCTTACCTTACATCTTTATTGTCTTCAAATCGTGTTCTTCTTCTTCTGAGGTAGCCTAAATCCAATGTAAGCTCACGGTGCGCCTTTCAAACTCGACGAAAAGCAGAGACTTGTGAAGTGTTTTGTTGTTTTGTTTTTGAGGTAATGAGCGTGTTCGCGTTCCATGTGGAGATTTGCATGTGAATATCTTTTGCGTGAGTGGGCGTGTTCAAATTAAAAATAATTAGGAAGCGTTTGAGAAGCTGGACATCTTGTTGGTTTTATACAAATTACTTAAACAGAGAATATTTGTTTTCAGTTTGAATCCGATCATTTAAAAGTACACACTTTAAATGTTTATAAAGGTATATGGCTCATAAATGTGTGACAAGTATTCGCTGAGTTTTGTTTCAGTTTATAGACGTGCTCAAGAAAAAAAAGTTCACCGCGATGGAGAGGCAGAACGCACACCCTGTTTATTTTCTTTATTTTACAAAAGCACAATGTTTTGATTTGATTGTAAGTGGACACATACAAAAGTAGAAATATCACAGATTATTTTTTATATTTCTTTTTTCTGTATGACCATAAATGACGGAGTAATTTAAGTTTATAGTTAATGTTGTTATATAGGGCCAATGAAGGATTATAACTTTCGCTGTCACACCAACTACTCAAATCTATGAGCATTTTCCCAAATACAGTGCTGTGGCTGTGCTGTTTCTGTGTATTGTGGCTGTGCTATGTCCGTGCTGTCCAATTGTGGCAGTGTATCATCTGAATGAATATGCTCTGTCTCATCACTGATTTCACTTCTGACTGTCTGACTTTCATACACTTTATTTGCCACCAACAAACACACACATAATTCACCCAAACTGTTGGTTAACCCTCCTTTTACCCTAAAATCTACCGACATCTTTTACCCACTGGGGTCAATTTGACCCCAGCAATTTAAACCCCCACAATTTGATTTTTTCCCCAAAGGTTTAAGTCAGGTACTTTATGTTTCTTTGTTGACTACTTAAATAGCCCTTTAAATAAAACACCACCAACCCCACCCCCCACCCCTTATACATCCAGAATACCTATTGCACGACTATGGACAAATTAGCAAATCACTATAAAATGTCACTGATTGATCTAAAATTCAAAAATGATATATATTTTTGGTGTTTTAAGAGCTTTATATTTATAATATTATACAATATATGTTATCTAGATGTTCTAATCAGATACATTAACTTTGCACCAGTCTTCTGCTGTCCAATTCTTGTACTTCCTGCAGAATTTCAGCCAATCTTTGATGTTTTTATTGGAGAGAAGTGGCATCTTTGCTGCCCTTCTTGACACCAGGTCGTTGTCCAAAAGTCTTGGCCTCGCTGTGTGTGCAGATGCTCTCACACCCACCTGCTGCCAATATTGAGCAGTTCTGCACTGGTGGTGACACGATTCCCTAGCTGATTCCTCAGGAGGAGAAGTTCCTGGTACTTGCTGGACACTCTGGGACATCCTAAAGCCTTCTTCACTGCAGCCAAACATCTATTCTTGAAGCTCTTGATGATCTGGTAAATGGTTCTTTCAGGTGCAAAATTCTTTGCAGCTATTTCCTTACATGTGAGGCCATTTTGATGCAAAGATGATCCTCCATCTTTCTTTGGAGGAAACCATTGCTAACAGAAGAACATAATAATTGGAAGCACTTCTTCCTTCCTTTTATGGCAATCATGTGCTGATGATATTGTCACAGGCCGGGGTGGCCTCCCCCCTGTTGAGCGTACCACCTCGAGGAGTTACCCAGAGACACCAACAGACCAGACAAGATAATCAGTATCAAAAGTTGTATTTTATTGAATTAAAATAAGCTCAATACTAAACTAAAATTCACAGGCTGATCCGCCTCTCTTCTTCGACAGGCTGCGTGGGAAGTTTGCACAGCGATCCCTCTTCGGACAGACAGAGGCAAGCAATGGAGCAGGCACTGGAAAGATTCCCACAGCGGTTCCTCCTCAACCAGAGGTAAGTAATGGAGCAGATACTGGTAAGGGTTCAGATACTGGTAAGGGTTCGCACAGCGGTTCCTCTTCAGGCAGAGGTAAGTAACGGAGCGGATACTGGTGAAGGTTCACACAGTGGTTTCTCTTCAGGCAGCCAGAGGTAAGTAATGGGACAGACACTGGTAAGGATTCACACAGCGGTTCCTCTTCAGCCAGAGGTAAGTACTGGAGCAGACACTGGTAAGGGTTCACACAGCAGTTCCTCTTCAGCCAGAGGTAAGTAATGGAGCAGACACTGGTAAGAATTCCACAGTGGTTCCTCTTCGGGCAGACAGAGGCAAGTAAAGGAGCAGACACTGGTAAGGGTTCACACAACGGTAGTTCCTCTTCAGCCAGAGGTAAGTAATGGAGCATACACTGGTAAGAGTTCACACAGCGGTTCCTCTTCAGCCAGGGGTAAGTAATGGAGCAGACACTGGTAAGGGTTCACACAACGGTTCCTCTTCTGGCAGACAGAGGCAAGTAATGGAGCAGACACTGGTCAGGGTTCACACAGCAGTTCCTCGTCAGCCAGAGGTAAGTAATGGAACAGACACTGGTAAGGGATCAACAAACGGGGGGGGGGGGGTTACTCTTCTCACAGGACAGCATCAGTTAACTGAGTGTCACCTCTTTCACAGGATGAGGGGGTTGGGCCGGGGACCAAGACCCTTTTCGGTGGGGAACCCGAACAGTATATGGCAAGCAGAAGGCAATAACCATCCGACGAAATGCGGTAGTTGGCAGTAGATGACGGACAGGGTACCAGGGACTACAGGTAGGTGGCAGCAGGCAGGGAGCTCTCTCTTTCCGCGGGACAACACCCGCTGACTGGGTGTCACCTTCCTTTCACAGGCCGGTAGCAGTTGGAGTGCAACGATGGACAATAGGATCCCCCACAGGGCAACAATGGCAGAGAGCAGTTTCTCTATGTTCACAGAACAACAGTGGTGAATACAGAATCCAGCAGTTATCAACCGGGTCTTCTTCCAGAGGGCAGCGAGGACAGCATGCAATAGCAGATAGCAGTTTCTCTATGTTCACAGAACAACAGTGGTGAATACAGAATCCAGCAGTTATCAACCGGTCTTCTTCCGCAGGGCAGCGATGGCAGCATGCAATAGCAGATAGCAATTTCTCTATGTTCACAGAACAACAGTGGTGAGTACAGAATCCAACAGTCAACAACTGGGTCTTCTTACCACAAGACAACGAGGGCAGCATACAATGGTGGATAGCAGTTTCTCCATGTTCACAGAACAAACGAATATGAGTATGCAACAAATCCCTTTTTAAGTCCAACAGGGACCAGATACTCACGCCAGGAATCCTCTTCAGTGTGAACAATTCAATGAACAAATAATGCTTCCTCTTGAAGTCATGGAGTCAAACAGCAATACATGAGTATTCAACAAATCCTCTTCAAATCAGACAGTAATCAAGTACTCACGCCAGGGATCCTCTTCAATGTGGACAGTACAATAGACAGATGATGCTTCCTCTTTGAGCCAGGAAGTCGAACAGCAATGCACGAATATTCCACTAATCCTCTTCAACTCAGGCAGGATGGAACTGCAACCCTGTACAGCATACGCTCAACACACAGCAGTTAGTTAATTTCAATTCGGCAGTCGAGACCGACGAGTATGCCAACTGGGGACACGGGCAGACACAAAATTACAATATCCACACCAGTGCATACATCAATCACTTCAAATGTTCACACGTGTTCACTTCACACTAAACACTGCAACTCACAACAACTCACAGTGAATAAGGTCTCCACTCGCGGTCCCAGCCGACTCCCTCCTCTCAATTGACGAAACTGTACATCCAAGGCTGTGTGGGAAGTATACTATGAACACACAACTGGCATTAGAGGCTTCAAACCAGATTTCAATAGACTCTGGAGCAGCTTCACCAAACTATGGTATATAGCGGGCACTGCAGGCATTAAGCTTCCTAATAGGAATTACAGATAACACTTAACTGTTTGATGAAGCAACACAGTTCCACCAAACCGCTGATTTCAGACTCCTTCTTCCTAACGTGCAGTCTCTCCCCGTCCTGTGCGATCTGCTCTGTGTGATCTGCTCTCCTCGTGATCTGCTCGCTCGTGATCTGCTCGCTCGTGATCTGCTCGCTCGTGATCTGCTCCCCCCGTTTCCACATTAACCAATGCTTTTATAATCCCCCTTGCAAATCCATATCTCTCGCGGCTCAATCTCCGCTCATTACACAGCTGACGCTCATTTCCTCATTACTAAGCTCGGCCAGACTGTTTACACGGAAGGACCGGGAACCGGCCTGGTGTTACATTGAAATCGCTCCCACAGGGAAACAACAATGGAAAAGAATAGTTCCGCTTGACGTCACCCCGTGACATCCTCCCCCACCAATCAGTTCTAGTCCCTAGAACGAGGCCCCGAAACCCAGTCCCGAAACCCAGTCCCCATACCTCTCAGGGGGCTGTCCTTGGTTGTCCCGTTGGGAACGTCTCGGTGGAGAGGCGGGGTCTATCCCTCTTGGTTCGATGTTCGGGCCCCTCGGAACCACTGCCCAACCTACTAAGGGTGGCCAAGGTGCCACAGGGACGGTTGGAGCTTTCACCATAGGCTTTGGATAGTTCGGGCAGGGGCGGATTAGATTTCGGTGTATAACCCGCTCTGGGCCTGACTTTCCCTCGGGGCGGATGGTATAAACCGGCTGGTCGGGACGTTGCTAGCTTTGTACTACATAAGGCAGGGCCTCCCACCAATCACACAGTTTGCCCTTTCCTTGGCGTCGATTGTCCCGTACCAAAACTCTCTCAATAGCGGAGCCTCTTGGGCCGTCCGGTCATACAGCCGCTTATTCTTGACAGCGGCTACGTTTATTCGATCAGTGACCCGTTCGTATGCCGAGTGGAGTCGCTGATGATGCCTGCCTACCCAATCCGTCAGACTCGAATCCTCTCCAGCCCCAGCCATTCCAAGAAGTAAATCTGTGGGCAGACGCACGTCTCCCAAACATCAGGTACGTTGGAGCATACCCAGTGGTGCTATGCACACTATTGTTGTCGGCCTGTACCAGAGCGGGAAGACTATCTACCCAATTACTCTGACGATCCATTTCCAGCGTCCCCAATAGGCCCAGCAAGGTCTGGTTGAACCGCTCACACCCTCCATTTCCCTGGGGGTGGTATGGCGTAGTATGAGTCTTCTTATACCCATAGAGCTGACACAATTCCTGGACAACCTTGGATTCGAAGTTTGGCCCTTGATCTGAATGAAGAGTCTCTGGACACCCAAACGGCTGGAATACTGTCTTCCATAAAGCACTTGCAGTGGTGATGGCGGTCTGGTCCAAGGTCGGAATAACCCAAGCATATTTTGTGAACAGGTCAGTTACCACTAAAATATTCTGGAAACGATCCGTCGGTCGACCCAACGTCAAGTAGTCCATGGCCACGATGTGCAAAGGGGCCTTGGCTCGAATGGGGACTAGTGGAGCTCGCACCTCTTTCCTGGTCTTAAAGAGTGTGCAGCGCGGACATTTCCGGATGAACGAGTTCACAGTCATCTCCATCCCTGGCCAATGGAAATGCCTCCGCAACAATGACACCGTCCTCTCTTGCCCTTGATGTCCTAACTGGGTGTGGTAAGCCTGTAAAATGGCCTGAATCTGACCCTCCGGTACCACCACCTGCCACACAGTTTCGCCCAGCCCTGGGTCTCGGATAGACCGACAGACCACCCCATCTCTCAGATTGAGCCTCTCCCACTGCCCAAGGAGTTTCCTCACTACCCATGTCTGGGCCCGGCGTTCCGCCACCTCTGGCCATAACCCCTGTGCCAACCAGGACCGTATTACCATCAACCCAGCGTCTCCCTCCTGCCGTTCCTTCCACCGCTGCGGGTCCCAGCCCCAACTAACGGGGGCTGTCTCTTGCTGGAGCCCAGGTGCTTCCACAAGTCCCACCATAAGCCCCTCCTCACGCCCATCCATAGGCCCCAATGGACGGCCCCGGCCCTCGGCCTCAGGGAGTCTGGACAGCACGTCGGCATTAGTGTGTTCCCAGCCCGGTCGATACTGGAGTTGGTAGTTGGTTGCGCTACCCACCGTTGTTCGACTGCCCCCAACTTAGCTGTTCGTAAGTGGACCAGAGGATTGTTATCAGTTATTACGAGTACCTTGGCCCCCCACAGGTAATCCTTAAATTTCTCACTCATGGCCCACTTCATGGCCAGCAATTCGAGTTTAAATGAGCTGTAGTTGGAATAATTTCGTTCGGCGGGGTGAAGACTTCGGCTTGCGTAGGCGATGACTCACTCCACTCCCTGCTGGCGCTGGGCCAGTACTGCTCCCAGGCCAAGGTTACTAGCATCGGTGTACAGAACGAAGGGCTGGGTAAAGTCTGCGTATGCCAGGATCGGGGCCTGTAGCAGCTCTTGCTTGAGCCACTGAAAGGCCACGTCACATGTGGAATCCCAAGCGACAGGAGGGGACCCACGACCGCGGGGACGGCCTGAACCCGCGAGAAGCTGATTTAATGGTTCGGCGATCTTCGAGAAGTCTTTAATAAACCGCCGATAATACCCCACGAAGCCCAGGAAGGATCTTAGGCGCACTCCATCCTTGGACGGCCGACACTTTTTCGGGATCCACAGAGACTCCAGAGGCACTTACGCAGTGGCCCAGAAATTTCACTTCTTTGCGGAACAGCTGGCATTTATCTGGCTGCAACTTCAGTCCGTACTTCTCCATTGCCTGGAACACTTGTTCCAAATGCTGAAGATGGGATTCAAAGTCAGGAGAGTAAACAATGACATCGTCAAGGTATACTAACGTGGTGTCCACCAACTGGCCACCCAGACACCGCTGCATCAGCCATTGGAAGGTAGCTGGAGCGTTGCAAAGGCCGAACGGCATCCGGTCCCACTCAAAGAGCCCAAAGGGGGTAGTGAACGCGGTCTTTTCCCGATCTCCCTCCTCCACCTGCACCTGCCAATACCCGCTGGCCAGATCTAAGGTGGAATACCAGGCGGCTTGAGTCAGGCTGGTGAGAGAGTCCTCAATTCGCGGCAGCGGGAAGGCATCCTTCTTGGTCACTTGGTTCAACCTACGGTAATCCACACAGAACCTCCAAGCTCTGGTCTTCTTTCGTCCAGGACGATCGGAGACGCCCAAGGGCTACTACTCTCGCGAATGATCCCCTTCTCCAGCATCCCCCGCAACAGGGTACGAACCTCGGAATACAGAGTTGGCGGCACGGGACGATATCTTTCCCTGCTTGGTGTAGCATCACCAGTAGGAATCTGATGTTTCACAGCGTCGGTACGGCCATAATCCTCATTGTGTATGGAGAATATGTGTTGCCACTTCGCCAAAAACGCCTGGAGCTGTTGTGTCTGACTCTCTTCCAGCCCTTCTCCTCGCAGGGATTCCCCCAGAAGATGGACCGGCATCCCCTCTCCTGAAGAGTCCATGGGCTGATCCACTCGCGTCAGGGCCACCTCAGCCACCGTAGAGCTCACTTGACAGAAGCTAACTCCCCCACCTTCCCTCACTTGTTGGAGGCTCACCGAGGTAACTCGGGCCAGTCGTTGATGGCGGTACAGGTTGACGGGATAGGGATTTACATTCCGTATTCTCACAGCGACTCGGCCCCGCCGAGCAGCGGCTAGACCTCGAGCCACCTCCACAACCTGGCAGTCCAAATGGGGCTCGACGAGCACCCAATCTTCTGGTCCAAACGTCCGAGCGGGCAACCGAGCCCAAATAACAGCCTCACTCCGGGCCGGAATAGAAAGAGCATATCGACAAGTGACCCGGCCGGTACCTTCACGGTCTCCTTGGGAACTGGCCGTGTGGACCCGGCGACAATCCGCAACAATGCGTTCCCATTCGCGTTTCTCAGCTGGCGGGGCAGTTCGAATAGGCCTAGCTTGGAACAATTCCTCCCAACAATCTGTAATGACATTCATGCCCAGAAGGGTTCGATGCGTCCCCAAACAAGGGTCCCGGACGACCAGAACTCCCTTCTGTGGTACAGTGATCCCATGGATCTCTAAGTCTGCGACCAGGTATCCGATATAAGGAATGTCCAGACCGTTTGCCCCTCGCAAAGTAAGCCAGGGGGCCTCCGCCTCCTGTAAACATTGAGCATTGAACAGTTCTTTAGACAGGCTTTCGGAGAATAGAGTAACTTGGGACCCGGTATCCACTAGACACCGAACCTTGACGCCGTTCACCTGAATCTCCACAATGGGGCAATGCCCAACTAAGTGGTCTCTAGGGGCAGTAGGCAAAGAAGGGTCAATCAAGGGGGTCCCGACCACTTGACCCACAGTAGCCGGTAACTCTAAAAAAAACCCTGTGAACTGCGGCGAGAGCCGCACTGGCGACCATAATGTCCAGGCTCTCCACAGCCATTACAAATCGGGCGACCCTGCTCGTCCCATTGGAATCTAGGGCCGGCAGGCCGGACTGGGCGTCTTCCTGGGTTTCGGCTCCCGTCCGAATAAGAACACTCTCGAGGCAAGGGCAGCGGATTTGGCCGCTCCCGGCGAAAATCCTCCAGAAGGGTCTTGGACAGCTTGGTCATTTGTTCCCGAACCTCCTTCATGAGTTCTGCACGTAAGGTCTGCTTCCAATCGGACGGCCCAGAGGGAGTAGAATCGCTCGTCCTACTGGCGGCCATACAAACAGAGGGATCCGCCGTCTCCGCATGGTCCGACTCTAGGGCCAAGGCCTCCCTTCGCAAATCCTCGAACGTCAGCTCAGGATCTCGGCGGAGCTGTACACGCAAGCTCTGACGTACAGAGCCCTCCCGGAGACCCAGGAGAAATTGATCCCGCAGCAAGGTCTCTTCGCCTCCCAGACCATGATCACGACTCTCCTTCAGCCTAGTAAACTGCTCCCGCAATCGTAGAGCAAAGGCCCGTAAGGTTTGCCTGGGTCCCTGTTTACAGTTGAAAAACTGAGTCCGGAGGACCGCTACTGGGGTGGCATCGCCATACTGCCCGGTCAAGAATTGAAAACAGCTTGTGCCGTAGCTCGAGTCGCTTCTGGTGCGGCCTGTACCTCTCTCCTGGCCTCTCCTTCAAGTGAATTCAGAACGAACTGTAGCATCTGTGGGGTGCTCAATCCCTGAAGTCCCGCCAGATACTCGACCTGGGCCTTCCATTCCGATAAGCTCAATTCCGACCCTGGTCCTCCATATCGTTGGGCCCAAGGGGCTCCCATAAAGATGGGCATAACTTGGGGCCGGGCCGCAGGCAACTCTTCGTCTGCCATAAGGGGTCTCTGGTCGCTCAACTCGAGGTGGAAATCCTGCCGACTGCGCCACTTTGTCACAGGTCAGGGCGAGCGCCAGCGGGCCGCCCACCCCTCGCTTGCGTACCGCCCCTGAGGAGCTGACCGAGTGGCACAAAGGAGGCAGACACAGTATTAAAAATAAATGTTCTTTATTAAATAAATAAAAAAACAGTTTAACGTCTCTTAGCATTCTTTTTTTTGGGGGGGGGGGGGCAGGTTCTTCACTGGACTCAGACAGAGAATGGAAGGGACATGTGCTTCACAGCTTTAGCAGGTTCTTCACTAGCCTCAGACAGAGAATGGAAGGGACATGTGCTTCACAGCTTTAGCAGGCTCTTCACTGGACTCAGACAGAGAGTGGAGGATACGTATAACTCACAGCATTAGCAGGTTCTTCACTGGACTCAGACAGAGAGTGGAGGATACATATATCTCACAGCTTTAGCAGGCTCTTCACTGGACTCAGACAGAGAGTGGAGGATACGTATATCTCACAGCATTAGCAGGTTCTTCACTGGACTCAGACAGAGAGTGGAGGATACATATATCTCACAGCATTAGCAGGCTCTTCACTGGACTCAGACAGAGAGTGGAGGATACGTATAACTCACAGCATTAGCAGGCTCTTCACTGGACTCAGACAGAGAGTGGAGGATACGTATAACTCACAGCATTAGCAGGCTCTTCACTGGACTCAGACAGAGAGTGGAGAATACGTATATCTCACAGCATTAGCAGGTTCTTCACTGGACTCAGACAGAGAGTGGAGGATACGTATAACTCACAGCATTAGCAGGCTCTTCACTGGACTCAGACAGAGAGTGGAGGATACGTATAACTCACAGCTTTAACAGGCTCTTCACTGGACTCAGACAGAGAGTGGAGGATACGTATAACTCACAGCATTAGCAGGCTCTTCACTGGACTCAGACAGAGAGTGGAGGATACGTATAACTCACAGCTTTAGCAGACTCTTCACTGGACTCAAACAGAGAGAGGAATGAACAGCTGTGACTGCGAGTGAACAGCAGAAACACAATTCCCAGACTCGTAGATTCACCACACACTGTAAGGTTTCACTCGTGCTCATTTCCACAATAAAACTGCAATTCAACAGACTCACGGTGCAACCAAGGCTTACACCCGCAATCCAGCCGAAGTCTTCTCTGTCTCTCTCTCTTTCTCTCTCTCCCGCGGCCTCCCTCCGTGGCCGCTGCCGTGGCCTCGGCCTCTCTCCCTCTCTCACGTGCTGCGTGCCTCACATGTCCTCTCTCCTGTTTTCCTCACACCAAAATGCCTTTTTATATCCATTATTAAGACACGTGTCCCAATTGCTGATCGCCTCCCTCATCTCTCACAGCTGACACTCGTTTCTTCCTTCATTACCCCGCGATCGACCATCACGTCAAAACCGGAAACCGGCCCGGTGTCCCACCGGAAATGCTCCGACGGGGAAACGCCCCCTCAAAAAAAAGGTTCCGCCTGCCTTTTCGGCACTCCGTGACATCCTCCCCCACCAGTCCGCTCCAGGGACGAAAAGGAGAGAAAAAAAAAGACAAAACAAAAACAAATAATAAAAAAAAAAGAGAGAAAAAAAAAACTGGTCGCAATACCTTCAGCCCATGGTCGCTCAACTCAGGGCGACAATCCTGCCGACTACGCCACTTTGTCACAGGCCGGGGTGGCCTCCCCCCAGTTGAGCGTACCACCCCGAGGAGTTACCCAGAGACACCAACAGACCAGACAAGATAATCAGTATCAAAAGTTGTATTTTATTTAATTAAAATAAGCTCAATCCTAAACTAAAATTCACAGGCTGATCCGCCTCTCTTCTTCGACAGGCTGCGTGGGAAGTTCGCACAGCGATCCCTCTTCGGACAGACAGAGGCAAGCAATGGAGCAGGCGCTGGAAAGATTCCCACAGCGGTTCCTCCTCAACCAGAGGTAAGTAATGGAGCAGATACTGGTAAGGGTTCAGATACTGGTAAGGGTTCGCACAGCGGTTCCTCTTCAGGCAGAGGTAAGTAACAGAGCGGATACTGGTGAAGGTTCACACAGTGGTTTCTCTTCAGGCAGCCAGAGGTAAGTAATGGGACAGACACTGGTAAGGATTCACACAGCGGTTCCTCTTCAGCCAGAGGTAAGTACTGGAGCATACACTGGTAAGAGTTCACACAGCAGTTCCTCTTCAGCCAGAGGTAAGTAATGGAGCAGACACTGGTAAGAATTCCACAGTGGTTCCTCTTCGGGCAGACAGAGGCAAGTAAAGGAGCAGACACTGGTAAGGGTTCACACAACGGTAGTTCCTCTTCAGCCAGAGGTAAGTAATGGAGCATACACTGGTAAGAGTTCACACAGCGGTTCCTCTTCAGCCAGGGGTAAGTAATGGAGCAGACACTGGTAAGGGTTCATACAATGGTTTCTCTTCACGCAGACAGAGGCAAGTAATGGAGCAGACACTGGTCAGGGTTCACACAGCAGTTCCTCGTCAGCCAGAGGTAAGTAATGGAACAGACACTGGTAAGGGATCAACAAACGGGGGGGGGGGGGGGGGGTTACTCTTCTCACAGGACAGCATCAGTTTACTGAGTGTCACCTCTTTCATAGGATGAGGGGGTTGGGCAGGGGACCAAGACCCTTTTCGGTGGGGAACCCGAACAGTATATGGCAAGCAGAAGGCAATAACCATCCGACGAAATGCGGTAGTCGGCAGTAGATGACGGACAGGGTTCCAGAGACTACAGGTGGGTGGCAGCAGGCAGGGAGCTCTCTCTTTCCGCGGGACAACACCCGCTGACTGGGTGTCACCTTCCTTTCACAGGCCGGTAGCAGTTGGAGTGCAGCGATGGACAATAGGATCCCCCACAGGGCAGCAATGGCAGAGAGCAGTTTCTCTATGTTCACAGAACAACAGTGGTGAATACAGAACAATTCAATGAACAAATAATGCTTCCTCTTCAAGTCATGGAGTCAAACAGCAATACATGAGTATTCAACAAATCCTCTTCAAATCAGACAGTAATCAAGTACTCACGCCAGAGATCCTCTTCAATGTGGACAGTTCAATAGACAGATGGTGCTTCCTCTTTGAGCCAGGAAGTCGAACAGCAATGCACGAATATTCCACTAATCCTCTTCAACTCAGGCAGGATGGAACTGCAATTCTACCAAAAAGACTCAGGAGAGAATTATTGAATGCAATAGATTTATTTGTGAAAGATTACAGACGGAATAAAATTGATGCTCGACAAGCTCCGTCTCGGTTCTTTGGCGTGGGCTCTGTCCTCCGTCTGGGTCGGTGAGTTAGCCGGTAGGTCCTGCCTGATGGTCTGGACAGGGGCGGAGCCTAAACCCCCTGACGGTTGGACAGGAGCCTAAACCTGGTGGTAGGGAGGATGGGGGAAAACTTTTCTACGACACCTACAGCAACGAAAGGGGGAGGTAAGGTCAGTCTTTTATATCTGATGTTGAACTGTGATTGGTGGTGCGAAATTACAATTAGTGACGTGGCAATAGAGTCTTTCTGGTAGAACTTACGCTGACGCTTCCATTCCTGTACAGCATACGCTCAACACACAGCAGCTAGTTAATTTCAATTAGGCAGTCGAGACCCATGAGTATGCCAACTGGGGACACGGGCAGACACAAAATTACAATATCCACACCAGTGCATACATCAATCACTTCAAATGGTCACACGTGTTCACTTCACACTAAACACTGCAACTCACAACAACTCACAGTGAATAAGGTCTCCACTCGCGGTCCCAGCCGACTCCCTCCTCTCAATTGACGAAACTGTACATCCAAGGCTGTGTGGGAAGTATACTATGAACACACAACTGGCATTAGAGGCTTCAAACCAGATTTCAATAGACTCCAGAGCAGCTTCACCAAACTTTGGTATATAGCGGGCACTGCAGGCATTAAGCTTCCTAATAGGAATTACAGATAACATTTAACTGTTTGATGAAGCAACACAGTTCCACCAAACCGCTGATTTCAGGCTCCTTCTTCCTAACGTGCAGTCTCTCCCCGTCCTGTGCGATCTGCTCTGTGTGATCTGCTCTCCTCGTGATCTGCTCGCTCGTGATCTGCTCGCTCGTGATTTGCTCCCCCCGTTTCCACATTAACCAATGCTTTTATAATCCCCCTCGCAAATCCATATCTCTCGCGGCTCAATCTCCGCTCATTACACAGCTGACGCTCATTTCCTCATTACTAAGCCCGGCCAGACTGTTTACACGGAAGGACCCGGAACCGGCCTGGTGTTACGTCGAAATCGCTCCCACAGGGAAACAACAATGGAAAAGAATAGTTCCGCTTGATCCGCACCTTGGTGAAAACCTTGTACACGGTTGGCAGGAGCCATATTGGCCGATAATTGCTCAGCTGTACGCGGTCACCCTTCTTGTACAACAGCACTGTCTTGGCCGTCTTCCATTGATCTGGTGTTCTTCTCTGCGCCATGTAGCGGCTGAAACGGCTGGCCAATGCTGCCCAAAGGATCAGTCCACCCTCTTTGAGCAGCTCGGCCTTGATTCCGTCCAGCCCTGGCGCCCGGTCTTTCTGGATGTTCTGTATCGCATGCCTGACCTCACTGGTCAACACTTACGGGATGGCTGGTATGGCGTCGTCCTGCATTTCAGGCGGGTCGACTGGTGTCTTGCTGGTGAACGGGTCCGTATAGAACCCCCAAAAAAAACCAAAAAACTTTGCTAAGAGGTAATTTTCAATTGAGAAAGAACATAAAGAGAGAGCTCACAAAACACAAAGAGAAATGGTTTATAAGGCTTCTTGTTCATACATTTGCTCCTCCCCTATATTATGTTTTCCCCTCCCCCACGGCACAAAATATCAAAGTTCTTGCAAGAATTATTTTTTCCCTTCCCTGGAAATATATAATTGGCACTGGAAATATCTAATTTCTTGTGAGAATTACTATGATTTCCCCTCTCCACTATATCGTGTGAACTATCAGTGGTTTTTGCAATACTTCAAGTAGGCCTATGGTAATGTTAGGTTAGGGCCCTAAAGCAGAGGGAAGGTAAATCCCTCAACTTATAATGACCTCAATATCATCCAAAATAAATGTGGGATTTGTGCCTAATCACCAATGTGTGAACAACACAAAATTTGATATTTATTATATGTTTTATACAGCAAAATGAGCCTGGGGTCAAATTGACCCCAAAGAACACCGATGCCACAAAAATACGTACAGAACATTGAAAACCTATCATCATGTTAATTTTATGTTTACCCAGTTGTCCCCATTAAATTAGGAAAAGTCTTTAAATATGAAGCAAAAAAAAAAAATTTAAAGTATGTATTTAGAGACATTAAAAACACTGAATGGGGTCAAATCGATCCCAAAGGTAATAGGAGGGTTAAACAAGAGCACTGTTGTTTAGAAACAAAGACTATGCCCACGTGGTCATTATAGTGTCATTATAGTATAAACAATAATTGCTGGGTTGCACTTGTTGTTGTCGCAGTGCAACTATGTCCACCTTATCCTTTGCCACCTCTTGAGCTAATGCTAAGTGCTTGCACTTTTGACCCAAATCAAATTTTGGGTCAAATCAACCTCATAAAAAATACCAGGTTTATTTTCTGAGGGGACACGAAAGAGACCTCCAGACAGATGACTGACGTTTTGATCAAGTCCATGAGACCTCATCCTCTCAGCTGCTTTAGCACTGTCGTTGGGATGTGACACTTGGGATGGGACTCGGCCAGCAAGTTTAAGATCATCCAAATGGCTAAAGACATAAGGGTTTATAATCGATGGGTTGCCAGTGTTTCATAGATTTAGACTTACCAACAACCACCCACCTACACAAATTCTGGCTATACTAAATATGAACTTTTTAATGACCTTCAACTTGTTAATGTTCTTCAGTTATAGTATTCATTCTGTTTACAGTACTGAATATTTTAACCAAGAACCCACATAAAGGTATGGATATAGAGACATACCAGTAGTATTTCACAACATGGTTATGAAGGATAAGTAATAAGTCATCCAACCTCTTGTTGCAATATCCCCCGAGAAAGTTGTACTTGATCCCAAAGAAGAACCTTTAAAAGGAGATATCTGTATTAACTTTAGGATTATGCAGTGTCAAATTGCTTGTAGACACTGATTTAATAACTTCTGGATATCCTTAAATCATTAAATTTTTCAAGAGCAGTTCCCCCTTGAATTTGCTGTTGTATTTAGGCACATTGAAAGATTTGCCCACCTCTCCACAACATTATTTGTTTCACTTTGGTGGTGGAAAAACATCCGGCCAAAATTGGACCACATGGCACCACACTGTATCCAATTGTCCTTCAGGTAGTTCAGCACTCTGTCTGACCCCGTCTCTTTGTGAATATTTTTAAGGACCATAGAAGCTGTCTGGTGAAATTCTTTCTCCTAGAAATGTAGGTGAAATTAGGACAATGGTTAGACCATTTTTATTATTACAATCCCCCACCCCCTCTTACTCCATTTTCTTACTCTGCACACAAATACAGCCCATAAGAAGGGAGGAGTATGAACTCAGCCTACTGTTACACTGACAAATTCCTGCTGAATTCCTAGTGGGCTTGACTGGATAATGGCTGACAGGACATTTTATGTGAGCACAATCCCGTTTATCAAGGTGAAGTTTCAGAAGGAAGAACACTTAACTGTACGGCATTGCTTCAGTGAACATACTCCTTAAATAATGATGTTTCTCACAGCTGGATCGTGGACATGGCCTCCATCTTTCTTGACAAGCCAACGATAGATTGCCTTCATGTCAACAAAATTAACAATGACAGAATTACTAATGACTCTTTAGATCTTTTTGTAAAAAGATCCTACCATTCATTTAGTAAGTAATCTTTGAAATCTTGAAAACAGCAATATATTTTTTCAAGGTTACACATCTGCATTACTCCTATAAATTATGCTTACTTGGAGGACATGAAACCAGCAAAGCAACACGGAGGCATGCGGGAAGACAGTCTTAATTGCCTTGATTTCTGTCTGGTCCTTGTCAACCATAACACACCTAGGAATAGAAATTGAACTTGGAAATTGAAGTGTTGAGTTCATAAAATTATCATAAAAGGTGGTAAAGAAAGTACAGTCTGAAACCCAAACAACTGGAACCATTAACCATTAAATACCTTGGTGTGACATCATCAGTAGATGTGAAAGATATGAATAAAAATGATGTTTATTCAGCCAGCGCACATACCTGTATTTACATCCTGTTTTCGGTCGAAGTCCATAGTAATCGATTGTCGAGTTCACGCGCATTGGTTTAGTACCTATGATCACGCGCGTGAACTCGACAATCGATTACTATGGACTTCGACCGAAAACAGGATGTAAATACAGGTATGAGCGCTGGCTGAATTAACAACATTTTTATTCATATTTTTCACATCTACTGCAGTCAGATTGACCCGTGTTCACGCTGAAGGAATCACTCACATGGCTGGGCACTTGTAATGACACATCAAGGATGTTAAGAGGCTAAAAGCAGGTTTAAAACTTGCCCCATTGAAGTCAACAGGGTGCAAATTTTTAAAAGAGGATAACACGGTGTAGGCAACACCGATTTTTGTCGTTGTTCTCTGTATTGACAGCACTCCAAATTTACAAAAAAATGAGCTCAATGTTAAAATTGACCAGAGTTCTCCTTTAAGGCATGCTTCTAGAGTAGATGTCGTCTCTTCACTCAAAATAAAAAATGACACAGTTACTCCTTTACCTTCTTCATTTTTCACCATGACTGCATAAAAGGCAAATCCATATTGAGTGATACTTTTGTAGGTAGCATCCAAAAACAACATTTGTCCCCAAAATTTTTTAAGCTGTTCCAGCTGCCATGTGGAACTGTAGACAATCATCAGGGGCTGATCCTCACTATGTGAGAGTGGTTGAAAAAGTAAACCACTGTCTTTCAACAGATACACTGTCATTTCCGTCCATTCTGATGTATTTATTGAAGCTGGCTCTAATTTGTGTTATGTCCTCTGGAGAGACAAAGAATGTTCTGTCCATAAAGTCTGTTTTTCCCCGGCTCTGAGACCAGTCAATGCATTTTAAAAGAATGGCGCTATTTGAGAGCCCTTGAGAAATACACCTATGAATGAATTCTACCAAGTCGTCGTCTATGCGGTTCATTCTATTTTCTTTTCTGTTAGTTAGGTCATGGCCACTATGCTCAGACATCTGCCTTACAACACAACCCCTGATATTGGCAGATGTTATGAAATGGAAGGACACATATGCCGAACAGGAATTTGCCCTTGTCGTCTCAGGTTCACCAGCCGAAGAACCTGTTTGATGGTTTGACCGCTCACACCTCTACTGGATTACATTTTTCCTGGTCTTCATATGGCTGAATCTCCCTTTTCCATTCTCATGTAGGCCATCCAGGTGGTTCCTCACGAAAAGGTAATCTGGAATAGTCCCAACATTTTCTATTGTGCGCTGTATTCTAGGATATCTTTCTTTCAAAAGACCATCCTCAATGGACTTTCTCCAATATGTCTCCATTCTCTAAAGAAGAGGAAAATAGAACAGATGATACATAGCACACGTACACATACCTCCATATCTTGTCAACTATTAGCAACCAATATTGTAAAGCAACATAGAAGTCAACTCCTCATCTAATTCGTCAGTCCCTTATAGGTGTTCCCATGACCACACATGATGTAAAAATCACTGCACTATCAAGTATATTTGATATTTTTCTTGTGCTATCCTGATTATAAATTATCTGCTTCGCAACACTGTGTGTGAGTAACTTTGAACTTGCCCAAGGTGCCATAGTTATCTGAAATTCAACAAGCTGCCTCAGAAGTAGCCAGCGTTGCAAAGCTAGGTGGAAGTCAGTCGGTCTTAACCTACTTATGTCAAGGTGTCTTACAGCTATCTAGCAACAACTGGATGTCTGTGAGTAACTCAGTGTGACAACATCCCCTCAACTGCCTTGAACTGCCAATTCAACAGGCTGCCTCAGAGTTAGCCAGGAATACAAAGCTGCTTGGAAGTTAGTCCGTCTTAACTACTTATGTCTGGGTACCTTCCAGTTATCTCACAACCAATGGCTACCTGGGAGTTACCCAGTAAAAGAGCTACCTACGTCTAGGTGCCTTCCATTTATCTATCAACAACAATGTCTGTGAGTTACCCAGTGTGACAACATCACCCAAACTGCATTGAAAATATCTACAATTCAACAGGCTGCCTCTGAGGTAGTCAGTATTACAAAGTTAGCTGGAAGTCAATGTCTGCACCTACCTCTTTCTAGATGCCTTCCATTTATCTAATAACAAATGGCTGCCTGCAAGTTAGCCAGTGTTACGACAACACCTTAGCTGCCTTCCAGTTATCTACAATTTAACAGGCTGCCTTAGAGGTAGCCAGTATTACAAAGCTGCCTGGAAGTTAGTCTGTCTTAACCTACTTACGTCAAGGTGCCTCCCAGTTATCTAACAACCAATGGCTGCCTGGGAGCTACCACTTATAGGAGCTACCTACATCTAGGTGCCTTCCATTTATCTCAACAACTGGATGTTTGTAGGCAGTTGCCAGGTGACAACATCACCCAATCTGCATTGCAGGTATCTACAATTCAACAGGCTGCCTCAGAGTAAGCCAGTATTACAAAGCTGCTTAGAAGTCAGTCTGGCTTTATCTAGGTCTATCCCGGATGCCTTCCAGTTATCTAGGAATAAATCGCTGCCTTTGAGTTACCCAGTGTTAAAACATCTCCTCAGCTGCCTTGTATCTGAAACTTAACAGGCTGCCTCAGAGTAAGCCAGTATTACAAAGCTGCTTAGAAGTCAGTCTGGCTTAATCTAGGTCTATCCCAGATGCCTTCCAGTTATCTAGGAATAAATCGCTACCTTTGAGTTACCCAGTGTTAAAACATCACCACAGCTGCCGTGGAGTTATCTAAATTTCAACAGGCTGCCTCAGAGTAAGCCAGTATTACAAAGCTGCTTAGAAGTCAGTCTGGCTCTTTCTAGCTCTATCTGAATGCCTTCCAGTTATCTAACAACAAACAGCTGCCTTTGAGCTACCAAGTATTACGAGCACATGTCTAAGCATGTCTTAAAACTTTTCTAGCAACAACTGGATGCCTAAAGGAGTTTTGGAAAGACACCCACTCAACCATGCCTTTGGGCAGCTCACTGAAAACTATGTGGTCTTGTAGCTGTATAAGCAGACTGGGAGACATAGACTAACGTCTAACTACATAGCACTACACATAGCACTTCTCGGTCTTACAACCACCCAAAAAAATTAATTGGCTGCCTGGAAAATAGCTAGCGCTAACTGCTGCCCCCATTACTAAGTAGCTGTCCTGCACGGATAAGTAAGTAGTAGGCTACTTGCCAAAATAAATAGAATGTTCACCACTTCCAGCTATTTGAACAGTTTGACTGCATTTGAGCTAACCTTGGCTTAAAACAGTAAGCTAAAATCTACCATTGCAATCTGTTTACAGTTAGCTAGCTAGCTGAGGTGTCCGTTCAGCAAAGAAAAATCCCTAGCAGCTAGTGTGGGCTATATTTAAAAGCATAGTCATTTTTTTTAATAATAAAGCATTCCATTATGCATTATGAATTATGAACATTTCTTAGAATATTGCTCTATGCAACTTACCGTACCAAGTTGAGTCGAATCAAGATCGCTCGTTGGCGCTCGAAGTTCAATTTGAGCACCAGTGTTGTGATTGGCTGAAACTGTCGGGGGCGGGGAGTGCCTTCCATGCAGTGCTGTCTGGAAGACTACGTTGGGGGCTTAAAACACCAGTGAGCGAGCTTGGTGCAACGGCGATAGCACCCATGACTCCTACAGGAGGAACCAGACCTCTCAAAGTCCAATGAAGTAGAAAAGCCAGATGAATTAAAAACCAGGATGTAGAAGGAGGTTGCAGAAACCAGGGTTCATTGGTGACTATCAAATGGGAGCTGGTGAAAGAAGAGAACCCAAGTGGGATGCCCTGAAGGGACAATGTAGAGCCGAAGGGTAGCAAATCCTCTGTTGTTAGATGTGGACCCTGCTAAATTGCTAGTTAGGTGGTCTGGTCTTCTGTTACTGGACTCAGAGGAGCATAGAAGATGGACTGGATGGCCAGTTTTATTAACAGGTTTGTGGCAGTACACAGAATGCAGGTGAGTAGATCATTCAAGTAGTACACAAAGAATAACACTCAACTGTAATAGTTCTTTGAATTGCAGGTGTGATGAGGACATGATGATTCCAGACAAGTGGGGAAAATAGACTGCAGAGAGTAAAGGAGCAGACAATGGGACAATATAGGTCAGCATCAACAGGTATAGCCAATCCACTGCAGTGTAGACCCTGCTAAATTCCTGGTTAGGCTGTCTGGTCTTGTCACAGGACTCAACGGTGGGCAGATGATGTATACGATGGCTGGGTTTATTGACAGGTCTGTCGCAATATACAGAATGCAGCTAAGTACATAAGTGAAGCAGTATAAATTTAATTGACTGTACGAGTTTTTTGGATTCCAGCTGAAACGAGGAAAAAAGACACAAGTAGAACAAATACATTAAAGGGGTCAGAAAATAGCCTATTACTTCTAATTTATGATGATTTTTATGTAATAATATTGATATTGACATTATAAGCGTACCTCAGAACAACACAAAATAAAAAAGGCAGTTCATGACCCCTTTTTAAAGAGAACAATGGAGCAGAGGATGAAGCTGACAATGGGGCAATAAACAGGTCAGTTAGGGGAGTCTAAAAGAGCATCACTGAAACACTCAAACTCCTCCAGTGCAGTAAGTCCAAGGAGGTCTGAAACAGTCACTTACCAGACCAAGTGTGTGTGAGTGCAGCAAACATATGGTGCAGGTGATTAGAACTGCGGTGATTCCGATCAAGTGGGAGGAGCTGATAGATATGGAGCAGAGAATGTGACTTATTCTGTGACAGAATATCCCTGGTAGAGAGACACACCTTCTGACTCTGATGGTACTGGGGAGTTGCAGCTCTTCTTGCATTGTCCTGGCTCTTTTGTCTCCATACTGCCCTCCGTAGATGGATGTGAGCTGAGTCCCAGACCCTCTCGCTCTCTTGGAGCCAATGGTTCACAGCTGGAACCTCAGATGGCACACCTGATCAGGTAAACAGGGGCGGCTGGTAGCAGAGTATGCATTAGAACGGGGTTAGTCCAGTAGTGGCTTGATGCAAGGAGTTCTGAGCATACTCTGCCCAGGGAATGTGGTGGCTCCAGCTGTGTTGGCAATCGACAATATGACCATAAGTGTCTCTCTCAATCTCCTAGATCTTCAGCTCAGTCTGGAAATTGGGGTCTGTGGTCCAAGACAATATCCTCTGAGATCCCAAAACACCGGAAGATGTTTTTGAAGAGGGTCTCGGCCATGTCAAGAGCAGTAGGTAGACCTTTCAAGGGGATCAATTTACAGGCTTTGGAGAACTGATTGTCTACTACCAGGATGCAGGTATGGGACTATGAAGGTGGTAAACCTATAAGAAAAATGATTCCGATGTGGGACCACGGACGGTGTGGAACCAGTTTTCCCTCAGGCAGATGGCAGGGACCTTAAAACCGGCACAGACTGAGCATCCACAAACACACTGGGAGACATCTCGGGCCATATTAGGCCACAAAGTAGTGTCATAAAACACAAAGCAGAAGTAATAATGCAAGTAACTCTTTATTTGATGGGTCAGAAGACACAAAAACAGTTCAGGAACTCGGGTGGACAAGTGGCGCAGGGACAAGATGGTCAGCGTGCTGGTGAAGAGTGGTGACAGTGAATCCAGTGCAGGTGAACATCCAGACGAGACGATAACCATGAAGACACTGAACAGGAACTCGAACCAGAAACAGGACTGCAGACAGGCACACGATGAACACACACTGAGGACACCAAACAACGATCTGACAAAGAGAGGAGAGTGCGATGAGTCTTTATAGGTGAGTGAATTGGCAGCAGCTGGTGCGAGGAATGAGATCAGCTGGCGCGCTTATCAGCTGAAACGAGCGGCCACGCCCACTCACACACACCCACACACACAGAACAACAAATACACGAGACACGAAGAAAACAGTGAATTCATGAACCGTGACAAGTAGAGGTTGATGAGGAGCGAGAGGGTCAGAGAAGTATGGACTGATTCCATGAGGGACAGGCAGAAGGTTGATGGTACATAAAGTAGGTAGTCAACCAGAATGCCTATTACCGCCACGCTAGCTGCCGCAGTAAAGTCATGCAGCAGGTAAGGTCACGCCGCGGTAAGGTCTCCCTAGCGCGATCCCAATTAGTTGTCTCTGACCCGACGTGTCGTCTCCGTTCCCTCCTTCAGGGAACGAGAGTTACCATACGTAACCGAGACCTTTTTCCACTGTGGCCTTATATACACAGATGTTCCAGGTGGGGCCAAGCATGCAAATTTTGCTCGCCAATTCCCACTGGCCTTTTCTAGAAAGACTGAAGACCTTCTCATCTAAGTATACAAAATACAAGGAGAATCCTAACTGGTATGCAGATACTTTTTTACATTCAAAATACATACCATTAATTTCAGCAGGAGCATCTTCCTGCTTTACATTTTTAGCAGGAATGGTTTCCTCATCTTCACTGTCAGCCTCCTCCTCCTCCTCCTCCTCTGTGAAATCTGAACAATGGAACACATTTTATTTTCAGTTTCAACAACAATTAATAGACTTCACAGCTACAAACATGAATTATAGCTTCCTAATAATTCTGAAAAGGTTAGTTCACCCAGAAATTAAATTCATTAATTCAGTCATTAATTACTCACCCTTATGTCATTGCAAAACCCGGAAGACCTTCGTTCATCTTCAGAACACAGGTTAAGTTATTTTTGATGAAATCTGAGAGCTCTCTGACCCTCCGTAGACAGCAACGGTACTATCACTATCAAGGCACAGAAACATAGTAAGGACATTGTAAAAATGTTTTTGTCATTTGACATCAGTGGTTCAACCGTAATTTTATGACGCTACTAGTGATCGACCGATGTATCGGTTTACCGATATTTAAGCATTTTCCCATAATCGGGTATCGGTTTTGTAATATCGGATTCGCTGATAAGTGGCGCCATCTTGTGGCCGTTTTGAGAATTCCGCCATTGCAGCCCGTGTCTGAGGAGATCAGTCAACAACAACTCTGTGCACATGTGAAGTATATGTTCTGCTTGCTTTGCTTTAATTATTCAACTTTATTTAACATAACAGACATGCAGAAATGAGATTTGAGACATAAATGCCTGATATAGTTTATTTATGCAGCTTTCTAAAACATTGAGACAAACTCATGGAGTCACGTAGCGTAATCCGTTATGTCCTGCCCCAATAAAGACGTAACTTTACATGAATTAAATAAAACAGACATGAATGAGTGCATGTTTAAAATAAAAGCGCTGAATTTAATTCTCTATCTGTTGTATTTGATCATCATTAGTCTCGAAAAAAAAAGTTCGTTCATATTGCTGAGCGCTCACTGGGTTGATGATCAGGAATGCTCAAGCACGGCCACTGAATGAAACTTTTGACAAGATTATCTTGTTTAAGCACCCTAGATTATATTATAATTTACTACATAGCAATTATTTCGCTAATACACATCTAAATATACCGCTTTGTGGAAATTAATTATTTATTATCTCAACGCGCGATCGCGGTTGAGTAAGTTATAGTTCTGTGTAAATGCATAGATAAAAAGCACTTTGTCAGCTGGCATTTCATGATCTAGATTCAATCTAGATCATGAAATGCCAACTGACAAAGTGCTGTTTATATAGTCTCGAAAAAAAAAGTTTGTTCATATTGCTGAGCACTCACTGGGTTGATGATCAGGAATGCTCAAGCACGACTACTGCATGAAACTTTTGACAAGATTATCTCGTTTAAACATCCTAAATGATATTATTATTTACTACAAAACCATTATTTCGCGCGATCGCGGCTGAGTAGCCTAAGTTATAGTTCTGTGTAAATGCATAGATAAACAGCACTTTGTCAGAAAGCATTTCATGATCTAGACTGACAAAAACATAACAAAAACTTAATATTTATGCAAAAAAAAATAAAAAATCAGGTAGGCTAATTTAGATTTTTTTCCCCCAATATGTTAGAATAATTTTTGTGCTTTATTTTTTACCTCATCAAAGCTTTTATTTTTAAACAAAGACACTTAGTAACAGTGCACTTTATTTTTTGGACTCAGACCCCTCTATTTATTTGTGTATAAATATAAAGGTTTTTTTTTGTATGCAAGGAGGGAGTGATTGTTATAAATAAAATGGTTTGTTCAGTTCATTTGTGTTGTAATAATTGTGTCAAAAACAGAAGTATAATAACAGTAAATAAATATCGGTTCTGCATATCGGTTATCGGGCACATAAACATGCAAATAATCGGTATCGGTATCGGTTATAAAAAATCAATATCGGTCGATCACTAGACGCTACAAAGATACCTTTTGTGTGAAAAAAAATGATGTCCTCTGATGTCCTTTGAATGATGTCCTTTGATGTCCTTTGATGTCCTCTGTAGTATGTCAGGCAGTGTGGTACAGCGAATAAGTATTCGTTTTCATCTGGCACACCACATTCCTTTCTCCTTTCAATCATAAGATTGAGTGCAGTTGACATTTCAGGAGTTAGTAGCACTGCTACCTTTCTCCCCCTTTTCCCTTTAAGTTCAACACGCTCAAAATAGTTGCAGCGCTTCTGTTCGTAGTCCGACAGTCCCATTCTTTCATGTGTGTTTGAGTGATCTCGTTCAAGAAAATTCCTAAGTTTCTTCTTTGACACCTCTCCAATGCATCTTCTGTTGAAGAGGACTATCTTGGTCAATGTTGTATGTGCTAGATGGGAATAGTTCTGTACTGTTGCCACCTTCTTCAGTGCTGCAGTTGCCAATTCTGCATTTTTGTCAAGATGCTTGTGAAGTTTTTGGATGTCTTCAGTGAGTGGTAGATTATCTCATTTATTGTACTTCAAATCACTAATGGTACTCAGTGCACAGTGTGAAATGAACTCTGACCATTTTGCCTGATAAAGTTTCTGAAATGCTTCAGCCGATTTAATGAGGTCTCCGTCTCCAGCCATGAGAACATGACAACGTATAATGTCACTCACTTTTAACAATGAGTGTCCTATTTTTAATGCAAGACTTGGAGTTTTGTAACTTTTGTTATGTTTGTCAAATCCAGCCGTCTCCTTTACCGCCTCAATGACCTTCATAAAGTTGCTTGGTTTTATTGCATCTTCTAGAGATTGGATTGAGGACTTTCTGCACAAAGTCTGTAAGAAACGTCTAAGTTGGCGGGTTTTTTGACGTATATAGTCATGCTTTGATGCATCATGACCATGTTTGCTGTAAAGAGACTCTGCAAACTGTAGCAGGCAAATGTCATTGCGAACAATACCTGAAATCTCGTCATCATGCATACGACTTAACATTTTAACCACGCCATCTTCAGTGCTAGAGCACACAGATTTTACCACTGCTGCAAGGCCAAGAACTCGCTTTCGCAAATCCTGCTGGAAAATGAAGTCAGCATCTCCATTGTGTGCCTCTCTATTCTTCCTCCAGACTCTGGGACCTTGGTTTCGAAATGAGATGCAAAATTTGCTCTCATCAGAAAAGAGGACTTTGGTCCACTGTGCTTTATTAAATCCAGAGTCAACGCAGTCGTCTACCAGGACATTTTCAGAGCACTTCATGCTTCCTTAATTTTCCAGCAGGATTTGCACCTGCCCACACTGCCAAAAGAACCAAAACCTGGTTCAATGACCATGGTATCACTGTGTAATTACTGTGTGATTTCATGTAATATTAAAAATTTTTGAAATCCTGTTTTCGTGGGTTTTATGAGCTGGAAGCCCAAAGTATGTACAAATAAACAACTAAATACTTGAAATCGTTTAAGTTGTGGGCCCTGAATCTATAATCTATGGAAGTTTAACGTTTTGAATGGAATTATGGAAATAAATAAACTTTTCCATGATATTACATTTTTTTGGAAAGGGTCTGTATGTCTATATGTTTTACATATATGAATTTTGCATATATTCTCATATAGGCAGCAGACATACATGGGCACTGACATTATATATGTAATTTACATATATTGACATATATTAAATTTCTGTATGGGGAGGATTCAACCTGTGATGGCCTCCATGGCTTAGCCTGGACTTGGAACCACCAGTCTGTGGAACTCTCCAGTGTTTGGAAGTGAATAACTTTCTTTTCCCGCTACGCTGTGCAATGACCAAACAAGGTGTCCAGATTGAACAGTGGAGTACTAGATGGATCAACTAGAAGTCTGAAGCTATCTATGACAAAACACTTGTGAGACCAGAAAATGTGAGTGTGTCTGGATATATAAGCAGTCTTAGATTATTTATTTTTGTTTTTTATTTTGTGAATGGGAACAGATGCTGGTGAGTTCAGAGAAAGTGAGCAGACTGTGTTACTGTCACAGTCATCGTCTGCACCACTCTGTCTTCGTCTGCACTACACTTCCCAGAATCCCTCGTGTCTTCACACCTGAACTCACTCCCTCAATTACCCACCTGTTCATCGTCTTCATCATCCATGTCACCTGTGCTCACCTCATCATTGTTGATTTGTGTCTGTAGCCGTTTCTCAATACCAAGTACGCAGAGTTCGGACTTGAGTCCTTGGTAGTTCGGACTTGACAAGTTCGACTCAGGAGAACGAACTCCCGAGGACGGGAGGACGCAAGTCCGATAATTCTGCAAATGGAACAGCGGTGTACTTGATAGCGTCACTCAGCACGCTCTGGCTACTCCGGTTATCTCTTTATGTATATCTAGGCTACAAATAAAACAAAATATGTTATAAACCACCACTCTGCCGCTTTTCATAACATAAACATAATGGCAACGCAATTGATTCAATGCATATTTATAACAACACGAAATATAAAGCACAATCCTGACTCTTTTTGTTTTCATTTTAAAAATATGATAAATAAAAAAACATTATAATATTGATCATTAAAACTAACATTTAGCAAAAAGAGACAGGGTTGTGTCATTTTATTTGATTATATATGTACATACAGTGAAGAGAATGTAGGCAACATGTATAATAAAATATTTTATGTTTTAAATATATAAAATAAAATGACATAAACTTTTTTTGTTAAATGTCAGTTTTAATGATCAATAATAGCCATTATAAAAGTATAAGTAGCCTAAAATGTATAAGAAGCTATACAATAATAAAGCAAACGATTCAGTCAAACATAAGTCAGCTCTCTAGGCTAAGTTACAACGTTAAAGTTAAATAGACTAAATAAAGCTATGAAACTTCACTTTGCCCTCAGCTTAACGTTTTGCCGGGGAACAAATTATAGATTAATGAGACAAATAAAATAAAAAAATAAATAAATTGTCCGTTAGATATACACAAGACGATTTATATCTCATGTTAAACCACTGGACTAGAGACATCCGAGCCAGCGGCAAGTCAGCAGCACTAGCCGGGGAAAGGCTGTTCTCGGCGGGGTACATGAGCACCGAGCGTCCGACTGCCTGGTTCTCACAACTCCGAAAACGTCAGATCAAATTTTCAAATAGGCGCTATCTTTATAAATAAACCAAAGATTTGAGCTTTAAACAACTACATTCTCGCCTGAAATAATCTTAAAACTACATTTCGTGACACAATAACAGTAGTATTTTTAAATTACGTGGACGCTTGCTGGTTGGTGTGAGATGCATTCTGGGATACCTGGCTGTCTCAATTCCGCACAAGTCACCTCTCGATGCATCCTCGGTAAAAGGGGCGGATCAAGAACACATCCGGGGATTTGAACTGGACTTGGCTAGATGTGAACTTTGAATTGGAACAGTACTTGGTCAGCGATTGATGACGTTTCACAAGTCCACAAGAACACAAGTACAGACAAGAACGCATATTGAGAAACGGCTTGTATTTAGTTTCCCTCTGTTCAGTTAGTCCTGGTCGGTTATTGTTTCTGTTTGTGTGAACGTCTTGTTATTTCCAAATTTACTATTAAATACCTTGTTTTCCTGGTGATCATTCGTTGTGCGCTTTCTTCAGCCCAGAGACGTGACAGAATAACCGACCACCACACCATGCAAGCTCCAACGGCTCTAGAGGTTTTCAGTCCTGCTAAATCCGCTCTTCACGTCAGCCCTGTCCAGGCCGTGCCTCGCACCAGACCAATCACACCTGCACTCCACGCCAGTCCAGTTGTGCCCGCAACCCACATGAATTCCTTCAAGGCCGCGCTTCATACAGCGCCCGCCAAATCCGAAACCGTAGAGGTTTTGCCCGCTGAATCTGAGTCTGGGCATGTGGCGCCCACCCAATCAGAGGCTGAGAGCACCGAGCCCACCAAGCTAGAGACTGCACTCATTAAACCGTCCAAACCATTGGCCCCATCCAGCTCAGAGTTTCCCAAGCCGCTGGTCCCGTCCAGCCCAGAGCTTCCTTCGCCGCTGTTCCCGTCCCGCCCGGAGCTTCCTTCGCCGCTGGTCCCGTCCAGCCCAGAGTTTCCTGCGCCGCTGGTCCTGTCCAGACCAGAGCTTCCTTCGCCGCTGGTTCCGTCCAGCCCAGAGCTTTCTTTGCCGCTGGTCCAGTTCAGCACAGAGACTGTTTCGCCGCTGGTTCTGCCCAGCCCTGAGCCTGTCACCATCCCAGAACCTGGGCCTTCAGCGGAGATGGCCGCCGACACGCCTGAATCTGAGCCCTCAGCAAAGATGGCTGCCGTCACGCTTGAACCTGAGCCCTCAGCAGAGATGGCCGCCGCCACAGTGTCTGTTCCTGAGCCGGTGTCTGTTTCTGCCCATAATCCCATAGCTCCCCCCAAGAAAATTTTGGGAGGAGGGCTATATGTCTCCGCCATGGCCGCCCGAAGGGTCGTCTCCGCCATGGCTGCCCGAAGGGGTGTCTCCGCCATGGCCGCCCGAAGGGTCCTCTCCGCCATGGCCGCCCTAAGGGTCCTCTCCACCATGGCCGCCCGAAGGGTCCTCTCCGTCATGGCCGCCCGAAGGGTCCTCTCCGCCATGGTCGCCTGCACAGCCTGCTCCGCCCTGGCCGCCTGCACTGCCTGCTCCGCCCTGGCCGCCTGCACTGCCTGTTCCGCCCTGGCCGTCTGCACAGCCTGCTCCTCCCTGGCCGCCTGCTCCGCCCTGGCCGCCTGTACGCGCCTTTTTGAAGGGGGGCGTACTGTCACAGTCATCGTCTGCACCACTCTGTCTTCGTCTGCACTACACTTCCCAGAATCCCTCGTGTCTTCACACCTGAACTCACTCCCTCAATTACCCACCTGTTCATCGTCTTCATCATCCGTGTCACCTGTGCTCACCTCATCATTGTTGATTTGTGTCTGTATTTAGTTTCCCTCTGTTCAGTTAGTCCTGGTCGGTTATTGTTTCTGTTTGTGTGAACGTCTTGTTATTTCCAAATTTACTATTAAATACCTTGTTTTCCTGGTTATCATTCGTTGTGCGCTTTCTTCAGCCCAGAGACGTGACAGATGGGACTGTGTGGAAACTGGGGGAGAGTGATATAGGTGTGACATAACAGTATGGCAATTAATTGTGTGTGAGATAGTGAGACAGACTTTTATTAGATTTTACTACTCTATCCTCCTGTGTGGAAAAAGTAGGCTAGCTTCATATTCCTGAGTGCTACGGTTCATATATATAATTAACCATTTTATTTTATTGCTGGAGGAGTGGTTAAGTTCTGGTTATAATTAATTGTCTGTGTTCCACTCAGTCTTGCATACAGTTGAGTGCATAAAGCTTTTTGAAAGTATGTATGCTTCAACTGATTGCACAATTTAAACAGTAGCATGACAACTAATTTGACACTATTCTAAAACATTGTAAATGCACAATAAATATATTGAGTTAAACGTGATATAAATATTGCATAAAACACGTCATTACCGAATTCAGGGGTGTTTAATAACTTCAATAGTTATTAAGCACCACGGATGCACTGCGTTTTGTTGTATTCACAGATTTTGAGGGTCACTTATAGAAAGATGTTTTCTTGTCTTTGTTTCGTGGCATTTTTAATTTAATAACATACATTTAAACGTACAAATGCATATTTGCAACTCTTGTAAATGTTTTCTTTAGCTGTAGATTAGGTGGTGCAGGCAACACCTGCGATAGGCATACGCAAGAAATTTCTACCAGCTGATGAGATTCTAGGAAACCATAGTTGTTTTTCAAAGTTTGTTTTTCAAAGTGTAAGGAAAATAGACATGCTGCAATAGATTGAGAATGGCAATGTTAAAAATTGTTAAACAATTTCAAAACAGTGTGTTTCAGAAGAAATGCAAACAAAATCAAAGAAGCATAAAAAACAAAGGTGTCTAAAATGTCACATGCTAATATTTGGTCTTGTTTCAGAGTCGGTATGCTTCGGTGAAAACTTTGTGACTTGTGTGAACTTGATGAGGCCGAGAATACTAGCGCTGTTAAACATACGGTTCAATAACAATGGTCAATATAAACAAGAATCCAACTCTAATGCGACTGAGCTTGTTTCACATATAACTGTTGATAGTTAGATATAATAGTTAGATCATTTATCTAACAATTGAAATTTACGATATGTTAAAACATTTCGGCACTCTGCTGATGAGGCCAAAAACTGCTTACCACATGTTTTCATAAAAAGAAGAACAATTATTAAGACATAAAACACAACATCTGTTTTCTGGATCAGGCCTAAAAGACCGATGCCTAAAACTCTGGTGTCAAACTATTGGTGTGGACAGAATAAAAAATTAATCATCCCACCTTTAAAAACATCTTCTGTGAGGAACAATTTAAAACAACTGACCTCACTGGGGGATTCTGGTGGATTTTGCACACCACACAGCTGATTGTCAAAATTGCCTGGGCCAGGTTGATTAAAAAGGTTGGTTGCCTTCCATGACGATGAGTTTACGTCGTCTGCCTCATTTGACATGGGTAAAACATGGACTGGTGTTGTCTCTTCACCTTCGATGTTGTCAAGAGCTTCAAGGTTTGGGGGAAGGTCCTCATCGCTGTCACTCTCTGCCACGCTGTCAAAAATCTCATCAGAATATATATATTTTTTTTCACAATATCCTCATTTGTCAATTGTCTTCTTTTATATACATTAGCCGCGTTTCCATTACCCTTCAAATTGCGCAAATTGAAAATATGCCCAATGGAAACACGTCAATTTCGCTCCCATTTCCAAACTCCCATTTATCGCTAAAAAGTTTTTACGCTCGCATGAGGTGGTTTTTCAGGCAATTCGAAAAATAAATATTTAGCAAAATTGAAATGGAAACAGTTTTTGCGCATTTACAGGTTACCTGACGTAGATGACACGGTATGTTTGGACAGAATACGAGACAGAGTTCTTTATTAAATTCGTAAAAGACAAAAGAATTACAGGAATACTGGATTCTAAACCTCAAAGAAATGCCACAATCAAGACCTCGAAGCAGATATGATGGAGAAACACACAGAAACACCATCCGCTCCATGTATAAGGGTCTTTCCTTACCATTAATGTTTTGATAACACACATACTGTACGTCTCCTTCAATTAATAATAACGGCCAGTGCAGTGGCTGGGATATAGGCTATGTAAACCTACTAACATCTGTCGCCATGATTTTTGGAATGATTTATCGTGTGAGGAAAAAATTACGTTTTAGTCGCATAACATCGGTTAATGGAATGCGTCATTTCGCAATATTTTTTTGGTCAACATTTAGAATAAATCGCTAAAGTGTTGTGCAAATCTGTAATGGAAATGCGCCTATTTTCTGTCATTTTCTCTGAAGAAGTTAAAAAATAGCGAATTTTTAAAAAGTTTTAAAGTGTCTCAAATTAGAACAAAGGCGAGTGTGGGGTAAGGGAACTGCTAGTGTGGTTTTAATACTTAAAAAAAAAAAAAGATCATGTTAGTTGATTGGTAAGTTATCACAGGCTATGGGCACCACCATTACAACACTGATGGAGTTGGACTCGGAGCCTGCTGGATTTACAACATGCAAGATTCCAGTGCAAGTCTCCCGAATTATATGACAGTAAGTGGGTGTCAAACTGGGAGCAGAACAGAGTAAGCTTTAGAGTTATCTGCACGATGTGTGTTTGACTCGAATAAAATAATGTTTAAAAGGTTATCTTGCTGTTATAGATATTAGTGTGCAATAACAAACTGTATTTAGTTTTTACTAGTATTTTTGTTATTGTGTGATATAATTTAAAGTGTATGAAACCTAAAATAAACATTAAAATACACTGGCTAGTTGTGATAAATGACGAGCGCTGAGCACGTTCGTCTCTGGCTCAGTGCCAGTCAAAGCGCGAAAGCAGATTTGAAATTTTGAATTTAGTAGTTGATCACGTGACTCACTGAATGTTCTAATCACACTGGTGTGATCGTTTGCTCCAGGGACCAGCCAAGACTGATCACACTGATGTGATCGTACGCATCAAAGGGTTAACAAGAGGTCCACAGCTTATACTAAACCTCTGTTTAGTTAGTTTGTACGATACTCGCAATGCCTTAGCCGTCTGGATATGCAGTCTTAGGAGAAAGTCTTGATGGTTCAGTAGTACCGGGTTGCATTGTTAGTCTGACTCGGTTATCGTCATGGAAGTTCCAATAGTTGTAACTTGAGACAAATTCACACAAAAACTATGTCAATATGTCAGTCTTGGCGAGTATCCTAGCAACCATAGTAGGTTATGTCTTAAAGCTACAATATATAATTTTCTTCGCCACTGGGGGTCGCTAACTAAAGATTGATGACGCAGTGAATAAGTAGAATATGGGGAACATGTCGCCATGCCGATGGATCTAATAATGTTTATGGATGAGTGAATACATTCATGTTTTTTAACATGACTGTGGTATGAAGCAGGTCGAGATTGCTAATGAGAGACAGATATCAGCGCCACACGCGAGTCCCCCAGATATTTACATTTATGCATTTTTGCAGACGCTTTTGTCCAAAGCGACTTACATTGCATTTCAAGGTACACATTTACATTCTTATCAGTTCTTGCTTTCCCTGGGAATCAAACCCATGACCTTGGCAAGCTCTATTGTTTGAGCTACAGGTAAGCAATATAGGATATAAAGGAATGAGGACATTTCATTCTACCGAACTACCCGCAAGTGCTGAATTACTACACAAACTGGTCAGTTTATGTAACAAATTAAAACTGTAAGGTAACACAGCGCAGTTTCACTTGGTCTACACTATCATACTTAACTGCATTTGAGTGTGTTGAAAGTTATAATGTTATTCTATGTGATAGTTTGTTGGCTGTATGAGACTAGCAGTTAACCCCCTGAGGTCGGCTGTCGCGCCGGCGCGATAGGCTCGTTTTTTTCCGTATGAGTGCAAAAAAAAATAAAAAAAAAAAATAATAATTTTATCTTATATGCTTGTGTTATACATCAATCGATCCTGTTTAGTGTGTATTTTTTTTGTGTATGCTCATAATAAAAACAAAGTGTTGTGCTTTTTGCCAAATAAAGAAAAATAAACATGATGCGAGTTCTGCCTACTCTCCGTCAGTGAAGTCAATTCTGAAACGCGTCCGAAAATGAACTGTAACTCAGCGAATACTCAGTCAAACAGGCATACAGTCACACAGGCATGAAGCTTGAATTTTCTTCTTTTAAATGAAGTAATTTTTATGAAAAACAAATATTCACAGTTTATGTAATATGTATGCAAAGAGAGAGATGTCAGTCGTTCTCATCTCAGCTAATTAAGTTTTAATGTGCTCCGCCCACGGAGAGCGCGCGCTATTCAAACGCAAATGTGAGGCGATCCAAACAAACCTGTGAAACGCCCACATCAGCTGGATAACACACACCGCGAGTTCACTTTCAGACTTATGTACTTTACGATGCTGTGAGGAATACTACTATCTTGATAATAATCCTGCAAAAATTTACCTCAGAAGTTCTGGAAGTATCATTTCGAGGAGCAAACGGATCCCGCTGAGGAATTAGGTCAGTTCTGTTTGCTTTGTTCTAATCTGAATGAATGAACGCACAGATGCGTGCTGTTGTGGAGCTACAGCTGGCAAAAATACTGTTTAAATATGAATTGCGTTTCTGTGTATGAATGAATGAACGAACGAACGCACAGATGCGTGCTGTTGTGGAGCTACTACAGCTGGCAAAAATACTGTTTAAATAATATGAATCGCGTTTGAATGAATGAACGCACAGATGCGCGCTGTTGTGGAGCTACTACAGCTGGCAAAAATACTGTTTAAATAATATGAATCGCGTTTGAATGAATGAACGCAAAGATGCGTGCTGTTGTGGAGCTACTACAGCTGGCAAAAATACTGTTTAAATATGAATTGCGTTTCTGTGTATGAATGAATGAACGAACGAACGCACAGATGCGTGCTGTTGTGGAGCTACTACAGCTGGCAAAAATACTGTTTAAATAATATGAATCGCGTTTGAATGAATGAACGCACAGATGCGCGCTGTTGTGGAGCTACTACAGCTGGCAAAAATACTGTTTAAATAATATGAATCGCGTTTGAATGAATGAACGCAGAGATGCGTGCTGTTGTGGAGCTACTACAGCTGGCAAAAATACTGTTTAAATATGAATTGCGTTTCTGTGTATGAATGAATGAACGAACGAATGCACAGATGCGCGCTGTTGTGGAGCTACTACAGCTGGCAAAAATACTGTTTTAATATGAATCGCGAATACAAAGAAAGATTACACTGGAAATATTGTTACAATTTTAAATGTTGTTGTAATTGTATAACCTTAATTGTATATAAAAAAAAATATATATATATATATAAGGATAGATGTAAACAAAATCTTAAAAGGTCATTATAAGCCTTCTCTTTAAATAATTTTATTATGCTTTATTAGTTATTTATTATGCTTTATTAGACACATTTGGGAAGAGAATATATTCCAAATCTGAAAATACAGTATGAGAACAATTAACTGCACAATTACTAGAAATGTTTACCTTGGATATTGTACAATTTGCAAGCAAAATTTGTGGAAAAAAACAACAAACCAGTTATATATTGTCCTTGCATTTTCGTGGCTCATTCACACACCTGAATGAAAGGCTCATTACGTATGCAGCCTCATTATGCGGGCCCCATTGACTCCACAGGTGTGAATCACGCCCACCCGCATATGGCCTTTCCAAACAAAAAGTGTTTTACAAGATTTAAATCAATGTATTGTGTTATGTGAATGATTAGGCAGGATGATTTTCACATAATTTTGAAGAAAAAATTCTAGGCAACGTCATCCATTTGTCAAAAGTCTTATTTACATATATTTAGAATGTGTTTTATGGCCTTATTTCAGAAACTTTAGTTTTTTGTTTTTGAAAAAACCATGCATAAACATTATTCTATCAAAAATACAAACATGTACATGCAAGTTTATGGAAGCAAATAAGAGACAGAACTCTTTGAAATTTAACAGCCACTGAATACTTAGTTTTGAAATATTTTATATTGAAAAACATTTATCTGAATTTATTTGCTCTGAATTCACCCCTTTGAAATTATTTTACTTTGGAAACCATGTATCTGAATTTATTTGTTTCGAATTTACCTCTCAAAACCTGAATTTCAATGAATATTTTTCAATGTTCACAAATACAGATTTAAAAAAAAAAATCAACTTATAGAATTTCAGATAAAATAGATTCATGTTGATCAAATTTGATTGCTCAAATTCAGATCTCAAATTTCAAGTTAATATTTTTCAAAGAAAACATCAGTCTAATTCGACTGCTCAAATTCAGATAAAAAAAATTCAAGTTAAATATTCGCATGGTAACATCCGGGCTACCCAGGATAGGAAAAACAGTTGAGCGCCTATCAGAGCACGACGATCATGTGCGCAGCGCAAGGTATACAGTAGGTGGCGGTAATACTCCGAGTGAACGGCCATGAAGCGGAAAGAAGAAGTAGAAGAAGAAGAAGAAGAGAAGAAGAGCACGACCAGCGATCATGAACCAGTCTATGCCATGAACACATGACGAGCTCTCTGTCGTGATCCAAGAAGTCGATCGGCACGGAGGATGTTAAACCTGTAAAGATGACTTCCAGGGAAAACGAAGGCGCCCCGCTAAGTTTGCCGTTTATGTACAATCGGACTCGGGCTCGACAGAACAGAAGTATGTAACTTGTTGCTAATTATGTTTGGAACACATAGCTATGGTTTGTGTGACTCGTCTCTCTATGTAGGTAACGTTAGCTGCTAAGTCAGATAGGCAACGGTACATGTATTCGTATTGAACCCGGGCGTCACGGTTCGGTGCATGAATTTACACGGAGAATACACGGTATAAAAGTAAATAAAACTCGCGTGCAAATTAATTAATGTAGTGCGGAACTACTGTTAGATACGCGGGTTCTTTAGGGACGCCTAAGCTGTAGCCTGCCTTATCTCTGAAGCTCCGTGGCTATAATGAACAGGCTGCGATGTCAAGATTGCAATGCTTGTGTGTGTGTGTGTGTGTGTGTGTGTGTGTGTGTGTGTGTGTGTGTGTGTGTGAGTGAGTGAGAGAAAGAGGGAGAGGCGCGGGCGCGATCATCGAACGTGTGTGTGTGTGTGTGTGTGTGTGTGTGTGTGTGTGTGTGTGTGTGTGTGTGTGTGTGTGTGTGTGTGTGTACCGTTGCCTATAGCTGACTTACCTACATAGAGACACGAGTCACACAAACCATAGCTATGTGTTCCAAACATAATTAGCAACAACATATGTTCTGTCGAGCCCGAGTCCGATTGTACATAAACGGCAAACTTACTTTTTCCCCGGCCTTCGTTTTCCCTGGAAGTCATCTTTACAGGTTTAACATCCTCCGTGCCGATCGACTTCTTGGATCACGACAGAGAGCTCGTCATGTGTTCATGGCATAGACTGGTGCTGCGTTCACTTCGTGAAGTGGACGAGGGAAGTTTATATGGACCAGATATGGACAGACCCTCGTTCCCTCGATTTTGACCGAGGGAGCGAGTCTACTTCATATGTACACTTCAGGCACCTGTCCCACAATCACGTCACCACAGATCTCGTCTAATCACCACCACAACAGACAACTCTATGATATATTAATTATATATTTTATTTATTTAAAACAACCCACACACATATAAACATTTGGATGCTGCATTAAACAAATTCTTAAAGGAAACATTTTTTAAATAATAAATCAACTCTATAGCTGATTCCAAGTGATCAAGGGCTTGGGACGTTCCAGTTCAGCCCATTGCAGTTTCTGCCAGTAGTGGGCACTCGTGCAACGTAAGCAATGACGTACATCCGAGTGAACGAGACGGAGGGAAGTTAGCGAGTGAAGGGCATGACAATTTGACTGGAACTAGAGCCCGTCTACGGATATTATTATATTATATTCCTATTAGACATTCTCTGCTGGAACGCAGCATGGTTCATGGTCGCTGGTCGTGCTCTTCTTCTTCTTCTTCTACTTCTTCTTTCCGCTTCATGGCCGTTCACTCGGAGTATTACCGCCACCTACTGTATACCTTGCGCTGCGCACATGATCGTCGTGCTCTGATAGGCGCTCAACTGTTTTTCCTATCCTGGGTAGCCCGGATGTTACCATGCGAATATTTAACTTGAATTTTTTGATCTGAATTTGAGCAGTCGAATTAGACTGATGTTTTCTTTGAAAAATATTAACTTGAAATTTGAGATCTGAATTTGAGCAATCAAATTTGATCAACTTGAATCTATTTTATCTGAAATTCTATAAGTTGATTTTTTTTTTTTTAAATCTGTATTTGTGAACATTGAAAAATATTCATTGAAATTCAGGTTTTGAGAGGTAAATTCGAAACAAATAAATTCAGATACATGGTTTCCAAAGTAAAATAATTTCAAAGGGGTGAATTCAGAGCAAATAAATTCAGATAAATGTTTTTCAATATAAAATATTTCAAAACTAAGTATTCAGTGGCTGTTAAATTTCAGAGTTCTGTCTCTTATTTGCTTCCATACAAGTTGTTCATATATTATGGTAGCCCTGTTTGTGCTAAATAGAGTGAATTTACACCTTTGCCATTAATATGTTTATAAGCAACTGAAAAAAGCACAAATGTCAGGGCATGTCAGAACATCTCAAGGACCCCAAAAACCCCTCAGACCCCAGAGGGTTAAGCTAGATTACATTAGAATAACATACTGATCATATTCTAACATTTCATCATATTGAGCTATATAACATTGATTCGTTTTATGTACATTTGCTCACCTGTCTAGTAAAGTACATGCAAGAGCTGCGTTAATGTCAAGTCGTGAAGCTCTGTCAAGTCAAAGTTTGTAGCGGACGCGGAGCTCTCGGCATCTCAAACGCCATGGCGATATTGATCCTCGTTTTATTTTTCCTTTTGTCCCAAAGTCTGCTTGCCATGTTCCATAATGTTTGAACGAAACAACAACAGCGTGCCGCTAGACGTTACGCAGTTTTCCACGTCTGTTGTCATGGTTACCATGGCAGTACAAGTGGAAACCAGGGTTAACGCGGATATTACGTCATTGACAGGTGACAAGTGACAAGGGAAAAAAGTAAAATTGTGAATTTCTCTGAATTTACTCATTCTTGGAAACATTTAGGTTAATGTAAGTACACAACTGAATGAAATATATAACACTGTGCAAGTGGTTTTTGGATATTTACAAAATCCTTAGGCTACACATTGTATGTTTACGTGAACGTAAACAGTCGAGAAATACAATGCATATGTATCTGATTCAGTATTTTGGATCCCTGCATCATGTCTTGAAGTGACAGCAGCCTAATGTTCCTGCTGTCTGTTTTTAATGTTAGTCAAACAACAAAATACAAGGAAATCACTCACTGCTCTTGACTGAATAGCTTAATCTTTATTTAATTTATACACTGAAGATTATATGCAATGCTATTTTACATTTGATTTCTTTATTAAATTTATGTACACAATTTATTTTATTTGTATCTTTGTTCTATTGTATTTATTTGTGCTGTTGCTTGTAGTTTGTTTATTTGTTTCAAAGCACTAAATGGTGTAGCTCCCCGTTACTCGAGTGAGCTCTTAATGCATTATAGTCCTTCACGTCTATTGTGATCTCAAAATTCCGGCCAGTTGATAATACCTAGAATATCAAAATCGACTGCTGGTGGTAGATCCTTTTCCTATAGCACCAGAACTTTGGAACAACTTTCCTAACATTGTCCGGGAAGCAGACACACTCTGTCAGTTCAAATCTAGACTAAAACCACATCTCGTTGGTCTAGCATACACATAACTAGTAAAAAATATAGACTTCTATAATTCAATGTTAGGCTGCATCGATTAGGTCAGCCGGAACCGGGAACACTCCCCATAAATCCTGATATACTTACATCATAAGAAGGATGGCGTCTACGCTAATATTAGTCTCTCTGTTTATCCGAGGTTTACCGCAGTCCACCGGATCCAGGCTGTACCCAGATCTGATGAAGGACCTGCACCTGGACATGATGACAACGCAGTCCTGAAGTGTCAACCAGTCCCTCCCATGTGAAGGCCTCCTTCCCTTCCCTTTACCTCAGTACAGATAAAATATTGTCGGGATAATTCTGGTTTGCGTGGCTATGCAGACGCAACAATTTTTTTTCTGTATTATACATTTTTAAGGCCAGACAAGTTGTTTATAGAGGGTTGATTTGTAAAGAAGGACTACACGCCTGCACGCATATATATTCAAACGCGCATAACTTTGGACTGAACATGTAATGTGCATGTGCGCGACGTATGCGTTTTTGCGGGTTTGTGTTTTTAAGGTTTGCGTAGAGATAACGGATAATCGTTTGCACCTTCGAACCTATTTCAGGGAGTGCGTTCTCGAGACAGCAGGCACTGTTTTGTGCGGATGGGCGGCTGGAGCGCGTTAAGGGTTTTCCTGTTAGAACGGTGTTGTGTTAGCAGCCTCTAAGTTAATAACTAATGATCTTCGCAACGGAAGTGAATCAATCAACCAAAGCTAACTTTAGCTGGACAATAACTTTATCCTTGAGCTGTTGTAAAGCCTAAACAATCTGTTACGGTAATTTCCTATTATCACTGTAAAGCTGCTTTGAAACAATCCATATTGTTAAAAGCGCTATATAAATGAAGGTGACTTGACTTGACTTAACTGCCACACTCCTGTGAATAACAAAGCTCCATATGAATAGCAGTTTCGAGTCTTTAGGCTTTCTGTAAGCCTCTTTGTTAACCATTCCTGAGCATTGGATGTTGTTAGGCCGCCTCTCCATTTAGAGTGTTATGCTGAGGTCTCTGTCCTCAGAGCTCAGCTAGGCAGTATACCAGGTTGTTGGCAGTATACCAGTCCTTGGTTAATGCCTTTACAATACTGCTATTATAGAAGGCCATTATTCTGAGGCTTCCGCTCCCTAGAGCTACGCCCAGACAGCGAGTTTGAGTTGTTAGGCTTTGAGAAGCCTCCTTGGTAAGCTGTTCTGAGTGTAGGATGTTGTTAGGCCACCTCTCGCTTGAGGGAGTCGTCATGCTGAGTTATCTGGCCTCAGAGCTCAGCCAGGCAGTACACGAGGTTGTTAGGCTTTCTGTGAGCCTCCTTGGCTACTGCCTTTACAGTAGTGGAACGTTGTTAGGCCTCCTCTCGTTATAGAGAGTCACTCTTTCAGGCCTCCGTTCCCTTGAGCACCGCCTGAATAGCAGGTCTGAGTTAAGCTTTGTAAAGCCTCCTTGGTAAGCTGTTCTGAGCGTAGGACGCCGATAGGCCTCCTCTCATTTAGAGAGTTGCATATTAAGGCCTCCGTCCCCAGAGCTCAGCAGGCAGTAGGGCTGAGTTTGGGCTCTTTGCGAGACCTTTTGGCCACTGCTTTCAGAAGGAATCTGGTTGTGAATGTTCTGAGTATAGTACGTTGCTAGGCCTCTTTTTGCTTTAGAGGGTCATCATGTTGAGGTCTCTGTCCACAGAGCTCCACCACATAGTGGTGCTAAGTTGTCAGGCTTTTGAGCCTCCTTGGCCACTGCCTTTAGGAAGCGCCATGGGCCTCCTCTCGCTATAGAGACTGATTTTAGCCTCCGCTCTTTTGAGCTTCATCTGCATATGGTGCGAGTTTGTTAGGCTCAACCAAGCCTCCTCAGAAATCTGTTTTGGCCTCTCTGAGTCTCCTTAGCTATTGCTTAGGTCTGGAGCATTGTTAGGCTTCTTCCTGTTATAAGAATCTTCCTATGAGGCCCCTGCTTTTTAGTAGACAGTGTTGTCAAGGTGTTAGGCTCCCTTTGAGGCTCCCCTGGCTACTGCTTTTATAGAAACTGCTCCTCAGTGCTCCGCCTGGGGCAGCATCAAGTTGTTAGGTGCACTACGTGCCTCCTTGATGGGAGCATGACGGGGTAAAAATGCTGAGTTGTTAGGCTCTCTTGAACCTCCTTGGCTGCACTTTTGATAAGAGTTGTTAGGCCTTCTCTTTTTTGAGAAGTATTGTTCATTTAGGCCTCCGCCCGGAGCTCCACCCTTTTGCATTTCAGGCTCTCAGTTGCAGGCTCTCTTTGAGCCTCCTTGAAAGCTGCCCTGGGTATGGAACGTAGTTAGGCCTCCTCTCGTATTTGAGAGTCCGCATAATGAGGCCTCTGTTCTTGGAGCCAGAATTTGACAGTAGCGGTCTCCTTTCTGAGCCTCCTCTGGTGGATCTAGGTTGGGAGTACCTCCCCTGAGCTCCAGATGTTATTTTAGCGTCAAGACGTTAGGCTTTCCTTGGGCCTCCCTGAAAGGCATTGGGTGTACCAAGGCCTTCTCTCTCTTATGAGTGGTCAGGCTCTCTGTGTGCCTCCTTAGCTACAGCAAGCAATACTACCTGTAGGCCTCCTCTCGCTAGAGAGAGCTATCTTTATGAAGTAATGACATCCCTGAAGTGTCAGCAGAGGTTGTGTCAACTAGACTCTCCCCTGTAAGGCCTCATCGACACGACAGCCATCGGCACTGATCCTCAACAAACCCGTCTCCATTCCGGCATGATGACTCTGATCTTCAACCAGATGGAACTGGATAATATTCTGATTGTTCCAATCAAATCTGACTTCTGACCTATAATGCTGCCTGAATCATAATCATACACTGTTCATTCGTTGGCCAGAGGAGAACTAATTGAGCCTGGTTTCTCCCAAGGTTTTTTTCTCCATTCTGCCACCCGATGGAGTTTTGGTTCCTTGCCACTGTCACCTTTGTCGCCTTTTTTCTCCTTTGTTGCCATTGGCTTTTGGCTTGCTTAGTTGGGGACATATTCAACAATAATATTGATCTGCCGGCATTGACACCATTATATGAGAACTGAACTGAGCTGGATGATGACATCACATTTTTTTCCAGAGCGGCTATATATATAAATGACCTAAATTAATAACTTTTTTACAACAAAAATTAAACATCACTGAACTTACTTAAGATGGACTGTGACGCTATTTTCTTCTGGAAACAAACTTTGTTGCAGTATTTTCCTGTTATCTCTGTAAAGCTGCTTTGAAACAATCTGTATTGTAAAAAAGGGCTATATAAATAAATGTGACTTGACTAATGAGGCCTCCGCTTCACAGAGCTCCGCTAGGAAAGCATTGCGAGTTGTAGGCTCTTTGTGAGCCTCCTTGTAAGATGAGCGTGGGGCGTAGTTAAGTCTCGAAAAAAAATAAGCGTGAAGTCCGCACACTGAAAATAGCTGCTCCAAATACATTTTTTAATAGCATGACATTTCGACCATCAGGTCTTCATCAGACACAATACCAATGTAGAATAAAGTCAATTTTAAATAGAAACAGGTAATCACCTTAATTGGGCTAACACAAAAACATGTGACAAATAATACAAGTCATGTGACAAAAAAAATAAAAATAATAATAAATAAAAATAAATAAAATAAAATAATAGTATCAAAAATTTAACAAGATTTATATTACTGAAAAAAAAAAAAAAAAAAATATATATATATATATATATATATATATATATATATATATATATATATATATATATATACATACATACAACCAGCTTAACTAATAATCAACAACAGATGAAGAAATGGCTCAATCACTATAAAAAAGGCTTAATATCAAAATCCTCATTCAACCCTGATGGTGACAAAGTATTTAAGGTATAAATCCAAAAACATTCCCTCTGTAATAAATTCTTCTCATAATCTCCTCCTCTTAAGGGCATTTTTACCTTTTCTATACTGATATATTGTAAGTAAGTAAGTAACGTTTTTTTATAATAGGAGCAACAGACTGAAAAGAAAGGTCCCCTCGGGTCTTATAACGAGTCTTAGGGACTACAAGCAGGTTCTGGCCAGAGGACCGAAGAGTGGGGCCAGAGGAATACGGCTTCAAAAGGTCCAGGATGTACTGTGGGGCCTGACCGTTTAAGGCTCTGAAAGTCAGCACTTAAACCTTAAAATCAATCCTAAATTTTACAGGGAGCCAATGGAGAGCCGACAAGACTGGAGTGATATGAGACCTTCGAGGGGCACCTGTTAAAAGTCTAGCAGCAGAATTTTGAACAATTTGCAGTTTGTTCAGAGCAGACTTATTCAGACAGTTAAAAACAGAGTTGCAGTAGTCAAGTCTTGTTGATATGAAAGCGTGAATTATCATTTCCAGATCCTTCTTTGACAACATTTTGCGAATTTTAGAGATGTTCCTAAGATGATAAAAAAGCAATTTTTTTTTATATCTTAAAAAAGACGAGCTGTTTTGAGTGTGTCTCCAAAGACATGGCCTGGTCAAACACAACCCCCAGGTTTCTGAGGCTGGATTTGACAGAGGAGCCCAGAGAGCCAAGGTGCTGTTTGATCAGCGGGATCTTATGGTCTGGAGCAAAGATCAGCGTTTCAGGCTTGTTTGAATTTATCTGCAAGTAGTTAGTGGCCAGCCAGTCTTTGATGGAGGACACACACTCTAGGAACAGAGACAAACGGTGGAACTCAGCATCATTAAAAGAACAATACAACTGGACATCGTCGGCATAGAAATAATATGATACATCCTTAAAACAACCGATAATTTGTGGCAAAATGTACAGTAAAAACAAAATAGGACCCAAAACTGACCCTTGTGCCACTCTGCAGGACAAATTGGTCACATCAGACTGTACATTGTTTACAGCAACATTAAAGGTTCTGTCATGAATATAGGAAGAGAACCACTGGAGGAAAGATCCTGATAGTCCCATCTCATTATGAAGCCGATTGATCAGTATACTGTGATCCACAGTGTCAAAAGCAGAAGTCAAATCAAGAAGTACAAGTACAGTGTAGCGGCCAGAGTCTGCTGCCATCATCACATCACTAGAGACTTTGATAAGGGCTGTTTCAGTGGAGTGTAATTTTCGAAAACCACACTGAAAAGTATCAAACAAGTTGTGCTGCTCCATAAAGGAGGTCAGCTGGGATGCCACTACTTTTTCCAAAATTTTGGAGATAAATGGAAGTTTAGATATGGGCCTATAGTTTTTAGGTTCTGAAGGGTCAAGATTGGGCTTTTTAAGGATCGGGTTTACCACAGCGTGTTTGAAGTAGCTGGGGACTGAGCCAGATCTAAGTGACAGATTAATTATTTTTACCACACAGGGGCCGGCAATATCAAACATTTTCAACAATAGAGTTGTTGGGACAATGTCAGTGGGGCTCGAAGACGGTTTTATATTTCCTGTTATGGTCTTCACATCCTGTAGGCTGAGGGGAATGAAGGACGACCAAGATGACACCGGTGAGAACTCAGTAGAACAAACACTAATGAGTGGAGGATTAACACTGGCCCTAATGTCATGTACTTTGTTAAAAAAAAAACGACAAAAAGTTGTTACAGTCCTCATCATGTGTGTACACAGGCACAAGAGGAGCCAAAGGTGCAGTAAGATTTTCAATGGTGTCAAACAAGACTTTTGGATTTTTCTTATTTCCTGACACAAAGTTAGAAAAATAAGCTGAGCGAGCCTGCTTTATCAATTCATTCAGATCCAGCATCATGTCTTTTAAATGGAGTCTAATTTAGTGGCTTTCCACAGACGCTCTGCCATCGCCATTTTCTCCTAAAACTACAAATGTTATAATTTATCCATAGGAGGGCCTTTTTCTGTGACCCTGAAATCTTTTTAACAGGCGCTACCATATCCAAAACTGACAGACAGTGGTTGTTGAAACTTTGCACAAATGAATCAACATCATCACATTCAACAAAGGAGCGAGAATCAAAAGAGGCAGAGAAATCACTAAGTGTTGTCTCACTAATGATGCATTTTTGTGTTACAACATTACAGAAGGTAGGCATCATGGTAAGTGACAAATTAAAAGAAATACAACAATGGTCAGTAATTTGAAATTCTTCAACACTCAGTTTGTCAATATTTAGGCCACAAGAGAAAACCAAATCTAACGTGTGTCCTTTTTTATGCGTGGGGCCAGAAACATTCTGTACAAAATTGAAAGAGTCCATAATAGTCAACATTTCAGCTGCAGTCGAACAAGAGGGATCGTCAATATGCAGATTAAAGTCCCCAAGGACTAAAACGCGATCTAGTTTGATGATAGACGTTAAAAACTCTGTACGTGCAGGACCAGGAGGTTGGTAAACTAAAACACAGTAAAAGGGGTGTGTTTTCCCAACCTTACACATCTGCAGCTCAAAGGAGTCGAACGAAGCGGTGTCCATCAAAATGCAGCAGAAAGAACCCCGAAAGACCAGCGCAAGTCCGCCTCCACGGTGCGCGAACCGAGGAGTCCTAAACACGGAGCAGTCCATGGGGCATAGTTCTTTAAGATGAAAGTGCTCGTTCTCCCGCTTCCACGTCTCCGTAATGAACAGAAAATCCAAGTTCTCCTTAGTGAAATGGTCATTCAGGGTAAAAGCCTTGCTCGCAATGGAGCACGCATTGAGAAGTGCAATCCTGGTAGAGCGCGTGCGTGACAAGGGCTGGCCTGGGACAGGCTGGATGGCATTATCCATCCGACAGAAACCGGGCACAGGACACCAGGGTGGGAATTATACCGCGGCCACGCGGCCATGGCCGCCGTTGCCCTACACTTTGGCCTTCATGCCCCGTGAAAAAAAAATCATCGTACGGCCACAGTGGCCTGTGTGCCCTGGCCCTGTCCAAGTTCCATGTATAAAGCACAGCATGTGAGCGGAGTGTAGCGGGAGCGAGCGGGGAGCGCGAGCGGGTGGATCTTGGACAGAACGCAGAGCGGCAATTTCAAAAGGACGGAGCGTCGCCCTATTTCCCGCTCCAGTTTCGCTCCGCTCACACCACGAGTCTGAAGCATGCTCAGTCAAGCCTGGCCCTGAATCCATCTGTCTTGCACAGTCATCAACAGTAGACTATTTTCAGTCAAAACTCAGCTCAATAATGGAGTTCAAAAAGTACTTCAAAAAGGAAAATGAGAAGTCATACAGGTGTAGCCTAATAAGTCGCTCCGGAGTATAAATCGCATACAGTCAAAAAATGCGCCATGAAGAAGAAAAAACACATATAGGCCTAGCCTAAGTCACACTGGACTATAAGTCGCATTTATTTTGAAATTTATTTCACACACAAAAAAAAAAAAGAAAAAACAATGTTACAGACTGGACAGTTCTCCGTTACAGACGTGAGCGCTCTGAAAGCGGCACTAAAAGACTGCTTTATAAAACTTTCACAGAGACCTCAAGCAGAAAGCACAAAGCCTGTCTTTAAATTTAATTTCATTTTGTATTAATTGTATCTTAATTTTAATCAATGTTTCATCAACCAATTGTCTGGATTTAATAAATTAGAAGTGAATATATTAGAAAATAGATAATCACGACAAGAAGGCGCCGGCGAAACTGGAGCTTGTCTCATAAATGAACCGAAACTCAGCATATAGCCTACTTGCCTCACAGACCTGAGACATATATATAAAGCTTGAAATGTCTACTTTTAAACAGAACAATTCAAAACTAAAGAAAACAGACTTCTCTCTTATGTAATCCGTATAAAAAAACTGGTTTATTAGTAGCCTAAACAATTAAAATGTCTCCTGCTATATTTTACATATTCATAATCATTAATTTTGCTGGTTCGTTGTGACAGCTTTTAGGTGCTTTATTGGCAGCAGCGCCACCCTTGATCGCATCAGCACCGAAAACATAGAGATTATTTTCTTTTGGGGGCATTTTGTTTGTGTTCAGACTTTCTCAGTTGTTTTTAGGCGCGATGTTAGAGGACGCTGCTAATAAAGTTGCTAGTTGGCCCACACATTGATTTCACGTTTATTATTATAGGCAAAAAAAATATACCCCAGTTTTTATGCCGTTCTTATCATTTTATTTTGTTGTATTTATCCGCCACACCTTGAAGGCCGGTCCGTGAAAATATTGTCTGATATTAAACCGATCTGTGGCGCAAAAAAGCTTGGGGACCGCTACAAGTGATATACATGTAGATTTTTTTCCTTTTTTGGAGCGAGCGGGGGGCGATTTGAGTGGAGCGCGAAGCAAACTGCGTTGAGCGCTGAGCGATAATGATTGTGAGGGTGTATACCTTCTGGATGAAATGGTTCTCTCTCTCACACTCACATGATATAGAGGACTGAATGAATATTTTGAATGCTTTTATTGCCATTTGTGTTGTTTCTATTGTTGTGTGAGGGTGTATACCTTCTGGATGTAATGGCGCTCTCTCTCTCTCTCTCTCATTAAAAAAATGTTTGTTTTTTTATTAAAAAAGTCATAATCCATGTCTTATTCCAAATTAGGGTGTTATGGTATCAATCTGAATGGGAAAACCATCGAATTGTACTCAATGGCCTTTGTGCCCTGTCATATGGCCTTGGTGCCCCTAAAAAAAAAGAAAAGGTGGAGGCCACATGGCCTTGCCCCTAAAATTACATAATTCCCACCCTGCAGGACACGCTGGCGGGGCGCACGATGGCAAGCAGGCCGGTTGAGAAAGATCCGGTCGGAGGTGCTCCACACAGGCGATGATGCACAGACCGCCTCCCAATCTGACTTGCAGACCGGAACCGGCCTCAGGCACCGCTCACTCCCGGGAGCTCTGGATCCGTTCAGCCCAGATGAAAATCCACGGGATCGCCACTTTCTCATCCAGACTTGGACCCCAGCCCTGGATCCCCGTTTCCTTCTCCTGCTGCGGCGCCGGGTAAGCAACAGGTATTTCCGGCGATGACGCGTGGCACTCCAGTTTTGGAGGGAAAAACTCAGAAAATCTGTCCTGGGTAATACAAAAGTCCTGCATATGTGCCTTATTGTGGAGCAACGCGGCCCGATCATACTGTAAAACACTGACGTTATGACATACTTGTCTAAAATGAGACGCTATAGGACTACGCATATCTCCGGTCCTAATATTACTGCGATGTTCGCTAATGCGAGTACGCAATGGTCCAGACGTTTTACCAACATATGCAAGACCACAAGTGCAACGAATGAGATAAATCACATGAGTAGAAGCACAGGTAACAGTATGTAACGACTGAGACAATCAGACACATAACTATTTGTTACATTTAACAAATAAGCTTCGAAGCCCACTCTTAGGAATGAAACATCCCCCCAAAAGAGACAAGAGAGCAGGAAAGGTTTCAGTCACCGGGGCGACGATCAGATAAGATGTCTTTATTGCTGTGAAAAATGTGGTCATGTGGTCAGGACCTCAGGCATAGGTCCTACAGATATTAAAATGCAGATGGGAGTTTTACTTACTCAAACATGTTCTGAGGGCAGAAAGGAAATGATTGGTTTACAGCTTCAACCAATGAAACTGAAGCAAGGGTGGGGTTTAGACGTTTGAATTTGAGATGCGCTGCGGAGGGATTCTTGAGGAATAGTCGGAATAAAAGACAGATGTTCGTGGGAGTGAGAACGCATTTATTGCAAGGTAAGTGAATTTACTACTATATTTTGTTACAATGCAACATCCTCTAACGTTAACTAAGATAAAAAGCGAACATTTAAAAATGCACAGAACTAATAATCAATCGTCTAAATATCGTATTGTATGCATTTTGATTTGACTGTTTCATCAGTCGACCAAAACAAAGCTGCTTATGGGGTAACTGGTGTAAAACATGCTTTTCCAATGCTACCTCGCTGTCTGTTAAATTGATATGCGAGAACAGAACTCGTTCAAATTTTCTGCGATATTTCAACGGTCAAAATGATACATCTCCCTCCTTAGCGCTGCTCTCAGGGCAGGAGTACTCGATAGATTCAAATTGCTGTTATTTTAGTGTATTACACGCTGCTCTCAGGGCAGGAGTACTCAATAGATTCAAATCACTTTTATTTTAGTGTATTACGCGCTGCTCTCAGGACAGGAGTACTCGATAGATTCAAATTGCTGTTATTTTAGTGTATTACACGCTGCTCTCAGGGCAGGAGTACTCAATAGATTCAAATCACTTTTATTTTACTGTATTACGCGCTGCTCTCAGGGCAGGAGTACTCAATAGATTCAAATCACTTTTATTTTAGTGTATTACTTGCTGCTCTCAGGGCAGGAGTACTCAATAGATTCAAATCGCTGTTATTTTAGTGTATTACTTGCTGCTCTCAGGGCAGGAGCACTTAATAGATTAAAATCGCTGTTATTTTTAGTGTATTACGCGCTGCTCTCAGGGCAGGAGTACTCAATAGATTCAAATCGCTTTTATTTTAGTGTATTACGCGCTGCTCTCAGGTCAGGAGTACTCAATAGATTCAAATCACTGTTATTTTAGTGTATTATGCGCTGCTCTCAGGGCAGGAGTACTCAATAGATTCAAATCACTGTTATTTTAGTGTATTACGCGCTGCTCTCAGGGCATGAGTACTCAATAGATTCAAATCACTGTTATTTTGAGTATTACGCGCTGCTCTCAGGGCAGGAGTACTTAATAGATTCAAATCACTGTTATTTTAGTTTATTACTTGCTGCTCTCAGGGCAGGAGTACTCAATAGATTCAAATCGCTGTTATGTATTACGCGCTGCTCTCAGGGCAGGTGTACTCAATAGATTCAAATCGATGTTATTTTTAGTGTATTACGCGCTGCTCTCAGGGCAGGAGTACTCAATAGATTCAAATCGCTGTTATGTATTACGCGCTGCTCTCAGGGCAGGTGTACTCAATAGATTCAAATCGCTGTTATTTTTAGTGTATTACGCGCTGCTCTCAGGGCAGGAGTACTCAATAGATTCAAATCGCTGTTATGTATTACGCGCTGCTCTCAGGGCAGGAGTACTCAATAGATTCAAATCGCTGTTATTTTTAGTGTATTACGCGCTGCTCTCAGGGCAGGAGTACTCAATAGATTCAAATCGCTGTTATTTTAGTGTATTACGTACTGCTCTCAGGGCAGGAGTACTCAATAGATTCAAATCGCTGTTATTATAGTGTATTACGCGCTGCTCTCAGGGCAGGAGCACTCAATAGATTCTAATCGCTTTTATTTTAGTGTATTACGCGCTGCTCTCAGGGCAGGAGTACTCAATAGATTCAAATCGCTGTTATGTATTACACGCTGCTCTCAGGGCAGGAGTACTCAATAGATTCAAATCGCTGTTATTTTAGTGTATTACGCGCTGCTCTCAGGGCAGGAGTACTCAATAGATTCAAATCGCTGTTATTTTAGTGTATTACGTGCTGCTCTCAGGGCAGGAGCACTCAATAGATTCAAATCGCTGTTATTTTAGTGTATTATGCGCTGCTCTCAGGGCAGGAGTACTCAATAGATTCAAATCGCTGTTATTTTAGTGTATTATGCGCTGTTCTCAGGCAGGGTTGCCAACTCTCACGCATTTAGCGTGACAGTCACGCATTCAGCCTTAATCTCACGCTCTCACGCTCAACAAAGAAAGCTCACGCTAAAATAGACATTCTTCTGTGCTGTATTTTTTTTTTCACTCATGTGCATTAATTTCCGAATTACTATAAGTTCAGGCTTGTAACTACTGATTGGACCACTGCTGTGTCTAATGCCTTTCTCTGATTGTTGATTCGCTGGAAACACTTGTCGTCGTTACGTCAGTGACGTCCGTCTGCTGGAATCTTCCATGGCAACTTCACCTTAAACGCCAGGAAAACGTTTAGTGGCCTGTTTGGTGTAGAATCAGAATGGTTATCTAGTTAAGAAACATATAATTTATCAAAACAATATACTTGCTCAACTGTATGTCATTACTAAACTTCGTCTGATAGAAAGTCGCATTATTATACTCTTAGCGAAGCAAAGAAACGGTCCCGTTAAAGTTTTAGGTGTAACGTTAATGAAAGCCATATATAACACAAAACGGGGTTAACGATGGATTATAACTAACTCCTTGTTAGATCATGAGTTTGCTGACATATTTTCGAAAGATGACGGACAAACGTAGAGAGGAGGTTGGGGAGACAACAGAATCTCACCAGCAGGTAAGCTAATTGGTTTCAAAGATGATTATTTGTTACACCTGACCTAGATGATAAACGTGTAAACATTAAGCGAGAAAGGTAGTAGGCTATCTTTTCTGGTAGGCTAAAAATGGGGGTTGGGGACCAGGGGTGTGTGTATAAAAATTAAATATATGAATATATCAGGTATATGAGGTCTGACTCTGGTGGGGATGGGGTTAGGTGCGAGACGAGGTTTCAGCATTTGTGTAGCGGCTATTCTGCAGAGTAGTGTGGGTATAATTGGCTTCTGCACTGTAAAAAATGCTTTCTTAATTAGTATTTTTGTTTTGTTTCTAGTCCAAATATCTAAAAATTCTTACATCAAGAAGCATTTACTAGAGAAGTAAAATGACATAAGAAATAAGTAATTTAAGTAATTTTTGCTTAAAACAATTTTCCATTTGAATTAAGATTTTTTTTTCTTGTTTTCCATTCAAATTCAGATTTTTTTTCTTACCCCATTGGCAGATAATTTTGCTTGTTTTAAGCAAAAATTACTTAAATGACTTTCTTTTTATCTTAAAACAAAATAGAATTTCTAATGTCATTTTACTTCTCTAGTAAATGCTTCTTGATTTAAGAATTTTTTTTATATTTGGACTGGAAACAAAACAAAAATACTAAGTAAGAAAAGCATTTTTTTGCAGTGTGTATCATGAATAATTGTGTAATTGGAAAGAAGGATGCCATGTGATTATGTAGATTTAACCCTGCCTTTTAGATAGAGGCAAGGGTGGTGGAAGAGGGACATTGTCAGGATGACGAGGAGGATGCCAGTCGAAATTCAAGCAAGAAAAGGGCCAGAACAGGAGCTGCAAAGTACAGTACAAAATTCAGTAGTGCCTGGAGTACAGAGTGGCCTTTTATAAAACCTGGCACCACCCAGCACCATTTCTGGTGTGACATCTGCAGGCGCGAGCTGGAGTGTGGCCATCAAGGGAGAGCGGATGTGCAGAGGCACATCACCAGTGATGGTCACATAAAAAAAAAAAAAACAGAAAAGTCTTGAAAGCTCCCAGAGAATACACAGTTTATTTTGTTCAAGAACTGATGAACTGAATCTTGAGACTCAGGTGATTAGTAAATTAAGATCCATGCAAGTGCTCACATAGGCTCACGGTCAACTTCAGATGTTAAATTACATCTTTTTATGTATTATATATTCTATGTACTAAAGGTAACTCTATTATGTTTCTCATTTTGCAGACTAGGAGGGCAGAGATCAAGGTTGCGGTGGCCATGGTCAACCATAATATTCCGTTAGCATTCGCTGATCATCTTAGTCCTCTTTTCAGGGAGTGTTTTCCAGATTCAAAAATTGCAAAGAAATATTCCTCAGCGAGAACCAAAACGTCGGCCATCATTAATGGGGCAGTCAGTCCCTATCTTTTGTCTAAGCTTGTGAAACACTTAAGGGAGAAGCCGTTCAGTCTCTCAACAGATGGGTCCAATGACACAGGTGACATTTAATTCTTTCTCTTGGGTACCTTTTGCAACTAACTTTGGCCTGACTTAACTATATTATTGTGAATTCAGGGAAGGAGAAAATGAATCCCATTACTATAAAGACCTTTGACAAGGATGGGGTGGTCCACCGATTCCTGGACATGGGGGTAACAGAAGGAGAGCATTGTGGTACTGCAGCAACCATTTTTGCCAAGATAGACTCAGTGTTGAAGAAGCACTCAATACCGTGGACTAATTGCATTTCCCTTTCTGTGGACAATGCAAGTGTGAATGTGGGAGACAGAAACTCCATAAAAACAAGGCTTCTGAAAGAGCACCCCTCCTTGTTCATATTGGGCTGCCCGTGCCACATAGTGCACAATAATGCATCTGCTGCTGGTGCAGTGTACACTGAGGTAAATACTGAAATTAGTCCCAGACATGTATTACAAAAATGTACTCCAAAGGAAAATATTTATTTACATACAACACTTGCATGCTTTCTGGGAACTATCTGCCTTTAAAAAAATAGATCACAGGGTTTGATATTGAAGACATGGCTGTGGATGTGGGCTATTGGTTCAAGAGCAGCACCAAACGGAAGAATAAACTTGATGGTAATTCAGCCACCTCATTTATGATGTAATTTTAACTACATTTCAGTAATTGTTGCTAAAGAAGGGCCATTTGGCCAAAACAGACCATTTCAATACCCAGCCTAAATGTAAGGGGTAATAAGACTGTAAAATTGTATTTGAGCTTATCGATAAATCTAAGTAGAATACATTTATTTTAAACATCAAAGAACAAGGTATAATACGTAATTCATCCATTCTACAATCCCTTTAAATACATTGAACTGCTCATTTGCATTAATCAATGGTTTATCATTTCAGAGTTTTGTGTGTTCTGTGACACGACTTACATGGAGACGCTGCTTCATGTGAGCACACGGTTGCTGAGTCTGGAGCAGGTTGTGACCCGTATTCTACGCTTCTATGCTGCACTCAGGAGTTATTTTGGAAGCTGCAGTAAGTATTGACCCTAGTGTATGCTTTATAAACCTATTGGCTGAATATCACTTGCTATGGAACCCTATCCTGAGCAAAGTATAACATTACAAGATGTACAAGTAGGGATCAATAAATTACATTGTTGAGTAAAAGTTCATTTTTCATTCAATAACTTAATTCAATGTTGCATTGATTCATTATACACAATGTGAAATATGTCAAGTCTAATTTTGATGATTAGGCTATAGCTTACAGGTTTTAAAACAGAATTGAGTATCTCAGAAAATTAGAATATTATGAAGCAGTTCAATATTTTCAGGTTCACTTTGTCACACCATCATTATTGCTAATTAACTCAAATGAGCATAAATGCAAAAGTTTTCTGAGCCTTGACATTCTCTGTATGACTTCAGAATTATTGAAGTAGCCTAAATTAACTTTTCATCAATATTCCAATTCATTAATCATTACTTATTGTTTCCTATTGATATTTTTGCTTTTGCCTGTATTTCTACTTTCAGATGAGAAACAAGCAAGGTGCGTCCGATTGCATGTGCTGTTTGAAGATCCAATGACTGAAATTCACCTGCTCTTTTATCAGTCCACGCTGATCATCTTTACAAACTTCAACCCTCTCTTCCAACGTCAAGACCCCTCTGTCTACTACCTACTACATGACCAAGTATGTAACACTCAATGTTGCAAGTAGTTAATATTACAGATTATTACATGGGACTTGAATCCTTATTTCTGAGCCATCCCAGTGTTGCTTTGCTTAAAAGTAAGAAGAATAACATTTTTGTGTTTTTTGTTTACTAAAGATCAGGTTTTTCATAAAGAAACTGATGTCAAAATTCCTGAAGCCAGGAGCTTTCAGAGCAGTTGATGTGGACAGTGTGGACATCATGAATGAAGAGAACCAACTCCCAGGTCAGTATGAGGGCACAAAAGACAGTTATCTTAATACTTTGTTGGCTGGTCTTAAGTTGCTCTTGGTGATCAATTGTGCATTCTGTGATGCCTGTAGATTCACAGCTTGGCATTGGCTTCACAACAAGAACCACCTTGAACAGACACATTGAAGCTGGTCATGTCTCCCCTGAGGCGGTTAAGAAGTTCCACATGGCAGCAAGACGTTTCTTCATAAGATCAGTGAAGTATGCCTTGGCCAAGTTGCCTCTGAATGACCAAGTGCTGCAGTATGCCATGTTTGTGGACTTCAAGCAGAAAACAGATGTTGCTGTGGATTATGTGCAGTACTTTGTTCAAAGGTATCCATCCTACCATCATTATACTGGAGAAAAGGTGGAATAAGTTTAGGAGTTGGTATACAAGTGATGGTTCATTCTGTTTCTCTAATGTTTAGGTTCAACCATCTCCTGCCATATGACGAGCTAAGGGAACAGGACCACTTAAATGATGAATTCCTGGAGTACCAGATGATGGAAGAAAAAGACATCCCTGATGCCATCTGGAGAGATGCTGTTGTCAGAGAGAGTGCAGATGGAGAGTACCACAGGATGGATCGAATTTGGGCCTATCTCAGCACTGTGAAGAACCGCATAAGTGGAACCCTACAATTCCCAAGACTGGTAACGGTTGCACAGCTAGTGTTGATTCTGCCACATTCTAACGCTGATGCTGAACGTACCTTCTCCGTGGTTGGACTTAACAATACAGACACACGGAATAAACTGTGTCTTGATGGCACACTTTTATCCATTATGTCTATCAAAATGAGCGACATTGAGCCCTGCTACAAATATGAGCCCCCTGCACAGATTATAAAAGATGCTAAGTCTGCCACAACCCGTTACAACAAGCCAAACGTCAGTGTTTAAGAGAAACCATTCGAAATTCTGACACGTTCTCATATTCAGTTTATTTGTTCCAGTTTACAAGGCACTTGTAAAGACTTTTTGTGAGCACCTATATAAATAAATGAAGGTTTTCAAGAAACTTTCCCACTATTTTTTCCCAGTAAAATTAGCCAAAGCAAAATTGTTATGACAGACAGGAGGGTAATGGAGCATTCTAAGGGCCCAATATATAGTAATTTCCTGAATATAAGCACCATGCATCAACCTCAGGTCAGTGTTTTATGCAAACAACAAACAAAACCATGTATTAACCTCATCTGTGTATTAACCTCAGTTTACTAACACAACCTATTGAATCAGATCATGAGTTGACGATAAAGTAGAATAGATGCAATGCCATGTATAGTCCTCACCCATGCATTAACCTCATAGATTATGACCTTAGTTAATCATCAACCATACTTTATTCACGGGAGCTTGATGAACTTTCAGCTCTCTTTCAGCAATGCCCTGATCATAACAATCACATAATAAATCAAATAGTCAAAGTAACAGTGAACAAAAAGAAACTAATCAAAACAAAAAGAAACTTGCCAGAAACAAAAAGAAACTTATCAAAACAAAAACATCAAACATTGGGAAATTAATGTAATCGGTGTAGGTTAAGACTGTAAGAGGTTTGTGGTGGCGGCAGCAGTAGCCGCCGGCCAAAATTTCCAGTAGGCCGCTGCATGCGCATGTTTGGGGAGAAATCTCACTCCAGGCAAATCACTAAAGTTGGCAACCCTGCTCTCAGGGCAGGAGTACTCAATAGATTCAAATCGCTGTTCTTTTAGCGCAATACTCCAAGCTGTCAGGGAAGGAGTACTTAAGAGATTCTAATTGCATTGCATTTTCCTAGAAATTAAGTCCTGTAATATTCCTGTATTGCAGGAATATACAGTAGTATTGATACTATGTGCTCTAATAATTTGATACACTAAGCTCAGTTCTAGAATAATGATATTTTTATCTATAACTAATCATTGTTAATTCTTAAAAAAAACAAACAAAAAAAAAACATCGCTCATAAAAACATTCAGTAAAAATGGCTGTCAGCTCCCAGGGCATTCTTCAGGGCATCACTTTTGTAAAACTAAAGCAAAGTTGTCCCACAATACCAAAATATACAGTACAAAATACTCTTTTTTTTTCTGTTTATATTTTTGCTGGTTTTATAGTCTAGTTGACACGGTTTACGAATGCATTGCTTTCTTTTTGTCTCGTGCGTTTGTTATTTGTGTATGTGTGTGTGTGTCCCGTGGATCTATGGGTGTGGCCGGAGCAATCATGCTCATTCATCAATCTGCAATCATCATCGGCGCCAGCTGCGACTCATCATCACTTCCTTAAATACTCACCGTTTTCTCCTTTCCAGTGTCAGATCGTTGTTTGAAGTCTTGTGCTGTCTGGTGTCCTGATCCTGTGTTCCTGTTCCCGTTCTGTGATCGTGTGGTGTTTGTTCCTGGATTCCTGTTCGCTGTTCAGTTCGTCGTTCACGCCGGAGATCACCATCACCATCACTTCACTCTGCACCAGCCCAGACTCACCCGTGTTTGACCATCGAGGTCCCTGCGTTACCCGCCAGTGTTTGTTGCCTTATATGTTTCATCTGTTTTTCCAATAAAGAGTTTATTGCACCTGCTATTGCTTCCTCGTTCTATCAGCATGACAGAACGATCTGACCGTGGCATGGAAGCAGCAGGCGGAGCTCAGATTTCCATGGAGACGTTCGTCAACAGCAGCATTCAACGCATGGACGCCCAGGAGGAGGGGCTTAACAACACTGGCCGTGCTGTTCAGGCTCTGGTGGCACAGGTGTCCGAGCTCACCCAGCAAATCCAACAACTGCGAGCTCCCACTGCGCCGCCCACACCGTCCGTTCCTCCCACACCATCGGATCCTCTCTCCCAGTCGGAACCTCGCTTACCTGTGCCTGAGAGGTATGCCGGAGAACCCAGTTTCTGTCGAGCGTTCCTGACTGGATGCTCCATGCACTTTGCACTGCAACCGAGAACCTTCAACAATGAGCGATCCAAGGTCGCATTCGTCCTTTCGCTGCTGACTGGGAGAGCGGCACTTTGGGGAACGGCGGTGTGGGAAAACCAAGACCCATGCTGCGAGTCGTTCCAGGCACTCTCCGCCGCCATGAGGCTCGGGATGTAGCCCTACCTACGATCCCGAGCCCATGCAGGTAGGGCGAGCTCGGCTTTCCTGGGAGGAGAAGGAGAGGCGGAGGTCCCAAGGCCTTTGCCTTTACTGCGACGGAGCTGGACATTTTTTGAACACGTGTCCGGTAAAAGGCCACGCCCGATAGTAACAGTGAGGCTACTAACGGGTGGGATCTCCGCCGAGAAGACCTCATCGACATCTACCCTCCTCCCGGTAAGACTAAGATGGTCAACATGCCAACACGACTGTCAAGCACTATTGGACTCCGGGGCGGAAGGTAATTTTATGGACTGCACTCTCGCACACAACCTTCAGATTCCCCTTCAGTCACTCCCACATGACATTTCAGTTCATGCACTCAATGGTCAAGAGCTTCCTATGATTTCACTATCTACTGGACCCATTACCCTCATCACATCTGGTAACCACTCGGAGACTCTGTCATTCTACATCATGGACTCACCTCTTGCACCCATAGTACTCGGACATCCTTGGCTGACTCAACACAACCCTAGAGTGGACTGGCTCCGGAGGTCCATTACGGAGTGGAGCACTAAATGTCATGAGTCCTGTCTTGTGTCTGCCTGTTCGTCTGTTCCTATGTCTGTGTTACAGGAGAAAGCAGTGGATTTGTCTAACGTGCCCGCGGAGTACCACGACCTGAAGGAGGTGTTCAGTAAGTCTCGAGCTGCTTCTCTGCCTCCGCATCGTCCCTACGACTGTGCCATAGATTCATTGTCAGGTAAATCTCCGCCTAAGGGCAAGTTATATTCGCTTTCTGCTCCAGAAAGGGAGGCCATGGAGAAATACATTTCTGATTCTCTAGCAACGAAGTTCATTCGCCCTTCCTCTTCTCCAGCGGGGGCGGGGTTCTTTTTTGTGGGGAAGAAGGACTGATCGCTGCGACCTTGTATTGATTACCGGGGGTTGAACAACATAACGGTAAAGAATACTTATCCTTTGCCGTTGATGTCTTCAGCTTTCGAGAGGTTGCAGGGAGCGTCACTCTTCACGAAATTGGACTTGCGTAATGCTTATCATTTGGTCCGCATCAGGGAGGGGGATGAATGGAAGACTGCTTTTAACACCCCCAGGGGTCACTTTGAATACTTGGTCATGCCCTTCGGGTTTCCCAACTCCCCAGCAGTCTTCCAGGCCCTCGTCAATGACGTGCTGCGAGATATGGTCGATCAGTTCATATATGTCTACCTGGATGACATATTGATTTTTTCTTCTTCTCTCCAGGAACATGTGCAGCGCGTCCGACGAGTGCTTCAGAGGTTGCTAGAGAATGGGCTTTTTGTCAAGGCGGAGAAATGCGAGTTCCACACACAGTCGGTTCCATTTCTTGGGTACATAATTTCGTCTGAGGGAGTACGTATGGACCCTGAGAAGGTTAAGGCTGTGGTGGAGTGGCCAATCCCAGATTCCCGCAAGGCCCTGCAGAGGTTTCTGGGATTCGCCAACTTCTACCGACGTTTTATTCGTTACTTCAGCCAACTAGCCGCACCTCTGACTGCCTTGACCTCCCCCAGAACTACGTTCAGGTGGTCAGACGCGGCTGAAGCCGCGTTTGCCAAACTGAAGGACCGCTTTGTTTCGGCCCCTATTCTGATAGCCCCTGATTCCTCACGTCAGTTCGTGGTGGAGGTCGACGCTTCAGAGGTGGGGGTAGGTGCAGTGTTGTCCCAACGTTCTTCCACGGACGAGAAGATGCATCCCTGCGCGTTTTTATCCCATCGCTTGTCCCCAGCCGAACGTAACTATGACATTGGTAACAGAGAGTTGTTGGCAGTCAAGTTAGCGTTGGAAGAATGGCGTCACTGGTTAGAAGGGTCGGGGGTACCTTTTATCGTCTGGACCAATCACAAGAATTTGGAATATATCAGGTCCGCTAAAAGATTGAACTCCAGGCAGGCTCGGTGGGCACTTTTTTTCGGTCGTTTTGATTTTACTCTCTCGTACCGCCCGGGTTACAAAAACATCAAACCCGATTCTTTATTGCGCATTTTTGATCGTTCCGAACGCCTGGTTACTCCCGAGTGCATTTTACCCGAGACCCTATTTGTCTCCACACTCACATGGGAGGTCGAATCGAAGGTCAAGAAGGCCTTAGAAGGGGTAACGCCCCCGGTCGGTTACCCACCGAACCGTTTATTTGTGCCGGAGGGATTACGGTCAGACGTTATTCAGTGGGGGCATTGTTCCAACGTAGCCTGTCATCCAGGAGTAACCCGTACTAGTTTTCTGGTTAAGCAACGATTCTGGTGGCCACTTATGGCCCGGGACATTCACAGTTTTGTTTTGGCTTGCTCGGTTTGTGCCATTGGTAAGTCGACCCCCAGATGGGTTACTCCAACCGCTGCCTGTCCCTTCGAGACCCTGGTCCCATATCGCACTATTACCACCCTCCCGCCCTCCCAGGGCAACACGGTAGTTTTAACCGTGGTGGACCGGTTCTCGAAGGCGACTCACTTTATTCCCTTGCCCAAATTACCCTCAGCCAAGGAGACAGCGGTGACCGTCGTAGATCACGTCTTTCATTTACATGGCCTCCCGATTGACGTGGTTTCCGACAGAGGACCCCAATTTGTGTCCAAATTTTGGAAAGAGTTTTGTAAACTACTGGGCGCGACTGTCAGTCTATCCTCAGGGTTTCATCCCCAGAGCAATGGCCAGACCGAGAGAGCCAACCAGGATCTGGAAAGAATGTTGCGGTGTTTGGTATCCAAGAATCCTTCTTCCTGGAGTCAGCAACTGTCTATGGTGGAGTACGCCCACAATACATTACCAGTGTCATCCACGGGCCTGTCTCCGTTTGAGTGTAGTGTAGGTTACCAGCCACCTATCTTTCCCAGTCTGGAGTCCGAAGTCGCGGTCCCCTCCGCACACGCCTTTGTCCAGAAGTGTCACCGCACCTGGACTAGAGCCCGTGAGACTCTACTCCAGGTGAGGTCGCGCACCAAGGCTAAAGCCGATCGCCACCGGTCGAAGCCTCCCGTATACGTCGTTGGTCAAAAAGTGTGGCTTTCTACTAAGAATATTCCTCTCCGTTCCGTCTCTAATAAGCTCGCACCCAAATTAATTGGCCCATTCACTGTCACCAAGATCATTAGTCCGGTGGCAGTCCGCCTCAACCATCCACCAGCGTACAGGAGAATTCACCCCAAGATTAAGCCTGTATTTCGATCAGCGATTAACCCGCCAGTCCCGGTTCCTCCCCCGCCGCGTCTCGTAGATGGGGAACCTACTTATTCGGTAAATCGTATTCTGGACTCTAGGCGGAGGGGACGCGGAGTCCAGTACTTGGTGGACTGGGAAGGTTACGGTTCGGAGGAGAGGAGTTGGGTACCTACGAGAGACATTCTGGATCACTCCCTTATCGATGATTACAATCGACAGGTAAGGGAGTCTGGGAACGCCAGGAGGCGTTCCTAGGAGGGGGGGTACTGTCACGGTTTACGAATGCATTGCTTTCTTTTTGTCTTGTGCGTTTGTTATTTGTGTATGTGTGTATGTGTGTGTGTGTCGCGTGGATCTATGGGTGTGACCGGAGCAATCATGCTCATTCATCAATCTGCAATCATCATCGGCGCCAGCTGCGACTCATCATCACTTCCTTAAATACTCAACGTTTTCTCCTCTCCATTGTCAGATCGTTGTTTGAAGTCTTGTGCTGTCTGGTGTCCTGATCCTGTGTTCCTGTTCCCGTTCTGTGATCGTGTGGTGTTTGTTCCTGGATTCCTGTTCGCTGTTCAGTTCGTCGTTCACGCCGGAGATCACCATCACCATCACTTCACTCTGCACCAGCCCAGACTCACCCGTGTTTGACCATTGAGGTCCCTGCGTCACCCGCCAGTGTTTGTTGCCTTATATGTTTCATCTGTGTTTCCAATAAAGAGTTTATTGCACCTGCAATTGCTTCCTCGTTCTATCAGCATGACACTAGTAAATCTATAGCCCTACACATTTTTAAGGGTATATTTGATTATTTTTAATAATTTTGTTGTTACATAAGTAGACCATTTCTTTTTGGTCTATTATTAACTTGTTCTTTTATCTCATTCTTCAGTTACCTGAAAGAGTTGGCAGAAACTGGATGAATAAAAGGAGCCAAAACTGAAGATGCCTCTGATGCTACCCAGTCTATGATTAACCCTCTGAGGTCTGAGCTGTTTTCTGGGCCCTGGAGGTGTTCTGACATGCTCTGACATTTGTGCTTATTTCTGTTACTTGTGACATTTTCATGGCTAAAGTCTGATTACACTGTATTAAGCACAAACTCTGCTACAATAATATATCAGCAGCAAGTATATAAAAGTTTGTAGTTTTGAGATAATAACATTTATGCGTGGTTTGTGAAAAAACAAAAAACAATTGTCACTGAAATAAGCTCATGAAACCCATACTGATTATTTCTTCATAAGACTTTTGAAAATTGTATCACGTAGCCTAGAATATTTGCTCTAAAACTATGTGAAAATCACCCTGACTGCTCATTCAGATAAGACAATATATTGATTTAAAATTTCTAAGACGTGTTTTGTGTTAGAAGGCTTTATTCGAAGGGGCGGATCACCTCATTAATATGTAAGCTTTTCTCACCTGAGAAAGACAAAGACACTCCCTAATGGCCCTATTAGGAGCCATCAGGCCCTGCCATTCTGAGCAACCTTGCACAAAGAATGAGGAGATTTAAAAAAGAATGGCTTTTAGATTGTTTTTAATTTATTTACAACACAACATAATCCAAAGATACACAAATGACAAAAAAACACATTATTTAACACACTGAACTAAAGACAGAGACTTGAACTGTCACACCCCTTTGTGCCATTCCTGAAACATAGTACATACCTTTCATTTCCATGGTGTTTGATTTTTCACTTTAGCATGTTCATGGATGGAGACTTATGTGAATGTTGAAGTCAGCAGGACTTATTCAGTGGCATCTCGTTCCTCTAAAAACAACAACAACAAAACAGCTGTGAACATGCTGATATCAAGAGAAACTATGCTGAACAATTTGGGAAATACATTTTAGATTTTTCAGGTTAAAATATCTTTTTTAAAATGTACAGAATACACACACACACACACACATACATACATATATATATATATATATATATATATATATATATATATATATATATATATACACTAGCTTACTTTTACCATGTTGTGTTTTATTATAGAATATAAAAACATCCTCGTGTCGAACATGTATACAAGCACTGAAAGGTTGCCTACCTACCATTCTAGTTCACATTTCATGTTTCTGTCTATATATACATGTACATATATGACATTAGGCTTAGTTCATGTTTTTACTCCAAACTCATTTCATAACATACATTTTAATCTGGCACGACCAGTTTAACATGTCTTACCTTAAAAATCGTCTCATCTTCAAATCGCGTTCTTCTGAGGTAAATCCGAGGTAAATTCAAGGTAAACAGTAGGGGTGGGAATCACCAGAGGCACCACGATACGATATTATCCCGATACTTGGGTCACGATACGATATTATTGCGATTTTAAAGATATTGCGATATTCTGCAATATATTGCAATTTATTACCTTTTTCCAACTTCAAATTATGTCCGCAAAGGAAAACTGTCAACATCTGTTTGTTCATGTCACATCAATTTTAATAATCTCCGTTAATAATCTGTTACACAGAACTTTATTATATTAAATATTAATCAAAAATGATTCACACCTTCACAAAATCCAAACATTCAGTGTAAGAGTAAAACAATGACATAACATTATTTATAGTAAGTTTATTTGATTCACATCTTATTTAGAGTTTTGACCTCGACAAACCAACTGCATTTACCGCAAACAGTCTAAACTAAAAGATTGTTTTGGTAGAATCAGTTCAAAGGAGTAGTTTGCGAATCGGACGTGTCATTAGCGGACTTGTTCAACGCGTGTGATTATCCCGGCAGTCAGGACATCGCACAAGATTTGTCAACACAGAAAACATTTCATCATTGGATTTTGTTTTGTTTATTGAAAGTGTTTTTCATGTTAGCTGAATGTGCGGAACGCTTTTCAGAGAAGATAAGGCAACGTAAAAGTTTTCTTCTTTTTTTTGCACAACACCCAGCCAGCAGTAACGTTAATTCAGGGAAAAAATACCCGAATGCTGCACGTGAAACTTCGGTCTTCCGGTATTTTACCATCGTGATTTTGATTAATATGCGCGAGGGAGCGAGAGAGAGCAAGACAGTTTGAAGACGGCGAGGGTGCGCGCGCGCGACCGGGGCTCTCTCTCTCTGCTCGTTCTTTCAGTAATATGCGCATTATCGCAAGCGCAGCAGTCATGTACATCACTCACCGATCAAATAAGGCTTTGGCGAGACAAAAAATTGCTTGTGAGAGAGACGCGTGAGTGACAGAGAGACGGAGGGAGAGCAGGGAAAGGAAATGCAGCTGAATGAATAGGCCTATGCTGCGTGTTTTAAATTGCGTAAAAAATTTTTATAATGAAACGCAATATGGGCTGGTGTTGATTCTGTGGCGCACCGCCACGAATTAGTCTATGTGTGGGAAACACTGCACTGAGTGCATTTCTGATTTCTTTCTCTGATGCTGCCATGTTTATTTTATCTACGTCCTCCTGCACGCTGGCAGCATAGCGCTGGCAGTCAACCCGACAGTCACCCCGCTGACCTCACCAGAAAACAAACAGCACCATCTAGTGGACTGAATGAGCAATTTGATTTTTAGCATTCTACTACCAAAGTTAAATTCTCATGTGTAATTTAAATAATAAAAGATCGATACTTGGCGCCCGTGTATCGATACAGTATTGCCACAGAAAATATCGCGATACTATGCAGTATCGATTTTTCCCCCCACCCCTAGTAAACAGCACAGCACAGCACAGCTTACAGTCGTCCAAACTCAATGAAAGCAGAGAAGAGTAAGTTACGAAGTCTCTGCTTCTTTGTTTTGAGGTAATGAGGGCGTTTACAGGTCTGCGTTTCTCCACATGGATCATTTGCATGTCAATCGCTCGTGCGCGCGTGGGTGTGGTCACATTATAGTTAATTAGGACGCGTTTGAGAAACTGTACATGCCGCTGCTTTCGTATGGATTACTTAAAAATATAATATTTGTTTTTTATATAATTTACATATTTTAAAAATAGAGATTCCAAGCGTTGTATAGACATGTGTTTCAAGTCTGTGTGACAAACATTCGCTGAGTTACAGGTCATTTTCTGTCGCGTTTCAGAATGAGTTTCACATTAAGAGAGACGGCAGAACGCGCATCATGTTTATTTTCTTTGTTTTACGAAAAACACAACATTTTGTTTTTATTATGAGTGTACACAAATAAAAGAAGACATTTAACAGCTTTGAATGATGTACAACATAAGTATGTAAAATCAAAATCAACAGAGTATTTTGCACTGATATAAAAAAAAACGAGCAGATCATGCCGGCGTGATTGTCGACCTCAGGGGGTTAAAAATTGAACCTGTTTTGCACATCCACAGACGTCCAAAAGAGTCCCTAGTCAGACGTTTAAATTTCGAACCTGTTTTGCACGTCCACAGACGTCCAAAAGAGTCCCTAGTCAGACGTTCAGATATTGAATCAGTTTTGCACGTCCACAGACGTCCAAAAGAGTCCCTAGTCAGACGTTCAGATATTGAACCAGTTTTGCACGTCCACAGACGTCCAAAAGAGTGCCTAGTCAGACGTTCAGATATTGAACCAGTTTTGCACGTCCAGAGACGTCCAAAAAGAGTCCCTAGTCAGACGTTCAGATTTTGAACCAGTTTTGCACGTCCTCAGACGTCCAAAAGAGTCCCTAGTCAGACGTTCAGATATTGAACCTCTTTTGCGCGTCCACAGACGTCCATAGGGGGTCCTAGTTAGACGTTCAGATTTTGAACCTGTTTTGCACGTCCACGGACGTCCATAGGGGGTCTTAGTCAGATGTTCAAATTTTGAACCTGTTTTGCATGTCCACAGGATGTACAAAAGTGGTTCTGAACTGACGGACGTTATACAGACATGATCTGAACGTCTATCTGACGCCGCGTGTTTGCTGGGTGGGTTTGGATCTGGACACTGTGGCAATGACGGCCTGCCTATCGCCACGGCGCGTGCGCCGTGTTCAACGCCTGGCTGCGTCCTTCCAACCGGGCAGCACCGCACCTCTCAAGACATTTCAGAGGATGCTGGGTTGTATGGCTTCAGCTGCAGCAGTGCTTCAGCTGGGTCTATTGCATATGCGCCCGCTGCAACGCTGGTTGAACGCCCGAGTGCCTCACAGAGCCTGGGCTTCCGGCGGCATTCGAATCAGAGTGACTCGGAGCTGCGTTTCAGCACTGAAGCCCTGGTTAGCGGCCGACTGGTACCAGCGGGGAGTGACAATTTATTTAATTAAATTAATCAATCAACGATACTATTGATCAGCATTACCGAACGTAGACGTTCCACTAGAAACAAACATTGATGTATTGTTCTAATTTATTACTGTGAAGCTGCTTTGATACAACCTGTGTTGTGAAAAGCGCTATATAAATAAACTTGACTTGACTTGACTTGACTTGACAATGGGAGCCGTCTCACACCGCAAAGTTATCTCGACGGACGCTTCCACCTCAGGTTGGGGCGCTCTTTTTGAGGGCAAACCGGTCTTTGGCCTGTGGTCAGACCAAGAGAAACGCCTCCACATAAATTGTTTGGAGATGAAGCGCTCAAGCGCTTTCTCCCATTCATACGGGATCACCATGTGCTAGTCCGCTCGGACAACATGTCCGTGGTGTCCTATGTGAACCGGCAGGGCGGTGTCAGGTCCAGGAACCTGTGCAACCTGACAGAACGCCTTCTCGTGTGGGCTCACCACTCTTTGCGCTCACTGAGAGCCGCGCACGTGCCGGGCCATTTGAATGTCGGCCCAGACAGACTGTCCAGAGACATTATTCCCCCGGGAGAATGGTCCCTGCACCCTCAGACAGTCCAGTTCCTCTGGCGCCTATTCGGCAGAGCGGAGGTCGACCTCTTTGCGTCGAAAGACAACGCTCACTGCCCGATATTTTTCTCGAAAAGCGAGGACGCGCTGTCCCAAACCTGGCCCAGCCTCCCGCTGTACGCTTTCCCTCCGATCTCCCTGTTACCACAGGTCATAGCGAGGATCAGGGAAACGCACCACCCAGTGCTTCTCATAGCCCCGCGTTGGGAGAACCAAGTCTGGTACCCAGAGCTAGTGAGGCTGTCGCACTCACCCCCATGGCCGATCCCGGTGCGAAAGGATCTCCTCTCTCAAGCCGGTGGATCGATCTGGCATCCCCATCCAGAGCGATGGTCTCTGCATGCATGGATAATCAACGGATACCCATTGACCTGCCAGAAGGGGTTGTGAACACGATCACACAGTCTAGAGCTCCCTCCACGAGACGGCTCTATGCGTCTAAATGGTCTGTGTTCTCTAAATGGTGCGCTACTAAGAGCTTCGATCCACGTACATGTGGGGTCCCGCGAGTGCTCTCCTTCCTACAGGAGCTGTTGGATAAGGGCAGGTCCCCTTCCACGCTCAAAGTGTATGTGGCGGCTATTGCAGCGTTCGCTGAGACGACACACAGCCGGGCAATAGGAAGGAACGAGCTTATTATCCGTTTCCTCAGAGGAGCCAGACGGATGAATCCCCCGCGGCCCCCCTCGGTTCCTATCTGGGATCTGTCCTTGGTCCTGGAGGCCCTGAAGGCCCTTTGAACCGCTTGAATCCGTGGATCCAAAATACCTTTCACTCAAAACCGTTTTTCTGATAGCTCTGTCTTCAGTAAAACGCGTGGGGGATCTGCACGTGCTATCTGTTAGCCCTGCATGTCTTGAGTTCGGACCAAATGACTCAAAAGTCATTCTCAGACCGAGACACGGTTACATCCCCAAAGCGATTGGAACCCCCTTTAGGGCACAAATCACCTCCCTTTCGGCTCTGCCAGCATCCGATAACGGGGACAGTGATAACCTCCTATGCCCTGTTAGGGCGCTGAGAATTTACATCACGCGCTCCGCCGCTTTCAGGCGTTCCGAGCAGCTCTTCGTTTCTTTTGGCGGATGCACCAAGGGTCTCGCCGCTTGAAACAGAGCCTGTCCAGGTGGATAGTGGACGCGATTGCAGCAGCTTACGCCTCCAAACACCTGCAGTGCCCTTTCGGTATCAGAGCCCACTCCACTAGAGGCATGGCCTCTTCGTGGGCCTGGTCCAGCGGAATTTCTGTTCACGATATTTGTATGGCAGCGGGCTGGGCCTCCCCATCGACATTCGTGAGGTTTTATAACCTGGAAGTTCCTGCCTTGCAGGCTAAACTATTATCAGTATAAGTGGCATGTATGCTGTAGCGACTGGGCTATTTGAATCATTCGGTCGTTTGATTCTGAATTAACAAATTCGGACTCTCTAACGTGAAGTTGCCAGAAACATGATTCAGTGTTCATCTCCCTTTGTGGAGGGAGAACGAATATGAAAATAAAACTTAGTAAAGAAGATAAAACTGAGTTGATGATTCCCTAGCCATGGAGCCAGGAATTCTTTCAGTGCTCGTGCACGTCCTTGAGGCTGAGAAATGCGCGCGCCGCGGGAGATTCAAGTCTCTTTAAAGAAGCTTCACTGAACGAATGGTAGAGTCTAAACAAAGACGAAAATAAAGAAAATACTTAAAAAAAAGACAAAAAAACGGAGAATGAATGCTGCCTTAAAAGGGAGCCATGTGGATCTTCTTCCTGATGAAGACGGTTCGTAAGAAGTGCTCACGGAGATTTCCTGAGTCGGTCTTTTATGGAAAATATGGGTTGACGCCTCTGTTCGCACGAACAACCAATCACCTTCAGAGATTGCAGAGCGGGAAGAAGATTCTTTGTCTCTGGGGCAACGCCCACTCGAATGAGTCATGAGGAGATGGGCTTTGAGCTGTTCGGCTCCCAAAATATGAAAAAGTGTAAAATAATGCATATTACTTCATTCTGCTATCGGAATTCGACTCCGTTAGATTGAGAGAATTTCAGAGGTATGAAACTTGTCATAGGAATATTTTAGGAACACCAAGTTACATAAGATATGCGTAATTACAAACATTTTAAAGTTACCATGGCTAGAAATAAGGTTTTCCCAAAATGTGTTGTACACTAGCTACAAATGGAGATGAAACTTAAGGAACTAAACACGGTACACACCTGATTTGTCTAACCTTATTACCAAAGTTTACCAGGATACACAAACTACACCACGTAAAAGAAAAATTATGAGATGGGAAATTACATCCATGTTTACATTTCTTTAGTGGTTATACATATAGAAAATGTAGGATTTAAGTAGGAGGAAAGATTAACACTTTAATTCTGCTCCACTCCTAAAAGCTCCGTTGCTTGACATTCCGTTAGGCAATAAAACAAAGTGGGTGGGGGGAAGGCAATTCCCCTGGAGAAACATTCTTCACAAATACATTTCAGAGCTCAACACTAGAAAATCATAATTATATGATCAAACAAATTAATAAAACATGCATACAGGAAGGTCAAACCCAAATCTGAGTTACATACATTAAAACTATATTTCTATCCTGAATAACACACAGCGGATGTTTGTGTGTGTGTGTGTGTGTGTCACATAGAAAGTTTTGTTATCTCTCTGTGGTCCAGAGAGGGGAAGGGGGTTTGGAATGCAGAACTTTGCAAAGTTAAGGGAATGTGTTGACTTTATCCTCCAAGGTGCAATAAAGTGTCGCGAAATACCATTTGTTGCCGACTAGCTGGAGCCAACACAACTGATTTACCTTCGGGGGTTCAGAGTGGGACAGCAAGAAGGAATGTGCGTTTGTGTTCTGATTCAATGAGCCATGATTCATAGCCAATGTTGCTACACACACAACAACTTACCTTGCATTTAATTCAGAATGATTCAGAACCTAAGATGATGTATTAAGGCCTGCATGGGTAGCCCTTTCATGCCATAGTCACGCTTTTCTGCATTTGTAACTTGGAAGTGTTTCTCATAAGTAATGTTCTCAAATAGAAACATGGTCTAGGTAACCTGACCCCTCCTGCTATAGGATAACACTTTACAACACCCCCTGGGAGACTGAGTCATCATCCCACACACATACATGCATACACACACACACACACACACACACACACACACACACACACACACACACACCTTTGTATTAGAACTTAGAAATATCATTTTCATGTAAGTACAATGCCATTATGCATGTGTGATTAGTTTTGCTTTATAATAGAGGTGTAGTTTTCTAATGTGTAATCTGGAATCAGCATTCAAGATTGTCTGGCAATTGCCTTCCCCCCACTTTGTTTTTATTGCCCTAATGGAATGTCAAGCAAACTGAGATTCCAGGAGAGGAGTAGGAATAAAGTGTTAATCCTACATTTATGTATAACCACTTAAGAAATGTATAAACAAGGATTTGATTTTCCCATATCAAATTTGTGTATCTGCAATGTTATCATGTATTAATCAAAACTTTAAAATGTTTGTAAGATGCATACCGTATGTAACTTTGTGTATTCCCATAATCTTTCATATGCCATGTTTTATATCATTTTAAATCTTGAGACTTAACGGAGTTGAATCTCGATAATAGATTGCAATGATATGATTATTACTATATGAATCATCTTACTAGAGTATTAAGACAACACCATAACTCCCTCGAGTGGGTGTCGCCCCCCAGAGACAAAGAATCTTCTTCCCGCTCTGAAATCTCTGAAGGTGATTGGTTGTTCGTGCGAACAGAGGCGTCAACCCATATTTTCCATAAAAGACCGACTCCCTTTTAAGGGAGCATTCACCATTTTCTCGTTTATTTTCTTAAGTCTTTTCTTTATTTCCGTCTTTGTTTAGACTCTAGCATTCGTTCAGTGAAGCTTCAACTTTAAAGAGACTTGAATCTCCCGCGGCGCGCGCTCCTCATCCTCAAGGACGTGCACGAGCACTGAAAGAATTCCTGGCTCCATGGCTAGGGAATCATCAACTCAGTTTTATTTTCTTTACTAAGTTTTATTTTCATATTCGTTTCTCCCTCCACAAAGGGAGATGAACTCTGAATCATGTTTCTGGCAACTTCACGTTCGGTGAACCTTTAAACTTCGCGCGAGTCTGGCTCGCCCCAAAGACACGAGGAAACACGCCCAGCTCTTAAGGAGCTCTTCTTCTTCAGCAAATACAAAGAGAACCATACGCAAGTATTTTGATTTGTGATTTGATGATTCTGATTTCTTGTTGTCTCTCAAGGTTACTGCCTGTGATTTTGCCATGCTGAGATCATCTCGGTGATCTCTCTCGTCCTGAACTTTAGTTTCACTTTCTCCCTTCCTCTCCCTCTCTCATCTGTTATCCGTTTAGTCTTGTATTTGTCTTTACTGTTTGTATTGTTATTAGCATAATCATGTAAATTGTAGAACTTGTATTCCTTAGTTCGATGTAGTATTAGTCCAATTATTAAAAACCCATTATATCCTAGATTGTCTCTGTATAAGTGTTCATTTTACAAGTCAATGAAACGACGATCAAGCTACGCTTTACAAATGCGCTACTGTTAAGTAACCTACATTTTATAAGAACAAGAAAGTAATTTTCATGGCCAGAAAATATAGCTTTCTTCGAATTATAAGAAAGAGATAATTTTGTTGAGAAGTTGATGGAATTAATTTTACGACCAGTTTGCGGGACAAACAACTAGTAATTAATACATTAATTTCCCTTAACCTGTTAGCTAGCATCGGCCCGCGGGCGGGCCGTCGGAGGCGTGGCTATACTTTTATTAAATTTTTAAGCTTTATTTTATAACAAATATTCAACTGACAATCATAAACTATGCATCATTTGAAAGCTAAAACACTCAAGAATCATGTTCTAAACTTGTTTTTGCAATCAATACACCAGAGAGGAAAGGGTTAAATTAAATGTAAAAGGACTGTTCATTTAAAAATGAGCAAAATGAACCGCTATACTCATCTTTCACCTCGTATGGTTCATATCAGTTCGGACGAATCCAAGAAACAACAGCATACATTGCAATGTAAGGGTCCACTCTTCAAAATGCATCCCCTTTTTTTTTTTTATCCAAAACAACGAAAAAATAGGGGAAAAAATGAAATATCCTCCTTTGTTTGCATGAGCGTTTTCGAGATAGAGTACTCATCGTGTTTATTTTCAAAGAAATAATGATACTAATCCGTATTCCAACACTCAAAAGCCATCTCACCCAAGCTGGCTGTTCATTCACATATGCGCTTTCGCCACACGCGCGACACACACACACAGTTCGCCGACGATAGACTGTAAACACACATATACACGCGATGTTTTGACACATGGAGCTTGCATAAATGCACGGATTTACTACAAAGCATATATCTGAGCATTTCTATCATGGATCGTCGACTACAGAAGAGATTTGGAAGTGTTTTTGACGAAGATGAAGATGAAGAGGAGCAAAGACGAAGAGCAGAAATGATGGTTTTTGCAAACAAATAAAATCACTTTGTTTAAAAGTAAAAGGAATGGATATGTCAAATAAAGGGAAGTGGGAATGGTTTAAATTTGAAACAAAGAGGTTGGCAATTGAAACGGGAAAAACATGTCAAAAACAAGTAAATCAAAACAGAAAGAAATACTGAAAAGGATTAACATACTTTGTGGTAAAACTAATGCTTCAGAGGAAGAACTAACTGAGTTGAACTCCCTCCAAAAACAGCTTGATGAAATTTAACTAGAAAAAGCAAGTGGAGCCTTTGTACGATCCAGGGCTAGATGGATCGAAGAAGGTGAGAAAAGCACAACATATTTCTATGGCTTAGAAAAATCTAGGCAGTCTAAAAAAAGAATCTGCAAATTAACAAGAAATGACACAGTCATAGAAGACCCTAGCCAAATACAGGAGGAAGTTCAACTCTTTTACTCTGACCTGTATAGCTCAAATTTCCACGAGGAGGACTGTGAATCCTTTTTTACTCTGATTAAGAATAATATTAAAAGGATTGGGGAGAATGACAAAAAAAGGTTAGAAGGAAAAATAAATCTGCAGGAAATAGAAAATGCCCTGAAAAAAATGAAAAATGGAAAGTCACCTGGAATTGATGGGTTGACCTCGGAATTTTTTAAGTTTTTTTGGGAAGATATTAAAGAATTGTTATTAAATGCATTTATCGAGTGTATACAAGAAGGATGTCTTACTCCAACAATGAGAACTGGTATAATAACCCTACTTCCCAAACCAAAAAAAGATATAACAAACTTAGACAATTGGAGGCCTATTACGTTGCTCTGCAACGATTATAAGTTATTAGCATTAATATATGCAGAGATTGAAAACAGTAATTGATAAAATAGTAGATGAAACTCAATCTGCTTTTATAAAAGGCAGAAGTATGCATAATAATGTGAGATTAATATTGGACATGCTGGACTATCGGTCTATTTTGGAATCGGAAAGCCTGATTTTATTTATAGATTATTTTAAAGCTTTCGATTCTTTAGAACACGATTTTTTATTTTCTACATAAGCAAATTTTGGATTTGACAAAAATTTTTGTTCAGTGATCAAAATGTTATATACTGATATTTACAGTTATGTCTCCTTAAACCCAGGACTAACACCTAGAATAAATATAACTTGCGGAATAAGACAAGGATGTCCAATTAGTCCCAAGTTGTTCATCTTATGTACACAGCTACTAGCATATCTGATATTAAATCATCAAAATTTTCAGAGTATACATTTTTTTGATTACGAATTTCGCCTCAGTCAGTTTGCAGACGACACTGTCTTCTTCCTTAGGGATAAATCTATGGTTAGTAATGCATTGCAAATAATTTCTATTTTTTCCAAAGCTTCAGGGCTTCGTTTAAATATGAAAAAGTGTGAATTACTTGCGTTATATGACTGTATAGATACAGAAATAATGTCAATTCCTGTTAAAAAAGAAGTTAAATATCTTGGAGTTAAGATGGTTAAAGATGAAAAACAAAGAGAGGAAATTAATATGAAAGAAAAAATTGATCAAATACAAGGATCCTTAAACCACTGGCTTAGTAGAGATCTTTCCATTTTTGGGCGTAACCTATTGTCCAAGGCTGAGGGTATATCCAAACTGATCTATCCATGCCAATCTCTTTACATTGCTCCAAAAAATGTGAAAAAAATTAATTCCATTATATATAAATTTATCTGGAGAAATAAGACCTACTATGTTAAAAAATCTCAGTTGGTTAAAGAATATAATAGGGGGGGTATCAAAACAGTGGATTTTGAGGCAATGTTAGGAACATTTAAAATAAAGTGGTTGAAGGAGTTTTTATTGAAGCCGGATTCAATATGGTTTCACATTCCAAAAAGTATTTTCAAGAGGTTCGGTGGGTTAAACTTTTTTTTGAAATGTGACTTTGAAATTTCTAAAATACCTTTTAAATTATCTGACTTTCATAAACAAGTTTTGTATCATTGGAAGATGGTATTTACCCATAACTTTACCCCTCATTGTGCCACCTTATGGAATAATAGAGTAATTGTTTCAAACAAAAAGTCTCTGTTCAACCAACTTTGGTTTGATCAAGGCATTATCTTTGTACATGACATTTTAGATATAAATGGTGAAATCTTACAGTTACAAGATTTTAAAAACAAATTTAATAATATTCAATGTTCTCTTAAAGAATATAGGAAAATCTGTAAATCTATCCCAGTGAATTTGATACAGCTGATAAAAAATACAATTATTTTTTCTAAGGTCCAAATTAAACTTCCAAACTTAACGATAGGAGAATTAAACATTACGGACAAAAAATGTGACAACAAATATTTAAATAAAGCTTTCAAAGGATATTTACATCATGATTATGACAGGAAGATCAAACTTAAAATATTAGATAATCCAACAATTGTAGGAAAACATTGGAAATTTATAAAATGGCCAATTGCACCCAAAGTAAAAGAAATGCAATTTAAAATTCTTAACAACTACTATCCATCTGCTGAGACACTGAGGGGTAGATTTGGCTTTGAAGTTGACCCTTGTGACTTTTGTCATGAAAATCCAGAACGAACAGAACATTTATTCTTCCTTTGCTCAATTAGTAGGACTTTTTGGCAAGATGTCCATAGCTGGTTGAATAATAAAATTAGGGAACTTGAACAATTTTCAATCGAAGATATTCTTATTTATAATTCTAAACTGACGGGAGACACTTCACTTTTGATTAACCTTATCATCATTATGGGTAAATACCACATTCACAAAAATAAATGGAAAAAACAACTGCCAAATGTAAACTGTTTTAAAAATGAACTTCGTATGTTATTTTCCTCCTTGAACCTTGTTAAAGATTCCAAACAAACTGTAGAAGCTATTTGTTATGCTGCAGAAATGTTTTTGATCCTGTAACACATATTATTTATTTGAGAACAAAGCCTTATTTATTTATTTATTATTAATTATTTTTTTTTTCATTGTTAATTTTGTATTTTGTTGATGCCTTGCCTGTTTTCTTTTGCTGTTGTCTCCACGAGAGTTTGTAATAAAAAAAAATAAAAAAAAGAATGTTCCGGAAAAAAAATTAAAAAAAAAGACGAAGAGCAGCAGAAAGTAATAGGATATTCATTATAATTATCAGTTTATTGCAATTTATTTGAGTAAAAACCACCTTTGTAATTAGAAATGTTCTAAAACATTTATTATTTTCTTTTTATATGTTGTATACATTAGTTGGAAAACGATCACTTCTGGAATACATGTAGTGAATCACTGTTTTTGCTATTAGAATTGTTCAAAATAAAGGGAATTTTGTTCAAATGTTCAAATGGTGTGCTGAAATCAATTTTTTCTTGTGTGGTTTGAAGGGCAGAACAGTTCTGAATTGATATACATGTATGTAGTAGGCCTATGTAGTGTTTACTCCTTATGTCAAGGTGTTGGGTGCCAGGTGTCCATTTGGAGCCTCCAAATTGCATTTTGGAAAGGACGCCTATACTTTTCTTGAATAAAAGCTTACAGAAACTACATTTCTGGGAGTATCATCCTCAAATTTGAATCTAAACATGGTCAGACATTCAATTTTATCTTTATGGTGTTTTCAGGCCCTTAACATATAAGTCTGATCATTTTTTCCCTTAGTGAAGTTAATTCAAAGAAATCGTGAGTCACTTTCATGTAAATTTTACCTCGTTTTACTCTGTTCCTATACTACTTTGAGTTATAATGACTCTTGTGTAACAAAGTTTCAAGTGTCTAGTTTAAAAAATTATCAGAGTTATAAATGTGGACCATAAGGTTTAAGAGCTACAGACATTTGTATTTGGGTATGTCATTTTCAGAAAATTCTCAAAAATAGGGGCGCTGGTTAAGAGGTTAAAATTATTCTGATTAATTGATCTGAAAGAGGGACCTTTTGGTATATTAATGATTGAATTATAATTCATTGTAATTGAACATTGATGTATACGAATGGGTCTAAATTTCAGCTTCAATAATTTATTAATTTTGTAAGAATATAGATGAATCAACCCGATTCATTATTTTGATTCCCTATAATCATTTGAGCTAAGTCATATTCCTTACAATGCTCTGCCCAGTCGATTATGCGCAGACTACGTTCACATACTGGTGATATTTCTGCTATGGCACCAAGGGAAGGAGTATTTTGTGCTCAGACCGTACTGGTGCTGGCCTGCGCCGCTGGCCGCCCGCCCTACACTCTGTCGCGCTGAGATTATTCTCCCCACAAATAGACTGTGAAACCGCTCTATTTCTTTCCCTAATATGTGCTTATGTAATGTGTGGGCCCGTGCTGCCGGCCGCACTATTTACATTCATATGTATAGACCGGCTGTGCCGCTCTATCTATCTACGAAGTGAAGTGCTTTGTACATGTGTTGGCCCGTTTCTCCGACCGGCCACCTGTTTTTAGCGTTATGTTTTCCCTGGTCTCCCTGGGATTCATGTGCTGGATGCTCGGCGCGCACGGCGTTGACAAGGGGTTCCCGATGCGTAAGCAACTTACGCAATACGAGAGAACCTCTCGTAAGAGAACGTACTCGGTTACCTAATGTAACCTCGGTTCTCTCTAGAAGAGGGAACGAGTATTGCGTAACCTGCCGTGACGCGCCACAAGCTTTTGCGCTTCAGACTACGAAAACCAGAATTTCAGCCTGTGAGCCCTGCTTATATACACACTGGCCACACCCATCTTGACGGTTAGAGGGGTGTGGAGGGCGGGAAGCGCCCTCATTGGATGTGACGTCACTCAGGGCTCACTGGTAGGCTTAAGCAGTTGCCGCTGAGCAGCCAATGAGCACGCTCATACAGCCTGCCATGGTCTGCCGGCTGCCGCACTGCGTTGACAATGAATACAAAATTAAGGATAATTTTTGGCTTCAGGTCTCGAAGAAAGAAGACTTTCCCGATGCGTAAGCAACTTACGCAATACTCGTTCCCTCTTCTAGAGAGAACCGAGGTTACATTAGGTAACCGAGTACGTTTTATCGGTAGATGCTAAGAGACATTTATTTATATATTACCTGTTTGCAAACTTTATTTTTCTTTTTTTTCTTTGATGGCACATTTTCCTGACCTTTCTGCTCTACAGCTTTACAGGGGGAGCTTTACAGGGGGTATGGCTTATCTAAATGAAATGTAAATGAGCCCTATTGTCACTCCCAGCAGGAGAGAGAGGTGAGACCTTCACAATCTTTAGAGGCTGTTTTCTCCCCTTTGAGCTTTTTTGAGTGCCTACCTTCAAATGGCCATAACTTCTTCAAATAGTATCTTTGGAAAGCTTGGAGACTACACTTTCAGAATCTGTGAATAACTCAAAATGCCCCAGAACCGACTTGTGTCCCTACTTTCCGTGATCAGTCACATATGTCAGCAGCATGTATGTAAAAGTTTGTAGTTTTGAGATAATGACATTTATGCGTGATTCGTGAAAAAAAAAAAAAATGTCACTGATATATGGTCATGAAACCCATACTGATTATTTCTTCACACAACTTTTAAAAATTGTATCACGTAGCCTAGAATATCTGCTTCAAAACTATGTGAAAATCATCCTGACTGCTCATTCAGATAAGACAATATATTGATTGAAAATTTGTAAGATGTGTTTTGTGTAAGAAAGCTTTATGCGAGTAGGCGAAAACACATCCTGAATATTAATGGTTTTCTCACCTGAGAAAGACAAAGACCCTCCCCTAACGGCCCTATCATTCTGAGCAACCTTGCACAAAGAATGAGGAGATTTAAAAAAGAATGGCTTTTTGATTGTTTGGATTTATTTACAACACAACATAATCCAAAGATACACAACAAATGACAAAAAAGCACATTATTGAAAACAATGATCCAAAGACAGAGACCTTTGTGCCATTCCTAAAAACATTGTACATACCTTTCATTTCCAAGGTGTTTGATTTTTCACTTTACCATGTTCATGTACAGAGACTCATGTGAATGTTGAAGTCAGCAGGACTCATCAGTGGGGCATCTGGTCCCTGTAAAAAAAAAAAAAAAAACTGAACATGCTAATATCAAGAGAAACTATAGGGCTGCAGAATTTTGGGAATACAGTTTAGATTTTTCTGGTTAAAATTGCTTTTTAAAATTCACAGAATACACACACACATGTTTCCAACAATAGGCTATATAATGAACACCAGGTTTGTTGTGCCTTGTAGGCATAGGATAATAATGACAATAACCAATAGCAGGCAGCCTAAAGCCCTAAATCTTTCAAAAGGAACACTTCAGTAACAACTACGCTAGAGAAAAATATATTGATTATCATATGTTAATTCAAATGTTTCCATTCGTTATGATGTTATGAAATGAGATTGGAGTAAAAACTTGAAGCCTAATGTTTGGTGCGTTTGTGAAACATTGAAACATTCAAAAGCACAGCGCGCTCCAAAATATGAAACATTATGGTTACCATATTATACATCTGCGTTTGAGCCAGAGGTGTCAAAAGTATTCACATTCATTACTCAAGTAGAAGTATAGATACTAGGGTTTAAAAAGACTTCTGTAGAAGTTGAAGTATCAACTCAAGCTTTTTACTCAAGTAAAAGTATAAAAGTACTGGTTTCAAAACTACTTAAAGTATAAAAGTAAAAGTAATGTAAGGAAAAAAATGCCATTAAGGACAAAAGCTAAGGCCGCGCCACAGGGGCCTATATAGTGCACTAGCCCAGCTCCTCAAAAAAACACATTTTTCTAAAGGCCATATTTGACTATAATTATATTAAAATGTTGATGTTGAAAAATTTGGGATGATGCACTAGGCTACCTGTTTCAGCCGTATATATGCCCATAGAAAATTTATTTTCTAAATAAATAAGCTAAATAAGCGGAGGAATCAGGAAATTAATAGGGTAATGTATTAAGGTTTTTAGTCTATATTGACCTTAACAATACGTAAATTAATTAATTCTGTAATGTCACAAATAACTAATAAAGACATGGTGGCAGTTTAACAGAGACTTAACTTTACTCCGCTCATAGTGCAATGCAATAGTGCAATACTGTCTTGTTCCTTGCTTTCTGAAGAAGCCAAACACATGTCTGCATCTTTCATTAAAAGGATTTACTAACCCTCAAACTGTTTCAATCCTGTATGAATTTCTTTCTTCTGATGAACACAAAAGAATATATTTTGAAGAATGTCGATAACCAGACAGTGGATGGACCCCATTGACTTCCATAGTAGGAAAAAAAAAATACTATGGAAGTCAATAGCTACCATCAACTGTCTGGTTATCGACATTCTTCAAAATATCTTCTTTTGTGTTCAGCAGAAGAAAGAAACTGGTTAGAAACAACCCGAGAGTGAGTAAATGATGACATAATTTTCATTTTTAACTAAGTGAACTAATCATTTAACAGAAATTAACTGTTGGCATATGGTTTACATCAATACTGTCTAGTTTGTCCTGTTGGACACGACACACAGCAATACTGTCAAGTGTCACTTGTGACCATTGCTCTGAGCCATGTTTTCAGTGTCCTAAGAGCACTGAAACTTCTTTCAGTCCAGCTGATGAGACTGGGGTGATTTGATCAACAGGCCTCTCCTTTCAACAAGACCAGCCTTCAACAGACCAAGCAATGTTATTTTTTCATGTTTTATGGGGACTATAAACTAACCTTACCTATCACAGAAAACTGACTGCATTTTTACATTTTCAAAAAACAAAAGTCTGATTTATAAGCTGTTTTCTAAAAAAAAAAAAAAAAAAAAAAAAAAAAAGGACAAGGATTTCGGATATTTACATCTTTGTGGGGATATTTTAACCCTATAATGTAGAGTTGCACACACACTCTCTCTCTCTCTCTCTCTCTCTCTCTCTCTCTCACGCTCACGCACACACACACTCTCTCTCTCTCTCGCTCACGCACACACACACACTCTCTCTCTCTCACGCGCACACACACACACACACACACTCTCTCTCTCTCTCTCTCTCTCTCTCTCTCTCTCTCTCTCTCTCTCACACACACACACACACACACACACACTAACGATTATGTTTGTGTTATGTTACGATTGTCATTATATTGTAAAAACGTCTGTCCCCAAATCAATATTTGACGCGATTTGCCCCGTATTCTTGAGCACAGAACTGTTGATTTCTCCCTCGCTTACCGCATCTAGGTTTCCTTAGGACTCGGAGGAGTTTTGGCGCTTCGCACAACCAAATGTGACTACAGCCTCTCACAAGTTAGAAAGAAAGCACAAAGCCAATCAGTTTAGCGATGTGTGTTCAGGAGGCGGGACTCAGTTCTATTAACCGTTTGTGTAATTGGCCAATTTTTTTTTTTTTAACGACAACAAGCCGGAATGAAAACAAGCCGAAATGAACTAGGAGTAACGAGGCTATTTTTAAAATGTAAGGAGTAGAAAGTACAGATAATTGCGTGAAAATGTAAGGAGTAGAAGTAAAAAGTCGTCTGAAAAATAATTACTCCAGATAAGTATAGATACCCAAAATTTCTACTTAAGTAATGTAACGAAGTATTTGTACTTCGTTACTTGACACCTCTGGTTTGAGCAGATATCCACAAACACAGTATTTAACAGTAAACACGGGTCTAAATATTATAATATTCACCTTATATCTAGCAACAGTTCAACTGCAGTGTGAAGTTTATGCAACAATAACATTAACTAATATAATTCAGAATACATTTCTTACCTTACATCTTTCTTGTCTTCAGATCGCGTTCTGCTTCTTCTGAGGTAAATTCAAGTCAAGTCAAGTCAAGTCAACTTTATTTATATAGCGCTTTTCACAATACAGATTGTATCAAAGCAGCTTCACAGTATTAAATAAAATAGTACATCAGTGTTTGTTTCTAGTGTAAAACGTCCACAAATCCAAAATTGTAAGCTCACGGCGTGTCTTCCAAACTCGACGAAAAGCAGAGACTGATGAAGTTTGGTGCTTTGTGTTTGAGGTAATGAGTGCGTTCGCGTTCCATGTGGACGATTTGTTTGTCAATCTCTTTTGCGCGCGTGGGCATGGTCAAATTAAAACTAATGAGCAAGGGTTTGAGAAACTGGACATCTTGTTGGTTTTATACAAATTACTTAAACAGAGAATTTTTGTTTTCATTTTGAATCCAATCATTTAAAAGTACACACTTAAATGTTTATAAAGATATATGGCTCATAGATGTGTGACAAGTATTCGCTGAGTTTTGTTTCAGTTCATAGACATGCTCAGAAAAAAAAGTTCACAGAGACGGAGAGGCAGAAAGCACACCCTGTTTATTTTCTTTATTTTACAAAAGCACGTTTTGTTTTGATTGTAAGTGGACACATACAAAAGTAGACATCTCACAGATTCTTTTTTCATATTTCTTTTTTCTGTATGACCATAAATGACGGAGTAATTTAAGTTTATTGTGCTACAATGTGAAGAAAATCCAGCAAAACGTGCAGGCGCGTTTGCCAACCCCAGAGGGTTAAGGTCACAATTAACCAGTCTTGCAGGCCGACCAGTATACATTGCCTCACATTGAGGGGATTTTTCTATCACCTATCAGGTGGGCAGCACTTTTTAAAAAATTAATCTTGCCCAGGTACACTTAAAAATGGAAATGTAAGAATCTTCGAAAAAGTACCTGACAGTCAACACTCATAAGGATCTCTTTCACCACAACAAACTTGTCTTCTGGGTGTCATTATTGTCAGAGGTATGGCAAAGAGCCATCAATTAAGTTTTGCAAGGCATCTGTTGGAAACTCAGAATCGAAGACCAGGAGACTTGGTTCTTTCTTCAGCAGGATTCTTTATTGAGAGCACGAGCTGTCGGTAGCTGCAGTCACCAAAGTCTGACTAAGGGAACGTTCTCTTACAATTTATATACATTTAGGGGCAGGAACCAAAACTTTGTGATGAGACAGGTTTATGAACCTGTTCTAGACTGAGAGTGTTTCCAATCCTAATCCACTCAGCATATCTATTCAAATGCTGAGACTCGAGTACAGGACTGGCAGGACTCTCTTGCTAAGACACAAGCTCCAGAGCCATTAAGTTTCAGTAAAACAGGACTGGCCGGAGTCTCTTGCTAGAAACTCTGATAATCATCATTTATACATAACCTTAACATGCTAAATTCAATGTAAACCTAAATTAAACATTTAATAAATTTGTTATACAACATTTACCTCTTTGAGAGTTCTAATAACTCTCACAAAATACAAATTTAGACACTTAAAAGTTCACTCTTGTAACTTGTGATCGCTACAGGCACATAGCACATGTTCTGTGTTGATTTTCTTGATTTACATGAGTGTCATAGTTCTTCTCAAAACCATAACTGTTGACACATACGACACAGGGTATAAAATGTCGTATAAACTACATGATTACACAGAAAACCATGTAGCATAAGAGTGGAAGTCTGAAAAGTCCATGGCGCCTGAATAGCTGTGAAGTCTGTTTCCTGTAGAGTCCATCTGATGACTCGTCCCTCATGAGGCTTGTTCTTGGAAATCTGAGGTGATGCTTTACACCAGGATGCCGCTTGTGAAGGTATCATGGCATACACACATACCTGTAACACAATAAAACAAAGAAACGGCAGGCCAGCAGTATTCATGCATAGACATCATTCTTCCATAAGTCTGTTGATCGTATAGTGGTTTTACGTCTAACTCTTATCAAAGTAAACTTCTAGTGACCATATAGTTTTTACATATAACTAGGTTAAGAAAAAACACTATACGATCACAATGTTTACTTTGTGATCGTATAGTGTTTTTTCTTAACCTAGTCTTAACTGATTCAACACCTATGGACCAGTGAGGTGGGGATAAACTACTGGGAGGGGGAAACCTATGAGGAAATCTTCACCACATGGTTAGCCCCCGAGGCCTGTGGCACTTCGGTTCTTCCATGGGCTCCGCACTGGTCTGTGTGTCCTATTGTCACTGTGTTGTGTGCACACTGTACAGTGTGAGAAAATTGGCACATTTCCATTCTCCAGTGAAACATTAGTCATAGTAGACATCATAATAGAGGATGGGTGTCTGACTGGAATATTCTGTGGTATAATATTTAAGGCTGTGAGTCTACTTAACCAGGGTCCCCCAAAGGAAGGCTGAGACAGTCACTTTCCTTTTGTTCTATTAAACAAAAATCAGTCTTTCATCTTTGTTGTTGTTTCTGGGGAAATTAAGCACTCACAGCCCAAATGGTTAACACCTTATCAAGTTGCCCCACGAGTTTAATGACGAGGGGAGGGGCTGCTTCAGAGTAGCAAGCAGGCTGAGTAGAAGCTGAGTAACCTTGTTAACTACTTTAAAGTTCTTTTTGTTTTTCCTACACTCTTTCATCCAATGCCCCGGTTTACCACAGTAATTACAGCTGCCCTCTCGCTTAGGACATTTGCGTTTCTGTTGATTCTCTGTGTTGACCTTAAAGGATGCTGCTGCAATTTTTACTCTTGCCTTGACATCAGAGTTTCTTTCCCAAGTAGCTAAACTGTCCAAGTTGTTTTGCAGGGTTCTACTGGACCATGTTAATTCTAAGTAAGGCAATGCATTTTTATGTTCTGACAAAAGACCATCAAACCATGCGCGAACTAGGGGACCATTATCATCTAGCACCTTCTCTGAAGTGTCAGCAATCCTGCTGTAAGCTGCAGCGGTCTGGCAAAATCGTTATGTGTACTCACATACAGTTTCACCCTTCTTCTGTACACAACTAGTGATATTTGACCAGTCCACTTTTGGTCCAACAATGTTCTTTAACACTCTCAGAACTCCCTCTCTCAATTCATCTTTTCTGGCATTTTGAAACTCAGAATTGTTTACAGCACTTTCAAAATCATTGAATTCTGACTCAGTCAAGATCTGTGATATTAGCTGGGTGACTTCAGCTAGAGACATATCATAAAGCCGCATCTTTTTGGACAACTCTCTCCTAAACTCAGAAACATTTATTTGTTGCATTTATTTTTAATACATTTATTTATTTGCACTGATGGCAAACTCTCAGCCAGTCTCTCTATATCTTTAGGACCTAAAGATGTTTTGACTGCTAGTATGGGGGTTGCAGATGGAACTGGATCAACCCCTTTTCCCCTATTCTGAGCCTTTTGTCTTGCTCCACACACTTCAACTGCATTTACATTGACATTGTCCTCTATTCTGTAGAAAAACTGTAAGTCAGGATAAGTTTCATCTGATTGTTGGTTTTCTGAGTCACATTTGGTTGAGGCCTTGTTATGGCCCACCTTTTTCTTGAGACAGGACACTTGAGTGTGCAATTGTTTGTTCTGTTCTTTTAACTTAGCAATACACTGAGCTTGTTCTTGTGCAATGGATAAGCTAAATTCTCTGTGACAACAGATAATGGCTTTCACATTGTTCTTGCGAATACTTGCTCCTAGTATCTTTTTACAATTTTCAATTGACCGTACTTTGTCTGCATCAATACCAATTTTCTTGGTCAAATCTAATTTGACCGACTCGGTCACTATGGAGTCCATGCGTTCTCATAACAAAGACTTGAATTCACTGTCTGTCCATAAAGGTGTAGCTAGTCCACCTTTCTCAGTTGTTGGAATCAGTTTAGCATTCCTTCTAACCATTTTGTGAGTTTCTTTGCTACCACACAAACAAACCCTAAAAACTTATCTGTTCAACAGATGGTACACTTGTAAACTTTCCAATTTACCAACACTTCACACTTAACTAAGAACAGAGGATAAACAGAAAATAACTAGCACGTAAAGCTAATCCTTCTCTGCTTAAAGCAAAGGATACAAAATATTAGCACATGCTGCTAACCGTCCCTGATAAAGCAGAGGATAAATCTTCACTAACTTTACAGAGGATAAACCTTCTCTAGCAAGAGGATAAAACAATATTAACATGTAATGCTAATCTTCCCTGCCTGGCAGAGGATATCTTTCATCTCTAAAAGCAAACTTTTAGAGGATAACTTAGTTAACAAAACCCTGCAGCTCTCTGTTAACTCTTCTCTGTCGGCGCAGTGGATAACAAATTTGTACTTGTCTGCATCGGTTCTTTGAATAGAGTGAAACTCACCGGATCGTTGGTTGTACAGAAAAGTTTTGTCTGGAACTCAGTCAGAAAAGTTCATTCTTTGAGATCTTTTTTGGAGCTTGAAGTTTTCAATCTGGAGGAAGCTGGAAAGATTCAGTCTGGCAATCTTTGTTTAGCTGGAAGTTTCGCTCTTGATTCCAAAAGATGCAGTCTGGATCTTTGTTTGAGCTTGAAGTTTCAATCTGGATTCAGGTGAGTAGCTCTATCCAGGTCACGTGGCACCAAAACTGTTGGAAACTCAGAATCGAAGACCAGGAGACTTGGTTCTTTCTTCAGCAGGATTCTTTATTGAGAACACGAGCTGTCGGTAGCTGCAGTCACCAAAGTCTGACTAAGGGAACGTTCTCTTACAATTTATATACATTTAGGGGCAGGAACCAAAACTTTGTGATGAGACAGGTTAAGGAAAATGTTCTAGACTGAGAGTATTCCCAATCCTAATCCACTCAGCATATCTATTCAAATGCTGAGACTCGAGTACAGGACTGGCAGGACTCTCTTGCTAAAACACAAGCTCCAAGAGCCATTAAGAGTTTCAGTAAAACAGGACTGGCCGGAGTCTCTTGCTATAAACTCTGATAATCATCATTTATACATAACCTTAACATGCTAAATTCAATGTAAGCCTAAATTAAACATTTAATAAATTTGTAATACAACACATCCCAGGCACACAGTGCTATTTATATTATTTTATATTTATTTATTATATTTATATTTTATATTAAGTATTATAGTCACTGTCCATGACGATAATACTCACCTGGAAAATTTGTATGATGTTCTTGAAAGGCTTGCTGATTATGCTGATTATGAACAAACAAAAGCAAATGTAATTTTTAAAAAAAGATTCAAATGAATACTGTGGACACAACATTTATGAAGTCGGCGTTCACAAATCTTAAGATAAAATCAATGCAGTTTTGAAGGCACCAAGACCAGAAAATGTGAACAAGCTTTGTACAATAAAAACCCGCCAGGGGTCGTTATACACCTAAAACCGCCAGCTCGTAAAATTTACCCATGCACGACTACCGTTTTGATATGGCTACAAAATGTATTATGTAACTGTATTATGCTACTATCTTCACAAAGTAATGTCTAGAGTCATGAAATTAATATTTTTAGTCATCGACTATGTTCAACAGATGACCCGTCAGAGGCTGTGCCGACCCAGGATGCATCACTCATCCCTGATATCTCCCCACCATCACTCATGGCATTTAGTGCCTCTAATACCTGTTTAGCATCGATAACTTGACTTCTTTTATCCATTGTGACTAAACTGATATCACTCTCAGAAGGTGAAAGTGTTTGCCTAGTAACATAGAACATTAAAACATAAGAGGCGCGGAAATGACAGCATGAAAATAAATGCATTATATAGGTAAATTTGACCTGCTGGCACTTATAAGTATAAATGCCTCGGTTTTAATCTGGTATTATCAAAACAATTTTTAACATTTGGGGATTGTACATAACATAATTTTAGTAAAAGTCAATGACTGGGAGACTTGGCTATTTTACTGAAAATCGTGTATGTGCATTTGTACATTTGAAAAACAATGTACATTTGAAAAAAAAACAAAAAAAACATTTTAGGTAAATTTTAGCCTGTGGCGGTTCTAGTGTAAAGAAAACTATGTTTTCCAAAACATTATATAATACAAGAAGAGGGATTGTAATACCACCCCCTTCAGTTCAGTCTCACTGTGTTTTGGTTTCATTTTCCCTGATCCTGTTTGCCTGTGTTCTTGTTCATGGTTAGTTTCTATTGTCGCTGATTCATTTAATTTATTTCACCTGTTTCATGTTCTGTTGATTATCTGTCCTGTGTATTTACGCCCTTAGTTCCCTTTGTTCAGTGTTTGGTGTCGTGTTAGTTTGTGTGGTTGTGCTAAATATCTCCTTGTGATCAATCTCCTGAATGTTACCTTTTGTATTTATCATTTTGTTCCAGTCTCCTGTGTTGTGTGATTTACTGCAACCACCATACCATGGAAGAACACCGAACCAAAATAAAGGATTTCAAAACAAAATGGATTTACCCCTGCTTTGCTAGGAGCATCAAACCCTCAAGGACCACACAAAGGATTTAGGTTTTTTTTCAAATTTGGTGTTACTTATGCAGTTTCCTGATCGCTCCATGTGCATGTTTTTTTGGGCCAACCTATATGAGTGCACAAAGGCACACCTGCTCAGTGAGGGTCCTTGAGGGGAATTTGCTGAGTTTGTGGAGTGGGTGCAGTTCAAGACTGGGTCCTTGTTTATCATCGGACAAACAGAGGAGGTCAGCGCCACCACCACTCTGGACCCAAAGTTCAGCCAGACTTTAGCCATGCCCATGCACGAAGGTAGAGACTGAGCCCACCACAGACACAGAGCCTGAACCCAGCAGTGAGTCTGACCAGGTGTGTGAGCCAGCAACAACGTCCTGTGAGGAGGGCATTTTAGTGGAGTACAAGGGCATGGGATGGAGCCCCACTCATACTCCCACCGCTGAGGGTGAGCTGTGCCAGGTCCCTATGGTTTGAGGAATTGGAAGAGGTAATTACCCAAGGTCTCCTGCTGCCGCTGGTCCCATCCAACTCCAAGTCTTCTACCTCTTCACTGTTCCCATCCAGCTCCCTCTCCTGCCTCCTCTATCTATGCCAGGGATGGGCAACTGGCAATATCTTTAAATATGGATCGCTGAACCATGTTATATTCTGATCAATTTAAAAACATTTGCAAAATGAGTCATGTAAAGTTTGGTTTCAGATTAGGATGTTAATTCTAACCCCAACCAGGAGAGGTTGAGCATACTAGCATTCGCACGCAGACGCAAATGTTCACCAAAATGAGCACACACAAAAAAAAGTTTGTTTCCCATTCAAGATGGGGAACAGATTATCTTTTTTATGAGTCGAAGGGGCACTCATGTGTTTAGTTGGTTTGGAAATGAAATCTGTACCGAAAGATTTTTATTTAAATTGTCATCATGCTGTTGGCTCCACTCTGCTGTTCAGATCTTCCTTGTGCCTTCTGGTCTCCAGCTCTGCCTTGGTATTTGGAACTCCTGTCTCTGCCTCAGGCCACTGAGACCATCACTTCACCTCGGCCCATCGACCAGTCGGCTCCACCTTGGCTCCTCTTCCCCTCGGCTCTACCTGGAACCATTGTCCTTATGGCTCCACTGGGCTCCCTCATCCCTCTGGCTCTTCCTTGGTCAGTGGTCACTCTTCCTACCCCAAGAACATCTGGACCGAAGAGACCTGTCATGGAGACTGGCGAGTCGAGGAAGGCGGCCCTATCCGCGTCCCTGATCTCGGTCAGGTTAAGCCATAAGTGGAGCTCTAAAACTACCAGGCTGGCCATGTTGCGACCGATGGCCTGAGCAGTGGTCTTAGTGGCTCATAGCGCTAAATCCGTAGCACTGCGGATGTCCTTGAAGGCGTCCGGACCAGGACCTGACTCATCCATAGCGCGGAGGAGCTTGGCCTGGAACACCTGGAGGATCGCCATGGTGTGCAGTGGCGGCTTGACCGGCGGCAGAATATGCGCGGCTGGCCATAGCGGAAGTAGTCCTGCATGGTTTAGATGGGTGCGTCGCTTTTGTTCTCCTGGTGTGGGCGAGGCATGTGGGGAGGGACCCGGCGTGCACACGCTTAAATCACCGCGCTCATGGATCCTCTGCTCGCGCCGCTTCTTCCTTCGGGGCTCGTGGGTCGCCGGAGACGGAAGATGGGCGGGCTCGCTCTCTGACATAGCGAGAGCAAGTCTGGATCGGAGCACTGCAACAGGCATACTGTCGCATGAAAGGCAGCCACCTTTAGTGAGCGCTGCCTCGGCGTGCTCAGGGCCGAGACAGAAAGCGCACTGGGTGTGTAGGTCCGACACGTGAAGGGGATTTGCAGACGGGGAGCGGCATTTGTAACAACGCGCTCTTCTCTTTTAGAAAGGAAGCGTTTATAAAGGATATTCGCCGGATGCCACAGGGAAATGTTCAGCTGGGCGAGGTCTGCCAAGGCTCTGAAGCTGTTCAGCTGAAGGGGCTGTTCGACGGCGAGAGAAAGCTTCTGTATCCAGTATCCAGAGAAGTCAGCGACGAGGTAAGTCTCAAAGCTGAAGGAGATTAAATCTGTCATATGGCGAGTTTTCTCTGAATTTATACTCTTCAGCCACGCCCATTTTGGCGCGCTCGAGGCTGGCAAGGCGCCAAGCACTCCCACTGGACCGCACGCCTCTGCTGACTCGCCATAGGTTTGTGCAGTTGCCGCAGCACAGCCAATCAGCTCGCTCAGACAAGCTATGATGCTCTCTTTTATAACTTAATGGGAACGTTAGCAAAACATTATTTCTGTTAACTGGAGAGATACATAAATACACTGTAAAAAAATCATCCATCTAATTCAACTTGTTTTCAGTTGCTGCCTATCATTTAAAAAAAATATTGTCTTGTTGAATCTCGTATAACTAAAAACAAAGTAGAAATTGGTTAAATTATTTTGATCAGTTAAAGTAATGGAAAAACATATGTTACCATGACTTACTCATAATATATATATTTTTAATAAATACATTTCATGTGCATCTATCTGCTCAGTCAATCTGATTTTAGACAAGACTTTATCACAAACTGAGCTCTTACTAGTAAAATCAGATTTATGTTTATGTTTGTCAGGTTTATACAGGACAGTGTCATCTTGTTTCATTTTTGCAAAACAGTTTATCTCAGAGAGGAAAGTAATTACCATGTTAACCTGACAGATGGAGGGGCGACGAGCAACACATAGAGAAAAAAATTAACATCTTTGGACAGATGCAACACACACTCTATCAATTAACCAGGGCATGGTCAGGGTGTGTGTGTTTCCATCTGCTGCTATTGTAAGAAAAACAGCTCTGTTCCCAAGCACTGAGCTGCTGTCTATATTATATATATAGAGGCTATCTTCTCAGAAGCATCCTAAATTAAACAGAACATTGTAAGTGACTGATTTGGAACGCTCTATAGCAACTCTTGTTTGGCACTTGCATGTTACTAAACTAATGGCATAATACTCTAATAAACATAAAACATTTTGTAAACTATTTGTTTATTGAGCTTATCAGATTAAATAAATAAAAAAAGACCTATAAAAATAAAAAAAGCAAAAATGGGTGTAGCAACTTAAAATCATATTTGGTAACACTTTACAATACGGGTGCACTAATCTGCATTAATTCATGCTTAACTAATGCACAGATAATAATGTGTTAATGTATGACTCATGAAGAACTAAGCCATTAATTAATGATTACTGCATCAGCAACTAATAAAGATTCTAAATGATTTATAGATTAAGTAATATATGAATTGTTATTAATTAAATGTGTCATAATGTATTAATTCCTTAATAGCTTATTTTATTAACTAAAAGTGTAAATTAATGTGTTAATTACCACAGGTGGTCAAAGTCATATACTTCAACTTCCAGTTGTCTGCTTTAATTAATCATTAACTAATGATTTGCAAATGTATCATTATGTTATGACTTTACTTGTTGAGGCACATGACTATTAACTAATTGTTGAGTAATATGCCATTTATGGGTTTACATGGCACCAAAATGGCATATTACTCAACAATTAGTTAATAGTCATGTGCCTCAACAAGTAAAGTCATAACATAATGATACATTTGCAAATCATTAGTTAATGATTAATTAAAGCAGACAACTGGAAGTTGAAGTACATGACTTTGACCACCTGTGGTAATTAACACATTAATTTACACTTTTAGTTAATAAAATAAGTTATTAAGGAATTAATACATTATGACACATTTAATTAATAACAATTCATATATTACTTAATCTATTAATCATTTAGAATCTTTATTAGTTGCTGATGCAGTAATCATTAATTAATGGCTTAGTTCTTCAGGAGTCATACATTAACACATGATTATCTGTGCATTAGTTAAGCATGAATTAATGCAGATTAGTGCACCCGTATTGTAAAGTGTTACCTCATATTTTATATGTTACAAAAACAGCCTTTCTTCCACCTCAGAAGCATTGCTGAGCTACAGAACATGCTATCTGTTTCAGATGCAGAAAAGTTAGTTCATGCATTCATGACCTCTAGACTGGATTACTGTAATGTATTACAAGTGGTTGTCCTGCATCCTCGATAAACAAGCTACAATTAGTCCAAAATGCAGCTGCTAGAGTTCTTACCAGTCAAGAAAATATGCTCATATAACACCAATTTTATCATCTGGTTTATTATTAAGTTTCCCTATCAATTATAAACTCTTGCTACTGACCTATAAGGCCCTAAACGGTTTAGCTCCTGTGTATTTGACCAATCTTCTATCTCCCAACAATCCATCACGCTCTTTAAGATCACAAAACTCGGGGCTTCTGGTAGTACCTAGAATATCTAAGTCCATTAAAGGAGGGAGAGCATTTTTTCATATTTGGCTCCTAAACTCTGGAATAGCCTTCCAGATAATGTTAGGAGCTCAGATTAAAGACACATCTCTTTAGCAAAGCATTCACATAATGCATCTCGTAACCTTATACTCCAGTTATATCAGATCAAATGCACGTGATTATCTTTTCTTTGCTTTTCTGTTTTATCTCGACTCGGGATGCCCATACTGAGGTAACTAGAGAGTATGTCAGCTCCAGTTTGGATCCAGCCTCTTATGAAGACTTCAGATGCCCAACACCTGCATTGTAAACCCCAATGTTGTCATTAATAAAGAAATCAAGTTATCATAACTTAACATTACTTAAAGCAAATGTTGGCATAAAAAATTAAGCAGATTAGTTTAATGTACTCATTTGGCAGCAAAAATCTTTCAAATTAAGATTTTAAGGGCACAATTATTTTTTGTTAATTTTTACACCCGGCGCAAGTGTTTTTTGCTAGTTTCAGTCCGACGCAGTTATCATTTTCACGTCCTGCACCATGTTGTTTAAATAGCGTCCATTTGTACGCCCATGGGTGTGCTGGTCTGAAAACGAGGTGTGTCTGGCGCATTTTTGGCGCGTTGCTATTTTGAGGCAACAGAAATAGACTGCGCCATTGACCAACTGAAATGTGGTCTAAAGTCAATGGCGCAATTTTTTTGTTTGTTATTTAAAGAGCGCTTTAGTATTGTGCGCCTATAGGCGGGTCCACAACGCACGTACATTCTGATTATTAAACACACAGGGATGCACAGCAGCACACAAACATGCCAAATATTAAAATTAAAGGGATTACAATGTAAAATATTATTAGTCAAGTCAAGTTATCTTTATTTATATAGCGCTTTAAACAATGTAGATTGTTCCAAAGCGGCTTTACAGTGACAATAGGAAATTAAAGTAACAGAGATTGTTTTGGCTTTATAGCAGCTCTAGAATAAAGTTATTGTCCAGCTAAAGTTAGTTTTGATTGATTCACTTCCGTTGCAAAACAGAAAACTCTTAAGTTCTCTCTGCGCAAACGCGAACCTGTGAGAACACTGATGGCATGCACATGATAGAGAGACTATAAATAGAGAGACTAATATTAGCGTAGACGCCATTCTTCTTATGAAGTAACGAGTACATCAGGATTTATGGGAAGTGTTCCCGGTTCCTTCTGACCCAATCTATGCAGCCTAACATTGAATTATAGAAGTCTATAATGTGTTATGTGTATGCTAGGTCAGAGAGATGTGTTTTTAGTCTAGCTCTGAACTGACAGAGTGTGTCTGCTTCCCAGACAATGTTAGGAAGACTATTCCAAAGTTTTGGTGCTAAATAGGAAAAGGATCTACTGCCAGCAGTCGATTTTGATATTCTAGGTATTGTCAACTGGCCGGAATTTTGAGATTGCAATAGACGTGAAGGACTATAATGCGTTAAGAGCTTGCTCAAGTACTGCGGAGCTAAACCATTTAGTGCTTTGTAAGTAATCAGCAATATTTTAAAATGTATACAATGTTTAATAGGGAGCCAATGCAGTGTTGACAGAACGGGGCTAATATGGTCATACTTCCTGGTTCTGGTAAGAACTCGAGCTGCTGCGTTTTGGACCAGCTGTAATTTGTTTATTAAGCGTGCAGGGCAACCACCCATAAGAGCATTACAATAATCTAGCCTTGATGTCATGAACGCATGAACTAATTGTTCTGCATTTGTCAATGAGAGCATATGACGTAATTTAGATATATTTTTAAGATGGAAAAATGCGGTTTCACTTATACTAGATATGTGACTTTCAAATGAAAGATTGGTATCAAAGAGCACACAGGTTCCTAACCGACGACAAAGACTTGACAGAGCAGCCATCAAGTGTTTGACAGTATTCTAGGTTATTACGTGAGGAAGTATTTTGTCCAATAATTAGAATCTCTGTTTTTTCAGAATTAACCTTTATGCCTCATTATATATTTTACGATGTTGAGTGCATTAAGGGACAAAAATGTCCACTCTAAACACTGCCATAAAACTATTATATATTATTATTTTTTTCCACTTTCACTGAGTTAAATATTTAACCAACATCAGTCCTGAAAATAACTACCAAATATTTATTTCATTTTAGGATTTTAACCCTTTAAATTCCAGTTTTGGTGACGATACCATCAATTTGTATAAGAGGAAAAAACACAAAAATGTAATTATTTTCCATACACTAAATGCAAAGAGAAAACTTTAGCTTTGGATTATCACAGTCTTGAATATGTCAAAGATTAGCGGCAACATTATTTCTGGTGCATTTAAAGATTTTGTGTTATGTCAGATTTAAAAAAAAAAAAATCACACTTAGCGCATTAAGGACCAAAAATGGTCACATATTAAACACTGCCTAAAATATTATATATTATTATTATTTTCCACTTTTACTGAGTCAAATCTTTTAACCAGCATCAGTCCTCATCATAACTACCAAATATTTATTTAATTTCAGGATTTTAATCCTTTAAATTCCAGTTTTGGTGATGATACCATCAATTTGTATAAGAGGAAAAAACACAAAAATGTAATTATTTTCCATATACTAAATGCAAAGAGAAAACCTTGGCTTTGGATTTTCACAGTCTTGAATATGTCAGAGATTAGCAGCAACTTTATTTTTGGTGCATTTTTATTTTTTGTGCTATGTCAGATTTAAAAAAAAAATTCACACATAGCGTGTTAAGGACAACTTTGATCCTATTTAAACCCATTAAAATATCCATTTTTGAACCCCCTGTCATAATATCATAAAATCACTGTCATTACCAAGCCTTGGGGTAAAATATTTACTTTTTACTGTTTTCCACCAGTTGGTACTATTTTTCATATAATTGACATACTGCAAACATCTGCAGTATTGCAAACATTTTCCTGATTTCTACTAGGTGACTATAACCTGTGCCTCCCTACACATCAAAATTTGCTCTAGAAAGAAAGCAAAACTACAAGATCACCATGAACATGATTATTTTTATTTTTTTTTATAAATTCTATAAAAATATCAAACATATTAAAAACTTCAAAACAAAATGGGGTCATTGTTCAGCCAAATCAAACTGAAAGAAAACAATGCAGTGAGAAGCGCTTTCTCTTGCTAAATGCACACACAGCTTGTATGCGAGCGCCTGGTGGTCAGGCCTCCCCCCATGGAGTCCGGTCGGGCTCAGCCCGAAGGAGCGACGTGGGGCCGCCCTCCCGTGGACCCACCACCTGCAGGAGGGACCGTAAGGGGCCGGTGCTTAGTGGATCGGACGGCAGTCGAAGGCGGTGGCCTCGACAACCCGATCCCTGAACACGGAAACTAGCTCTAGGGACATGGAACGTCACCTCTCTGGCGGGGAAGGAGCCTGAGATTGTGCGTGAGGTTCAGAGATTCCGACTAGAGATAGTCGGGATCACCTCCACGCACGGCTTGGGCTCTTGAACCACACTCCTTGAGAGAGGATGGACTCTTCACTTCTCTGGAGTTGCCCATGGTGAGAGGCGGCGGGCTGGTGTGGGTTTGCTTATAGCCCCCTAGCTCAGCCGCCATGTGTTGGAATTCACTCCGGTGAACGAGAGGGTCGCTTCCCTGCGCCTTTGGGTCAGGGATAGGTCTCTCACTGTCGTGTGCGCCTATGGGCCAAACGGCAATGTAGAGTACCCGGCCTTCTTGGGGACTCTGGGAGGGGTGCTGGAAAGTGCTCAGACTGGGGACTCTGTCGTTCTACTGGGGGACTTCAACGCCCACGTGGGCAGCGACAGTGACAACTGGAGGGGCGTGATTGGGAGGAACGGCCCCCCTGATCTGAACCCGAGTGGTGTTCTGTTATTGGACTTCAGTGCTAGTTACAGCTTGTCCATAACGAACACCATGTTCAAGCATAAGGGTGTCCATCAGTGCACATGGCACCAGATCACCCTAGGCCGGAGGTCGATGATCGACTTTGTGGTCGTTTCATCTGACCTCCGGCCGTATGTCTTGGACACTCGGGTGAAGAGAGGGGCGGAGCTGTCAACTGATCACCACCTGGTGGTTAGTTGGATCCAATGGCGGGGGAGGAAGCTGGACAGACTCGGCAGACCCAAACGTACTGTGAGGGTCTGTTGGGAATGTTTGGCTGAATCCCCTGTCAGAGAGATCTTCAACTTCCACCTCCGGCAGAGCTTCGACCGGATCCCGAGGGAGTCTGGAGATATTGAGTCCGAGTGGACCATGTTCTCCACCTTAATTGTCAATGCGGCCACTCTGAGCTGTGGCCGTAAGGTTTCCGGTGCCTATCGAGGCGGCAATCCCCGAACCCGGTGGTGGACACCGGAAGTAAGGGATGCCATAAAGCTGAAGAAGGAGTCCTATCGGGCCTGGCTGGCTTGTGGGACACCTGAGGCAGCTGACGGGTACCGACAGGCCAAGCAGACTGCAGCCCGGGTGGTTGTGGAGGCAAAAAATCTGGCTTGGGAGGAGTTTGGTGAGGCCATGGAGAAGGACTACCGGTCGGCCTCGAAGAGATTCTGGCAAACCGTCCAGCGCGAGAGGGAGGAGACCCCGGGGAAGACCTAGGACACGCTGAAGGGACTATGTCTCACGGCTTGCCTGGGAACGCCTTGGTGTTCCCCCTGAAGAGCTGGAGGAAGTGTCTAGGGAGAGGGAAGTCTTGGCATCCCTGCTTAGACTGCTGCCCCCACGACCCGGCCCCGGATAAGCGGAAGAAGATGGATGGATGGATGGATGGATGGATGGATAGATGGATATTATGATTTTTGTCACTCGCCTAAACACCATGTATTATATTTAGGCCCTACACACACACACACACACACACACACACACACAAGCTCTTTTGTCAACGCAGACACACATTGCTCTCAGACATCCACACATACTCAGAAACATAATTTTAGATCATTGAGCCATTAAAATGCTTCATAACACAGTCAATAGTGCCCCTAGTGGAAACCAGGAAAATAACGTGCATTTCCCCCCATAGGGAATACCTATGTAGTGGACGTCATCTGGTGGAATACACTATATAATGCAAATATAATGCTTTTGTCAAGTCAAGTCAAGTCATCTTCATTTATATAGCGCTTTTAACAATGTAGATTGTCTCAAAGCAGCTTTACAGAGATAAGCGTATAATTTAAGGTAACAGAGATTGTTTCGGCTTTACAGCAGAGTTAAGTTATTTCCATCTAAAGTTAGTTTTAATTGATTTGGTTCCGTTGCAATGATCATTTGTTATTAAATTAGGGGCCGCTAAGACGACACCATTCTCTCTACACAGACTTTAAACGCGAACCTGTGAGAAACGCTGATGGCGGTCACATGCGCATTTAGAATGGGTTCTATAGTTATGTGCGTTAGAATATACGCAGGTTTGGAATTCCCTACAAGCCAAGCCTAAACAAAATACTTGTCTTTCCTTATAAATTTGATAAGGAATTTTATTTTATTTGTTGCTTTGGGGTAGGACCGCAAGACGAATTTTCCCGACAACGCCTTATCTGTAGAGTGGTAGTGGGATCCTCCATAGGGAGAGACTAGTTGGCACTTCAGCACTGCGTTGTCATCGGTCCAGGTGAAGGTCCTTCGTCAGATCTGGATACGGCCTGGATCCGGCAGGCTGCAGGAAAAACCTTGGGATAAACACAGACACTAAAATTAGCGTAGATGCCATTCTTCTCGTGATGTAACGAGTACATCAGGATTTTTTGCAGGATTTTTTGCTTCAAAATGAAAGGATGTTTCAACATAAGTCATGGTTCATGTATTAATGATGGCCCTGGCTTTAAACGACGTTTTAATGGGTTTCAATGGGCCATTTTTGGTCATTATGGTGCTATATGTTCCTATTTGATCTACACTGTGTGTGTTATACATATTATGCAACATGGGATCAAAATTTTAAAATTATCCAAAAAATCAATCAATCAAATTTTGCCAAATTACATACCATTTGTATAAAGACAAAAATAGTCAAAGAAATTACACTGAAAATGACCAAAAATGTCCTAATGCAGCATGAAGGTTAAATAGTAGGAAATTACTAGTCATCCAATTTTTTATATCAGCTATGCATTCCGTTAATTTTGTGAATTGGTAAGTTTCGTCAGGACGTGAAGAAATATAGAGCTGAGTATCATCAGCATAACAGTGAAAACTAATTCCATGCTTCCTAATGATATCTCCCAAGGGTAGCATATACAGAGTGAACAGCAACGGTCCTAGTACTGAGCCTTGTTGTATGCCATAACTTGTGAACTTGTGATCAATGAGACATCTCTTCATTTACTGCTACAAACTGATAACGGTCAGATAAGTATGATTTAAACCATGCTAATGCAATTCCACTAATGCCAACATCATTTTCGAGTCTATTTAAAAGAATGCTGTGGTCAATAGTATCAAATGCAGCACTAGGATCGAGTAACACTAATAGCGAGATACAACCACGATCGGATGATAAGAGCAAATCATTTGTAACTCTAATGAGAGCAGTCTCAGTACTACGGTACGGTCTAAATCCTGACTAAAAATCCTCGCAGATATCATTTCTTTCTAAAAAGGAACATAGTTGTGAGGATATCACCTTTTCTAGTATCTTTGACAGAAAAGGTAGATTCGAGATCGGCCTGTAATTGACTAATTCTGTACGATCAAGTTGCGTTTTTTTAACAAGCGGTTTAATCATAGCCTGCTTAAAAGTTTTTGGTACGTATCCTAATGACAAAGATGAATGAATGATATTAAGAAGAGGATCTATGACCTCTGGAAAGCATCTCTTTCAGTAGCTTATAGTCGGTATAGGGTCTAACATACATGTTGTCGATTTAGATGATTTAACGAGTTTAGAAAATTCTTCCTCTCCTATAGCAATGAATGATTAAAATTTTTCCTTAGGGAGACTACAATGCACTCCCTGATGTGATACTGTAGTAGACGGTTGCATAGTTATAATTTTATCCCTGATATTATCAATCTTATAAGTGAAGAAGTTCATAAAGTCATTACTGCTGTGCTGCTTGGAAACTTCTGGGCTTGAAGCTTTATTTTTCGCTAGTTTAGCCATTGTTTCAAATAATTACCTAGGGTTTTTTTTTATTTTCTTATAATAGGGTTGAAAAATAAGCAGATCTAGCAGCTTTTAAGGCCTCTCTGTATGCAATCGAACTCTCCTTCCATGAAATGGTAAATACCTACCTGGCTTCTAACTGTTTTCTTCCAGTTGCGCTCCATTTTTCTGGCTGCTCTCTTAAGGGCCTGAGTGTGCTCGTTGTACCACGCCGTTGGACTATTTTGTTTAACACTAGAAGTGCCAGAATTCCATAACAACTAGAACTGCCGCAAGCAGTCATTTTGACCGCTATATTCCAAACTCTATATCTTTAATGATAAATACCCAATTGAGAGATTAATGCATTTATTGTGTTAATATGTCTTTAAAAAACAAAACAACACCAAACTGTACATTTAAACAAGTTTAATTATACATTTATAAATAAATAATATCCGTAGATGTCCTGAACAAAATGACGGAGTAGCCCATATTTGTTTACACAGTTCGATCGCGTCCGCGTCCGCACCCGCCGACACACACACACACACACCAACCATATTCCAGTAGCCTATTGCATCTTGACATTGCAGCCTGTTCATTATAGCCACAATAAAATATAATAATGAAATAGTCAACCTAACATATAAAAATTCCACTGCTCTGTTTGTAGCCTATAGTAGGCTATACCTACAATTCGTACCATTTTGCGCATGTGAAGAGGATGATTTTTTCCGTCGATATTGGATCGTGAGTGAAGTACAAAGCCTATAATAAAGAAATAGTTTAAAATCCAAATACATCGCAAATGTTGAAACATTTTGATTCTAATTAGAGAGTTACGTGAGCCTATAACGCCGCTTACTTTCACTTTCGCTTATAACGCATTTCATTTTGGCTTGTTTATAGTTATTTTTTTCATTCTTGTTCTGTTCTGAATATCATTACATTTAAATGATTTGTTGTTGAATATGTTTAGTGTATTTTTAACCACATTTTATTGTTGTGTATATTGGTTTAGCCTATAATAATACCGCGAAATTCCGTGCGGTCAATATGACCGTCTATGGCCGAAATAGGTAAATATGTTCATTTATTTTTTTGCCTTATGTGTAATTTATATGAAAAACATTTTAAATGAAAATACAGACACTTTTAGGAAAAGTCAGGTACCAGCAGCATTGTATTTATTTTTTCAACAAAGTTATTGCAGATATAAAATTCAAAACGGTCAAAATGACCGCCATGGCCGTTCTAGTGTTAATCTTGTTTAAGCGCAACGGAACAACTGTGTCTAAAGTGCTGGAAAAGACAGAGTTAAAAGTTTCTGTCGCAGTATTGAGTTTTTCTAAGCTATCTGGGATGCTGAGATGATGAAACTGATCAGGAAGATTATTAATAAAGCAATATTTAGTGGCAGAAGTGATTGGTCTAACATATTTGTAACACGGAGTCGGCCTTGCAGCCTTGGCTAAATGACGTTTACACAAGACTAGATAATGATCTGAGATGTCATCGCTCTGCTGCAGAATTTCAACAGCATCAACACTGATTCCATGTGATAATATTAGATCTAGAGTATGATTAGGACAATGAGTAGGTCCTGGCGTGTTGTCAAATTCCAATAGAGTTAAGAATGTCAAGTCAAGTCAAGTCAAGTATATTTGTACAGCGCTTTTCACAATACAGATCTTATCAAAGCAGCTTCACAGTATTAAATTAAAATAATACAACAAGGTTTGTTTCTAGTGAAATTTATTGATTGATAAAATTAAATTAAATATTCCCAAAATATCCCCAACTGAGCAAGCCAAAGGCAACAGTGGCAAGGAACCGAAAAAACTCCATCAGGTGACCTAACGGTGAGCTGAAACTCCATCAGGTGACCTAATGGAGAGAGAAAAAAAAAACCTTGGGAGAACCCAGGCTCAGTCGGGGGCCAGTTCTCCTCTGGCGTTTATGAACTAGAGGCCAGATTGTAGTTTGAACTGTAAGATTAAGCATATTATATGAATGCCTGGCTGAAGAGATGCGTCTTTAATCTAGTTTTAAACTGGGAGAGTGAGTCTGAGCAACAAACAGTATCAGGAAGGCTATTCCAGAGTTATCTTACGAGAGGTCTCTCGTACCGCGTAAGATATCTTACGCTAGGGGAAAATCCTTATTGAAGCCAAAAATTATCCTTAATTTTTCAATAATGCAAAACGCGTTGCAGCAGCATACAGACATAGGCGAGGCAGCTCGCGCGCCTATTTACTGCTCTGCGGCAACTGCAGCAGCCTATCGAGCGAGGCCTGGCGTGACGCCAGACCCAATGAGGGTGCTTCGCGCCCGCTGCGTCACATCCGCTGAAACGGGCGTGGCCTAGGCCTATAAATACCGCTCGCAGGCAGCTATTATCTGATTTTTCATCCTTCAAGCGAAGCACACGCATCGCTGGAGCTGGAGAGAAGCCGCGCCGTCTGAGAGAGAGCACCTTCAGCGGGACGAGTCACTGAAGTCGCTGGCCGCGCTGCCTTCCTTGCCTTCCTGCTGCGCTTTCCGGCGCTTATATCCTTTTTTCACTCTCTGTGTTGTGTGTGTGTATGTCGCCGCCGCGACAGACATCCTAAAAGAGCTAGCATCTTTTTTAAGATGCCCTCCTGCGGCTCGTGCAGAGCCACACTCAGCGACGGGGACCGCCACGTGATCTGCGTTTCCTGCCTGGGTGAGGAAAATGCAGCTCTCGCGCTCGCTGACGGCGGCTGCCCTCACTGCGAGCTATTGCCCTTGGCGACTCTGAGGACTCGCCTGGCTTTCTTCGCCGAGACTGCTCCCCCGCCCGCCGCGGTGTCGCGCTGTAAAAAGCGCTGTGCCCAGCGGGTCCCGGAACCTTCCCCCAGCCGCCAAAGCTCCAAAGCGCCAAAGCTTTGTCAGCCTCTCTTCCTGATGGACAGCGGCCGCCGTCTGCCGCCGCTTCCGTCGACATCGCTGACGAGGAAGCCCTGCTGGGAGAGGATGATTCCTGTTCTATCCTGGCGTCAGGCAGTGAGGATTGGGCGAGCTCTGAGGATCTCGCGCCCCCTGCCTGCACTTCGTCAGGCAAGAGAGCGTCCATCGAGACGGAGCTCATGCGAGTACTCGCACAGGCCACGGCGAGCCTCGGCCTCGAGTGGTCTTCGCCCGAGCAGCCCGCTCACAACCGGCTGGTTGGCTTTTTCCTGCCTGGGGAGCGCGCTTCGCCTGCGTTCAAACCAGCGCCTTTTCTTCCTGAGCTACATGAAGAAGTCGCTAAGTCCTGGAACGCCACCTATTCAGCTAGAGTGCGTCCATCTGTTTCTTTGGCATTCTCTGCAGTCGACGATGCCAAGAACAGGGGATACCCGCCGCGCTTTCTCCGCCGCCAGGCAAGCTGCGTCAGCGCTGCACACCATGGCCACGTTGCAGATCTTCCAGGCCGATCTCCTCCGAAAGCTGGACGAGAAAGGATCTGACGCGATCTGCGTGCCGGACTTACGAAGCGCCACGGACCTCGCTCTCCGTGCGACTAAGTCTGCAGCACAGGCCATTGGACGGAGTATGGCCTCTCTCACCATAACCGAGAGGCACCTGTGGCTAACGCTCTCAGAGATGGCCGAGTCCGAGCGCACCTCGTTCCTCGACGCCCCGCTTTCTCCCGCTGGCCTCTTCGGATCCTCCGTGAAGGATTTTGCGGAGAGATTCGCCGAGGTACAGAAAGCATCACAGGCTATGAAGCACTTCCTCCCGAAGCACTCCAGCTCTGCAGCAGGCCGTGCGAAACCGTCTGCACAGAGCTCACAGCCCCAGCCACCGCCCACTGCCGCCACTTCGCAGCTCCGCCAGGCCCGAAGCGCGAGACCGCGCTTCTGCTCATCCGGCCGCCACCCCGCCATGCGTGGCTCGCGGCCTAGGATTGTGGTAAAGCCCGAGGCCCCGAAGTTGTCCTAGCACGCCTAGGAAAACGACGGTGTTCGAGTCCCGCCGCGGCCAGACTTCCACCAAAGCTATTCGCTCGTCCAGTTCCAGAAAATGTGACTGGTCCAGTGTTTTCTGCAGCCAACAAGTCGGTTCTGTCGCCCGCTTGCCTGCACACAAAGGCCGTTTTCACGGCTACCCAGATAAATACCCAAGAGAGTGTAATTTCTGGTGTCCCAGCCACGGCCGATGGTGTTTTATGTGTAGAAAGAATGCCCACTGCTCAGTGCCCATCACTACACACAAGCACAGCCCGTCACACAGGGCCCGCGCACATAAAATCGACTCAGATCGATTGCGCATCAAACGTAGTAAATGTACCCACTATCCAGTGCCCACAAACACTACGTTATGCATGTCCCGCGGTTTCTGTAAAAACTAAACCGGCGTGCATTCGCTTCACTCAAGCGAACAATGCCTTCGGTGTGGTAAATGTGCCCGCTATCCCGCGCCCACATCCACACACAGACATGACAGTTCCTACGGGACTCGCCCAGCCCTCCCCCTCTCGGTTCACCGCCGCAGAGGAGTCGAGCGCGGGCAATCTGCCCGCTGTTATCAGCGCGCCCCCTGCCTCAAATGTCACGAGCGCGAAGCTTGTGTTACAGCACACCGAAGCCTCTCCATCGCTGAGCGAACGGAGCGCGCTTCGTATTCAACCCCTAGCTATCCATGCAGATGCATGGGCAAAGCTGCCCGGGGTTTTCGAAGTGGGTGCTAGACATTATAAAAAGAGGCTATTCGCTGCAGTTTCGCCGACGCCCTCGCCGCTATACGGCGCGCGTCGAGACCACGGTAAAAACAGAAGTAGCACATCTACTTCGAGCCGAAGTGGCGAAACTATTGAACAAAGGGGCCATAGAGCCTCTCTCTCAAGTTCAGAGCGAAGGTGGGCTATACAGCAGATACTTCCTGGTACCGAAAAAAGACGGGGGTCTCAGACCCATACTAGATCTAAGGCAACTGAACAGAGTGCTTGTGAAGCGACAGTTCAGGATGCTCACGACCAGAAAAATCCTCGCGCAGATTCGCCGAGGAGATTGGTTCGTGTCAATAGATCTGAAAGACGCGTATTTTCAAATATAGATAGCGTCACGTCACAGGCGATTTTTGAGATTTGCCTTCGAGGGCCAGGCATATCAGTACACAGTCCTGCCGTTCGGTTTATCCCTGGCACCCCGTACATTTACGAAGTGCATGGATGCGGCGCTTGCACCCCTCAGAATGAGGGGCGTGCGAGTACTGAACTATTTGGACGATTGGCTGATTCTAGCGCAATCTCGCTCAGTGCTCATAGAGCACACGACCATTTTACTCGATCACCTCGAGAATTTGGGTCTCAGAGTCAATTGGGCGAAGAGCTCTCTGTCCCCCAGTCAGACGATATCTTTCCTGGGCACAGAGCTGGACTCGCTGTCCATGATAGCGCGACTATCACCACAGCGTGGGGTAGACATTCAGCGTGCAGCGAACTCTTTCCGGTTAAACGACAATGCCTTGTCGGTTAAACATTTAATTTGCGTACTGATGCGCTGTTCTAACGTGTGCGTTTCTCAGCGCCTACATGTGAAGCTCACATGCACTAAAGGCCTGTCTACCAGTGCCTGGATACTGGACTAAGTTATCTTTCGAGTCTTATTGTGCTAATACTGTCAAATACACACAAGGTTTACATAAACAAAGTCGGTTATGTCTAAAGTGAACGCAAACTTGAGAAAATTGAGATAAAATCTGCTTGTCAAATGTGTGTATATAAGACACGTCGCGCGCAGCTCTTAAAGAGACAGTAGTAATAGTAAACATGCTGCCGCTTGTCCTTAAAGGGATAGTTCACCCAAAAGTAAAAATTCTCATTATTTACGCACTCTAATGTTGTTCCAAAACTGTATTAATTTCCTTCTAGTATTTTCTAATATTTTTCTAATATTAATATTTTGAAGAATGTGGCTATCCAAACAGTAGCTGGTAGAAGATTATTTAAAACGCTCGACTTGCGTTATAAAGTAAGTTTGGAGCACAAACATGGTTTTAATCTCATAAATGGTCGTGTATTGATAGTGTGCTAAGCTAACATGCTAGCTAACCCTAGGTGCACCTAACGGTGGCAGTTATTATTTTATGATTTTTTTCTAAATAGGAATGCTTACTGAAATGTTTCTTTATTCAAGAAGGGCATTTGATACAGTTTCAAATGTAAAGTGAGAACTTTGATAAAAGAAATTAGGGATTGCAAACCTATGAATACCCTGTGAATAGCCAGTCGTTAGTAACTATAATGCAGACAAAAGAAATGCATATTTAGAGCCATAACCAGTCTGGAGAGGTGTGCATGGGAGACTGAGACTGAATGGGGCTCGTTTGCACCACAAAACAATAGAGACAAAAGACTGAATGGATGACTAAACATCAGTAGCATTTTAGAGTCTAATCAAAATAAAGTCATATGACATGATCTTGAAAAACATTTAACTAAATACAGAGTTATAGACTTATCATCTTCAGATTTTAAATATAACATGGTCACACATATGGCTTTAGCTGCAGTGCATTTCTAGATTGCTACAGTGCCAACTTCAATTTTATTTTCATGAGGATGTTTCATAAAAATACATTTCTAGTAACTTTACAAAACTTTGAAGCTATTTATAACAATTTTTTTCATTATGGCAATAATTAATTCTACATTTACAATAAACTGCCAGGTGTCAGCTTTCAAATGAGATCATACTAGTGTTTTTAGTACAAAGGGATCATGAACTGTATCTGTCATTTGTCATTTCTGGGGATTTTTCAAAAGTGGGGTTGCAGCTTAACAGGTTAAATACTACTGTAGCTGAAAACATAAAGCACTGTTTATTTAATTTGTATATTAAGTTGTGTATGTGTAATGTGTATCTTTGATCTTAATATTTAATAACAAAGAAAATAATGACAATTCTTTTTTATCTTCGCCCCTGTCTGCCATTCTTTTTTATTTTATATTTTGTTACCTAAGGCTTTGTTTTTAAAATATGGACATTAGTTTGGCTGTAATGCTCAGTCACAAAATAGTAAAACCAACATAAAAAAGAATCGTGATAAAATTGTGAATCATTTTCCTGAAAAAAAAATCGTGATATGATATTTTTGGCATATCGCCCACCCCCATTTGGAAGAATGTTCTGATTTGTTCTTTCCATGTAGTGAAATTTAACAGATTTTTTTTAAACTGTAAAAGGAATGAAAAATCACCATAAAATAGGTCCACGTGATTCATGTTTTCCAGGTTGAAACAATACAATAGCTTTGGGTGAGAAAAAACCTTTCTTGATTATCTGTTATCATGCATTTACGATTGAATTGAGTGTCTAGAGCTCTATCCCTTTGTTGGTTACAGATGTCTCTACTCAAACCAATACTTTCTCCATCTCATTTTCTATTTCGTGAAATGATGTATATATGAGACTTGTACTTTTTGTTCTGTTTAACCTTTTAAGAGTATAAGTAAAATAAAATACACTCAGCTGATCATATAATGTACATTCTTTCTGCTTGGCTTTTGGAGCCCTAATAATTGATGGGTTATTTATGAAAACACTGGCTGAATGGACATTATTGCACTTGGACATTATTTCTCGGCTACCCGATAGTACAGTTGGGTATTCCAGCAAGCTGTGTGTTGATGTGGTGTGTATTCTTCTTATTTTAGCTCCTGTGTCCATTTGGGCTGAAGGTCAAGACAGAACCAAACCAAAGCTGGACTGTAACCTACTGGCCTATATGACAGACTTCATACTGACAGCTACTGGCATTGATGATGCATCACATGTTATCGAACAAAAACTTTTCATCCCCCATGAGGAGACTCCATGTCTTCATCTCTTGTGAGTGGATATCATTTTAAACATTCTTCAAAGAACTTCTAATTTCTTCTGAATTTGTTTAGTAGTTTATGTAAGAATTTTCCATTAAACTTTTAGTAATGTTTAAGTAATGAAGTAATTAAGTAATGTTGTTGTCATCTTGTTAATGTATGTACAGTATAAATTGCAAACATGCTTGTGTTGAACACGTGTTTACAGGTTATAGACATTTTTAGAGGAGGTAGATGCTGTGTATTTAAAGGTGCTCTAAGTCATGTTTATTTGTTATTTTTTTGTATATAAATCATTATTACAGTCAGTGGAACAAATTGCTATTTTTTTTATTTGTAAATTAGCAACTGAATTTAACCATTGCACAGCACCACTTTATCACCAATAATTTTGTATAACTTTGTTGTTTATTGTTTTATGTCACATGTGAGAACAACTGCAAGTTTATTAGGGCTGGGCAAAAAAATTGATTTTTCGATTAATCGTTTTTTTAAATGTGGTCGATTCAAAATCGATTCTCAAACGCCAATAATCGATTTTTTTCCATCTTTATTTGTCTATTATTACCCAAGTATTAGTTTTCCTTCATTGTTCATAGTCTCGCAAACTCAATTTTATAGCTAATGCTGTGAGATTGTATGTTAGTTTTATCTAATTCATAAAATAACCTCAATTAGTGCTGCACGTTTAATCATATCGCAATCGCGATGTCAAGCCTATACGCAATTAGGGTAACGTTATATGACGCAAAATGCTGCGATTTCTTTTATGAAATAAACAAATTTGGGCTTTTAACGCAATTAATGCAGCATCTGTTAATTTTTTGTCATCCTTTGGCTAGTGTTACATGATCCCGCTCTTATTCATGCAAATGCTTTTAAACCATTCATGCACGACAAGACAAAATAGAGCTCGCTGCCTGTGAATGTCGAGACTGTGACACAGAAAAACTTGCGATGATATCGTGCGTGCGCACAAGACAGCCCAGAATAGAGTTATCTTCAGAACTCTATCTTATAGAGTATTTATCTAAAATATCTTCATTTGTGTTCCTAAGATGAACGGAAGGTGAACCGAAGTGGGAGAGGGAGTGCGCTGTGATTGGCTGCTGTGAGAACCTGGCAGATCTATAACCAATACAAATTGAATTTGAATCTAAAATCTTGTTCCGTATTGTTAATATATTTTGACATCCACACATAATTGTCTATCCATGCACAGGTCTTAAGCATTACATTTAATGACATTGGACAATTTGTGACTGTCAAAAATGTAATGTCTAATTATCATCTTCTTTAATACAGACAAGAGAGAGTGTGAAACCATCAGCTGTTTGCCAGGTAAATAGTGAAGTCATAGTGAATACCATTAATAAACATATAATGATTATATGGTATGTACTGTATATCTCAATTTTCTGTCTTTTAAAGGGGTGGTTGATTGTGATTTCACTTTTTTCATTTTAAATAGTGTGTAATGTTGCTGTTGGTGCATGAACAGTATCTGCAAAGTTGCTGTGCTGAAAGTTCAACATAAGCAGAGATATTGTCTTTTAAAAATCAGGAAGTTTAATGCCTACAAAAACGACTCGAATGGGACTACAACGAGATACTTCCCGGGTTTTATACGTAACTAACCCATGCAAAAAAGGGGGCATGGCCATATTTCTGCGGCTTTGTCGAAGAGGAAGAGTTATAGTGGAGAGCTGTAGCCATGCCGTCGAAAGTGTGTTATTTTCACCCAGCTGTCAGGTCTTCTGTGTTCGGGCTTCATACGGACGCTGTAGTTCGTCAACAATGGCTAAAATTTATGTTTGATTATGTTCCTGAAAATTATAATCGTAATTTAGCTCTCTGTGCTGCGCATTTTACGGAAGACAACTTCCAGAATCTCCACGAATTCAATGCCGGATTCAACAAGAAACTGTTACTAAAACATGAAGCAGTTCCAACTTTAAAACCAGAGGCAACAGTTGTTGGGCCACAACCTGTAAGTAAGACTTAATAATTTTAAATGTATTTGCATGTATAATTTCAGACGTAATGTTTTAGTTTTATCAAGGACGTAAACAAATGCCAGCGCTGGCTGTAGTAGCCACAAACTACTAAAACTACAAACATTTTGGACCTGAATTTGTAATTATGTGGGCTACTAATTTTGTAAATGTATTTTTCCATGTAGCCTATACTTTATGACGTAATTTTTTCGATTTGATCAAGAACGTAAACCAATGCCAACGCTGTTTGTTTATAGCCAGTTAGTTCGATGCTATTTTGTGTGTATAAGACAAACGTGTATAAAGTTAAAAAATATATATATGTAATCGCAACAGCAAACTTCAGCTGCTGAAGTTAAAACAATAACTTTAAAAAACGGTATTACTCAGTCATTTATTCAGTTATATTAAATGTTTAATCAGGAGAAAACCATATCTCAAAAGCTAACAAGCAGCAGTAGCATTTTCAAGTAACAGTGTATCGAAATTCTTATATAATAATAGTAGAATAGAATAGAATAATAATAATAAAAAATGTACCATTCAGAAACGTTTTGTAAGAGCCGTGTTTGCGGAGGTTGCTTGACTCTCTTCATTGCCGCTTTCTGGGTCTGATCTGGCTCAAACTGTTATGGCAGTATTGACACCATTATTTACATTTGACCGGAGCACATGCAACTTTCGCCCGTAAAGGTAATGGGCGTGAAGTTTCCGGACAACGTGCAGTACGCAGTTTAGCCAATTATAACACACTGGCCCAACTAACCAATCTGAGCCCATTGCCTGTTTCTGAGGGAGAGTCAAATGACAGAGGAGAAAGCGGCTTACAATAAAGGGGAAATTTATGAAAAATAAGACTTAAAAAAAAAAAAAAAAAAAAGAAGACATGTTATATTGCACCCCATAAACACAATCATGCAAAGAAAAAAAGCAGTAAACCACCCCTTTAAAATCTTTTTTTTTGTTGTTGTTGTTGTCCCCAGTCTGCCAAAAAAATCTATACATGAAGAAAAGAATTATTGGACTGGAAGAAAGCGAGTTCTATTGGCAATTCAAGTGTATTAGTGGTAAGTACATTTAGAATAGAGTTAGCCTATCTTTCGCGCTTGAACGAACAATAACGCACAAAATTATGCCAAAATGTCTTTTTGTTGAGTATTTTCATAACATAAGAGCAGTCTTATGATGAACGTGAAGAGTTATGACTCGTGAGAGAATGAGGCGCGTGTGAGATCTGCGTCTCTGTCAACAGCGGCTGGTCTTAAAGGGACAGTACACAGCAGTGGCGTTTTCTTGCGGAGGCCAAGGGAAGCCATGCTTCCTCACTTTTTCAGAATATAATCGTCATTTAATAAACACTTTTGTTTTCACAGTTTACGTAATCCTGTCATCTCCTCATCGTCTCTCTTCATTCATTACTGACCGTTTTATGATGTGTAAAACAGCGCCCCTATAAAAGTGACATGGTGAATGAGCGTTGAAAACATGGTACTGCACCCTGTGTCTGTGAGGAGGCCAGGCTGAGTTGGCATCCCTTAATAGAAAAAAAAAAAGAATGATTAACCAATCAAGTGACGCTATGTCACGACACTGCTCCCCTGTGATTGGTCAGGACAGTGTCAAGGGAAGCCATGAACTTGTTGGCATCAGGCCAATCACATCACGTTATCATCGTCAATGAATGAATGAATGAAATAGCGGAAGATTTGTGGATTTGTGTTGACATCTTGTTTAGCTAGTTAGCTAAAATTATTAATTGTAATTATGGAGGGTGGAGATTTGGACGTATTTGATAAAAAAATATTTTACTAAACTGCCTCTACAGCAGCAACTCAGAATTAAATCCGATGGCAGGCCAACACCAAAACTAAATGAAAAAGGTTATCTTCTTGTTGCTTACCGTCCGTTTCCTATCTATCTGCTAATGTTTTAATGAAAAGACCATAAGATGTTTAAGAGGACTGACTGACTGTCTGTGTGTGTGTGTGTGTGTGTGTGTGTGTGTGTGTGTGTGTGTGTGTGAGAGAGAGAGAGAGAGAGAGAGAGAGAGAGAGAGAGAGAGAGCAAGCGAGAGAGAAAGAGCTCGTCTGGTCTGAACTGCCCATTTAGCGATGTGTTATTTTTTTTTAATGTGATTATAGTTCTTCTTACTGTTTCTTGCGTGCTTTGATTAAGCAGCATGTGAGTGCACTTTGTTGTTTATTGTTTGTGAATAACCGCTATTGTATATCCTTAATGAGCGTCACACCGATTTAAGGGTGTATTAAATGAAAAAGGTTATCTTCTTGTTGCTTACCGTTGGCGTTTCCTATCTGCGAATGTTTTAATAAAAAACACCATGAAAGATGTTTAAGAGGACTGACTGTGTGTGTGTGTGTGTGTGTGTGTGTGTGTGTGTGTGTGTGTGTGTGAGAGAGAGAGAGAAAGAGAGAGAGAGAGAGAGAGAGAGAGAGAGAGAGAGAGAGAGAGAGAGAGAGAGAGAGAGCGTCCGTGCTCAAAGTGTTGGATTGTAACAAGCATAAGTCCCGGTAAGATGATGCTGGGCGCTCTAATAGTTAATCCAAATAGCAACATATAAATGGTAACGTATGATTTTCTGCCCCCACCCCTTAAAACACACAGCTTAGAGGTTGTGTCTTAATTGGCTTCCTCAGAAATTTTCCCCACGCCACGCCACTGGTACACAGTAGCCACTAATTATCTCTGTCGTTAAAGTTAATCAACGAACAAAGGGAACAGACAAAAACACTCACTACTCTTGACTAAAGAACTTTTGTAACTTTGATTATTCTATATATAATTTATAATTAATGCAGCGCAGACTGTTTGATAACTTTATTTAATTTCTGTATATGGCCTAGCTGTTAGACAGGAAGGGCACAGATGAAAATTATATACAGTGTTTTTATATGGGTTTATGTGAGGATTGTTAACCTGTAACACTTTTCTTTTCTTTTTTTAATAAATATAGGATTTGTATTAAATATTCATTGAGTCGAATCGAAATCTAATTTAGAATCGAAATCGAAAAATCGAATCGAGAATTAAAATCGAATCGAATTGTAACACCTGAATCGATACCCAGCCCTAAAGTTTATATGTTTTCAGATTATGTAATTTCTGTAATAAAGTCTGTATTATAGAATGGTAACTTCTTTCTGTTGTTATTTTGTAGATGTTTGTTGTAAGTAAATGGCTTAAATGTAATTCAAGAATTTTGTAAAACCATGGCTACTGTGGTAATACTACAGTAAAACCATAGTAACCATGACTGTAGTAACCGTGGTTTTTGGAGAAAACTACAGTCATGGTTACCATGGTTTTACTGTAGCATTACTGCAATATAACTAGTAAAACCATGGTATCAAAACCATGGTTTTTAAAAACCATGGTTTCTGCCAAAATACCACGGTTACTACGGTCGTAGTTAACTACAGTTTTACTATAGTATTACTACAATATAACTGTAGTAAAACCATGGTATCAAAACCATGGTTTTTAAAAACCATGGTTTCCGCCAAAATACCACGGTTACTACGGTCGTAGTTAACTACAGTTTTACTATAGTAAAACCATGGTTAATTTTCGTAAGGGATGACTCACATTGTTTGTTGACCGATCCTACTCACCTAAGGTTTGATGAACTCGTAAAAGGCATGAGTGCGCGAGAAAAAAAAATAAAGAGTGCACGGATGGCACGCTAACAGGCTAGCGAATTACTAGCGTGTTGTGCTAACAATAACGATTTAGATTGAAGCTAGCAATGTCAGCTTAATGTGTGATGTTGAGTAAGCTATATTTCAAAACAAAGATATACAAAGCTTACAGACGCAAGCCAACTGCTGATCAGACATGAGCAATCGATATTATTGTGTACATAAAGATATGGTGGAATCCGGCTTGTCCCGTAGATGGTCTGCTTGCGCACTTTTACCTCACACACGAGCAGTTCCGTTTGCGCTCTGGAGACGGCTTCAGTCTTTCCACTATCAAATTCTGTCATTTAAATAGCGAATCTGCCATGGCGCGAGCGCAACTGGCATTTAAAGGGAATGGGAGATAACAATCTGATTGGTTTAATGCATGTAAATCCCAAAACACACCCATTACTCAGTAAGAGAATAGTGACAACCCTTTTAGACCATGCGCGCGCCGACCATTTTTCCCGTCGTTAAGCTAGCAAAAGTAGATTCGGACACGCTCTAAGTGAACTTGCGCCCTGCGCTTTAGACCATGCGCTTAGATTGTTAAAATAGGGCCATAAGTGTTATGAACACAAAATTTTAATTTATTTAACCCTCTGGAGTCTGAGCTGTTTTCTGGGCCCTGGATGTGTTCTGACATACTCTGACATTTGTTGTTTTTTCAGTTATTTATAAACATGTTAATGGCAAAGGTGTAAATTCACTCTATAAACCACAAACAGGGCTACCATCATATCTGATCAACATGCTTGTAAATCTTTGTGTTTTTAAGAGAATAATGTTTATGCGTGGTTATTTGAAAAAATAAAAATGAAAGTTGCTGAAATTAGACCACAAAACATATAGTAAATATGTGTCCACAAGACTTTTGACTAATGGATGTTGTCGCCTACAGTTTTTTCTTCAAAATGATGTGAAAATCATCCTGCCTAATCGTTCTCATAAAACAATACATTGATTTAAACGTTGTAAAACAGTTTTTTTGTCAGAAGAGGTTTATGCATGGGAGTGGTAATGGGCTATAAATATTAATGAGATTCAGACCAGGGTGTGACATAGACACCCCCCTGAAGTATTACTCGACAGAATCAGAGGTGGTTCAGAACATCTTTACTAGGGCTTCACATGTTCAATACAATAAACTCTTCCGGCCCACGCACACTGCGTATTACGTACACACGTATTACGTATTACAACATCCCCCCTGTTTAACATAAGTGTGTAAACACCTCAGATAACCAATACAACAAGATTCCTTTTTTTTTTTTTTTCAGGGTGCACATTATAACTATAATGAACAATAACAACCTGTTTGGTGGCTATGTGCGCAAAATACACATTTAGTCCATATTTGGTATTCTTTTTACTGCTTGACTATTACTTCAGCTTTACACAAAGTCCTTGTATTGGGCTGGCTTGATAATGACCCGTCCAGACCTTGTGCATGTTGGTCTTCTTGTCTCAGTACCTGTATTGTCTGTTTTTGTATCAAGAGGTTGTGTGATTTTGTTCTCATCTGGATTCTTTTGACTTTGTTCAACCACATCTTTTTGGGGTGTTTCAGCGAATTGTACCTTTTTTTGGATTTTCTGTGTTTGTGGAGCATACATTTCACGAGGTTGGCTCCTAGTGCGTCTAACTGTGTTTCCATTTGGTGTTTGGATCAGGTAACTTCTTGGCTCCTTGCATCTTTCCACAATAGTTCCTGGGTGCCATGTTTTCCTCTCCTTGTCCAGCACTCTCACACTCTGTCCACGAAACAATGGTGGTAAGTCTCTACCGCTACATTGGTCATGGTGTGTTTTCATCCTTGTAATCCTTCTTTCCAGGTGCTGTCTGTGTTCCAGTTTACCTGGATCTGCATGGCTTGGTAGGAGTGTGGTAATTGGTCTGCCAAGGAGTAATTCTGCAGGGGATGGTAAATCACTGTCAATGGGTGTCGCTCGCACCTGCATTAGAGCCATTTGTACATCTCCTTTGTGTTGTATTGTTTTTTTGATGATGGATTTGATGTGTCGCACATGTCTTTCAATAAATCCATTACTTTTTGGGTAGTGTGGTGAACTTGTGATGTGTTTTATTCCCCAATCAGTTATGAGTTTCCTGAAAGGTTGTCCTGTGTACTGCGGTCCGTTGTCTGTCATTATTTCATCTGGTCGACCAAATAAAGACATGTAACATTGCATTTTTTGTGCAACTGCATGGCTACTTACTGGTATGGGCATTTCATCAACTAATGGGTACTTGGAATATCTGTCCACGGTAAGTAGGTACTGATGGCCATGGATCTCGAATAGATCCGACGCCAGGTATTGCCATGGCTTTGTGGGTGTTTTGTGTGGAATGAGAGGTTCTTTTGGTTGTGCATCTTGTTGTTCTGCACAGGTACTGCAAGATCTGCAAATTTTTTCAATGTCTGTATTTATCTTTGTCCAATATACACTTTCTCTAGCCAACCTGCGTGTCTTTTCGATACCTTGGTGGGCTGCATGGAGTTGAGTCAGAATGTCGCTGGTCATGGATTCTGGAATAAGCACTTGTCTGCCCTTAAATACAACTCCAGCTTCTATGGCGAGTTCATCTCGGAAAGGCCAATAGCTGCGTAGGTCTTTTGGCAAGTCTTGAATTCTGTCTGGCCATCCCTGATGGATGATTTCTTTTAGCACACTGAGCTTGGGGTCTTTTGCAGTCTCAGTTCTGAGAATCTCCTGTTTGTTTGGTGAGAAGTTTACAATTGCAACAGTATGATGCTCAGGGTCTTCAAATTCGGTATCCAGCCCATCAATGCGTTCATCAAGTTCAATGTCTTCATTGTTTTCGGGGTTTGGCAGGCGGCTGAGAGTGTCAGCTAAAATCATTTGGCATCCAGGACGATACACAATGCTGTAGTTGTATCCCTGTGTTTTGATCAGCATGCGTTGTAGCCTGGGAGGAGCAGCATGCAGAGGCTTTGTGCATATGGTGACGAGAGGTTTGTGGTCCGTTACAACGACGAATGATTTGCCATACAAGTATGTGTGATATCTCTGCATACCATACACAATAGCAAGCATTTCTCTTTCAATGTTGCTGTATCTTGATTGACATTCAGTTAGTGTCTTCGAACCGAAAGCAATAGGCCTGTTGTCTTGCACCAGTGCTACACCAATGCCTTTCTGTGACGCATCTACCTCCAGTGTTAGGGTGGCTGCTGGATTGTAGTACTTTAAGCAAGCATCAACAGTCACTGTTGTCTTTAGGTCATCAAAGCATTTCTGATAATTAGTGTCCCACACCCATGATGAGTCACTTTTCAGCAATCCTCTCAGATTGTGGGCTTTATCAGCAAACTTTGGTATGTAGGGTGACAGGTAGTTTAGCATGCCCATGAATCGATGAAGATCATCTTTGTTTTGTGGTGTTGGCATTTTTTGTATGTCGTGGATTTTGGCTGGATCTGGTCTGATGCCTTTGTCTGTGTACAGGTTGCCAAAAAAAGATATGCTCTGCTGTTTGATGATACACTTGTTCACTGTTAAACACCAGACCTGTTTCTACAGCTCTTTCCATCAGGCTTGTCAGATTCCTGTCGTGATCCTCCTCGTCAACTCCACAAACTGCAACGTCGTCTGCTATGCTGATTACACCATGAAGACCTTCAAGAATTTGGTCCATTTTGGCTTGGAAAAGGTCTTGGGACACACTGAGACCAAATGGTAAGCGTCTCCAGCAGTATCTGCCAAAAGGAGTGCGGAACGTGGTTAGAATCTGTGACTCCTCTTCAAGATGTATCGACCAGTATCCGGCTTTTGCGTCTAGCTTGCTGAACACTTTTGCATTTGCAAATTTTGGGTTTAGTTCTTCCACAGTTGGAATTTTGTGAGGGCACCTCTTCAGGCTTGCATTTAGTTTCTGAGGATCTAAGCAGATTCGAAGTGATCCGTCTTTTTTAGTGCTGAAGGCAAGACTAGAACACCAATCTGTGTGCTCTTCAACTTTTCGCAGGACTCCTTGATCGACAAGTTTGTTCAACTCATCTTGAAGTTTGTCCTTTATGTGGATACTGCATTTGCGTGGTGGGTCGATGAATGGATTGGCACCTTCCTTCAGGATGAGCTTTGCTGTGCCATTGAAACTGCCAATTTTGTCAAATTGGTCTGGGTATTGCTCTCTTAGTTCTTTGATGCCTTTTATGTGTTGATGGGTACTCACTTTTGTTTGTCGTTCTCCGCGTCCCTTTTTTTCTCTTTCAGTCATCGCATCAACGTTTACCGTTACAAGGCTGAGGAGCTCACTTGTGGGTAATCCAACCACGGCTGGTCCAGGTACATCAACAACATAGAACTTTGCATCTATCCAACTGGACTTTTTATGTTGGCATGGCATGTTGATGGTTCCAAAGCAGGGAATCACATCACCAGTGTATGACGTTAATTTCACATTGGATGCTGATTTTAGATGTTCCATGCTTTGTGGTGATGCACCATACATCTGCTTGAATGTACGCAGTGGAAGCGTGTTTCCAGATGCCCCCGTATCTATTTTCAGGCGAAGCGTGTACCCATGTCCTTGCAAGAGAGGTGGTTTAATATTCAGAGTTGTGTATGCCTCATCTCTGGGTGGTTTTACATGGATGCTATGCATGCACTTAGAACTGATGGTGATGGAGTAAAAGTGTTGTTGGTATGTATACTCATCGTCTTTAGTGCTGTCTACAGTGCTAATGCTGGACTCGTCTTTGCGTTTGTGTTCTTTCCATGGGCGAGCTTGGCTTTGGTATCTTTTGCGCGTTCGTGACTTGCTTCTTCTGCGCTGGCTGGATAGCTCTCTCTGTCGTCTGCTCTTTTTACAGCACTTTGCCCAGTGGCCTCTGTTACCGCACATAGAACATATATCATTGTATGCAGGGCACTGCCTTGGCTTGTGGTTTGTGTTGCAGTTTTGACACGTTCGTCCTCTTGTTACAACATGGACATTTTCAGTCTGTGACATACCAAGTTGTTGCATCTGTTCATTACCAGCTGCTAAGGCTTCGTACTTTCGCCCCTCTGCTAGTACTTCGGCAATTGGGTGACCTTTAGGTTTGCTGTATAGGTCGTTTCTTAAAGCATCAAAAGGAGTACTGGCAATGATAAGTTCGACTAAGCGTTCATTGAGCTCATCGTCAGTGAATTGGCATTTCAGTGCTAAAGTTCTGGCTCTAGTCACAAAGTCATCGATGCTCTCATTTGGCTTTTGTCTATATTGCATGAGATGGAGCCTGTGGATTCTGAAGTTCACATTTAGCTTTAGTTGTCCTTCAAAGAAATTCCACAAGGTGTCAGGATCTCTCTTATTTGCATCACTAAGCCCACTTGCATTTAGTCGTTTTAATCCTTCATCTCCAATTCCTCTACATATTTTTCTAGCTTGTTTTTCTGCATCCGTTATTTCTTCATCTTCCAGGTACAGATTCATTTTCTGTTTAAATAAAGACATTGCTTCACTCAGATCGGGGTCAGACCAGTTCATCATTGGTAGATGTGCTGCCATTTTAGCACATTTATCTTGTACTCACGTTAAAAGGGGTTGTTCTTTTCCTTATTTTGTTGAATTATCTGGACTGATAAGCAATTATCACGCAGACAATGCTCTTTTACGATCCCACGCGGCGCGTGTACAAGAGAGCGCGTCACGGAGTGGTCTCCCGCGGCATTCCACACAGCCGTATGTTAAACAGACTGAGCTCGCGGCATAATTTCTCACTCCCGTCACGGAGTGGACTCCCGCGGATGATACTATAGTTGTTTTACCGCTGCCACCATGAAGTATTACTCGACAGAATCAGAGGTGGTTCAGAACATCTTTACTAGGGCTTCACATGTTCAATACAATAAACTCTTCCGGCCCACGCACACTGCGTATTACCTACACACGTATTACGTATTACAACACCCCCCAATGACTAATGGCCCATCGCAGCCTGAACAAAGAAGTAGAGGAGGTTTTGTTTTTCAATCTGTTTTATTGTAATTCCTCTATGTGGAGGAACATAATGTTCTAAATTTGCTCTAAGCAAATCAAATGTGAGCAAAATAAAAAAATAATCAGTCTGTTAAAGCAGTTGTGAGCGATAAACAAAAGTAATTTGTACAATCCGACCCCCCAAACATGAAAAGAGCTGAAAGAAGTTAAAGAGAAAACAAATAACGCACACTATAACCTTATAAACAATAATATGTTATAAATTATATGCGATTTTTAATACTGTAGGGCAGTAGCCTATTCCCGGAAGCAACCTCCGAGTGGCCCAGTCCATGGTCCCGTGTCGTCAAAAACGCGCATTCATACGTAAATTCGAAATAGTGCGCGCAGAAGCACATGCGCAAAACCGTTTTGTAAAATGATATATGAATTATTTGTATTTTATCATATGGCATTTTTTAAAAAAAAAGGACATTTTACAAACCTACGTTTTGCGCATGTGCTCCTGCACGCACTTTTTCAGTCAGAACACAGCAATCAGAGGAGGACGCGCTGAAAACTGTAATTCTGTTCTCTTGCTTCATAACTCGTACTGAGAAGGTTTGAGTTGCAGAGGAATTTGTGACTGTTTCACCTGTTCAACCACATCAAAGTTTCGTAATTAGTAAGTCCGTGCTTTTTCTCTTTTTTTTTTTCTTATGTGCTGAAGGGCCGCTGTGCCTTGGTGAAACGGTATTTGTACGTGAAGAGCTCTTTTCCAAAACGCCATAAACCTAAAAAGCTGCCTCAAAGATCCAGCAAAAATAATAATTATGAATATGTAAAATATTGCAATAAGACATTTTAATTGTTTATTAACTTCTGGCAAAGATGAAGTTGACGATAGGCTACTCGCGATCTTCGCAGTAGGCTAGTGAACGCACCGGAGAAACGCACATTTATTAGGCTATAGTTCCCTTACGAGAACGTTCTCTCGTACTGCGTTGAAAACGCTGTGGGAAAACTCCTTTTCTCGAGAATATTGAAGCCTTTATTTTAAAACGCATTGCTGCAGCACATGTGAGAGCTAGAAGCTCGCGTGAGCGTGCTGATTGGCTTGTGCAAAGCAACTGCACGAACCAATGGCGGATCAGCAGAGGAGCTGCACGCCTCTGACACACACTCTCGGTGTGTTGCCTGCCTCGGCCCTGAGCATGCCGAGGCAGCGCTCACTAAAGGCGGCTGCCTCCACTGTGACGGAATGCCTGTTGCCACGCTCCGTGCCAGATCTTCCGCCGCCTCGCTGAGTGTTCCCGCCCACCTTCCATCTTCGGCGCCCCGTGAGCCCCGTAGGAAGAAGCGGTGCGACCAGAGGCCTCCTGAACGCGCTCATCTGGACGAATGCACCGCCGGGTCTCTCCCCGCACGCTTCGCCCGCGCCTTCATCTCCAGTCCTGTTCTCCCAGAGCGACCAACGCCCCTCTTCTGAAGCGGCAGGTCTCGTCTCTTTCGGTTTGTCAGCAGAAGAACTGGACGACGCTGTTTCTATGGCGGCATCTGAAAGTGAGGAATGGTCGGGCTCCGCGGACCCCGCCCCCCTCTCTCAGCTGGATCCCACTGACACTCGAGCGAGCATCGACGCCGAACTCTTCCGTGTCATGTCTCGCGCTGTCGAAGAACTGGGACTCGACTGGCTTTCCCCAGCTGAGCCTACCAAAAGCCGCCTCGACGAATGGTACCTGCCGGGGCGCCAACAGGCCCCTCGTCAACGTGCCGCCCCCTTTATGCCCGAGGTCCATGATGAGCTCACTAAAAGCTGGCGCGCGCCCTTTTCAGCGCGAACGCGCTCTTCAGCTTCTTCAACGCTCTCCTCTGTCGACGGCGCTGAAGAGAAGGGGTATGTTTCTCTCCCTCCATTAGAGGAAGCGGTCGCTGCACACTTATGCCCTCCTACTGCTGGGAGTTGGAGGGCTAAAACCGTGCACCCCTCTAAGCCGTGCAGGACCACTTCGGCTCTCGCCAGCCGCGCTTATGCTGCCGCCGGTCAAGCCGCCTCTGCACTCCACGCTATGGCGACCCTGCAGGTGTTTCAAGCTAAGCTCCTCCGCACTATGGACGAGTCTGGCCCGGACCCAGACACCTTCAAAGACCTCAGGAGTGCTACAGATTTGGCGCTGAGGGCCACGAAGACCACCGCGCAAGCACTGGGCCGCAACATGTCTAGCCTGGTTGTCTTAGAGCGCCACCTGTGGCTTACTTTAACGGAGATCAGGGACGCTGACAAAACCGCCTTCCTCGACTCTCCAGTCTCTCCATCCGGTCTCTTCGGCCCTTCTGTAAATGGCTTCGCTGATCGCTTCACGGAGGCTCAGAAAGCTTCAAGTGCTATGAGGCACTTCCTGCCCAAGCGCTCTAACTCGGTCCAACGGCGCCCCAAGAGCACGCCACGACCGGAAAAGCCCGCGTCTCAGGTTCTCCAGCCCCACCCCGCGGCTGACACCACTCGACGCCTGAAGCCTGCAAAACGATTCCCGTTTCCCAGGCGCCAGGGCCCTCGACCGAAGCTGACGCTCGACCATGAGCCCAAGAAGCCGTCCTAACCGGCAGGAAAAGGGGTCTATGTCCCGCCGCGGCCGGACCAGCCCCGAAGATCGCTCGAGTGCTTCTCACAGCTCCCTCTTCAGTTCAGGCGACTGGAGCAGTTGTGTATGCAGAAAATGGGCCCGTCACGTGTTACGCACCCCTGCACCCAAACGCTGTTTTAACAGCGACCCACACAGAGCACAAAACGAGCAAAATTTCTCCCCTGACTTCATATCAGTTCGAGCCCCCGTCTCTGGGCGTTCCAGATATGATGATGCCTCTGGCTCTTCGGGCTCTAGCCTGGCAGGCTATCCCAGGAGTTTCAGAATGGGTGATAAACATCATAAAGCACGGCTACTCGCTTCAGTTTGCACGCAGACCCCCGCGCTTTCGCGCTGTGGTTCAAACCTCGGTCAGCAGCACACTGTGTCAGGTCCTCCGCACCGAAGTATTAAGTCTGCTAGCAAAAGGGGCTATCGAGAGGGTTCCCCCTTCTCTAAGCGAGTCAGGCTTCTACAGCCGTTACTTTCTCGTTCCGAAGAAAGACGGCGGCCTGAGGCCCATTTTAGATCTCAAACATCTGAACAAGGCTCTCATGTCACGGCCGTTCAGGATGCTCACGACCAGACATATACTGGCGCAAATTCGCCCAGGCGACTGGTTTTTCTCAGTAGATCTGAAAGACGCTTACTTTCACATTCAAGTGAATCCCCATCACAGGCCATTCTTGAGATTCGCCTTCGAGGGGCAGACATACCAGTACACGGTTCTACCGTTTGGACTGGCACTGGCACCTCGCACATTCACGAAGTGCATGGATGCAGCTCTCTCCCCCCTGAGACAGCGGGGAATGCGCATTCTAAACTACCTCGACGACTGGCTCATTCTGACTCAGTCAGAGGCGGAGTCACATACTCACAAAGCCAGGCTCCTCAGCCATCTAGAATGTCTAGGGCTCAGGGTGAATTTTTCAAAGAGTATTCTGTCACCCAGCCAACATATCATGTTCCTGGGGACAGTATTCGACTCCGTTCTTATGAGAGCATGGCCCTCCCCGGCCCGTGCTCTATCGATTCAGCGGCTCGCCGCATCGTTCACGGAGGGCTCTCATGCACCCCTCAGAACGTTTCAGAGGATCCTTGGCCTTATGGCCTCAGCATCATCAGTACTCCAACTAGGCCTACTGCGCATGCGTCCTCTTCAGCTATGGCTAGCACCTCAGGTGCCACCCCACGCCTGGCACTCAGGCCGATTGATTATCAAGGTGGATCAGCGCTGTGTTCAAGCCCTGGCCCCTTGGACGAACGCCAGCTGGTTTCAGCAGGGCGTGAGTATGGGGGTGGTCTCCAACAGGAGGGTGATTTCAACAGACGCTTCCAACTTAGGTTGGGGAGCCCTGTACGAGGGCAGGCCTGCCTCCGGCCTCTGGTCGAGCTCGGAGAAACGCCTACACATCAACTGCCTCGAAATGAGGGCAGTTTTTCTGGCCCTGAAAACCTTCCTCCCATACCTGGCTGGACACCACGTATTGGTCCGGACGGACAACATGTCAGTGGTATCTTACATAAATCGCCAGGGCGGCCTCAAGTCCCGCAACCTGCTTGCCATAGCCACCCAGCTACTGTTATGGGCTCACACCAATCTGCGCTCGCTCAGGGCAGCTCACGTGCCGGGCACGTTGAACACAGGAGCAGACATGCTCTCTCGGGGCAGGGTTCCCCCAGAGGAATGGTCTCTCCACCCTCAGACGGTTCTCCTACTTTGGGAGGTCTTCGGGAAGGCAGAAGTAGATTTCTTCGCCTCAGAAGACAATCGTCACTGCCCAATCTTCTTTTCAAAGAACAGGGATGCGTTGGCCCACGACTGGCCCAGCCTTCCCCTCTATGCTTTTCCTCCGGTCTCGATGCTCCCTCAGGTCATCGAACGGATCAGAGACACGAAATGCGCAGTGCTCCTGATAGCTCCTCTATGGCGAACCCAGTCTTGGTTCCCGGAGCTGATACGGCTGTCTGTGACAGACCCTTGGCCAATCCCAGTGAGGCGCGACCTCCTGGCTCAGGCCAGCAGGACTATATGGCATCCCCGTCCCGATTTGTGGGCCCTACACGCTTGGCCACTCAACGGGTACCCCAGGACCTCCCAGAGGGCGTCCTGAACACGATCAGGGAGGCTAGAGCTCCGTCTACCAGACGCCTCTACCACCATAAATGGTCAGTGTTTTCCAGCTGGTGTTTAGCTCGAAACCTCGACCCACACACTTGTGAAGTCCCAAGAGTGCTATCCTTTCTCCAGGAGATGCTGGATGCGGGTCACTCCCCCTCCACTCTCAAGGTATACGTAGCAGCCATTGCTGCACAGCATGTATTGGAAGCCGGAGCCTCCTTAGGAAAATGCGACCTTATAGTTCGCTTCCTTAAGGGCGCCAGAAGGCTTAACCCGCCTCGGCCGCCATCTGTCCCAGCATGGGACCTTTCTTTGGTTCTGCGGGCTCTTAAGGGACCTCCCTTTGAACCACTTCAGTCAGCCGACCTAAAACCTCTCTCCCTGAAAACCGCCCTGCTGTTGGCACTGGCGTCAGTCAAGAGAGTAAGTGACTTACAGGCGCTCTCTACTAGCGCTTCCTGTCTGGAATTCGGCCCCAATGACTCTAAGGTCATCCTTAGGCCAAGGCATGGATATATTCCTAAGGTGCTCTCAACTCCGTTCAGAGCCCAGGTTATTTCTCTGTCAGCTCTTCCCACTTCAGAAGAGTTCAGTGATGTTCTCACACTCTGCCCTGTCAGAGCTTTGAGAATTTATTTAGAGCGTTCAGCCTCTTTCAGACAGTCTGAACAGCTTTTTGTTTGCTTCGGGGGCCGAACCAAAGGTCTTCCCGTCACGAAGCTCACGCTGTCCAGATGGATAGTGGATGCTATTGCTCTGGCCTACACCTCACTGGGCCTTACATGTCCCATAGGTGTTAGAGCTCACTCCACGAGAGGCGTCGCCTCCTCGTGGGCCTGGTCAAGTGGTGTTCCTATCGAGGACATTTGTGCGGTGGCCGGATGGTCCGTCCCGTCCACATTTGTGAGATTTTACAACCTGGAAGTTCCTGCTCTGCAGGCACGAGTTCTCTCTATCTAAGCTCTGGCTCTGCGGACCCAGGCTAATTTGACATTCCTTCTGGCACATTTGTGCGATGACCGGCTAGTCTGTTTCGTCCACATCTGTGAAACGTTACAACCCAAAGTCCCTGCTCCGCAGGTACGAATTCTCTCTAGCTAGGCCCTGGCTCTATGGATCCAGACTAGTTACGAAAATGCCTATGTAGGACGTTATGCGGCGGCCGGCTGGTCCGTTCCATCCGCATCTTAAACCTCTATGGTACCTGCCTTATAGGCATGAGTAGTCTCTATCTAACGCTGGCTCTGTGGACCCAGACTAGTTTTTGACTCAGACACTGGTTGTCATCTCGAGTTGTGGGATTCTTAAGACTGGCCCTTGGCCCAGCTTTATCTGTTTGGATATCTAAGGGCCCGAAGATTCGGTCTCTTTATCCTAGGCTATTCTGTACTTCCTGGAGCTCTTGGTGAGTCAGATTGGCCAAAGACGACAAGCACGGCGTTTTAAATAGTGTTCCCACAGCGTTTTCAACGCAGTACGAGAGAACGTTCTCGTAAGGGAGATAAGGGAACGAGTACTGCGTTGCCTTGCCGTGCTATTGTCTCTTATGGCAGGTGTCTTTTCGCTTCAGTCGATTTAAACCTGTCAAATGGCGGATTCTCTGTGTATTTATACTCTTCTGTCACGTGCGGTTTCGCGCGCTTGACTCTGGCAGAGTGCCAAGCGCCCCGATTGGTCCGCGCTCCTCTGCTGATCCGCCATTGGTTCGTGCAGTTGCTTTGCACAAGCCAATCAGCACGCTCACGCGAGCTTCTAGCTCTCGCATGTGCTGCAGCAATGCGTTTTAAAATAAAGGCTTCAATATTCTCGAGAAAAGGAGTTTTCCCACAACGTTTTCAACGCAGTACTCGTTCCCTTATCTCTAAGGGAACCGAGGTTACGTAAGTAACCAAGTACGTTTTTTTGTTTTGGATGGTTTTGTTTAGAACCAGCTTTTTTAGACCTGTGAGGCGAGTAGGCTATGGTCTGGTTCATGATGATCTCCAGTTCAAGCACCTTATGTTGTGATTGCTTGCCTAAATTTACTTTTTATGTATTAAATCCAGAAAATGTGTTAATGAAAATAAGATTAAAATTAAGATACAATTAATACAAAACGAAATTAGTTTTAAAGAAAGGATTTGTGCTTTCTGTTTTGAGGTCTCTGTGAAAGTTTGAAAGTCTTTTATGCCTCGTTTCCACTGAGCAGTACGGTACGGTACGGGACAGTACGGTACGGTTCGGGTCTGTTAACCATGATCTGGCTAGCGTTTCCACTGCCAACAGTACCCTTACTTGATAGGCGTGGTGTTTCGATCGACGTCATTTTCGCGCGAAGAAGAACATAGTAAACTACAATGGATGACATGCAGCAGATCTTGTTCTTGCTCCTCGACATGTTTGTCACAAGAAGACAAGCGCCGACATTAGGCTTTTCTCAATATCAAGTACGCAAAGTTTGTACTTGCCATGTGCGACTCCTACATGCAAATGGTACAGCGCGTTCTTAAAAGCGTCGCTGATACACCGGTTATCTCGGTTACTCTGTCTGTACATTTTAAGCAACAATAAAACGAAATATGTTATAAAACACCACTCTGCCTCTTTTCGTTTTCATTTAAATAAATTAAACATTATAGGGACACAAATGTGGTTCATGCGCAACGCATATTGATTATTCACTGCACGTTATACGTTATAACGAAACGAAATATAAACACAACCCTAACGTTACCTCTTTTCGTTTAAAAAAATAAATAAAATAAACATATTCCAGGCAATATATGCATTTGTACAAATGTTGCAATAAACATCAGTGATAATCTTGTAATAAAAAATGACAAGAAACCATATTTCTTTTTGTAAAATTTCAGTTTTATCAATAATAGCCTATATAAAAGTTTAAGTAAAGTACAAGAAGCTATACAATAAGAAATAAAGCAAACAATTCAGTCAAATATCCAAATGCAGCGCTCTAACATTACAAGTAGTTAAACACAAATAACATTAATATAAAACTAAACTTAGCCCTCAGCCAAAACGATCGACAGGGAACTCATTATATACTCACGAGACCAAAGATCGCCCGTTAGGTCTACACAAAACGAATTATATCTTATGTTTAACCACTACCGTCGGAGTCTGCGACGAACGCCGAGGCAAGGCTCATCCAGCCGGGAAACATGAGCGCCGAGCGCCCGCTGAACGCATGGATCTCACAACCGGGGAAAAAAAAATCATCTTTATAAATAAACCACAGATTTGAGCTTTAAACAACTACATTCTCGCCTGAAAAACTCTTAAAATTACATTTCGTGATACAGTAACAGTAGTATTATATTAAACTGTATATTAAAAAATGGCGCTTCTTATGTTGTCATTCCTCTTGTAGCACGCGCAAGTGACGATTCTCTGTCAACCAATCAACGTCCTGCAGTGAGTCTAGCTCCACCTTTTAGTACCGTTCCACTGTGCTAGGTACCCCAATGGAAGGGTACCTAAAAAGTGGTACGGTACGGTTCGGCATTTTGGTACCATTCACAACTTTTGATAGTGGAAACGCAAATAAACGCGTACCGTTCCGTACCGTACCGTACCGTACCGCTCAGTGGAAACGAGGCATTATGTTGTCATTCCTCTTGTAGCACGCGCAAGTGATGATTCTCTGTCAACCAATCAACGTCCTGCAGTGAGTCTAGCTCCACCTTTTAGTACCGTTCCACTGTGCTAGGTACCCCAATGGAAGGGTACCTAAAAAGTGGTACGGTACGGTTCGGCATTTTGGTACCATTCACAACTTTTGATAGTGGAAACGCAAATAAACGCGTACCGTTCCGTTCCGTACCGTACCGTACCGTACCGCTCAGTGGAAACGAGGCATTAGTGCTGCTTTGAGAGCCCTCGCGTCCATAATGGAGAACTGTCACGTAATATTGTTTTTTCCTCATAAATGCGAACACGTGTCAACTAATGCAAGTAAATTTAAAAAGACTTACTCACCCGAAATATTATCCACGGCTGGATCAAGTCGCTCAACGTTCGTCGCTCAAAATACAAACGTTCGTTGTCAGTGTCCAGCTCTTCTTCTGAGCAAAATTTGAACTCGTGTCATCTTCCAACAGCGCAGGAAAGTGAATGAATGAAACTTGCTGCTTTGAAGGCATTTCAGGGGGCGTTTACCTTATTTTGCATAGATCACCTCAGCACATTATCTTATGAATAGCGCGCTCTGCGAGTGGGTGTGAACTCATTAGGCTACCGATAATTAGATGAGACGGGAGAAACTGTACTTCTCTTTAGTTTCATACAGATTACTTTGCAGGAGAATATTTGTTTTGAATGTGAATTGTTTTATTTAAAAGTAGAAATTTAAAGCTTTCTTTAGACGCATGTTTCATGGTTGTGTGATAAGTACTAGCTGAGTTTCAGTTCATTTTCCAGACTTGTTTCAGAAAGATTTTTGCGAACAAGGTTTTGATGTTAATGTGAGTGTACACAAAAAAAGAAGACCCTCTATAGTTTATAATCATGTATTTATTTTATTTATATGACCACAAATTACGGATTTTTTTAAGTTTATGTTGCTGCTATGTGAAAAAAATCCATCAAAACGCGCCGGCGCGTTTGTCGACCTCAGAGGGTTAAATTATTCGCCATGTCTCTGATTAATATGATTGGTCTTGCCTGAAATTCTGCCTTGACAACCCTGCTGATTGGTCAGTACACAAGGCTGTATTTTTTGGTCATTGTGCATTTGCGAGGCAGAGGCACTGGCACTGCATAAAAAATGGATTAAATCTGACACTGGACATTTCAGTGAAACTTATGGTGTATCACGCACGGACATTTCAGGCCTCGCATTTGGAGCTGAATCACAGGAGACTTTCAATTCCTGACGCCTCTAAATTGATTTGTTTTTTTAATCGACTACTGTCTCGACTCTGGAGCCTGTTGTTTCCCCTCACCCACAGCCTCACTGACTGCAGTTCTTGCCCGGTATTTTCTGAGGCTGAGAAAACGTAAATGGTAAGTGTGAATTCATAAAACTATTTTAAATAACATGTTTGCCAGAACATAACATCAACATTTGTTCAATATTGTAACAGTTTTTTTAAACTGTATTTTCCAGCCCGACGTTGTTTTTGAGCCGTTTATTCCCGCTCCTGCTCCATTCAAATCTTGCGTGCTGACAGTATCTGGTATTTTCTGTGATATTTACATCAGACAAAGGTAAGTGTGAATTCATAAAGTCTTTGTAAATAACATGTTTACCATAACACAACAGCAAAGTTTTTCAATGTCATGTTTTTTTCTGAACCATATTTTCTAGCTAGCCCACTGCCTTCAATTACTGTGTGCGCTGACAGCGTCCTGTGTTTTCAGAGATTTATATCAGATGAAGGTAAGTGCAAATTCATAAAACCTTTTTAAATAGAGTTACCAAAACATATTAAGTATTGTTGATTTAAATTGACTGCGTTTATGTTGAAAAATTTGTCTAGCTATCTTAGCTAGTTTGTAACTGCTAACTGGTACTTAGTTAGCAACTGCAACATGCATTTCTAAGAAGTTAGCTATTAGTTAAATATTCACGTTTAATATTAATATTAGCCAAGCTAGTGTACTTTAGTTGTTAATGTATTCCCTTTTGACAAATTACAGACACTTTCTTCTCAACTGTCCTCAGAGGCTTCAAATACAGTACTGAAGGAAGAACTGCAGCTGACTTTTGATTCATGTGAGTAGGGTTGGGCGATATGACCAAAATCTCATATCACAATATAAGTCATCTCATATCCCAATAACGATATACATCACGATATAGTAACTTTTCTGTAAATTCAATCAATTAATAGTTTATATATATATTTACCACATGGAAATACTTTCTTTTAGTATATATAAAATAAAATAATATATATATATATATATATATAGAGAGAGAGAGAGAGAGAGAGAGAGAGAGAGAGAGTATATTAAGTAGCCTATATACTCAAAAATGTACTCATTCACTTGTGATTATTTTTCTCCCTTTATTTAGAACTTCTGGGCAAATATTTGATTAAGAATGTAGAAATATAAAATATGAATGAAATATAAAACAGAACAAAACAAAAACAAATGATTACAGGTCCAACATAAAATATTGATAAATAAAATGCCAAATGTAAACATTGTACTTTCAAGTTTAAAATGTTGCAGCAATTAGGGCTCCGAATCTTCAATGAACGAAAACAAACAAACGAAATTTTACAGGAACATAACCAGAAACGGAAACAAAATCAAATTTAATCGTTCTGAACAGACACACTTATAGACACACTAAATTAAATGTAATGTTCCCTTTCGAGGGAACTCGCGATGCGTCAATGACGCTTTGGGAGTGCTCCTGTGTGATTGCGTCTGAAGCACTTGTGTCAACTAGTCCAATGGCGAAAGTGTGCGTCAAGGGCGGGTGACGTCACGACCAGGAAAGGATAAAGCACATACGGAATAGACAGGGCCGGATTAACAATTTCCTGTGCCCTGGGCAACAAGACTCAAGGCCCCCCGCAGTTAGGGGGGTTCGGGGGCATGCTCCCCCGAGAAAATTTGGATTTCTCTGACCTACATATGTGCAATTTAGGACTTTTGAAGGCCAAAAAATTATAAGAAATAGGCTAGCTTTAAAACCTTGTCATTAGATTATTTGTCTGCTCTCTCCTCATCTTCATATTTCTTATTCTCTCAGTATTCTTATACTGGCCTATTTCTACCTCTCCTAAAGCTGAACTTTGACTGATAGTCTTTTCATTTTCGTCTGTGTCAGTAACGAAATACAACAAAATACAAACGTTCGTTGTCAGTGTCCAGCTCTTCTTCTGAGCAAAATTTGAACTCGTGTCATCTTCCAACAGCGCAGGAAAGTGAATGAATGAAACTTGCTGCTTTGAAGGCATTTCAGGGGGCGTTTACCTTATTTTGCATAGATCACCTCAGCACATTATCTTATGAATAGCGCGCTCTGCGAGTGGGTGTGAACTCATTAGGCTACCGATAATTAGATGAGACGGGAGAAACTGTACTTCTCTTTAGTTTCATACAGATTACTTTGCAGGAGAATATTTGTTTTGAATATGAATTGTTTTATTTAAAAGTAGAAATTTAAAGCTTTCTTTAGACGCATGTTTCATGGTTGTGTGATAAGTACTAGCTGAGTTTCAGTTCATTTTCCAGACTTGTTTCAGAAAGATTTTTGCGAACAAGGTTTTGATGTTAATGTGAGTGTACACAAAAAAAGAAGACCCTCTATAGTTTATAATCATGTATTTATTTTATTTATATGACCACAAATTACGGATTTTTTTAAGTTTATGTTGCTGCTATGTGAAAAAAATCCATCAAAACGCGCCGGCGCGCATAGGCTCAACTGATATTTATACGTTTTATGAATCACTTTCTTAGACATGTTAATTTAGTCAAGGCTACCAGGAAAGCTGTATAGCTGTAAAGTCAGTATTGACATTAGGAACCTTCTGCAAGCTTTGGGATTTGAAAACGTCTGTTTTTAAATGTTAAAAGTAATTTTAAATAATACAAATTATAGACTACGTTTAACGCAGTTGGTGGAATTGGCAGACGTTCCCTGCATCGTGCGCTGTGGAAACGCGTCAAAGCATTATCAGGTATAATTATGCAGCATTAATGCATGATGAATGATTTTGAACGAATATTTCATCATGTCGATATACAATGGTCACATAATGTTAAAACTAATCTTGCTATTGATATCTTTGTTAGACTACCGACCCTATATAGAACAAATGTCCGGCTAATATCGAAACTGAAACGAACTTTACCGCGCTCAACCAGCGGGAGTGCATTTCACGAATTAGTAATCGCTGGCGTTCAGCGGGGAGGGAGGAAAGTCACGTGAACCCGCGTAGATGCACTTTATGCAGTGAAGAAGATCGTAAAGAGTTTGATAACTTTATTAAATTTCTGTGTATTTCCTACCTGTCAGGGCCCCCTAGATGTCATGGGCCCCTGGGCAAGTGCCCAGTTGCCCTAATGGTTAATCCGGCCCTGCGAATAGAACTGTGCTAGCTTCTGTGCCTCAGCAAGCACTCTGTTACATACTGTCTGTCTTATTTATTGTTGTCTGTCACTATATCAGTCACAAGTGTAACAGAGTTATATAAATTGTGTGTGTGTGTCTCCACTTGCTAATAATGATCTGTTAATTATTCACACTGAAAGATGATTGGATAGAATAAGGGTCAACAGGGTTTCCTATTGGCTGGCTGGTTCTCTGTGCTGTGTGCACCCTGTGTCGCAGCTATCAGTTCACGTGTGTAAGGCCAGCGGTAAGTCGTGTGATTGAGAGCTCTGTAATTCTGTCTGTAAATTATCTGTCAATTATATGTGTGATATATCATGAGCAATAGCCTACTTATTTTGAGACCAAGAAGAGTGTTATATATTAGTGAAGAGTGAAAAATGTGTCTTATTATAGCGCCAGAGTGGTGTGACGCAGGCTGAATTATTTTGACTCACTCACCCTGGTTACATGATGTTTTTCAGGAGAATAAAATTGATTGGACCTGATTATTGAAGCACGAGTTTTATTAACAACACAACACAACGCAGAGGGACAATAAAGACCAGTTACATTGGTGCTGTGATCGGTCTTCTGAGCATCCACGTCGACCTTGTGACGCCAGGCGGACATCCAGGCATTGGTGCACAGCGGACGGCGGAGGAATACCGCGAGAGGCGAAACTCTGGTCATCGTTGCAGAGCAGACTTTCAGAGCGTCAGCGCGAGGCGGAGCTCGGAAGTGAAGACGAGGTGGTTGCTTACAATACTGCACGCGAATATATGAACACAGAACTGAGTAAAATTAATGGATTGAAACTGAAAAAAAAAATTTTGAAAAAAAAAAAAACGATTGAAACTGATTAAAAATAATAATAATTTGAAACTGGAAAAAAAAATATTGTTATGCATATTATCTGAACTATTTTCTGTTTTGGATGTTACTCTTATTTGAGTGTTTTTTTTTGTTTGTTTTTTTTGTTTTTCGGGGGTTCAATAGAGTAACAGAAAATGAAGAAATTTAACACACCAGGTCTGGGAAGAGGGAGAGGTGTGTATCAGACAGATGTAACATTTTCTGTAGGTAGGGGGATTTCCGGCTACCCACTGACTTCCACACCACGGGTAGCCTATGAAAATTGTGGGGAAACGAATCAACTTGATCAGCCTGAGGTTACTGGGACAGATGTGAATGAGTTAAGGACTTCATCTGCAGAGGGTAGTATTCCGATGGATATGTTGGCCAATGTGGTAAAACAAATAGGTCAATCCATCAGTGAGAATATTGTATCCTGTCTGGAATCCAGAGTAACGGGGTGTGGGGCGGGATCTAGATCAGGACACGCTGGCAGCAGTGCACCCTCTGACATGCAAAATTTGAAGCTGGTATTACAGTCTGATGTTAAAGAGCCAGCTTACTATCATGGGGATGGTTCTGATAAATGTACGATTTATGAATGGGTGGAATTGATGTCGGTATACTTGCGTAAATGTGAGTATAGTCAAGAATGTCAGGCTGAAGAAGTTCTGAGCCGATTAATGGGAAGGGCTCGAGATGTCGTTAAAATAGCCCTATGCAACTATGAAAATACTGACTTGAGTACTGGCCCTGGACCTGTTTTTGACATCCTGAAGCAACATTTCGGTGATGCAGTGTACTCTGCCATGCCCTTGGCTGATTTTTACGCCACCTTGCTGCTTAAAGGGGAGAGCTTGTTTGACTATTGGATAAGGCTCAATAGGGCAATTGATGTAGCAGATGACTGTTTGAAAAGACAGGGAAAAAAGCTTGATAATCCATCTCAGGAAGTGACTGTCATGTTCATTAGACATTGCCCAGACCCCCAGTTGCAGCTGATTTTCAGATGTAAACTTCAGCAACACTGGACAGCTGCTGAAGTACAAGAAAGGTTGGATGAATTTCAGAGGGAAACCAGATATACACAAAATCAGTTGTCATGCTTAGCTCAGAAACAGGAAACCACAATGCAAACCTTACCTTCTGTTCACGACGTGGCTAGCGATTATAAGGTGGCAGCAATTAAATGTAATGCTCCTCAAGTTCAGCAGTCTTTTGCTTGCAGTTCTGTTGAAACCTTAGAGCGCCTAATTACACGACTGGAACATGTGTTGGAAAAAGTTCAGAGTGGTCCAACAAAACCTGCTGAAAACTCTGTGCGACCAAGGGCCAGATATAGAGGGGATGGACGGGGTGCGTGTAGAGTTTGTGGGGACCTTAACCATTCCACCTCTAACCATTGTCGAGCAAAAGGGCTCTGTTTTGAATGCTATGCCCCAAATCACACACGTTTTGAGTTCCCAAATGCTGTTACTGAGGGTGGTGTTGGGGCTGCGTCTGCAGCATGCCCCCCTGGCCAGCAGGGAAACTGAAAGGCCCGCATGCGGTGGGGGGGAATGATGGGCCTTATGAAACTCCCCAAGTATATGATGTCGATCTCGAATCATTGTACTCTACTGTATGTGAGGAAATCAACCAAAACGTGACTGTCATAGTGCAAAACACACAAAAACTGTCGATGCATGAGGGATTGTTTTATACTGACGTTTTGCTGGAGAACACAGTGATTGTTAGAGGTATGATTGATTGTGGTTTTATGGCTTGCACCTTGAGTTCTGTGGCTGTGTCTAAATTGAAGGATGCTGGTATAGCCTTGAATGGTTTGGTGTCGCCATCTGATGTAGTACTGGTCGGCTGTGGTGGGTCAGAAACAAAACCGATCGGTATGTGTGACTTAAACATGACTGTTTATGGGTGTACTGTTCAGGTTCCTACTAGAGGTCTTCACAGTGAACCCGAGACCCGTCGACCCGGGACCCGTACGGGTTCGGGTCTATATTTTAAATGATCAGCCGGGTCCGGGTCGGGTCCGAACCTATTACTTCGGGTCCCGGGTCTGTTTAACATTGTGTGTAATACCCGTGCGATCGGAGTCATCAGATCAGACTCGGAGAAAACCCGGTCGTGATTAGACACTGCTTGTGTTTTTTTGTAACTTGCAACTTGTAAAATTAGGACACTCAAAATAAACTGTGTTAAAAAGAATATTTTAGGTTGATCCAGCTAGCGCGCATGTGCAGTCTCAAGCATGTTTCTATGGCAACCAGTTACCAGAGCTTCAGTGAGGGACCGCCAAACCGTGCTTTAGATTTTACAATATAAATTAACAACCGTCTTGTTTAATCTTAAAGTTTTAGTGGTCAGATTCAGACTCGATGCAGAGCAGAGAGCACGGAGATGATAGCAAATAAATAACGTCAGCGGCCATGGCACTGAACGAGCAATCGTTATTATAGTTCAAAAGGGCAAACAGTCAAAGTTATTATGCGAGTTAACTCGAGTCAGAATGTAAGTTACATGTGCAAAGTTGCATTTGTCATCCGTCACCGTGACATCAAGTGGACTTTTGAAGCTGAAATAATGAGTGGATTAAGCTTGGACTTGGAATAACGAGAGGAATAACATGAATAATTGTCTTGATTGTAATGCATGATCACAGCCAGTCAGGTAACGTTACAAGGAAGGGAGAGGAGACTAGCACTACGCTACCACGGCTCCTTAAATTAAGACAAAAAGTTGTATTTTTCGCAACAGGTTTATTTACTTGTAATAGCAGTTTAAGGTGGAATATGTGACAGTCGGGTCTGTGTCTTCCCGGCGGTTTCGGGTCCAGCTTTGAAATAATAGACGGGTCCGGTTAGGCATTCTCGGATCTTCACGGGTCCGGGTCCAGTTTTTGAAATAATAGACGGGTCCGGGTCGGTTCGTTGTAGCACATTACCGGTCTCTTTCGGGTTCGGGCACGAATTTTTGGACCCATGAAGACCTCTAGTTCCTACCTTAGTTGTAGACGGCCAGGTTGATGACCTCATTGTGGGCAGTAACGTGATAAAACACCTAATCAAAGAGTTGAAAAAGCATGGAGGATTAATGGACAAAATGAGGTCCAATGTCGATACGGATTCTGAGGATAGCAATCTTATTCAGTTGCTGGCTAACGTTGAGAGGTGGAATGGAACAGTTGTCCCTGAGAATGTTGGAACAGTTGAACTGAAGAACTCAGTCACACTTGAACCTTTACAGGAGCATTTAGTCTGGGCAAAACTCTCTAATCTAAACAATTTGTCAGCTGGCAGTGCCATCATTGCAGAGCCGTGCAGTGCTTGCTCAAGGCCCAGAAATATCCTTATTGGTCGCACAGTGGCGAGGTTGTGGGCCGATGGATGGGTGCCTGTTAAAGTAATTAACCCTTCACCGGTGTCCATTACTCTCAGACGTAATGCAAAATTGGTTGACATTTATCCGTGTTTGGCATTGGGGGATTTTGATCCTGATGCAAGTGTCACAAACATAGGGTTGCCGTACACAATCAAACAACATACAAACAATGTAGAGTTTCCTGACAATTCCAGTGCTGACAGTTTGTCGGATATCAGTGCACCCAAGGAAGGCTGTGAGTTCAGTGATAGGTTAATGAACCTGGGACTTGCAGATGTTGATTTGAGTTCTTGTCAGTTGTCTTTAGAATGGAAGGAAAAACTTGTTGATCTACTTGCAAAGTACGAATGTATCTTCTCTAGACACAGACTTGATTGTGGCAAGGCTGAGGGTTATGTACATCGGATAAGGCTCAGTGATGAACATCCATTTAGACTTCCGTACAGACGACTTCCGCCTAATCAGTATGATAAGCTCAGGCAAGCTTTGGATGAAATGGAGGAGAGGGAAATTATCAGAAGATCCAGTAGTGAGTATGCTTCCCCTCTGGTGATTGTTTGGAAGAGAAATGGAGATTTGAGACTCTGTACTGATTTTAGGTGGCTCAATGCTTGAACAATAAAGGATGCCCATCCACTGCCTCATCAAGCCGATGCTTTAGCTGCGCTGGGTGGAAATGCTTTCTTTTCTACTATGGATCTGACATCTGGTTACTACAACGTTGCAGTACATAAGGAAGACCGCAAATACACTGCTTTCACATCTCCTTTTGGGCTATATGAGTATAATCGCCTTCCTCAGGGCCTTTGTAACAGTCCGGCGACTTTTATGAGAATGATTCTCGGAATTTTTGGAGATCAGAATTTCCTGAGTCTTCTCTGTTATTTAGATGATGTGCTTGTTTTTGCTCCAAATGAAGAGTTGGGTTTGAAGAGATTGGAGTTGGTTTTTGAGCGCCTGAAATCTCATAATTTGAAATTGGCTCCAAAGAAATGTCATTTTTTGCAACGGTCAGTAAAGTTCCTCGGTCATGTGGTCAGCGAGGCAGGTGTGGCTTCAGACCCTGATAAAATCAAGGTGATTATTGAAATGACTGAGTCAGACCTTATGGATGTAAAAACTGGTGTCCCATCTCAACAGAAGATACGTTCTTTTCTTGGGATGGTTGTATATTACCAGCAGTTTATAGAACAGTGTTCAGTAATTGCAAGGCCACTTTTTCAGTTGGTTGCTGGTCCTAAGGCTCAGAGAAGGAAAAAGAGTAAGAAGACCATGTCGAAAAGAACACTCACAGCAGAGGATTGGACTGACGATTGTAGGCAGGCATTTAGTCGTCTTAAACAGGCCCTGATTGACAATGTTTTGTTGGCTCATCCAGATTTCAACAGGCCATTTTTTGTTTCAGTGGATGCTTCCAGTAATGGCCTGGGTGCTGTACTTTCACAAGTGCCAGAGAATGGGGGTACAGCAAAGCCAGTTTATTTTGCCAGTAAGTCATTTTCGTTCGCCCAGTCAAAATACCCGGCACATCGGCTAGAATTTTTTGCGTTGAAGTGGGCTGTATGTGACAAATTTAGTCACTGGTTGAGAGGTCGGCCCTTCACAGTATGGACCGATAACAACCCACTGACATATATTTTGACAAAGCCGAAACTGGATGCTTGCGAGCATAGGTGGGTTGCCAAGTTGGCTTCTTATCAGTTTGATATTCAGTACATACCTGGTTCGAGGAATGTTGTGGCGGATGCTCTTAGCAGAGAGCCATTTGTGAAGCAGAGCGCCTTGCATCGTCTTACTAGGGTACCTTATAACTCGCTGTTGAAGGAGGCATCAGCAGTTCAAGGGGAACAAGTGCAAGAAGTTTTTAGATGGTCTGCGCACCCTTTTGAGCCTGGCACAGAGTCTGGCATTGAGCCAACTCATGGAGTGTTGGCAGTAAATTCCCAAACACCTGTAGGTAGGTCATCTGGTTCTTGGTCTGTAATGGAAGTGTCTGCGGTCATTCAGGCAAAGAGGTCTCATTTGGTTACACCACATTGTGACCTTTTGTTACCACAGTTGATTCATCATGTTGTTCCCACAGATCAACCAAAACAGAAGGGCCCGTCGTACGAAGAGTTGGCTGAGAGGCAACAGACTGACAGCGTATTGGCTAGAGTGATTTTTTTTTTATGTGGAGAGGGGTAAGAAACCATATGGTTGTGAGTTTAAACGGGAACCAGTTGAAGTTGTGAGGCTGCTTAGATTCTGGAATAAGTTTGAGATGAGAGCAGGGATTCTTTACAGAGTTTCAAGGGATGTAGTGCCAAAGAAAAAGACATTCCAGTATGTTGTTCCAAAACTGTTGGTGGGTACAGTGTTGAGGGGGGTTCATGATGATGCTGGTCATCAGGGCCAACAAAGGACATTGTATCTGGTGAGACAACGTTTTTTTTGGCATAAACTTGAGAAGGATGTGAGAGATTATGTTAAATGTTGTAGGAGATGTGTCTATGGCAAATCCCCTGAGCCAGAAGCTAGAGCTCCTCTTGAAAACATTGTCACATCTGATCCCTTGGAGCTTGTGTGTGTTGACTTTTGGTCAGCTGAGGACAGCAGGAACAAGTCAGTGGATGTTCTTGTTGTCACTGATCATTTTACGAAGTTGGCACACGCTTTTCATTGCCCAAATCAGTCAGCCAAAGCTGTTGCCAAACAGTTATGGGACAATTTTTTTTGTATATATGGTTTCCCCAAACAAATTCACTCCGATCAAGGGGCAAATTTTGAAAGTGCTTTGATTTCTGAGCTATTGTCTGTTGCAGGTGTGGAAAAGTCACACACCACTTCGTATCACCCAATGGGCAATGGAGGGGTGGAAAGATTTAATAGGACTCTCGGTAACATGATTCGAGCTCGCAAATGTCAGTGACTTCAACTTTCTAGGCCACCTTTGCTTCGCTGTAGGGGGGTACAGCGAAGCAAAGGTGGCCTAGAAAGTTGAAGTCACTGACATTTGCGTACAATTGTACAATTCATGAAACGACTGGATATGCGCCTTTTCAACTGATGTTTGGCAGGACTCCAAGACTACCTGTTGATTTGGTTTTTGGGTCAGTTTTGCGTGACAATGACATAGTTGACTATGATGAGTACGTTAGGGATTTGTTAAAGGACCTCAAACAAACGGTGACAATTGCGGCAATGACTGCAGGAAAACAGCTGAAACGACATGCTGCTCTGTATAACAGAAAGGTTAAGGGTGCTCCCGTAGATGTCGGGGATAGGGTCCTGTTGGCGAACAAGGGAGAGCGTGGGAAACGAAAATTGTCCGACCGCTGGGAGAGCAGGCTATACATTGTAGTTGACAAGAATGCTGAAACCAATATTTTCAAAATTGAGAATTCTTCCACAGGCCAAGTGAAGATTGTTCACCGCAACTTGATTATGCCTGTTAATTTTCTGCCTCTTCCCGATGAGGTTGCAGAGGGACCTTTGAGTGCGGAAGGGTGTGTTGGGATTGAAGAAACCCAGACTCTAGATCACTTGCCTCAGCCTGCAGCTGGTGAGAGAACTGTGGTATGGGTTTCAGAGCTTGACAGTTCAAGTGGTTCTGAAAAGGGGCCAGAAATGTTGGAAGAAGAGGTTGGTAGACAAGAAAGGATTGGAAGTCATGATGGTTCCAGTGACTCAGTGGTATTGGGTGGGTTAGAGGACTCTGTTATACTTCCAAATTCAGCTGATGATGAAATTGATCTGGACATTAATTCAAATTTGACTGCATTGGACCAGCTGTCTTCAGACGTTGACTGTCAAAGTGATGTAGCTACTGTGGTAACAGTTCAATCAGTTAACCAAAATGATGTTGGAGGATTGATGACTTCAGTCAGATCAAGAGCGGGAAGGTTTATCAGACCAGTTGTAAGGCTTATTGAAACGATGCAAGTACAAAGAATAGATAACCAGGTTAATGCGCCTATGTGGATTTAATCTATTTTCTTCTGTTTGTTTTCTTTTTTTCTTGTGTTTGAGTCGCGACTATATTTAGTCGGTATACCGAGATGTCATTGAAAGGAATGCATATATTTGAGTGAGTGTACTAAACATGTAACAGGCATGTTGACCTATGAGTTTGGAGGGGCGTAGCTAACCTTTCCTTCCTTTAATTCTTCGTAAGAATAGTCTATGAACTGGAATACTCATCTACATTTTTTTTCTCTGCGAGATGTATTTGCATTGCATTCCAATATTTTTTTTTTTTTTTTTTTTTTTTTTTTTACAAGTGTATATATACAGATCTGTTGTGATTACTGATGTTATTTGTACCTGAGTGTTACCTGATTAGTTGTGGGTGATGTATTATGCCATGATATTTTATTTTTGTTTATTTGCAAGTGGAGTTCAGAAGGGGAGAATGTAACGGAGTTATATATATTGTGTGTGTGTGTGTGTGTCCACTTGCTAATAATGATCTGTTAAATATTCACACTGAAAGATGATTGGATAGAATAAGGGTCAACAGGGTTTCCTATTGGCTGGCTGGTTCTCTGTGCTGTGTGCACCCTGTGTCGCAACTATCAGTTCACGTGTGTAAGGCCAGCGGTAAGTCGTGTGATTGAGAGCTCTGTAATTCTGTCTGTAAATTATCTGTCAATTATATGTGTGATATATCATGAGCAATAGCCTACTTATTTTGAGACCAAGAAGAGTGTTATATATTAGTGAAGAGTGAAAAATGTTTCTTATTATAGTGCCAGAGTGGTGTGACGCAGGCTGAATTATTTTGACTCACTCACCCTGGTTACACAATGTTTTTCATGTAAATTGTTATATTTTTGATATGAGAGAATGAATTAATTTGAAACATGGTTTATTTTGTGAATTTGTTAAACTGTGTCATAACTATCAGTTCACGTGTGTAAGGCCTGCGCGCCAGAGTGGTGTGACGCAGGCTGAATTATTTTGACTCACTCACCCTGGTTACACGATGTTTTTCAGGAGAATAAAATTGATTGGACCTGATTATTGAAGCACGAGTTTTATTAACAACACAACACAACGCAGAGGGACAATAAAGACCAGTTACACAAGCATAGATATTATGGCGAACAAAACAACCTTAGATTGTGTGTTCCTTCCTGCCTTCTTTCTTTACGGGTGGGGATCTGTCAGCCTACAAGCATTGCGAGTTACTATCACTTTACTCGCTCCGTTCCCGCTTGTCACTCTTTGAGGAGGGTGTTCAGGCTCGCGTTCCTCGCAGTACCGGCCCCGTTGTTGCCGAGGCAGCACGGAAGCTGGTATTGTGGGGTTCGCAAATGGATCTCGCGGGGAGGTTAGAGAAGGGCTCCGCCTTTTCTCTGCCTTTACCCAGGGGATCCAGCGCTCTCTCTCTGGGATTGGAAGCCTGCGCCGCGGCTTCCTCCACCCTCGTTAGAGAGCCCGGTGTTTCAGCAGTTTATCTCTGAGGAGGTAGAGGTGCTGAGCATCGATGCAGGGGAATAAAAACTCACCACCCTCATCTATTAAGAGCATGTTCGAAGAATCATGTAGCTCTATATAAAAATGAAAATAGTGGACGGGCGTGTGTGCAATATTGGGAGTTTCCCCATGCTACTGTTTATTTAAAAAAGACTGCAATAAGAATCGAGAGTTATGCAAATGCCTTGCATAGATTAAAGAGATACATAGTGTATTGCAAGCTATGAATTTGATTCTTTTATTGTTGATTCTAAACTATTTTTTTATATATAAGCCTATATATATAAATATATATTCAGCCTTTCATCCAGACTATGTTAACTTGTCTGGTTGATTTTTGCTGTTTGATTCTGAGGAATTAAATAAGTGGGCTGCATTTAAATTTGCTTATCTGACTTAAATTAGTTAGATTCAGGTATAAGTTCAGCATTTCATCCAGACCTTGTTAACTTGTCTGGTTGATCTTTTACTACATTTAATTTTAAGGAATTAAATGGTATAATTCGGTGCTGCAGCTGTCCACCTCCGAGGAGATGGATGTGCTGAGCATCGAGTTAAGGGAATTGAACATTCTCCATCTCAATCCCCTATGTACAATGAGTTTTGGAGTTTATAACTTCCATGTCAGGGCCTTCCAGTTTTTCCCGATCTCCACTGATAAAAAATGAGATCCCGGTTCAACCCTTTCAGCCTGGATTTTCAATTCTAAAAATTTATGTTTAATAAATTGGGTTGAAAGAGCTTGGGCATGGCCGATGCCAAAGGCAGAACAGATGCTTGCGAGCTATCAGTCCTTTCACAGCTTAGGCTCCCCTTAAGGCTCGGCATTACTCTCCAGGCTTTTTTCCTTTGCAGTACTTGCAGTAGGCTACATTAAAGTTGTCCTCAAAAATGAGTTTGTCGTCTTCCTGTCCTCACTGTCGACTGTTTTGGTCGTAACTTCAGTTTCTGCACTTGGTCTTTTGGTGAGACCTAAACGTTGCTAATAACATTTTGATACTCATTTGCAAGTATTGATAGTGTGCGGGAGTTCCTTGTTTTGTTTTTTTGCACTTGGTCTTTTGAGATAATGACTATAGGCTTCATAATGTGTTGCGTTTATTAAACTTTTATAAACTAAGCGTTTATTTGACTTTTTTTTATGGGGTAGGGGCCTGTTTACACCTGGTCACTTAATGTGTTTTTACTGATCGAAACGATTCCATTTACACCTAGTCACATAAGTGTGTTTTCGCAAAAGTGATATAAATCGGATCTTCTATTCCCGCGCTATATGCAGATTTAATGTAGGCCTATGCTGAGTTCACGTCACCAAAAGCAACAAATATGAGCTGCATTTTATTGATCATAAGCTCATTTCAAAATCAGCGATAGGAGAGAGCGACAGCAGCACTGGTATCCAAATATCACTTTATTAATTAATTAATATGATTGTGTGTTGAGCGTCTACGACTTACTTTCACTTTCATTTGCGGCAGTTTGTGCGTTGGCTTGATAAATAGATCGCTCATCTGACGTGATGCGTGTTGCGTGTTGGAGTAGCGTCATCATATCTGGCTATAACATGACATATAACACGCTCTCACACGTTTATTTTTAGCACTGTTGGGAGGAGTCACTTGACTCCAGGGCCGTTTGAAGGAATTTGGGGGCCCCAAGCAAAATGGACAAAAAGCCTACAGGAACCACAGCATAGCCATATAGTTCACCCACACTTTATATAAATAAAAAATGTTTACAGTGCAAATACTGCTGTTGCATATACTGTGCATAAAATTTGAACATTTTCAACAATTGAACATTTGCAGTAACCTTGAAGTAACTGTTCAAGATCCATTGATAACTTATAAAAATAATGTTGTATTTGCATAAACTGTCACTACCGTATATCCCGACACTAGCACATTAAGATAAGCTATGAAAAAAATCATGTTCCTCTGCCTCTTTCTGGTTAAATAATGTTTATAGATGGGTTACAAAGTATTTATTAAGTAAAAAAGACTGTTTGCTAACAGTTAAATGACAATTAACTAAAGCTTAAATAACAATTTACCATCTATTAATGAAGGTTATTATAAAGTGTTACCGAAAAGATATGTTAGCATTTCCATATTTTGATATTAGAAGGGAAGGGATGCAGCTGCTTTCACAACTACCAATGCTTAAAAACATCCCGAGCTAATGTTTGATATGCACGGAATTTATTGTGTGGTTTTCCTAACCCCCATTTGGTAAATAGATTATCACGGTGGAATAGTTAGTATAGCATGCTATCTATGCCACTTTCATCAAAACCTATTACAAAGCTATAGCAATGTCATGTCATTAAATACGATAAACATTGATTCTGGAACAGATCTGGCTCCTCCTTATCCCGTTAAAAAAAACATATTACAGTATGTAACCATATTCCGTCCGTTCGAAAAAAAAGTTGCACTAAACTGTTCGTTACAAGCAGCGTTTGCCGTCAGGCAGGTAGCTAACATAAACATATTTTTGCTAGCCTACCTGCTGCAAAATTACACCGCTATTTTATCCAGTGTAATTTATCACTTACCACTATCTTGTTTTACTTGCATAATTCCGCTTCATGATGATGACTGCCGAGGAGGTTTTGTATTTTGTGGCAGCAGAGATCACGTAGTTGGCTGGCTGCGGTCAGCGACTACTGAGGGGGGCCCCCTTGAGGGGGATCCCGATAACAGTGTCATTGCACCAGGCACGGCGTTATGGGTGGGCCTGACGGGCCTAGGCCCACCCACTTTTTAACAGGCCCACCCAAAACTTTTCTTCAAAAAGAAAAAAACTTAATATTCTAAGTTTGTCAAGAATTATAAAAAAAATAGCAATAAGCTCATCATTTGTGCTAAAATAGTCTAAATGTTTAGTTTTAAAAACAATTTTAAAAAGCTGTTATCTATTTTGATGTTTCTGCGCAAGTTCAGCAGACAGTGGTTCGGGTTTGTTTCGATCAGAGCGCATTTCTAAATATTCCGCACCGCTCGCTCATTCCGCAGGGTCGCTCGCTCAACCCAGAATTGCCTGCTGCCTGGCTTGAAAATATGCGAAATATGGGCTGCCTCCGACTAATTTTTTTTTCTAGTCGACTAGTAGTTTTTCATATAAAGCCATTCGTGGACAAATCGTATATTATTTTAATTACTTAAACAGGATATGAGCGTTTACGTAATATAGCCGCACTCAAGCGCACGATCGCACACATAAAGCTTGCCACAAAGAACCGGTAAAAGTAATGATTATGAATGTGTCTAAAATAGCAAGGAGACATTTAATTGTTTATTAATAAACTGGTGTTTTCTGTGTCGCTGCAAAGATGAAGTTGACGATGCGGACTCGCCATGAACGCCAGAGATGGATGGAGATATGGATTACATAATCAGAGAGTAGCCTATTTCTTTTGGTTTTGAATATTTTCGTTTAAAAGTAGACATTTCAAGCTTTCTATAATAGATAGCCTATATTTCTAAAATCTGTGAGGCACAAGCTGAGTTTCGGCGCCCTCCAATTAACGTGCAATGCAAGTGATCGTGTTGGTGCCTTATTACATTGTCTGCTATATATTTCCTTCTCATTTATTAAATACAGGTAATTGGTTGATAAAACATTGATCAAAATTAAGATACAATTTATAAAAAAACGAAAACCTTTTAAAAAGAGTCTTTCTACAAAAAAAACACTCAATGAAGTGGTCAAAATCATATGGAAGCTTGTTTTCCGCCACTGAATAAAACATTTTAAAAGATAATTGCGACTTTTTATCTCACAATTGCGAGTTTATATCATGCAATTCTGACTTTATTTCTCAGAATTGCGAGATATAAAGTCAGAATTCTGACTTATCACGCAATTCTGACTTTATAACACTTTATTGCGAGTTTATATCTCGCAATTCTGACATCTTTTCTCAGAATTGTGAGATATAAACTCACAATTGTGAGATATAAAGTCCAGTTGAAAAAAAAGACGGACTTTTTTTTTTTACCTCAGAATAGTTTATATCTCACAATTCTGACTTTATAACACGCAATTGCGACTTTACATCATGCAGTTCTGACTTTATATCTCCCAATTGCGTATTATAAAGTCAGAATTGCGTGATATAAAGTTGCAATTGCGAGAAAAAAAGTCAGAATTCTGACTTTATAAGACGTAATTGCGACTTTATTTCACGCAATTCTGACTGTATATATCGCAATTCTGAGAAATAAAGTCAGAATTGCGAGATGTAAACTCGCAATTGTGAGATAAAAAGTCGCAATTATCTTTTTTGTTATTATTATTTTGTTGCGGAAATAAGCTTCCATAAAATCATGTCTTACCCACTCCATCTCATATCTTTCTCGGCGACCAGCGCCGTTGCTCGGAGGGCGCCAGCGCCAGCGCCTCTGCCTCGCGAGTGGATGATAGCCTTGAAGACGCCTAGCAATGGTATACCTTTAGTGGTAGTATACCTTTAGTTAAGTTATACCTTAAGAGTCTTCGTAGCGCACTAAGAGACAAAGCCAGGTATGATGCGTAATGGAGATTCCAAAGCGCTCTTCTTTGGTCAGAACCATGGAGAGCGATCGCGAATAGTTCCGTCTTATGCACCGAAGCTTTTTACAATGCAACAAAATATTCAAAGAGCATCAAGCTATTAAAATCTATATTATGTATACTCACAGATAATATAACAGTATATTAGTCAATAATTTTTATTAGGTTAAACAGTGATTGGATAAGGTTTTTAATTTAAGGCCCACCCACAATTGGTCTGGCCCATCCAAAACTGGAATCCTGGCGCCGTGCCTGCATTGCACTTTACTGCATTGACTATCAAAGGGGCGCTCACAGTTTGTCGTTGCATTTTATTCTTAACCAGTCGTTGTCTTGGGGCCCCAGGCCAGCTCGGGGCCCCAAGCAATTGCTTGGTTTGCTTGCCTTGTCGCGACGGGCCTGCTTGACTCTCTCACTTAAAATCCAGCAGTTCCCGCACATTCCCACACTATTTCAGTGATTGGCTCATTGGTTGCGAATCGTCACTCTCATTTGAATAAAGTTAAGCTCGTCATCATGTTATGTTCACATCGCGCAGTTGCGACCCCGTCCTCTTCCTTGCTTTCCATGTGAAATCAATGGTATGCTTCGCTTCATCGCGCTGTTGTTCAGTGTATTGAGAACAGCCCATCACTCGCGCACTGTGCTCGTAAATTATTTTTCAAGTTCGCACATAACTATTTTTAGGCGCAAATGCGAGTGAAATACTCGCACTGTAGAGCCCTGCAGGTGCTCTTGTCTTAGTTGTGCAGTATTCACACAGACAGGCTCTGGTTCGTATGGTGTTTTGGTATTCTTGTTCCCAAAGCGTCAGACGCATCGCGTGTTCCCTCGAAAGGGAACGTCTCAGGTTACGACTGTAACCCTAGTTCCTTGAGAAGGGAACGAGACGATGCGTCACTTTGCCATACTTCCTACATCCCTGTGATCGACTTGCTTCGGCCCTTTTCAAAGCTAGTGCGGTTCTATTCCGGATGTGCTTTATCCTTCCCTGGTCGTGACGTCACCCGCCCTTGACGCCCACTCTCGCCATTGGACTAGTTGACACCAGTGCTTCAGATGCAATCACGCAGGAGCGTTCCCAAAGCGCCAGCGACGCATCGTCTCGTTCCCTTCTCAGGGAACTAGGGTTACAGTCATAACCTGAGACGTTTTCACTGATTAAGTGCATTTTATTTGTATTTAATTTCAAAATTATCACAAATTAAGTTCATATTAAACGTAATTAGTTGAACTTTTGAGTGATTTATTATTTTTTTTAAACAACTTAAGTGGGACTTTAATACAAATTTAATAAGTACTTTCAAAATTGCATCTAGTGCATTTAAAATATAGTTAAAGTGCACTTCTCATTATACTTACAAGTAATTAATGTGAACTAAAGTATACTGTAATGTATGCTAACAATACACTTAAATGTTTTTACCGCATAAGTGCATTGTACTTTTCAAATTGAACAAATTTAATTCATATTAAATGCTATTAGTTGAACGAGTTATTTTTAAACTACATAAGTGTGACTTAAATACATCTTCATATTTACTTTCATAATTGCTTCTATTGTCTTTAAAATATCGTTAAAGTGCACTTCTCAGTGTACTTGCGTGCACTTAATGTGAACTAAAATATATTTTAATGTATGTTAACAATACACTTAAGTGTAAATTAAATGTAATATTTTTAACCACTTAAGTGCATTTTATATGTCATTAATTTCAAATGTATTACAAATTTAGTTAATTCTTAATACAGTTAGTTGAACTAAGTTATTTTTTAAACCACTTAAGTGTGACTTTAATACATCTTCATACTTGCAAGCACTTAATGTGAACTAAAATATCCTTTAATGTATATTAACAATAAAACTTAAGTGTGAATTAAATGTAATAATTTCAACTAACTAATTACGTATTATTGTAATTTATTTTTTTAAATATATGTAACCCCTTTGAATTGTACATTCATATTTTTTTTAATTTTTTTTAGTCCTAAAGTAAATTTATTTGTAACTACTTTTGATTTGTATACCGCAAAGAAACCCCTGTATCTTTGGTGCAGTACTATGATTAACTACTAGAGGGCGGTTAGCTCTGCGGTATGTTGAGTGAGTCGATTTATATCATTCAGACGAAGAAGCCAGCTGAACATGCACGGACGGGGTTAGCATGAGTTCGCATAAACGATTACATTTTTGATATGTTTCTATGGGTATATTCTTTTATAAAGAATGTTACTAATCGTTTAGGTTGCCAATTCATCCTGTTACTGAGGGAAAAGGAACGATGGGTTACTTAGCATAATCCCGGATTCTTTGATAACAGAGTGAGGTGTTTCACTATGGGAATCACTTTGGGCGTGACCAACTACGGAAGCTCCTATGCCACCACGTCTGTCTTTGACAGACAGGTCGACCTGAGATCAGCTCCGCCCCCACCTATATCACTCAGGTCGACCCCTAACAATGTCATTATAGAGAGATTTCTTCCCGTTCCTGTGCAAGGAGGGAAGTGTTGGTGAAACACCTTACATTAAGTAACCCATCGTTCTTTTTCTAACTTCGCTCGTGTTTCACTATGGGAGATATAGACCACTCCCGGATTGCACAACGTACGCTATACCTCATCATATGGGACCTGATGTGCTGGCTCCTAGCACTACATGAGCTAAGGATGGCTCTGGCACATCCAATCTATAAAATCGCACAAAAGTGTGCGGCGTAGCCCAGCTTGCTGCCGCACAGATCTCCTGGACTGAAACTCCCTTAAGTAAGGCCCATGATGTAGCCATTCCCCTAGTGGAGTGGGCCCTTAAGCCCTCAGGAGGTTGAGAACCTCTGCATTTATATGCTAGAGAGATCGCTTCTACAATCCAGTGGGACAGTCGCTGACGTGACAACGGCTTCCCTTTATGAGGAGTAGCCCAAGACACAAACAGCTGGTCATTCTTTCTGAAACCTGCTGTCCTTTCCACGTACACATGAAGTGCCTGTACAGGACATAAAGTATTCAATCTCCTATCCCCCGGAGAAGAGAATGGAGGAGGGTGGAAGGCTGCAAGTTCTGTAGTTGGACATCTGTAAGACGAGTCCACTACTTTAGCTACGAAAGCGGGGTTAGGGCGAAAGGAAACCCTTGTGAGCCCTGGAGAAAACTGCAGACAAGACGGGCTGACAGACAGGGCCTGTAAGTCGCTCACACGCTTAGCTGTCGCCAGCGCTAACAGCAGTGCTGTCTTAAGAGAGAGAAACTTCAAACCTATAGCTTCCAACGGCTCAAAAGGGTGTTGAGAAAGGGCTTCTAAAACCAAAGACAAATCCCACAGCGGAACCATTCACCTGGCCACTGGCCTCTTACGCTGTGCCCCTTTCATAAAACGACTTATTAAAGGGTGCTGACCTGCTGTCTTGTCACCAAAACCAACATGACAAGCAGAAATGGCGGCTAAATATACCTTTAATGTGGAAAAAGCCTTCCCTTTATCCAACAGATCCTGGAGAAAGCATAATATGTCCCTCACTGAACATTGAAAAGGGACAATATGACTCCGTCCACACCATTCTTCAAAGACTCGCCATTTATTACTATAAAGTGAGCGAGTGGAAGAGGCTCTTGCACTCTGTATATAGTGTGTACAACTGATGGGGTCAGGCCTGCTGCACTCAAATTCCACCTCTCACGGGCCAGGCCCAGAGAGCTATCCTGTCTGGGTGAGGATGGTAAATAACTAGTGTGGGTGAAATCAGGCTCAGAGGAGGGAATGCATACAGCAGGACATTTGGCCATGGGTGGGCTAAAGCATCCACACCCAATGGTGCATTTCCGTCCACCAGAGAGAAATACAGAGGACATTGAGCGTTTTCCTGCGAGGCGAAGAGATCTACGGCAGCCAGGCTGTATTTCTGTAGGGCCCTATGAAATCCGTTTAATTTTTTCTCAAATTCCATTTTAAATTAAGTTTTTTTGGATTTATTTTTAGGCCTTTCGGATTTTATGGATTTGCTTGTTTTCTTTTCACTTCTAAGCAGTATTGACCTTTAAAAATTCAGTTACACAAACTCACAATTCAGCTTTTTTATTTAAACTGTTAATATATTCAGCAAAGCACATTCAAAATTCAGCCAAACCAACAAATCTCTGGCCAAAAATAACAGTAACATGAAGGTAACAGTTACTTGGTAGGATTGATGAATATTAAATTAAAGATTAAATTGGCCTTTAAATCATTTTTCACAAAAAATGTTTTATAAAAAGATAAACCTCACATATTTAAGCCTTTAAATCATTTTTATAAAAAGAATGAGTTAAAAAAGATAAATTACTGACATTTACAAATACAATGCACATTAGCTTATCTTTTATTATTAATAGTAAAATTCGGTCCGATTTTCCCGTGGCGTCTGTCGTTGCTATACAACCATGCACTGCGCTCTCCACAACGACAAAGAAGTTTTAGTGGCTAATGGATTTCCACCACCGAAAAACGCTTGCTGTAGCTCTGCTACAAGATTTATTTACGGAGAAGAGAAAAACACCCGTAGTGTTTGTGGTGCACCCCCATCCTTTATGTTGACTGAGCTTTCAATGTTGTTACGGAAAGGGTGAGGTTGATATGTTGGTTCTTGTCACATGAACTGCGGTGCGCTTGCGGCATTCTGAAAAGTTGAGGTGTTTTCATCTCACTGTGCCTGGAAAAAATGAGCGTGTCGCTTCAATTATGAGCGTGCTTGCCGCGCGCCTACATTTGAAATAACGAACTTGAGCGCGCAAAAGACATGACATGTGAACGGCCCCTTGACGAGCCAGTTACCTCCAATCAGGCCACGGAGACCACTGCCATAGGCAGTAAAAGATACACAGCAAGAAGAAACACTAGTGGTTCACGCTTGCGCGCATACTGAAAAGCGCGCTGTTTGCATCCCTGTTTATTAACTGTATTGACAGATGTCTCTCTATATGGCTCTGGGTTTAGGTAGAGACCTTTCTACATTTGTTGTTTTAAACTGAAAAAAATGAGAAGGAAGTAAAAAAAAAAAAAATAGTTTTTTTATATGTCAACAAAATATATGCAAATTCCGTGCGTATAAGACAATTCCGTTTTCATGTGTAAATTCCATGATTCCGTCCGCGTTTTCCGCATCACGGAAATCATAGGGCCCTATTTCTGCCATATCTGCCTCACCACCTGGGGATGAAGCTTCCACTCCCCGTACAGGGGACTTCCCCTGGACAATAGATCTGCCCCCCTGTTCAATATCCCTGGAACATGGGTTGCCCTGATGGATAAAAGCCTTGTGTCGCACCACACAATCAGCTTTTTTGCCAACTGGTGCAGTTGAAGAGAGCGTGTGCCTCCCTGTCGGTTGATATAAGCGACCACTGTAGAATTGTCTGTCTTCACTAAAACATGCTGACCCCTGATGAAGCTCAGAAAATGTTTCAGCGCTAGAAACACGGCCAACAATTCCAAGTAATTTATGTGCTTGTGAATCAGCTGTGGAGGCCATACACCGTTCACAGCTCTGCCCATCAGAGTTGCTCCCCAGCCCTTTAATGACGCGTCCGTCGTCATGGTGACTCTCAACGACACTGTCCCCAAGGGAATCCCCGTCCTGAGAGTCACAGGGCTTTTCCAATGTCTGAGCACTTTGACGCACGCATGAGTTACTCTCACTGGCCGGTTGAGATGACGCCGAGAACACAGACGCAGATGCGCGACCCAGCGCTGAAAGTCTCTCATTATGAGTAGCCCCAGCCATACTACTGAAATCGCTGAAGCCATTAAACCCAGCATTCGTAGGCACAGTCTGAACGGGACAATTTTTCCCGTCTGAAAACGGGAGAGACACTGAGTGAAGGACGTGATCCTCCTCTCTGTCAGAGTAACCCGATAAGAGAGGGAGTTTATATTGAGCCCTAGATATTCTGTGTGCTGTGCTGGCTTTAAGTGGCTCTTTTCCCTGTTTATTCTGAATCCCAAGCTGTCGAGATGAATTAACATCATGTCTGCGTCTCTGATCGCTTGCTCTTTCGACGAGGCGCATATCAGATAATCATCTATGTACGACAATATTCTTATCCGGAATGTTTCTCAACGGAAAAAGTGCTGCTTCTACACATTTCCTGAAAAACTCTTGCCGCTAAAGACAGGCCAAATGGCATGGTTTGAAACTCGTAAACAGTGCCTCGGAATGCAAACCTGAAATATTTCCTGTTAGTTGGGGGCCTTAAGCACATAAATGGGTAATTTCGCGCAAATTCATCTAAAAGCGCCAAATTTGGCACAGATGTAGCTCAGGTCATACCGAAATGATTTAGCTAGGGCGCCGGAGCCAGCGACCCTCGGGGCCAAGATGGCGGCCAAATCCAATATGGCCGCCGCCCGAAAAGGGTTCCGGCTTTAACTTTTGAACCACATGAGTTACAAATACAAACTTGATATGTTTTTCAGCTTAATTGATCATGAGAAACACATAGGAATGTTTATATTTATGACCCAGTATATCTGGACCCCTTGATCCTCCAATTCCAATATGGCCGCTGTCCAAAAAAGCAGTTTGGGCTGTAGTATGGGGCCTTACACACCATTGTTCGCGCAAATGCATCTACAAGCACCAAATTTGGCACAGATGTAGCTGAGGGGATACTGAAATGATTTAGCCAGGGCGCCCGAGCCAATGGTCCCTGAGATCAAGATGGCGGCCAAATCCAATATGGCCGCCGCCTAAAAGGGTTTCGGCTATAGCTTTTGAGCCAGATGAGATACAAATACAAACTTGATGTCTATTTTACCTTCTTTGACCATGGGAAACCCATAGGAATACTTACATTTATGATTGGGTATATCAGGACCCCCCAATAACCCTAAATTCAATATGGCTGCTGTCCGAAAAACGGTTTTGGCTACAAATTTTGAACCAAATGCGCTACAAATGAGGATGTGGTGTCTATTTTATGTTTATTGACCACAGGAAGTCCATTGGCATATTTATATTTATGCTTGTGTAAGTCTGGAACCTGTATTCTTTTCAAGACTGTGGTTGAAAATCCTTTTTTTTTACCACAACTTTGAAGGTTATTCTCAATGTTGATTCATTTCCTTATAAAAGTGAAATGGTTTTCAGTTTACCACAGGTGAATACATTTCAAAGTGTAATCATATAAGAAAGAATAAGACACAAGTATTATTGCAAGGCAATATTTATATTATATCAAATTGTTAAAATAATAATATAGTCAATTTTTCCAAAACTCTTAAAGGTTTGCTTAGCATAACAAAAAAACAGCAATAAAATAAAAAACAACAGTGAATTATCATTATCACTCACAATCACTGGATCTCTCATTGTCTTCACCATCATTGTTTGTACAAGCACCCTCACATGCACATATAGAAGTGCAACGAACTACGGCTTTACAGCACTTACAGTGCCCTCTACATGCTGTCTTGCAGCCACAGTGGAGGAGAATGGTGCAGGCTTTACTGGCGTCTCCGAGATTAGTCCAGTAAGGTTCCCAAGTCTTGCTCGTAGAGTCCCGAAACCATCCCCATGCATTGAACTCTGGGATATCTTGCTGGACAGCGGTTGCCTGATTCCAGTAGAAGCTGGCCTGCAGCAGTGCTCTTTTGATGTGCTGAATCAATGCAGCTTGGGTGGGTGGCAGGTTCTCGAAAGACTTGGTACCATTCGAGAAAAGGTGATGTCTAGCTTCATCTACACGGCTGGAACCACAGCTCTTGCTGTACATGATGATGACCATACGCTCCAGTCTTTGGACATGGACGTCATTGTTGATCTGTTCAGGCTCCAAGGTGAGGGTAACCAGAGATTCTGTGAGATCTGGTGTTGCCTCCCAAGCTGCCCATGCACTCTTTTTCCCATGGCACAGAAAGGGTGAGGTTGTGTCACAGCCTGTTAAAGCGTGGAAGAGTGGTAAGGCTAGTGACTTCTGGGGACCAAGATCCTTGCCGTCCTTCGGATGAGAAGTAAAACCGAGGTCCTGACTCTCTGTGGTCATTAAAAATCCCATGGCATTTCTCATAAAGAGTAGGGGTGTAACCCTGGTGTCCTGGCCACATTCCACACATTGGCCCTTACCAATCATGGCCTCCTAATAATCCCCTTACATTGAATTGGCTCTATCACTCTCTCTCCTCTCTCCACCTATAGCTGGTGTGTGGTGAGCGCACTGGCGCCGTTGTTCTGTGGCTGCCGTCGCATCATCCAAGTGGATGCTGCACACTGGTGGTGGTTGAGGAGAGACCCCTGATATGATTGTAAAGCGCTTTGGGTGTACAGTAGTACATATGAAAGCGCTATATAAATGCCTCATTCTATTCTATTCTATTCTTGCTGATTTCATGAGCAGGAATGTCCCTATAGTTTTTTCCACCTGCAAAGCCGATCCAGAGCTCTGTGAGGCCGAGTGTGTTGAAGAAGCGGATGGCAAGGATGACAACATCGCTGTCGACAGTCTGGACAAATGCCTTTTTATGGCCATTGGCCCCAGCATGTGCAAGATGCAGGATTATTCTAGTGCTTCTGGATGATTACAAGGCTGAAGGGCAGACATGTCATACCCTGGTCTGTTGGAGAGTACAGCATCTTTCTTGGTGGAAAGGAGGAGTTTACCTGACATGCCATGCTTGGTTATCTCTTCACTGATATATCCAAATAGTTAAATATATAACAATATATCCAGTATATACTGTATATAATAGATATATCCAGTTACATTTTGGAATTGGAGTTCTCCTATCTCCTTTAGTTCTTGATCCGGTTCCTCTGCGTTGGTGAGTTTGTGTTTTGAGGTTCTCCTCTGGATATGTGTCAAACACAATATCCAGTCACGTGACAGATTCATAGCTCATGTGTGACCTCACAAACCCAGCAATATTGGTGTTAACGTAGTCATGGAATGTTTTTTTAAGTAGTTGGCCGGACCATTTGGACCATGAGCTATGAATCTGTCACATGAGCTCATCATGTACAGCAAGACCTGTGTTTCAAGCCGTGTAGATGAAGCTAGACATCAGTCTCTCGAGAACCTGCCACCCACCCAAGCTGCATTGATTCAGCACATCAAAAGAGCACTGCTGCAGGCCAGCTTCTACTGGAATCAGGCAACCGCTGTCCAGCAAGATATCCCAGAGTTTAATGCATGGGGATGGTTTCGGGACTCTACGAGAAAGACTTGGGAACCTTACTGGACTAATCTCGGAGACGCCAGTAAAGCCTGCACCATTCTCCTTCACTGTGGCTGCAAGACAGCATGTAGAGGGCACTGTAAGTGCTGTAAAGCCGGAGTTCGTTGCACTTCTATATGTGCATGTGAGGGTTCTTGTACAAACAATGATGGTGAAGACAATGAGAGATCCAGTGATTGTGAGTGATAATGATAATTCATGTGAGAGACCATGAGAATTCACTGTTGTTTATGTTATTGCTGTTTTTTTGTTATGCTTAGCAAACCTTTAAGAGTTTTGGAAAAATTTACTATATTATTATTTTAATAATTTAACATAATAGAAATATTGCCTTGCAATAATACTTGTGTTTTATTCTTTCTTATATGATTACACTTTGAAATGTATTCACCTGTGGTACACTGAAAACCATTTCACTTTTATAAGGAAATGAATCAAAATTGAGAATAACCTTCAAAGTTGTGGTAAAAAAAAAAAGATTTTCAACCACAGCCTTGAAAAGAATACAGGTTCCAGACTTACACAAGCATAAATATAAATATGCCAATGGACTTCCTGTGGTCAATAAACATAAAATAGACACCACATCCTCATTTGTAGCGCATTTGGTTCAAAATTTGTAGCCAAAACCATTTTTCGGACATCGGCCATATTGAATTTAGGGAATTTGGGGGTCCTGATATACCCAATCATAAATGTAAGTATTCCTATGGGTTTCCCATGGTCAAAAAAGGTAAAACAGACATCAAGTTTGTATTTGTATCTCATCTGGCTCAAAAGCTATAGCCAAAACCCTTTCAGGCGGCGGCCATATTGGATTTGGCCGCCATCTTGGTCTCAGGGACCATTGGCTCGGGCGCCCTGGCTAAATCATTTCAGTATCCCCTCAGCTACATCTGTGCCAAATTTGGTGCTTGTAGATGCATTTGCGCGACAATGGTGTGTAAGGCCCCATACTACAGCCCAAACTGCTTTTTTGGACAGCGGCCATATTGGAATTGGAGGATCGAGGGGTCCAGATATACTGGGTCATAAATATAAACATTCCTATGTGTTTCTCATGATCAATTAAGCTGAAAAACATATCAAGTTTGTATTTGTATCTCATGTGGTTCAAAAGTTAAAGCCGGAACCCTTTTCGGGCGGCGGCCATATTGGATTTGGCCGCCATCTTGGCCCCGAGGGTTGCTGGCTCCGGCGCCCTAGCTAAATCATTTCGGTATGACCTGAGCTACATCTGTGCCAAATTTGGCGCTTTTAGATGAATTTGCGCGAAAATGTGCTTAAGGCCCCCAACTATGTGAGATGGGTACACATCTACAGTATGTATGAATGTATGCATGTTTGTTTAGTTTTAGTTATGTTTGTGAGTTAGTTAATAAAACTTGTGCACAATATGGATTTGGTTTCTGATTCTCTGCTTGCAACAAAGTCCCTTTTACGATCTTGATCTTGTTACATGCTCTAAGTGCTGTACATGCTAAGAAATAATTATTTTTCTGTGGCCATGAAAGATACCGTATTTTCCGGACTATAAGTCGCACTTTTTTTCATAGTTTGGCTGGTCCTGCGACTTATAGTCAGGTGCGACTTATATATCAAAATTAATTCAGACTGAGATGAACCAAGAGAAAACATTACCGTCTACAGCCGCGAGAGGGCACTCTAATTGGCGGAGATGTTCAGAAGCGACACCAAGGATGAAGAAAATGATGTGAAATGAGATCGCGGGAGCTTGGTTAACTTGTTTACTGGTAACTTGCATGTTGGACTCGCTGGCTTATGTTAGTTTAGCCTATTCAGCCTCCCAGGTATTATGTTCTTTATGCTATTGTGTAGCTGAATAACTGTTGATGTGTTGCGTTAACACACCGGACACCTATTCAGCCTGTTGTTCTGTGTGCTACTGTGTAGTTGAATAACTTGCCTTTCCAGATTAAATGTCTGTTCTTGGTCTTGGATTTTGTGAAATAAATTTCTAAATAAATGCGACTTATAGTCCAGTGCGACTTATATATGTTTTTTTCCTCTTCATGACGCATTTTTTGACTGATGCGACTTATACTCCGGAGCGACTTATAGTCCGAAAAATACGGTACAATTTTTTTAGAATAAATGAATAATCAAAAGAGTTCGTTGGAACTGATTAATTGATTGTAATATTAATTTGGCTTATCTCAAAGTTAATCTAATTAACTGACCCAAATATTAATAATTAATTATAATTGGTAATTATGGATTATTATTAATGTTTCCCCTTTGAGCTAATATTGTTACAGTCTCAACTTTAAAATTTTATTTTTTAACAAATTTAAACAGTAAATACCGTTTTGTGGCCCTTTAATGTGTCTGACAGATCGCTGTAGTACCTCAGTTAAAACTGCTTGTGAACCGATCATCTCTTCCTTCTAGTTAATTTATAGCATCAAATAAACATGTGTGAACATCAGGAGGAATGTTGTTTCAACCGCGGAAAGACGTCAGTACACACCGTTTTTCAAATTTCTCGGACAAAATGGCGGGTTCGGCTGATGGCCGATTATGATTGGTCAGATCGCCTGTCAATCAAACACCCGGCGATGGGTGAATTGGAGTGTCACGTTATGTTGGTGTTTTGGTTTTGTTTTCAATGACTTTTTATGCTGTGTTCGAAATCGCCCCCATACCCTCATTCACTATTCCTTACATTACTCCACTAATTTAGTCCACTTGAAGTAGTTGATGAAAACGAGTGAGTGAATTCAGACACTGAGTGTGCCAGAAGGGCTGCCAATTTTGTGCTTGCTTAATAATCATTTGAAACGTAGCAAACTGGCTGCTCCAGTAGTCATGAAAATATTTATCTTGAATTACTGTAGCATGGAAACTAGCATATACACTTAAATTAAAAAGGAATTTATACCTATGATATTTTGCAGGACCAGCGCTATTTGGAAAATGGATGGCTGATTTATTCAGCTGCGGCGCCATCTCCTGGCGAGACACAGGAATTCATTCAGTGCACAACTCTCACAGTGCATTATGGGTATTCTCTAATCGTTGAGCATACATCGGTTGTACACCTGTATAGTGGTGCATTGTGGGATTGAATGAGGGCACTCAATAGATCTGGTAAGTCCCGCCCCTTCCGCTAATCCCCCTTGACCTCTAGGTTGAAAAATCGTCAATGCAAGTGAATGGGAGAAAATAATTATTTTCTGGTCTCGTTTGAATTTTGCCATGAATGTGAACATATGTTGTCTGTGAATTTTTTATATAACTTTTCGTGTAAAGAATGCTACAATTTAGAGGGTAGAAGTTTGATACGGTTAGACTTTGTGTGAGAGCACTTTGTGGACTACAACTCTTCGCTGCTTTCGACGCGTTTGAAACGTCAACACCACTAGCACACGGACACTAGCTCACGGATCCCGCTAAACATGGCTGTGGCTTTGGTGCACTTCACCGTCTTTTTAAGGGAGAGGACAAAATCGTTGAGGTTGGCGAAAACCACGGGTAAGTCAACTTTATGGGGTGACGTCACATAGGCGACATGTAGTCTTTCTCGTTATGTCTTTTCCACAACTGTTAGCCGAAGAATCATACCATATACTGTCAAACTCGTAACATGAAAAGTTATATAAAAAATTCACAGACAACATATGTTCACATTCATGGCACAATTCAAACGGGACCAGAAAATAAGTATTTTCTCCCATTCACTTGCATTGACGATTTTTCAACCTAGAGGTCCAGTTGGGGTTTTACGGATGGGCGGGACTTACCAGCTCTATAACGTCCATGGCCGTAGCCAGCTATGAGGTCACCGAGGTCCGGACCTCGGTCATTTTTTTATATTCAAAAATAAAATTTCAAGCTCTCTGAATGATTAATTAGCCGTTTAAACCGCGTCATATGTGTGTTTGCAATTTATGTCGCTGCGAGAAGGTAGATCAGTGAACGGGGCTTGAGAGCGTGTTGTGAGCATAGACTGTAAAAAATGCGGCAGAGCGCTTTATGTCACTTTATTATAATTTATAAATAAAGCGCAAAAGAAACTACAAGCATGATGCAACAGCATCGTAGTTGATGTCAATTTGAAAGTCATGAAATGACCAAAAAGTGCCAATAAACTTTTTTTTCTTTTACATTTCCGATAATGGCGCGTATAATTTGCACTAAGTGCCTGTCTTTTTAGCAAAAAAGGCATCCACAACTAAATAGCTACAGTTGCACGGGTCGTTGGGCGTGCGTGAGGTGCTTGAAACTAAGTAGCTTTTGACGCGTTCGACTCGAGTTCGAATCCGCCTTTTGCCGAACTCGCTCTTCTCCCTCTTCTCCCTTTTCCCAATACACATGAGATGTAAAATGTATAGCCTAACATAAAGGTCTCTAGCGTTATATTTTGCCAACGAACTAATATCGAAACCGTGATATGGTTTTGTGCTTTATAAAACAGCACAAGACTTTAAGTATCCTATATAGGCATTATGTTTGTGCTGCGTGATTTAAAGAAAAGTGCGCACTTTGCTCACGCGATCAAAGGGTTTATTTCTTGCAAGTGAAGACATTAGGACAAAAGTATTGTAATTTTCCTATAGTGTAATGTAAAATATACTTTTGAAATATTCATTTTCATTTATTAGGCTATATGGATTTTATGTCATAGGAATAATTATAGAAATCATTATTATATTATTATACTAATTGTTTGGCATACTAAAACACCAGTTATAATGTAATGTAGACTGAAACTCTATATCATAACTAAAAAATATGTTTGAGCCCCCTTTAATGTCCAGGTACAAGTCAATGTTTTTTATTTGTGCACAGTTCATGGGTTGAAGCCCGTTGAAGCTCTTAATTTTGAGCTCTCAAAGAGCACCAGATTGATGCATTTAACCTTACAATGTACAAAATTTTCTTGCGGGGGAGCATGCCCCCGAACCCCCCTAGAGGGACAGAGGTTTACCCAACATAGTTTTACAAAATCCTATATGGGAAAGATCTATCATTTATGAACTTTACTCCAGCATAGTACAACAAAGTTCCTTTTAAGTCAGTAAACTAAAACTCTTAATGCAAAATTAAAATGTCCTTGGACAAACTATACATTAGGCCTGCCTAAGGGGGGGCCTACAAGACATTGATTGTGCCCAGGGGCCTCTGAATTCTTAATCCGGCCCTGCACCTCACCTCGGACCTCACTAATTTTCAAACCCTGGTTACGGCCTTGATAACGTCCACTATGGTTTGGACACCACTACTAATGGCTGTCCTCTCAAATAGTTCCCTATTTAACCCTCTGAGGTCTGAGCTGTTTTCTGGGCCCTGGAGGTGTTCTGACATGCTCTGACATTTGTGCTTATTTCTGTTACTTGTGACATTTTCATGGCTAAAGTCTGATTACACTGTATTCAGCACAAACTCTGCTACAATAATATATCAGCAGCAAGTATATAAAAGTTTGTAGTTTTGAGATAATAACATTTATGCGTGGTTTGTGAAAAAACAAAAAAAATTGTCACTGAAATAAGCTCATGAAACCCATACTGATTATTTCTTCATAAGACTTTTGAAAATTGTATCACGTAGCCCAGAATATTTGCTTCAAAACTATGTGAAAATCATCCTGACTGCTCATTCAGAGAAGACAATATATTGATTTAAAAATTTTACGTGTTTTGTGTGAGAAAGCTCTATGCAAGAGGCGTGGACATCTCATTATTATGTAAGCTTTTCTCACCTGAGAAAGACAAAGACACTCCCTAATGGCCCTATTAGGAGCTATCAGGCCCCTATCATTCTGAGCAACCTTGCACAAAGAATGAGATTTAAAAAAGAATGGCTTTTAGATTGTTTGGATTTATTTACAACACAACATAATGACAAAAAAAACACATTATTTAACACACTGAACTAAAGACAGAGACTTGAACTGTCACACACCTTTGTGCCATTCCTGAAACATAGTACACACCTTTCATTTCCATGGTGTTTGATTTTTCACTGTAGCATGTTCATGTATGGAGACTTATGTGAATGTTGAAGTCAGCAGGACTTATCAGTGGCATCTTGTTCCTCTAAAAACAACAACAACATCAAAACAGCTGTGAACATGCTGATATCAAGAGAAACTATGCTGCACAATTTGGGGAATACATTTTAGATTTTTCAGGTTAAAATAGCTTTTTAAAATGTACAGAATACACACACACACACACACACACACACACACACACACATATATATATATATTAGCCTACTTTTACCATGCTGTGTTTTATTATAGAATATAAAAACATCCTCGTGTTGAACACGTATACAAGCACTGAAAGGTTGCCTATCATTCTAATTCACATTTCACATTTCATGTTTCTGTCTACATGTACATATATGACATTAGGCTTAGTTCATGTTTTTACTCCAAACTCATTTCATAACATACACTTTAATCTGGCACGACCAGTTTAACATGTCTTACCTTAAAAATCTTCTCATCTTCAAATCGCGTTCTTCTGAGGTAAATCCGAGGTAAATTCAAGGTAAACAGCACAGCACAGCACAGCACAGCACAGCTTACAGTTGTCCAAACCCGATGAAAGCAGAGAAGAGTAAGTTACTAAGTCTCTGCTTCTTTGTTTTGAGGTGATGAGGGCGTTTACAGGTCTGCGTTTCTCCGCATGGATCATTTGCATGTCAATCGCTCGTGCGCGCGTAGGCGTGTTCAAATTAAATTTAATGAGGACGCGTTTGAGAAACTGTACATGCCGCTGCTTTCGTATGGATTACTTAAAAATAGAATATTTGTTTTTTATATAATTTACATACTTTAAAAATAGAGATTCCAAGCGTTGTATAGACATGCGTTTCAAGTCTGTGTGACAAACATTCGCTGAGTTACAGGTCATTTTCTGTCGCGTTTCAGAATGAGTTTCACATTGAGAGAGACGGCAGAACGCGCATCATGTTTATTTTCTTTGTTTTACGAAAAACACAACATTTTGTTTTTATCATGAGTGTACACAAATAAAAGAAGACATTTAACAGTTTTGAATGATGTACAATACAAGTATGTAAAATCAAAATCAACAGAGTATTTTGCACTGAAATAAAAAAAACGAGCAGATCACGCCGGCGTGATTGCCGACCTCAGGGGGTTAAGGGTATGGGGGCAACCTCGGACACAGCCTTAGATATCATTTCCTGAGTTTTCTTTCTGTTTACATTTTGTTGTCAATGTGATTCATTGTTTCATTGATTAGTTCACACCTGTTTCATATTGAGCTCAATTATCTTGTGTATATATAATGCCTTCAGTTTTCTTAGTTCATTATTTTTGTTTTTGTTACTACACATTGTTTAATTTATTTCTTCTTTAGATTTCATTATTTTGTTTTGTTAATTAGAATTTTAAGCTGCAATTACATCTGCACTGCCTCTCTGCCTCCTCATCTTCATTGTTACATGACTTGGAGGGATTCTTGAGGCACAGTAGTACCGAGATGAGCTTATTGCACTGCTCTTGTAATTAAAGGCAAAAAAGGTTTGCCTTTCATGGCACCTATGATGTCATAAATGCTTTTTAGGTAGGCAGCTTACAGAGCCTCACTGTACCGTCTTTAATTCTTCACTATATTTGTTCTTCATTATGCATTGCTGGAAATTGTCATTTGTCATGTTCAATGTTGCACAGCAGCTCTGGAACAACTAGTTTTTGTGAAGAAGCAAGAAGAATGACATGAATGTGAATTGACCATCGTGTTGAATGACTTTGCCAGTTTAACTTATACCAAATAGCATTTGAACCACAGAACCATTTAGAGACAATACATTTTACAGCCACCAACGTCTGTTTGACTGTGAAACACTCTAATTTTATTGTGTTTTCAAACATTTGGCACCAGCCCTTGCCTGGAGGCGTTCAGAATGATCGATGTCTCCTAAGTGTTTTTTTTTTTTTTTTTCTCCAGCACATTAAACAGAGCAAGATTATCAGAGTTATAGGTGAAGCTCTCGGCGAGGAGATTAAAGTCTCTCGTAATTAGTTTCATCTTAAACTCGTGCATATTTTCCGGCGTGCACTGGTTTTGATGTATTGACTCTCCGGGCCACTAGGCAGAGTGGGGAAAAGCATTCTCGTCTTAATGAAATGTTTAGCATTTTCCATCTTGCTACTCTCCTAGTGTGCTGTAATGACCCCGGAGTCTGATCTCAGCGGGGACATGCCGGTGTGCAACGAGCTCCTTTGTTTTGGCTGATTATTTGGCCCTGTATTCTTCAACTTCCTGTTGAAAGTAAGGACATGCTGTAAAGACACCTGAAAATAACCAGAACTGACAGAATGAAAGAATATATGTATGAGCAGAACATCCATCCTGTCTGTCAGTCTGTCCATTTATACATCGTTCATTGGTTTGTCCATCCATATCCATCCATCCATCCATTCATCCATCTGACTCTCTTGTGATTGAAGAGTTTAAAGAGACAGTTTTGGACACCCAACAATGAAAATGATGTATCTTTTTCTCATCCTCACATGGTTTCAAACCCATAAAACTTAATGATTTCTGTCCCTCCATTGAAAGTCCATTAACTCAATAACATTGATGCATCTGTAACAGGTGTAGGAAAGTAAGAGTGTAAACCTCACTTCCCAGGCCCCAAGAGGCGCACCAGCAACTGATGCTAGAGGCTGCGGTCTTTAACGGTTGCCACCTCCCATGCCAGACACCCTGGTTTGAATCCCGCTCGGAGTGAACCGAGTAGGCCCAGTTACACTTCAAAAAGTTCATAAAGACATTGTAACTTTAATCCATACACTGAAACATATATGGGGCCCTATCTTGCACCCAGCGCAATTGACTTTGTACACCGACACATGTATCATTCCTATTTTGCACCCGCGCACAGCAGACTTTTCCCTCCAGAGACGCACGTCGGTTAACTAATAAATACACTTGCGCTCCCGCGGGCGGTTCAGCGCAAAGAGGAGGCGTGTTCCGGCGCAAACGTTCCCTCATGCTATAGAGAGCCTAAGTCCCTCCCCTTCCGGTCGACCACCATGGGACCTTATTTCGGAAAAATATTGTATGGTAGTCAATGGCGAGAGACAACAAATATTTTGATCTCGTTTGAATTGTGCCCTGATTTACACATATGATGTTTGTCAATTTAAAAGATACATTTTAAAGTCAAGAAAGTCGCAGCTTGATGTAAAACTGCTGAGGTATAAGACTGTGAAAATACGTAATTACAAAGACTACAAACCCAGAAGGCGCACATGCGACGTCATACCTTTTCTCTCAATGAATGAAGCTAACTTTACTGAAGCTAACGTCTGTCATTTTATTCTATAGTCTTACATTATAATCGTAACGTTACGCCGTCATGCCTGAGTGTTTTGAGCCAGAATACACACATACGAGCAACGGATCTTGTGACGTACATAGTGCGAGACGAGAGATGTAGTTCATTGAGCGATTTTCACATAAAACTAAACGTTACTCTTCTGTTTTATGACAAACTGCGACTTTCTTGACTTTCATAATTACCTTTTAAATTGACAAACATCATATGTGTAGTTCAGGGCACAGTTCAGACGGAATAAAAAGATAAGTTATCTCTCGCCATTGACTTCCATACATATTTTTTCCGAAGTAAGGTCCCATGAGCCGGAAGCGGAGGGGCGGGACTTAGGCTCTCTATTTTGCAGGTTTAGAAAACAATTCCGCCATTGACCGAAAAAACCTAGTTTAAAGTCAGTGGCGCGTTGCGCATGTTATTCATATGCTATTTTAAGGGCGCATGCTTGGCCATAATCAATGTAGCATGTGCACAACGCACATACATTTTGATTCTTTCATCTACACAGAAGCAGCAGTTTTCATTTTTGCAAATCATACATTATTACGATAGATAGATAGATAGATAGATAGATAGTTTATTATAAAAGCATACATCTAGCTTACACATTTACCCAAATTATCATACGCCTGTTTAACCGAAGTTAATTTGGGTGGGTTTCTCCATCCCCAACGTCACTTCTCTTTCTTGTACGGCCCAGACGAGAACGTCTCCTCGGCTGTGAACCGCTCCTGGCGCGCGCCTGGCAAATCCGCCGTTATAATAGGAATCCGCTTTAGAACAAGCGCGCATGGGAGTCATGGGAGAAAGTCATGTGGTCAGATGAGACCAAAATAGAACTTTTTGGTCATAATTCCACTAAACGTGTTTGGAGGAAGAAGAATGATGAGTACCATCCCAAGAACACCATCCCTACTGTGAAGCATGGGGGTGGTAGCATCATTACGCCCAAACCACACCTATGAATAATGAAGCTACTTCAGACCAACCCCTTTTAGATTTCCGCCGGGCGCAAGAGTCATTTATCCCGCCGGGAAAATAGCAACAGCGCCCAATATGGAAGTAAAATAATGTCAAATGTTTTTGAAACAAAAAGCCTGTTGAATTGCACTACTTGAAAAAAAAAATAAAATAGGCATTGCATTAACCATGCTTGCATTTTAATGCATTGTATTTTTAGGGCTTGCATTTTTATGGGCTGAAATTCAACATGGTTGTATATTTAAGCTGTGAATATTTCAATTAAAAACATTTCAAACACATTTCCATTATTAAAAATTCAATAATCCATATTCACCTTTCATATATCACTTCCAAAATATTCAAACTGTTTAAAAATACAATCTATAATATTCAACAGGCAATTTTCGGTCCGTTTTATTTCGCTTTGCAAATTCGCTTCCACAAATTCAGTGGTTCAAATTCGACAGTAAATTCAACGTAACTGCAGGAAAAGCAATAGATTACCGTGCATACTCTCCATCTGCTTTTAGTCGATCTCACCAGCAGGAGGTGCAAAAGCGCGTGTTGTTGACGAAGACCAGCAACAGTTAGAGCAAGCCATTCATTCATAAAACTCATTTAACACCAATGCAAGTGTATTTGTGATTATTATGACGGCGGTTTTATGTTAAATTCAGTGTCTTCATGGTTACTTTTCCTGTGTAGCCTACAAGCATCTTTCTCTACCGTGAACAAGATTATAATGTTATTCCCCGATGCGGATATACAGATCCAATGTTACATTTTTGAGGCTGACATATATTTCTCTTGGTTGTTTAGTTGCCTTAACTTTATATTGTGGCGATGTGCTGCATGCAGGCTATTAGGGTTTTCCTCAATACTTCAGGATTCCCCTGCTGGACATATACAACGCTTAACGTGGCTTAATGGACTACAGTGATGTAAAAGACCAAATTCGCAGGCAAGCAGATGGACTCAGAATAACGCGCAAAGTTTAATGCTAAACGTTTCCCAGTGATAGACTGGCATAAAGATGGTTTGACGTTGGACATTCGCACATTTAGGGACCGTCTCTAAAGTGTATACGACTTTGGTATACACGTTTCTAACTTCAATAGCATTTGAATAGAACGACTTACAGTCATAAAAACAACTGTAAAGTGTTCATGTAGGTGTCAGGCATAATGCGCACCCTTTGGATTTTTGATATTTATTCAAATAAATTAAAGTTTGCTATTGAAGTTAGAAATGTATATGTCAATGTTGTATGCAACTTTTGAGACGGTCCCTAAATGTGCGAATGTCCAATGTCAAGCCAATTTTACATTAGGTTACATTTAGTCATTTATTTAGCAGACGCTTTTATCCAAAGCGATTTACAGTTAAACTAACAATAGGAGGACAACAATATGCAAGTGCTATGACTCTTCCCAGTTTAAGTTAATACACGTAGGCATAGTCTACTATCAAGGCCGTAACCAGGGTTTGAAAATTAGTGAGGTCCGAGGTGAGGTGCAGGGCCGGATTAAGAATTCAGAGGCCCCTGGGCACAATCAATGTCTTGTAGGCCCCCCCTTAGGCAGGCCTAATGTATAGTTTGTCCAAGGACATTTTAATTTTGCATTAAGAGTTTTAGTTTACTGACTTAAAAGGAACTTTGTTGTACTATGCTGGAGTAAAGTTCATAAATGATAGATCTTTCCCATATAGGATTTTGTAAAACTATGTTGGGTAAACCTCTGTCCCTCTAGGGGGGTTCGGGGGCATGCTCCCCCGCAAGAAAATTTTGTACATTTTAAGGTTAAATGCATCAATCTGGTGCTCTTTGAGAGCTCAAAATTAAGAGCTTCAACGGGCTTCAACCCATGAACTGTGCACAAATAAAAAACATTGACTTGTACCTGGACATTAAAGGGGGCTCAAACATATTTTTTAGTTATGATATAGAGTTTCAGTCTACATTACATTATAACTGGTGTTTTAGTATGCCAAACAATTAGTATAATAATATAATAATGATTTCTATAATTATTCCTATGACATAAAATCCATATAGCCTAATAAATGAAAATGAATATTTCAAAAGTATATTTTACATTACACTATAGGAAAATTACAATACTTTTGTCCTAATGTCTTCACTTGCAAGAAATAAACCCTTTGATCGCGTGAGCAAAGTGCGCACTTTTCTTTAAATCACGCAGCACAAACATAATGCCTATATAGGATACTTAAAGTCTTGTGCTGTTTTATAAAGCACAAAACCATATCACGGTTTCGATATTAGTTCGTTGGCAAAATATAACGCTAGAGACCTTTATGTTAGGCTATACATTTTACATCTCATGTGTATTGGGAAAAGGGAGAAGAGGGAGAAGAGCGAGTTGGGCAAAAGGCGGATTCGAACTCGAGTCGAACGCGTCAAAAGCTACTTAGTTTCAAGCACCTCACGCACGCCCAACGACCCGTGCAACTGTAGCTATTTAGTTGTGGATGCCTTTTTTGCTAAAAAGACAGGCACTTAGTGCAAATTATACGCGCCATTATCGGAAATGTAAAAGAAAAAAAAGTTTATTGGCACTTTTTGGTCATTTCATGACTTTCAAATTGACATCAACTACGATGCTGTTGCATCATGCTTGTAGTTTCTTTTGCGCTTTATTTATAAATTATAATAAAGTGACATAAAGCGCTCTGCCGCATTTTTTACAGTCTATGCTCACAACACGCTCTCAAGCCCCGTTCACTGATCTACCTTCTCGCAGCGACATAAATTGCAAACACACATATGACGCGGTTTAAACGGCTAATTAATCATTCAGAGAGCTTGAAATTTTATTTTTGAATATAAAAAAATGACCGAGGTCCGGACCTCGGTGACCTCATAGCTGGCTACGGCCATGTCTACTATATATATATATATATATATATATATATATATATATATATATATATATATAGCCTATATATAGCCTATATATAGCCTATATATAGTTAATATTCTTAGTCCATCTAGCCTATATAGTAGCCTACAGCCTACATCCCCAATAAGGTGCGAGTTTGGACTTTTATATCACTGTATTAGTGTATTACACTTTTATATTACTGTATTATAAGCTACGTTAAGCGTTTTGTCCCGATGGAAGGGGAATCCTTGAGTATGAGGTATTGAGGGAATCCGATAAATAATCCTGTTCATGGTAGAGAAAGCTGATAACATGTAGGCTACACAGGGAAAGTAACAATGAAGTTATTGAATGAAACATAAACACAGCTTTTGTGTCTTTATCATCTTTTCCGCATATATACTGGCACATAATCATTTTCATTTTATGAATGAATGGCTTGCTCTAACTGTTGCTGGTCTTCGTCAACAACACGTGCTTTTGCACCACCTACTGGTGAGGTTGACTAACAGCAGATGGAGAGTATGCTCGGCAATCTATTGCTTTTCCTGCAGTTCCTGGACGTCAATGTTGAATTTACTGTCGAATTTGAACCACTGAATTTGTGGAAGCGAATTTGCAATGCGAAATAAAATGGACCGAAAATTGCCTGTTGAATATTCTAGGTTGTATTTTTAAACAGTTTGAATATTTTGGAAGTGAAATATGAAAGGTGAATATGGATTATTGAATTTTTAATAATGAAAATGTGTTTGAAATGTTTTTAATTGAAATATTCACAGCTTAAATATACAACCATGTTGAATTTCAGCCCATAAAAATGCAAGCCCTAAAAATACAATGCATTAAAATGCAAGCATGGTTAATGCAATGCCTATTTTTTTTCAAGTAGTGCAATTCAACAGGCTTTTTATTTCAAAAACATTTGACATTATTTTACTTCCATAGCCCAAGACCCGCCCACAAAGTTACTTGCGCTTTGCACTTGACACTTGCGTTTCAGATCGTTAAAATAGGGCCCATGGTATAGGATTTACTTAGAATTGTCACTGTATTTCTTTGTGTAATTTACTAGAAATATAAAAGAAAAGACAAGTAGGCTAACACATTAAATTGGATGTGTAAAACATACTCTAACAATCATTGTTTTGTTTACAATTTCGAAAGATAATTTTTACAGTGAAGGAATTGAGGGTTTAATCTAAGTCCTCTGAAAAGACATGATCACTTTATATGATGAACCGATTTGATTTAGGCTTTTATTCACATATAAACATTGATCAATAAATAAGATTAATAAATGCTGTCAGGGCCGTTTGAAGGAATTTGGGGGCCCCAAGCAAAATGGACAAAAAGCCTACAGGAACCACAGCATAGCCATATAGTTCACCCGCACTTTATATAAATAAAAAATGTTTACAGTGCAAATACTGCTGTTGCATATACTGTGCATAAAATTTGAACATTTTCAACAATTGAACATTTGCAGTAACCTTGAAGTAACTGTTCAAGATCCATTGATAACTTATAAAAATAATGTTGTATTTGCAGAAACTGTCACTACCGTATATCCCGACACTAGCACATTAAGATAAGCTATGAAAAAATCATGTTCCTCTGCCTCTTTCTGGTTAAATAATGTTTATAGATGGGTAAAAGTAAAAAGACTGTTTGCTAACAGTTAAATGACAATTAACTAAAGATTAAATAACAATTTACCATCTATTAATGATGGTTATTATAAAGTGTTACCGAAAAGATATGTTAGCATTTCCATATTTTGATATTAGAAGGGAAGGGATGCAGCTGCTTTCACAACTACCAATGCTTCAAAACATCCCGAGCTAATGTTTGATATGCATGGAATTTATTGTGTGGTTTTCCTAACCCCCATTTGGTAAATAGATTATCACGGTGGAATAGGTCTTGCCCCAAACTATATCTCTGAGCTCATCCACACATACACACCTGTCCGCACACTTAGATCATCTGATACCGGTCTGTTGAAAATCCCACGACACAAACTATCATCATTTGGTGGAAGGGCTTTCTGCACCGCTGCGCCAACTCTCTGGAATTCAATTCCACAACAAATCCGCAATCTCTCATCACTACAAGATTTCAAAACCCGCATCAAAACACATCTTTTTGTCACTTGTTTCCCTGACCCCTGAATGTTCTGATTCTATATGTACTATACCTCTTCTATGTTATTCTTCACAGTTTATATGTATCGTATCTATGTCATGTTTCTATGTTTTATGTATTTGCAATTATTGTAAAGCGACCTTGAGTCCTCAGAAAGGCGCTATATAAAATAAACTTATTATTATTATTATTATTATAATAGTTAGTATAGTATGCTATCTATGCCACTTTCATCAAAACCTATTACAAAGCTATAGCAATGTCATGTCATTAAATACGATAAACAGTGATTCTGGAACAGATCTGCGTCTTCCTTATCCCGTTAAAAAAAACATATTACAGTATGTAACCATATTCCGTCCGTTCGGAAAAAAAAGTTGCACTAAACTGTTCGTTATAAGCAGCGTTTGCCGTCAGGCAGGTAGCTAACATGAACATATTTTTGCTAGCCTACCTGCTGCAAAATTACACCATTTGTACAAGACAAGAGCTATTTTATCCAGTGTAATTTATCACTTACCACTATCTTGTTTTACTTGCATAATTCCGCTTCATGATGATGACTGCCGAGGAGGTTTTGTATTTTGCGGCAGCAGAGATCACGTAGTTGGCTGGCTGCGGTCAGCGACTACTGAGGGGGGCCCCCTTGAGGGGGATCCCGATAACAGTGTCATTGCACTTTACTGCATTGACTATCAAAGGGGCGCTCACAGTTTGTCGTTGCATTTTATTCTTAACCAGTCGTTGTCTTGGGGCCCCAGGCCAGCTCGGGGCCCCAAGCAATTGCTTGGTTTGCTTGCCTTGTCGCGACGGGCCTGAATGCTGTAGAAGTATTTTTATTGTAAGTTCATGTTAACTAATGTAGTTTGTGTTTGGAAAAAGGTTTTGACATGCAAGTTCTTTTAACGTTGTTTGAGAGTTTCTGGTTAATGAAGATTCTTGATGTTGAAGAACTCCTTTGGCCCAGTTCCAGCACAAACACCCGGTATAATTATAAATATGATGAATCTGAGCAATTTAGCACCAATTACACAGAATTTGCAGTCAACAAGCAGAGAGACACTCCAAACACCCGCCTCCATATCTGTCTCTCTCTATATATATAATTTGTGGTCATCTGTGGTGTGTGTGATTGGCAGCTATAGCCTATGTGTCACGTGTCTGCGGCAAGTGGCAGGCCTAAGGGATAGTCAGCTTCCAAAATCTGCATTTACTGCGCGTGAAGAAAATTACACTGTATAAATGAGACTCCTGATCACAAAAGCATCTGGGTCAAGAATCAAACTCCCTCCACAAGATATGTGCGTGTGCGTTTGTTTGCAATCTTTTAAAGGCTGAATTATGATGTTTTGAAGATGTTTAAATGCATTAAAGCAATGAGCCAGTACTTGATGTCGTCATGATGGAGTGAGTTTGGTGTGTGTGTTTGTGTGCGTGCCTGCTTGTGTGTGTGTATGTGTGTGTGTGTGTGTGTGTGTGTTAAATTCCAAACATTTACTCAGAGATTTTGGGCACATATTCAAAATTATCATAATTTGTTTGTTGTTGTTGTTGTTGTTTTTTTTTTACTGAAACAAACACACACACACACACACACACACACACACACACACACAGTCAAACTCTTGAAGCTTTAATGATTCTTTACATAATATAATTTAATTTAGTTTAACACTTTATTTTGATGGTCCCTTTTGAACATTCTGTTGACTATAAGTGACTTTGCAACTACAACTTACTCTCATTAGAGTAGCCTAATAGTAGACTGTCTAGTTAATATCTCCTAACTCTTTATTGTGATGGTCCTCCAACAGACATTCTATTGACTATAAGTAACTTTGCAACTACATGTCAACTGATTCCGGTCTAATACTCTACTAACATTCTAATAACAGTTAGTAGACATGTAGGTGCAACGTTACTTGGTCAACAGAATGTGTTAAAGGGACCATCAAAAATAATGTGAAACCATAAAATAAAAATTTACTGCAGTGCTGAATAAAAACTGCTTCTACAAATATTTGTTAAACTAGATATTTTAATTGCTGGAGCATTTTTGCTTTGCACCAGATCTGGAAGTGTATCTTTTTTATGAATTACCTATGGTTTACTGCCATGGTTCTCAACCATTTAAATGAAGCTGTGGAGCCCATAATTGCTAAGCTCCTGTACGTTTAAGGTGGGACTGGGTTTTCAGGAGTCGGGTTCTGAATGGTCTAATTAGTTTTTAATGTTGTTTTAGCGACTGATGGAGTTCAAGCGTATTTCAGGCAGACTACGGCTAGACAGCCAGCCATCACCCGCCACTCAGCTGATCCGTAACTCAACCCACTACCAATTAAGCAAGACATAAGTTCATCCATACACTAATGGCTCGTTTCCTCTGAGCGGTACGGTACGGTACGGAACGGAACGGTACGCATTTATTTGCGTTTCCACTATCAAAAGTTGTGAATGGTACCAAAATGCCGAACCGTACCGTACCACTTTTTAGGTACCCTTCCATTGGGGTACCTAGCACAGTGGAACGGTACTAAAAGGTGGAGCTAGACTCACTGCAGGACGTTGATTGGTTGACAGGGAATCGTCACTTGCGCGTGCTACAAGGGGAATGACAACATAAGAAGCGCCATTTTTTAATATAGTTTAATATAATACTACTGTTACTGTCACGAAATGTAATTTTAAGAGTTTTTCAGGCGAGAATGTAGTTGTTTAAAGCTCAAATCTGTGGTTTATTTATAAAGATGATTTTTTTCCCCGGTTGTGAGATCCATGCGGTCAGCGGGCGCTCGGCGCTCATGTTTCCCGGCTGGATGAGCCTTTCCTCGGCTAAGTTAGTTCTTCTGACGTTCGCCGCTGACGGTAGTGGTTAAACATGAGATTCGTCTTGTGTAGACCTAACGGGCGATCTTTGGTCTCGTGAATATATAATTCGTTCCCTGTCAATCGTTTTGGGTGAGGGCTAAGTTTAGTTTCATATTAACGTTATAGGCTATTTGTATTTAACTTTACTGTTGTAATGTTAGACTAGAGCGCTGCATTTGGATATTTGACTGAATTGTTTGCTTTATGTCTTATTGTATAGCTTCTTGTACCTTTTACTTAAACTTTTATATTGGCTATTATTGATAAAACTGAAATTTTACAAAAAGAAATATGGTTTCTTGTCATTTTTTTATTACAAGATTATCACTGATGTTTATTGCAACATTTGTACAAATGCATATATTGCCTGAAATATGTTTTAATTTTATTTTTTATTTTTTACGAAAAGAGGTAACGTTAGGGTTGTGTTTTAAATTTCGCTTTGTTTTAAATAGAATAACGAATAACGTGCAGTGAATAATCAATATGCGTTGCGCATGAACCGCATTTGTGTCCCTATAATGTTTAATTTATTTAAATGAAAACGAAAAGAGGCAGAGTGGTGTTTTATAACATATTTCATTTTATTGTTGCTTAAAATGTACATACAGAGTAACAGAGTTAACCGGAGTAGCAGAGCGAGCTGAGTGACGCTTTTAAGAACGCGCTGTACCATTTGCATGTAGGAGTCGCACATGGCAAGTACAAACTTTGTGTACTTGATATTGAGAAAAGCCTAATGTCGGCGCTTGTCTTCTTGTGACAAACATGTCGAGGAGCAAGAACAAGATCTGCTGTATGTCATCCATTGTAGTTTACTATGTTCTTCTTCGCACGAAAATGACGTCGATCGAAACACCACGCCTATCAAGTAAGGGTACTGTTGGCAGTGGAAACGCTAGCCAGATCATGGTTAACAGACCCGAACCGTACCGTACTGTCCCGTACCGTACCGTACTGCTCAGTGGAAACGAGCCATTATTTGCCTTAGACTGTCGCACACACATGGGCTTACACATCCTCCATCCCCAGCTCATCCTTATGCATGTGCATGATTGTTTAGTTGCTTGTGCATGGAGATATATCTATCTATCCAGCTTATTGTTACTCATTCTTGTCCAAACTCATTACAGTTCTTGTATTACTTCCGTGTGGACTTATGTAACTGTTGCTTATACATTTCTGGTTAATTGCCTTGGGCCTCAGGTGGTTCAAACCTCAGCAATGTTTGCTGTGGACAGCTCGGAAGTTCTTTATCCAGAAGCTCTGGACAGTATCAGAGCCTCTACTTTAATTTTAATCAAAGAGTGGTCCTGACTGAATTTGTTTTCCTGTCTTCATCTGACTTTCCCTCTGTCTGTCTGACAGTAAAATCTCCAATGCTCAAACTTTTAAATCTCTTTTAAACTTTAAGGCCAGACTTTTTCAGATCAAAGTTGATCTAGTTTTAAATGGCCTTTCAAATTACAGTTTACTTAATTATATTTAGAAGTACAAATATTCCATAGTCTCTCCACTAATATGAGCTTATGTTGTGGTACGTAGCCATATCCTTGTGGATAGATGTCATTAAAGTCAGCATGAAACAGAAGTTGCGATAGTCTTCTAGATAGGGGGAGGAGGTGGGAATGGGATTGTGGTTTGCTGTTGGTCGATCTCGACAGATTGTTATGCCCTCAATATATATTTTTTTTGTGGGCAGCACGTTGGCTCAGTGGGTAGAACTATAGCCTTACAGCAAGAAGGTAATCGGTTTGAGTCCCAGCTCAGCCAGGAGGCCTTTCTGTGTGGAGTTTGCATGTTCTTCCCTGTGTCTGCATGGGTTTCCCCCACAATCCAAAGACATGCAGGTTAGTTGAATTGGAGAGTAAAAATTGCAGGTTGCGAGTCCCTGTGATGGACTGGGTGCTTTTACTCACCACACGATGGCGCCATGAACCAACTAGAACATTTTATGTTCTGCAAATAATGGAAAAATCATGGACAAAGGGACACGAGGACAAAATGATAACTTCGGCTGAATAAAATGTATTTATTGTACACTGAAAGTAAAGCATAATATATAAATTCATCAAAATAAAAATAGTTAGGCCTACATCTAAAGGAAATATGGATATGGATCCATTGCTGCACACTGGTGGTGGTTGAGGAGAGGACATATAAAGCGTTATATAAATGCCTCATTCATTCATTCATTGCTTTCATTTTTTTTTTTTTTTTTTTTTTTTTTTAATGATTGTTAGTATTATTTTAAATTGCTCTATACTTGGAAAATACATGTCATTTAACCAGTCCTCAGCATGAAGTCACAATGTAAAACTGACAAAGTGTCTAAAAATGCAACAAATAATAAAAAAATACATTTAAATTGAAAGGCAGATATCTGTAATATATCAAACAATACAAAAAGTAAATCTTTAATTATATTTTCCTTTAAAAAAAAATACCTATCAAAGTAGTGTCTTCACTGTGTCAACTCCATCAGGATTATAATTCTGAATAAATCAGGCTATGTCATGGTAACTCTGAGGACCCCTTTCCTATTTCCTGCTCATGGTGGATCTCACAGTAGGACACTTATATTTACACATATTTTTATATTTTATACAAACAATGTTGAAGTCTCTGCAGTCTTTTACATGTCAACTTCGTCATCCTCAGTGAAATAGTTTCTGTAAATAGTAGTGGGATAAATCTTGGCATTTTTCATGTTTATTAAGGCAGCTGCAACTAGGGAAAAAAGAATTGCTCCACTGTACAACACGTGGTCAAGGTGGAAAAATATTCAGTTTTGTCAACTCTGTCAGATGTCAACTCCGTCAGGTTTTATGTCTGATGGAGTTGACCTGTAAGCTGATGAAGTTGAGAAGTGAGGGAAGAGAAGAGAAGTGAGAAGAGAAGTTTTTTTAAATGCATATTTATTCATATAAATTTGCATATGTTGAATTATTCTAATTCATTCTTATTCTTATTCATTTCATGATTTTATTTACATATTTATTTGGCCCCATTTACATGGCTTATATACATAGCATCTTTACATGTACTGTCACCATGAAATCAAAATGGATGATTGTTTTTTTTATGGAATATTGCTGTTCATATTATAAATTAATTTGTACACATCTTTTTTTTTTTTTTTTACAACCTTTCACTCAGAGATGAGATCACAGAAATAGCAAACCCTGATGTAATGGACTTCATAGAGAGCGAACATGCCCAACGGCATTTCCCACTGCTTAAGTCATGCAGGTCAGGGACAAATAAAATGTATGTAATTTATGCAGTTTAAAGACAGGCTACAGATTCAGAACATTTCTGTTAGGAAATGGGCAACAACTAATAATAGGGCAACAACTAATAATAGTTACCATTTATCACTCAATCATACGCTTCTTGTATTCTATGAGCTACTGGAGACCCAGAATGAGATGTACTGCGAATAGAGGAAGCGTGTTCCGGCGCAAAGGTTCCCTGGTGCTATTTTGCAGTTCCAGAAAACAATTCCGCCACAGACCAGGAAAAACCTAGTCTAAAGTCAGTGGCGCATTTTCAGATGCTATTTTAAGGGCGCATGCTTGGCCATAATGTAGCGTGTGCACAACGTGCATACACTTTGCTTCTCGCATCTACACAGAAGCATTTTTGCAAACCATACATAATTACAAGGAAAAATATTCCACACGAGGGAAATCATTGTGGTGTCCATGAAGATGTGAAAAAATAGGCATAAATCTAGTTTACACATTTACCCAAATTATTATACTCCTTTTTAACCGAATCTAATTTGGGTGGGTTTCTCCCATCCTCATCCAGAGACCGAGAATGTCGGTCTCCTCGGCTGTGAACCGCTCCTGGCGTGCGTCTGGCAAATCTGCCGTTATAATAGCATCCGCCATGGAACAAGCGCGCCTGCTCTTAAAGGGAATGTGAGATGATGCTCTGATTGGTTTATTTCACGTTACACCCAAACCACACCTATGAGTAATGTAGCTACTTCAGACCAACCCATTTTAGATTTGCGTCGGGCGCAAGAGTCATTTATCCCGCTGGTATAATAGCAACAGCGCCCGAGATCCTACCACAAAGTTACCTGCGTTTCAGATCATTAAAATAGGGCCCTCAGTGTTATATATATATATAGGTTAGTCTATTGCATATTCACATTTTGTGTAGTGTAAATAATGATAAAAACAACTTAAGGTATTTTTTACTATACTGTTTTATCAGCTTCCATAACAATATTGATAACCAAACTGATGACACAACTGAAAATTTGAATGGCCATTAATTTCCTTTGTTAATCTTCTGCATAAAATGTAAAAAATGTGCTGTAAAATAACGGTAATCTACTGGCAGCTGTGGTTGCCAGCAATGTACTGTTAATTTACAGTAGAATTTACAGTATCTCTTAATATAAAACTGCAAACACCTAATGTGTAATAGTGATTTAATTAAAAACATGACTTTAAATAAAATCTTTGCAATTCGAATTTAGCGAACATTAGCATACATGTAGGTGCTAAAGTACTTAGCAAAGAGATTGTCACTGCATCAGCAACTACACAGTTACTGCTTTTAAATAAAGCAACAGGCAGCATAACATCAGTATTTCTCTGCTCATCATTGACTGAAGCACAGGCTCTACTCTCCAGCACAATGGTGACCCACAAAACTATCACACTAGGGAGCCTGTCATCTTCGAGTACTATTGAACGAGCCAATGCAATTGGCGTGCGTGATTCGTATCGCACACTCCGCCCCTGATCGCATCGGGTATAAATCAATCAATTTATATCCGATGCTGATCGCATCGGGTATAAATACGGAAGTGGATGCACGCACTAGTTGCTTTTTGCTTCAGAGCTGATCATTTTTGATGTCTCTGAAGAGTATTGTTGTATACAACGACTGAGTGTGCCGTTCAGTGTCGCCGTGGTCAATCCCCCTGTGTGCTCCGGCACTGGTGATGGGTCCCATTTCCTGAAAGAGCAACACGGGTGTATGTGTATATATGCAGCACGTTGAAGCAGCTTTTGTTGATAGTTTGTGTTCTCATTGCGAGGATATGACTATCGCGGTGTTGAGATCGAGACTCGCCTTCATGCGTGAAGATAGAGTCCCCATTACCATGCCCCGCCACGGCGCCGTGTGGGATGGGTGATCAGAGGATCATAGTGAGGCTTCCCCGCCCGGTAACCAATCCCTGTGGGTCCCTCACTCCTCTATCACATCGCAGCCGGTGGAGCCCCCCGTTGAGCGTGCTGGTCTCTCTGTAATGGACTGACCAGTCGTTTCATTCGGGGCCTCTCCAGAGGACAGGATGCCGATTGCAGCATCGGAGGGTGAGCTGACCTCTGGAAATTATGACTTGGCTGTGTTATCTCCCTCTGGGAGTGTAACGTTGCCCGAGCCAGATCCAGAAACATCAGCTATGCTGAATTGGGCCGCTGAGGCTGTCGGGCTGAAGTGGAATCCTCCACCGTGTCCTGAACAGTCTCGGTTGGATGATTGGTATCTCGGGACAGGCCGCGCTGGTTCTCAGCTCACCGCCCCAGCACCTTTCCTTCCCGAAGTGAATGCAGAGCTTACCAGGTCATAGACAACACCTTTCTCTGCCCGAATAAGCTTTTCCCCCCTCACTACCCTTGACAGAGGAGTGGTGAAGGGTTGCGAGGCTGTCCCTCCATTGGAGCAGTCTGGCGCGATACAGGTTCACCTGTGTCCAGCAGCCGCTGCTTTTTGGACGGGGCCCCTCGTCTCCCTCCTAAAGCCTGTGAGTTCTCGCCCGTTCTGACGGGCAGAGCTTACAAGGCCTGTGGGCAAGCCGCCTCCTCTTGCGTGGACCAGTGTACCAGTGCAAGTGGACCAGTGTACTCACTCCCTCTTGACTGACTCCGTGGTGATCAAAGGTGGCAGTGGAGTAGGGCCTACACATCAATAGACAGCAAAGATCTCCTCCTCAAACAAGGCAACCATTCAAAGAGTGAGAGCTGGAGACAGAGAGAAAAAGGTGATAACAAAAGTTAAATGATCACAGTACCCGTATCTTTAATCTATATCAATGAAGAGAGATAGTTGCACATATTTTATACTTACTTAGTGGAAATGGCAGCATGGCCCCCTGAACACCCTAAAAAACAATGAATCACAATGAGGGCATCCTGAGAGAGAGAGAGAAGGATGAGAATGATAACTGATTGAGTTAAATGATCACCATACAAGTATCTTTAATCTATAACAATGTAGAGAGACAGTTGCACATATTTTATACTTACTTAGTGGAAATGGCTGCATGGCCCTCTGAACACCCTCAAAAACAATGAACAATGAACCACAATAATGAGGGCATCCTGAGAGAGAGAGAGGGAGGGATGAGAATGATAACTGATTGAGTTAAATGATCACCATACAAGTAGCTTTAATCTATAACAATGTAGAGAGATAGTTGCACATATTTTATACTTAGTGGAAATGGCTGCATGGCCTTCTGAACACCCTCAAAAACAATGAACTACAAAAGCGAGGGCATTCTGAGAGAGATCGAAAGAGAGGGATGAGAATGATAACTGATTGAGTTAAATGATCACCATACAAGTATCTTTAATCTATAACAATGTAGAGAGATAGTTGCACATATTTTATATTTACTTGCATGGCCCTCTGAACACCCTCAAAAACAACTACAAAAGTGAGGGCATCCTGAGAAAGAGCGAAAGAGAGAGAGGGGGTAAAGGGAATAATGAGTCACATTTTCAGTCTACAATATTATGAATATTTTTATAATAATATCAATAATCTCATCTCACCTTACAATAACAGCAAATTTCCTCAGTAGCTTGCTCTTCTCTGCAACTCTGTCTATTACAGTGTCGGTGTCCAAAGCCACAAGGACATCCTTTTCAGTGGCCATCAACATGAAGGCTTACAATTTGCTGGCAGACAGGCTGCTCCTCAGTTTACTTTTGATATATTTTAGGGTTGAATATGATCGTTCGCAGGCCACCTGGGTTATTGAAAGTGTCAGCAAAAACTTGTACGCAAGTCCAAGCAGGGGATATGCATCAGTGAGCATGTTGAATCTCTGGAGAATCTGATAGCAGCACAGTGGCAGGCCCGTCGCGACAAGGCAGGCAAACCAAGCAATTGCTTGGGGCCCCGAGCTGGCCTGGGGCCCCAAGGCAACGACTGGTTAAAAATAAAATGCAACGACAAACTGTGTGAGCGCCCCTTTGATAGTCAATGCAGTAAAGTGCAATGACACTGTTATCGGGATCCCCCTCGAGGGGGCCCCCCTCAGTAGTCGCTGACAGCAGCCAGCCAACCACGCGATCTCTGCTGCCGGCAAAATACAAAACCTCCTCGCAGTCATCATGAAGCGGAATTATGCTTCAGGAAGCCAGAAAATAATGAAGAGAAAGGAAGAGGAGGATAAGAAAAAACAAGACAGTGGTACGTAGGGGTGTAACGATACACGTATTCATATTGAACCGTTCGGTACGAGGCTTTCGGTTCGGTTTTCGGTACGTATTTTCAAACCGAACGGTTCGTTGGATCATTTTTCCTGCCGACCAAAATTTTGTTATTTCAAATGTAGGCGCGTTGCGCGTGGCAAGCGCGCTCATAATGTAGAGACGCCGGCGCGACCACAACATTGCCCAACATCAAATGGCAAACGTAATGTAAGTGGAACGAAACTGAGCTACTCGTTATTATTGTGTGGTTGACGGACCGTTGTTTATCAGTTTGGACCAGTGCAGCGCGAGCCGATCGTGATCATGCGACACTGTTACTACACAGCACTAATAAGAGATCCAGTAAAGAAAGCATTTGAATTCGCCACAGAAGTAATAACATCGCTGCGAGATCTAGTGAAAAACATTCACATAGTTTGGCAGGAATTGTAGGCTATAATGCCTTCAAGTAACATTACGTCGGTTTTATTTTGACATTATGAATACAATGCAAATGTTAATCTTAACTAAAATAAACATTTGTTTATAACTACTACAATAAATACAATTACATTTATTTTTTTTCCAAGGAGCTGTTTTGTTTTATATGCTCCTAATAAGAGTCAATTATAGCTCCAGAATTGCTCAAAGTAAAAAGAAATCCATGTCCATTTTGCTTGGGGCCCCCAAATTCCTTCAAACGGCCCTGCACAGTGGGCACTCTTTTCAGGAGGCACAGCTTTTGTTGATGATTTCCATGTCCTCTTCCTTTCCATCAGGTCCATCCTCCACTGTCCTGGTCGCATATTCATCCAGTGGTGACTCTTTCAGCTTGTCCCAGTGTCCCGCTAAGCTTTTCTGCTCATACTGCAGGTTGTCAACCGTTGCCCTGCTATCAAATTTAACCAGGCACTTGCTGAGGTCTTCAAGTGCAGACTTAGGGAGAGCACGGTTTCGGATTAGGGAGAAGTTTTTGGGATCCAGAACCGACAAATCTGCAAAAAGAGTGCCATGTGTCAGAAATCTGGTGAATGACCTCAATAGCTGTATCAACAATTTGGTTATGGATCTTTACCTCGTAGGCTCTCTCAGCATCAATTATGGTGTTATCCTGAGACATCTCACCCTGCATGGCTTTCTTCTTCTTTCTTCTTTTCTGTGGCAGTGCAGCCTCCACTTCCATGTCTGTCTCCTCATCTTGCTGCTCAAGTTTTTCATTTGCCCATTTCACTAAGTCATCAGCCTTCGGAGTAGCATGAACATCCAAACTATAAAATCTTATGAATGTGTGCGGAGAGAACCAGCCTGCCGCATCACAAACAAGTTGTAAGGGGGCACCCCTTGCCAAAGCACTAGAGGAGGCGACCCCCCTGGTGGAGTGAGCCCTAAGACCTATTGGCGGAGCTTGACCGTGCGCCTCATAGGCAAGAACAATAGCATCCCTGACCCAATGAGACATGGTCTGCTTGGTGGCAGCTGCTCCTTTGTTACTACCCCCTTAACAGACGAACAGTTGCTCTGACTTATGCCACTGGCTAGTGCGGTGGATGTGAGCCTGAAGAGCATGGACTGGACACAGTCTGTGAGATCTCTCCTGCTCCGGCGTTATGAATGGCGGAGGACAGAAGGCCTCGAGAGTGACAGGATGTACAGTCGAGAAAGGAACCTTAGGCAGGTAGTCAGGATGAGGATGCAAAATTACTTTCACCATTCCTGGGGCAAAGTCTAAGCAGGATGGCGAGATGGACAGAGCCTGCATATCCCCAATTCTTTTTAAATAAGTTATTGCCATAAGAAAAAACATTTTTAGAGTCAGAAGTTTGTCAGACGCTGATACTATAGGTTCAAAGGGGGTCTCAACCAGACCCTCGAGGACTATAGCTAAGTCCCATGAAGGGATCTTGGTTCTTACTGGAGGCCTCAGTTGTCTGGCCCCACGAATTAAACGAGCGAGCAGAGGATTTCTCCCGAGTGGCACCCCGTCAACCAAGGCGTGGCAAGCCGAAAGAACGGCCACATAAACCTTGAGAGTGGCGGGGCATGTGCCTGTTGATAACTTCCAGAACTGAAGCAATCTGGCAGTTGACCGGATGTACATTGTGTACAACACACCACCTTTCAAAAACATACCATTTGCTGGTGTTGTGGAAAAAATTTATCTTTCCTTTATATCATTTATTTTCAATGATTTAACAAAAGAATGCCATGCGTTCTTTTGCTGTATTTTGGGATTCTTTTATGATGTTGATACAGCTGCAGGGTGTGTGTGTGTGGGACTTCAGAGGTGAGAGGATTCCCGTGCTGGGGAGGGGTCAAGGGGGGGTCCCTTTTGCTCCTTGTGTTTTGGGTGGGTGACAGGAGATAGCTTTTTGTCCATTTTGCTTGGGGCCCCCAAATTCCTTCAAACGGCCCTGATAATATCAAAGCACTGAGCAGGGCCGTTTGAAGGAATTTGGGGGCCCCAAGCAAAATGGACAAAAAGCCTACAGGAACCACAGCATAGCCATATAGTTCACCCGCACTTTATATAAATAAAAAATGTTTACAGTGCAAATACTGCTGTTGCATATACTGTGCATAAAATTTGAACATTTTCAACAATTGAACATTTGCAGTAACCTTGAAGTAACTGTTCAAGATCCATTGATAACTTATAAAAATAATGTTGTATTTGCATAAACTGTCACTACCGTATATCCGGACACTAGCACATTAAGATAAGCTATGAAAAAATCATGTTCCTCTGCCTCTTTCTGGTTAAATAATGTTTATAGATGGGTAAAAGTAAAAAGACTGTTTGCTAACAGTTAAATGACAATTAACTAAAGATTAAATAACAATTTACCATCTATTAATGATGGTTATTATAAAGTGTTACCGAAAAGATATGTTAGCATTTCCATATTTTGATATTAGAAGGGAAGGGATGCAGCTGCTTTCACAACTACCAATGCTTCAAAACATCCCGAGCTAATGTTTGATATGCACAGAATTTATTGTGTGGTTTTCCTAACCCCCATTTGGTAGATTATCACGGTGGAATAGTTAGTATAGCATGCTATCTATGCCACTTTCATCAAAACCTATTACAAAGCTATAGCAATGTCATGTCATTAAATACGATAAACAGTGATTCTGGAACAGATCTGCGTCTTCCTTATCCCGTTAAAAAAAACATATTACAGTATGTAATAATAATTACATACTGTAATATGTATGTAATTATTATTACATCTGTAATTATTATTATTATTATTATTATTATTACAGTATGTAACCATATTCCGTCCGTTCGAAAAAAAAGTTGCACTAAACTGTTCGTTACAAGCAGCGTTTGCCGTCAGGCAGGTAGCTAACATAAACATATTTTTGCTAGCCTACCTGCTGCAAAATTACACCATTTGTACAAGACAAGAGCTATTTTATCCAGTGTAATTTATCACTTACCACTATCTTGTTTTACTTGCATAATTCCGCTTCATGATGATGACTGCCGAGGAGGTTTTGTATTTTGCGGCAGCAGAGATCACGTAGTTGGCTGGCTGCGGTCAGCGACTACTGAGGGGGGCCCCCTTGAGGGGGATCCCGATAACAGTGTCATTGCACTTTACTGCATTGACTATCAAAGGGGCGCTCACAGTTTGTCGTTGCATTTTATTCTTAACCAGTCGTTGTCTTGGGGCCCCAGGCCAGCTCGGGGCCCCAAGCAATTGCTTGGTTTGCTTGCCTTGTCGCGACGGGCCTGGGCACATGAATGACCCTCAAAGTTGAAATATGGTTGAAATAATGTCAGTTGCTGTTTTAATGTTGTCACAATGAAACGTTTAATACTAAACAGTTGAAAAGTTTTTTTTGTTTGTTTTTTTTTACAAAATCTGTATCTTGAATCAATGTCATGTCTTCAAGGAATACATAATCTTTGAATTATTATTATTTCTAATTATTATTTTGTTATTTTAGCATTGTATGATATTTTGATCAAAACACCACTTCAAAAATCTAAATTTATGTTAAAATATAATCATTATTAACAATAATAATAATATTAATAATAATGGATATAATTTCAATCTCAAGAGAGAAGTGCAGCAGAAACTTTTTTGCTTTGTGTGATTTTGTTTGGACATACAATTTTGTGTTTGCCTAAAGCTTACCATGCAGGATTGCATTTTTATTCACACTGTCATCAAAACGCTATTTGACCAACTAATCAAATAATATAGTATACAAATAAAACTAAACACACATTTCTTTAAAGAAAGAAAGAAAGAAAGAAAGAAAGAAAGAAAGAAAATTAATCTTTTCCATTACCACGCTGAAACAATTGCTATTGGTTGTTTCACCTTCTTTGATCATGATTGGTTATTATGACTTCCCATAAATGTTCTGTGTAAGTTAACTTTTACACACGGATAACAGACGTACTACAACCTGCAGCTGTGTGTGTGTGCGTGTACGTGTACCATTGATTTGATTACAGTAAGATGCTAATCGTGATTAGCGTATTAGCACATTGTAGCCTCTGATGTCAATGTTAGTCAGCTAGTTTAAAACTCAAACACATGAAAACCCTATTGGAAAAAAATATATTTGAAACTAAAATATATTTGAAACATTTATTTTATGCTAAGTTTACTACAAATGCATTTACATATTTATGTACTTAATATAAATATCCTGCAATTGTACTTTGGTATCCTAAATTATATACTTAAAGTCAATAATAACAACAAATGTTGTACTTAATGCAACTTTAGTTATCTGGAAGTAGTGCTGAGGTTAAGTGTATTTGATTGTGCTAAAGTGGAACTATTGCATTTAATGTATTTATTTATTTATTTATTTTTCTAGGGAAAGAGCATCCGAATGAGTAAAGTAACTGATATAACTGTCATTTACATATAGATATATATCTCAAGCACTGGAAGAAGATTTTTTGGGGAGAACAGGCACCCAACAGAGAGACAAATCCACCACGATTATCAACTTCAGTAAGATGCAAGTAAATTTTAACCATTGCTTCTAAACCTTACATTGGGATTAATATATTATGTAGTTAAAAGTATTTTTCTCATCATCAAAAGTCATTTCATCTACCAGTGACAAATCTGAGTAACTTTTTATCCTTTTGTCTTTCTTCCTCTAAAGTGACAAAGAAAGGAGAACGTCACCATCATCAGTCCTTTATTTAGTTCACTGAAGAACATCAAGGGAAAGACCCTCAGATGTGTCATAACAGGATAAATTTGGCTACAGGTAAAATTATTAGATGGTCTGATTGATTTTGGGTTACCAATTAGCTTTTTTCAAAGCTACAATTGTGTGATGTGACGTGACATGTATGTGCAAAAACGGCTGCCCACTGCTCCGGGTGTGTGTTCACAGTGTGTGTGTGTGTTAGTGAGTATTGAACACACACACACACACTGAACACACACCCGGAGCAGTGGGCAGCCGTTTTTGCTGCGGCATCCAGTGAGCTATTGGGGACCATTTGTTCATGTTGTCTGAATGTTTAATAATGGCAAATGTTGGTACAATTTAAAAACATTTTGTTTAATATTGTTTAAAGGAACAGTACAAATTAAATCTTATCAGCCCACTCCATCCCACCCCAGATTGACCAAGGATTTGGTGAAGGATTGCACTGTCACTTCTGGTATGAATCTATTAACCTTTTGTTATGTGTAAGGTGTTTTGATTTTACTTAATTTAATACAATTTACAAAATTAGATTTTACATAATTGACTTAGAGTAGTAGTAATGTTCACTAAAATGAAAATAACCCCATGATTTACTCACCCTCAAGCCATCGTTAGTGTATATGACTTTCTTCTTTTAGACGAATACAATTGGAGTTATATTAACTATGGGGTTTGGTTAATAAAGCCCTTCTGGAGCAAGGCCATGAGTTTCCAAAAGTATCCATATTTAATACTTTAGAAAGTAAAATAACTAGCTTCCGGCCATACTACTTTTGTATAAAGCGCAACTTGTGACGTCAGAAGTAGTGTAGTGCATCATGGGGTAGCGTAAATATCAGCAGCACGTCGCATTACTCACATAAGTTGCGCTTTACCCTTAAGTGGAATCCGTATGTTTGTTTGCCCAGAACCTAGTTGTTTTACTTTATAAAGTTTTAAAGCTGCAGTCGGCAAGTCTGGCAGATTGAGTGGACTTAGCCAAAATTTTGAATGTTTACAACTCTCATGCCCCTCCCCCACTACCAACGAGCACCCGCCCATCGTCAGTGCATGTGTACCTGATTTTCTGTGAACACGCGCGTCTCTTCAGCATTGATAAACACCATGGACTCGGAGGTAGGCTGCCCTGGCTAATCTACCCATAGATAGCAATAACAGAGGAATTGGAAGCTTGTTAGTAGATTTTCTCTCCGCCATCACGCTTCGTGCAATCTTCAGGCGAACTTCAGGCATGTCGTGTGCATGTGATATTGTAATATGCGCGTCTGCGTGAGGGAGGGGGGATCTGTGGCGTGTGCACGAACTGTGATTGACAGTCAGATCTCACACCCCCCTGCGCTGATTGGACCCGATGAGACGGGAGCGGTGGATTTTTGCAAAACAAATAACATGCTCCAGGTGGAGTTAGAAGCTCGGGTTTTTTTCTAAAACCAATTTATTTATGTTGTTCTGTCGGATTATAGTGTCGATTTCACTGAATATGATCAAAAAAAAGTTGCCGACGGCAGCTTTAAATATGAATATTTTTCTAACACAAACTCATGGCTTCGCTTCAGAAGGCCTTTTTAACCCCCCTGAGCCGTATAGAGTTCTTATGTAATGGATAGATGCACTTTTTTGAGCTTCAATCTGATGGTTGCAATCCACTGCCATTATGCAGCTTGGAAGCGTCAATGTGTTTATTAATATAACTCCGATTGTATTCGTCTGCAAGAAGAAAGTCATACACACCTAGGATGAGTAAATCATGGGCTAATTTTCATTTTTAAAGTGAACTACTTTAATACTATGTGTAGTTAGGATTCTGAATTAAGTGTAATGTTTTTCTACATATCAGAAATATACAGAGCCACTTATTAGGGGTGGAACGGTACACAGAAGTCACGGTTCGGTTTATACCTCGGTTCAGACATCACAGTTCGGTATGAGTTTGGTACAATGGAGGAAAAAAGCAAAGCAAAACAAAAATGCAGAAGGCTTGTGCATGTCTCAGGCTGTACCACCAAAGGAAAATAAATTACTTAAGCCTTGTATTTTTTAAATAAGTTTTATTAATAAAGTAAGGCATAGAACCAGTTTATTTTTAGTGCACTGACAATAGTTTTATATAATTAGTTTATTAATTAAATTAATAAAAAGACAAAAAGACCTTGAGATACGTTTGGTAATTGTACCTGAATGAATTGAATTGAATTGAATTGAATTGAATTGAATTGAATTGAATTGAATTAATTTGCTACATTTCAGATTAATATATTTGTTTTCCTTAAAATTTTAATTAACAGTAACTTAAACACTTTGCAGTTTGAATGATGTCCTGTATAAACAAAATGACGGAGTATGTTTTTATGTTTACAGTGTTCGATTGCACCTCTCACACATACAAATTTCAGTAAGCACTTTGCGACTTTTCGATCGCGACCGCACCTCTCTCTCTCACACACACACACACAATATATTCCAGCATTGCAATCTTTACATCGTAGCCAGCTTCAGAGCTAAGGCGGGGCTACAGATTAGGTGTCCCTAAAGAACCTGCGTATCTAACAGTAGTTCCGCATTACATTCATTAATTTGCACACAAGTTTTATTTATTTTTATACCGTGTATTCTTCATGTAAATTTATGCGCCGAACCGTGACGCCCGTACCGTTTCGGTTCAATACGAATACATGTACCGTTCCACCCTTACCAATTTGCTAATGCGCATGCGTCGCGTCTGAACGCGTTGTTGTCTTTGGAGCTCCATCAATTTGATTTATAATTCTTGATTTTACTCTTTAAACTTACTTACAACGAACATTTTCTACTTTTCCTCACTGAGAAGCACTACTGCTCAAACCTCATAGTTACAACGCGGACTGTTGAGCAGACGCGTCTCAAGCCTATTAGTGATCCAACGCTGGATACTCCTATAGGTTATGTCCGTGGATCACGGCTGAACGCGTCTTAACACTCACTTACAAACATTTTTCGCCTATCGTGCGTGTACTCTACACCCGTACCACTAAAAAGACGGATTATATCTAAGACTTCAGTCATAAATTAGTATTAATATTGTTAGCATCACTGGTAGCGTAGTTTCTAACTTACTGTCCATCTGTTAAAATGGCGAATATATCAGATGTAAGTAGTCTACCTTTTGGTGCAGGTGAGGACACATTTGAGCTGCACGCGGTGCAGTCTGAGCTGGAAGCTGTTGAGAAACAGATCCACGACCTTTTAGTGAGACAAGCCGAACTGATAGACCGGCGGTTAGCTCTTGAAACATCACGTGCCGATGCACACAAATCAGAGATTAACGTCACTAACCCGCTGATTCCGACCTCGTCTACTCCGTGCGTTACTCAGCATCGGTCCCGAGCGCAGAGGTCGCGATCAGCCATGGTCTCGTTCACTCCGGCTCCAACACGCCACCACGAAGCCTGGATATTTCCGCAGCGGAAGACGCGAGTCAGGTCTAGACCAAGACCCTCTCCGACCCTCCCGGTTTTCGAGTTATCCACACAAAACCGCTTCTCCCCTCTTCGCGAAACAGAATGCGATGCTGTGATCATCGGCGATTCCATCGTTCGGCACGTCCACGCTACATTAGGTAAAAGTAAGGTGCACAGTCACTGCTTTCCTGGTGCTTGTGTTTCTGAAATCGCTGCTCACGTTCCCGAGATTCTGAACGATAACGAGCGCGTCGGAACTGTGGTCTTGCACGCGGGAGTGAACGACATCAGGCAGCGCCAGACAGAAGTTCTGAAGAAAGACTTCAGGAATCTGATCGATACGGTACGCAGCACATCGCCTGATATAACGATCATTGTGTCAGGACCGCTTCCCACGTACCGTCTAGGACATGACAAGTTTAGTAGATTATTTGCGCTAAATGAATAGTTAACGTCATGGTGCAATGAGCAGAAACTGCTCTTTGTAAATAATTGGAATCTGTTTTGGGAGCGTCCTAGGCTTTTCCGTGCTGATGGCTTACACCCAAGCAGATTCGGAGCGGATCTTCTGTCGGATAACATCTCCAAAATGTTAAATACCTTTTGACTAGTAACCAAAAGTCCAAATCATAGTCTCTGCTGCACCAAATTAACTGATATAAATACTAGTGTAGAACATTGCATAGAAATTGTGTCTATTCCTCGTTTAGTGCGATCAAATAATAAATCTACTGCAGGATCTAGGAAAAATCTAATTGTTATTAAAACAGAAAATGTTGCTATTAGTAAACAAAAACAATTTCTAAAGCTAGGTCTTTTAAACATTAGATCACTCACACCTAAGGCAGTTATTGTAAATGAAATAGTCACAGATAATAGCATGTACTTTGCCTTACTGAAACCTGGCTTAAACAAATAGATAATCAAAATGATGCGTTAGGGGCTGCGTTTATAGATTTATTAAACTCCTTTGGGGTTAAGCAAAACGTTACCGGACCAACTCATCGTTTTAATCATACACTCGATTTAATTATATCACATGGAACCGATCCAACCAATATAGATATCATTCCACAAAGTGATGATGTAACTGACCATTACATGGTAACTTGCATATTACGTACCCCTGTAATATATCATGCTGCGCCGCGTTATCGATTAGGCAGAACAATCCATCCATCGACCATAGATAATTATTCAAATTGCTTATCGGATCTGTCTCAGCTGCTCAGTGAACCCAAATAAACAGATGAACTAGAGGAACTAACCAGCACTATGAGCACCATTCTCTCTGGAACACTGGATATTGTTGCACCTATTAGACTAAAAAAGGTCAGAGAGAAAATTAAAGCACCATGGTACAACAATACTATGCGTGTTCTAAAGAGAGAAACCCGTAATTTAGAGCGTAAATGGAAACAAACTAATTTAGAGGTTTTTAGAATCGCTTGGAAAGACAGTACGTCACGTTATAAAAAGGCCCTAAAAGTAGCCAGGGCTGAGCACCTCTGCAAACTAATAGAAAATAACCAAAAAAATCCTAGGTTTTTATTTAACACCGTGGCTAGACTAACAAATAAACAAGCGTCACCTGAACAAAATATTCCGTTACAGTTTAGTAGTAATGATTTCATGAATTTTTTCACTGAGAAAATAGAAAACATCAGAACCACAATTGTAAACGTTCAATCCTCAATCGCGCCTTATAACTCAGCCTCGATTATCACCCCGCAAGAACATTTACAGTGCTTTACAACTATAGAACAAATAGAGTTAAATAAACTTATCACTTCCTCTAAAACAACAACATGTTTATTAGATCCCATACCAACTAAACTACTGAAAGAAGTGTTACCTGTAGTGGAAGAGCCTCTTCTCAATATTATTAACTCATCTTTATCTTTAGGTCATGTTCCAAGAACATTTAAACTGGCAGTTATAAAACCACTCATTAAGAAACCACAATTAGACGCAAATAACCTAGCAAATTATAGACCCATTTCAAATCTTCCTTTTATGTCTAAAATACTAGAAAAAGTTGTGTCTGCCCAACTAGGCTCTTTCTTACAAGAAAATGACATCTATGAAAAGTTTCAGTCTGGATTCAGGCCGCACCATAGCACTGAAACTGCGCTCGTTAAAATCACAAATGATTTACTCTTAGCTTCTGACCAAGGCTGTATCTCAATACTAGTTTTACTTGATCTTAGTGCTGCGTTCGATACTATAGATCACACAATACTCTTAGATCGACTACACAATTATACTGGTGTTCAAGGACAAGCATTAAGCTGGTTCAGATCATACCTATCTGACCGATACCATTTTGTCTATTTAAATGGAGAAAAATCGATCATAACTCCAGTAAACTATGGAGTGCCGCAAGGATCTGTGTTAGAAAACACACCTACCACTGGCAAGTCCAGGGTCAGCTGATGGTCACTGGCTTAGCTTGGTGTGATCTGGTGACGGATACAAGGAGTGACTTCACAGTGGAGAGAGTATGGAGGGATGATGAGCTGATCCAAGAAATCAAGGCTAAAGCTGATGAATTCTACTTTGGTACATACATCCATGTTTTGCTAGGGCGAAAATAGTCAAGAAAGTGACCAACCAAAGATGTTTATATTATTCACAGTTATGCATGTTGTATGTTTCTAAGCTTTATGATAAATGTTATTTTAAAAATGTTTCCCAAGCCTGACAGAAATTGATAATTGAATGGATCATTTTGCATGTGACAGCCACACAATATTTTATTATAAAATGACCAAGACAGACAAAATCAAGTAATTATATTTAAAATATACCTTCAGTCAGTTGCCCATTTGGATCGCACTTAGTCTGGAACCTCACCCTTGAGCATGCCAAACCCGTGGAAAAAGCACCAGAATGACTTACTCTTGGGATCACTGGAACACACAAGCCTTTCCACCATGTCAAGGTGGCGATCCTTGGAAAGGACATTCACTCTGCATTCATTCTTATTACTACTCACTTTACCTTGCTGTCTTTTATGTCTTACTGCTGCTGCTGCTCTCGCTGTTTGTGTCACTGCTCTGTCCTTCCTGCTGCTGAGGCTGCTGCTGTACTTTCCTGGTAGCTCAGTGGCATAACACCTACACGATACACACCACAATCTCACCTCAACACGACCATACACACAAGTTTGAATTAATATTTAATTATTAGCATTCATAATGATTTAAGTTAATTTTATCTACACCACAAATTAAGCTAAGTACTTTATCGTCAGCCCCAAACTGCTGCCAAATACTTTATGTAGAACTCAGTGGCTCTGGTGCTGCTACCCTCAAATGTTAGTCTGAAGCCATGTGAACTTAACACTCTGACATTTTTCATTTGGGGTGACACTAGTGATCTTTGGGGTCTCCAGAGTCCCCAGGCAACAACATGTAATTTTTTAACAGAATATATATATTTTTTTTTTTTACAAAAGTAATTTTACTCTGTTTATTAATGTTTTTACTCCATATTTGTGCAGTTTTTGGAGGATCTATGATATATATTATATATAAATAATTCAAAATGTTTTTTTTTAATAGATTTTTATACAAAAACAGTTTATGTAAAATTTACTTTATAAAAGACTCAAATTTCTAAATTTCATTTATGGGGATAACATGGATAATTTTACATGGTTTTACAACAGATATGTACAGTTATATTATATATTAAGAACAAAAACATGACATGAACATAAAAATGCATTTGGATGATGTTCCTGGCTGGCATGTTCACTCTTTCCAGTATTTTACCTCACCTTCAAAACCTAAAGGACCCTGGTAATTGGCCATCATGCAACAGCAGGACCACATCTGATTCACTGTGCCTGCCAAGGTGAGGGGAATTGGGCAATCCCAAATGTGGTACTCTTTTACCCGCCTTATTACACGTTCCACAAGGATGCGGAGTCTGGCTATGGCCTGGGTTCTCTCTGTTTCCTCTCTGCTGAACTGGTCTCTGTGCTTGAAAGGGGGAATGATTAGTTTTGCCCCAACAACCTCCAATAGCTTTCCAATGAGGAAGCCCTTGTCTGCCATAACCTCATCACCTGGCTCCAGCAAGTCCAAGATTCCTGACTGCCTTGTCAACTCCTTATCAGAGATAGAGCCAGTGAACAACTTTGATGCAAATGTGATTGCACCACAGGGTGCAACTCCAATCAAAGTTTTGAAGGTGGTATGGCTCTTGTAGGTTGAGAATGTTTCAGAGTGAAGGGTAATTGCCTCTGGGCTCTCACATCTAAACTCTGTGCAGTCAATAATGACCCTCACATTTGGGCAGTACTGCTGAAATTTCACATGCATTGTTCGATTCACCTGTTCACGGGTCATCCATATTTGAATGGATCCCAACTCAAGGTATAAATAGTTTACCCATGTGATAACAATGCGACTCACGGTAGAAGTGCTCACTCCAAATAGCTCAGCTAATACTCTCTCTCTAAGGCCGACAGCGACCCGCAAGCAAAACATGAAAAACTCATCAATGAGTTGCATCTTACGCTGGGGGCTTGGCTTCACGACCTCTTTCTCTGCAGTGGAAATTCCAGTCCTCTTGGCTTTGGACCAGTACACGATCTTGGATGCAGAGGGCTCAATAGATCTCCAGAAAACCATAAATATGTTTTTGGATGAGAACCTTGTGAAATACCTGAAGTCTTCATCAGACACACACCATCTATCCAGCAAAGATCGAGGGATGGTAAGCCTTGACACCAGTTCTTCCAGCTCCTTTATTTTTTCCAGTGCCTCATCAAGAGCACCTAATTAAAGAGAACAAGAGAAAAAAAAAATTTTGGTGTTAAACATGACACTTTATCATTAGAGGAAAAAAAAACGTATTCATTTTGTAAATTGCTATTACATGTTTATGCAGTTAAAGAACAGTTAGAACATCACTATTCTTAATTCACCCCAACAGCCTCACAACTGGCAACTGGCAAAGATTGCAATTTTGTGAGGAGAGGGGTGATGTGTGCTTTCTTCAGCTCGTTAAAAAAAACACTCTAGCTGCAGCATTCTGGATCAGTTGCAGAGGTTTGACAGAGCAAGCTGGAAGACCAGCCAGGAGAGCAAGGCCTAGCCTTGTCAACCCGCACGTACACAGAATGCATGGGTGCAGTACTGGCTCCATTACGACTCCAGGACATTCGTATTTTGAATTACATAGATGATTGGTTAATACTAGCACAATCGCAAGAGATGGCCCTTCAACACAGAGACATTGTGTTGGCTCATCTAGTTTCTCTAGGGTTGAGACTCAACACCAAGAAAAGCGTTCTGCCCAGAGAACGACTTACCTCGGGATCGTTTGGGATTCGATCACGATGCGGGCACAACTGTCTCCCGCTCTTATCGAGACCATTCAGCATACCCTGAGCAAAGTCAGGCTTGGCCAAGATCGCACTGTTCGTCAGTACCAAAGAATGTTAGGTTTCATGGCTTCAGCATCCACGGTGATTCCTCTGGGGCTGTTGCACATGAGACCGTTTCAGCTGTGGCTAAAAACCAGGGGATTTCATCTAAGGGCCAATCCTCAAAGGTGAAAAAAGGTGACGTGCCACGGGCTTCGTGCCCTTTCTCTATGGCTCAGACCCTGGTTTCTCGCCTTGGGTCCCACTCTAGGGGTGCCTTGTCATCGCAGAGTGCTAACGACAGACGCCTCCCTGATGGGCTGGGGAGCGGTCTTAAGTGGTCGTCCAGCTCAAGGGGAATGGGACGGTCATCAGCTCGATTGGCACATTAACTGCCTCGAGCTGAAGGCTGTATTTCTGGCCCTGAAATACTTTCTCCCTCAGTTGAGAGGCTGTCATGTCCTAGTGCGGGTGGACAACACAGCGGCAGTCTCTTACACAAATCACCAGGGAGGTCTGTGCTCACGCAATCTGAACAGAATAGCGAGGCAGATTTTTCTCTGGGCCCAGGAGAAGTTCCTGTCACTCAGGGCAGTGTACACCCTTACAGAAAAAACACATGAACTTGACATGTGCAAAAACCACATGCACATGTGATTTTGCACATATGAAATTTAACATGTAAAACATGTTAAAAGCACATGTGAAATATGTGGATCACATGTGAAACGTGAAATGTGTGCTTTTTAAACATTTACACATGTGAAATACAAGTGATTACATGTGAAACACGTGATCACGTGAAACAAATGTAAAAATTCCCATGTGAAACCCATGAGCTCACATGTGAAACGTAAAATTCCCATGTGAAACCCATGAGATCACATGTGAAACCCATGAGATCACATGTGAGACCCATTAAATCACATGTGAAACCTATAATCACATGTGAAACCTGAAATTCCCATGTGAAACCTATAATCACATGTGAAACCCATGAGCTCACATGCGAAACGTAAAATTCCCATGTGAGACCCATGGAATAACATTTGAAACCCATCAACAATCTATGTTAAACCTACACCCCATGTAAACCTGTAACTTCATGTGAAACCCATGTAAAAATCATTAGGCAATATACCACAGAAAACGGTAGGCCTACCATGTTCTTTTGTAGGGCCTATAGCCATGTTTCCCAACATTAAAACAAATAATTCAAATTGAGCTTTTATTTCATTTCAAAATATGCAATACAAATTGAATGTTTAAAACAAACAAAGCAAAACCAAATAAAAATTATACATAAAAAAAACAAAAACATAAAAAGCTCTAAAACGCAGATGGATATAGGGCGTGTGTGTGTATTGTGTGTTTGTGAATGCGTGTTGTCTCAGTCCTCTGTGTCTCCTTCAGCAGGCATCCTGTTTTGGGATAGAAAAACAATCAAAGATTAGGGCAGTGCAAACACAAGGATTTCAGGATTGTATCTGTTAATTTCAAGTGATGACTGGTCTATATATATTGGCAGTAGCCAAATATATAAACAAGCAGATCCTGTGCACACCTACAGCATGCCCTCTAGAAGGTTCTAAAGATTACACATGCATTAGTATCTTTATGGGTTGGTTGGTGTTTTAACGGTATGCCAGCCAAGGTTCCTTGGCATGTAAGAAGTTGAAATGCTATAAAAGAGCAATAAAAAAATAAAATAAAATGTATATAAAGGTCTTTAAAGTTTCCTTTGGATACAAACCTTGAAATGGATTTAGTGTCATCGGTATCTTAGCATTACAGCAAGGGTACCCAATCCTGTGCCCAATTATCAAGCATTTCTGAAGATCTTAATGAGTTGGTTCAGCTCTGTTTGATTAGAGCTGGAGCTGATCTTTGCAGGAAGGTTGATCTTCAGAAACGTGATTGGGCACCCCTGATATGCAGTATAAACTAGTGTTGGGCGATATGCTCAATTTTCATATCGTCCTATCGTCAGCCTGTTCGATCGGCGATACACGATATTATTGGCGGTATCTACTTAGCGCGAACATAAGGTTCAACGTGACATCACATCAGTGCAATTTATCTATCTATTTCTATCTATTTAGAGAGATAGTAGTTATATTTACCTGTACTATACTATAAACAGTTTATTAAACACTGCCCTTCTAAGGATTTAAAAAAAAAATCTGGTCACCCTAAATAAATAGAGACAGTCTAAAGACAGAATCATTTAAGGTTGCTGTTTGTTTTCTGGTATTGTTTATACAGTACAGTGTTACAGGTTAACAGTTTTGGACCCAAGAACCAGATGTTTGAAAGAAGACCCGGAGTCAGAATTATAATAAATTGAAGAAAAGTTTTACTGAAGATAGTTTGCAGTTTCATCAGCAGAAGTCAGCTTCAAGACTCACACAGGAGTTCGTAGGCCGCCCTGCTTACAGTTACAAAGATCACAGCAGTTATACCCTTCACCAAGGTCTAAGCTACGTCCTTGCTTCAGGTTGCAGTTTCTGATTGGCTAAAAAAATAGATAAACCACACATATACAGATAGACGGAAGCATATCTCCATTGCTTACGCAGCTGACACTCGGATCCACGTTAGGCACGTCGTGACCTTCCAGTTCTCAGATTTGGATTGCTGGGCGCCAGCATGTCCAGAACAACAACTCAGTCAATCTCCAATAATGTCAATGGTTCCTTAACCTGTAACCAAGAAGATTAACACACACATCGACACACAGCTTTTCCAGGGTTGGATTTGGCCAGGCTCTAACTATAAACAGGAGAGTCCTCTCAAAACATCAAGATAATGCATTCTTCTCTCAAGGAGAGCAACACTTTAGTCTAACTGGAAACTAAGGATTTAACAAAGAAATGGTCCCTTAAATTATTGCCTTCAATGACCCCTATATGTATTAAAACGTTGAAGACCTTTCTCAAACACAAAACCAGTCTCTATTTCATTTCTGGAAGCTGGGATAAGTAGGCAAGCGCTGTTACTGCATAAACAATACAGACATTAAAGAATACATGAAAATAACATTTCAGTAATCACACTGGTAACTTAAATAACAAAATAAAATCTCCAGAGAAGTAATTCAACTCATGTGATATTTAGAAGGAAAAATATTGATTAATACCTTGATTATAATCACTCATTACATTGAAGCAGCAGTGGATTCCAATCCACCCCCTTCAACACAATGTCCAAACAAGAATGGCCACGCTCAGGACACAGTTTGGAAAGCTAATCAAGGAAAAAGCAAGTGGTAGTGGTTTTAAACAGCCAACAGTAAGGCAGAAATGGATATTACAACACTTGCAGTTCCTGAAGCCCTTTCTTTTGCAAAGGCCAAGTCAAAGTAGTTTGTAAGTACGTAGATTTAGGGAGAGAGGGAAAAAATGGGAGGGAAAAAGAAGTTGCAAGGGATATATATGTAGATGAGGGTAACAGGAGGACAAAGTGGGAGAAATTAAGATAGTGGGAAGGCAGTTGTCATTTTCCTAGTTTACATTGTAATTGTTTGGCTAATTTTTTTGTGCATCTTTTACAGCTGGAAGACAACACTGCTGCTAAAGGAGTAGAAGACAGTGATATGGAAAATGAAATTGATCTGTCACCTGGTTTAGAGCAGAGTTCTTGTGACACACCTTGTGAAAATGACCAACCTGCCTCTGGACCACCTGCCTCTGGACCGCCTACCTCTGGACCGCCTACCTCTGGATATCCTTTGTGTTGGGCCAAGTACAGAAGTAAAAAGAAATGAAAACAATGAGCTACAAAAAATTGCAATACTCAACAAGGTTGCAGACCGAATTTCTAATAGAGAGGACAAAGGGGAGTATTCCTTTGGAAAACAGGTTGGGGAGGAACTTGGGCGAAGTCCCGCCCTAGTATTGAGATTAAAAAGAGCTATAATGTCGCAGATTTATGATGCACAAGAAAGTAAAATTTCAGTGCATCCAATGCATTCTCATTCAGGCTTCCCTATGTCTGGAAGTTACTAATCTCCCCATCCAACATACATTCCACCACCCACACCAACACCACCCCCACGGCCTTTACTGTCCCAGCCGAATTACACTTTAATGCATCAGCTAGATGACACAGGGTGCAATCAGCTTCAAGAGCTTCAAAGGAGCCGTATGTAAGATTGTGGCCAAAACTGAAACTGCAATCACTTTCAAATTACTGTAGAGCGGTGTATCCGCTCACCCCCCTCACTCGAGGTTGCCAGATAGGCTGCAGGATCCAGCAGGAACGTAGGCTGCTACGTAGCTGTGGTAACTAGAGTAGAGTTGGCAACCCGGATGCCGAAACACTACTGACTTTGTGATTAGTAGATAGGTGGAGGGTGGAGCATCAGGCCAAAACACAAGATGACAACATCAACATCAGTTGAGGGCTGCAACTTCACTTTTTAAATGACAATATCCTGGCCGTACTACTGTTGTCAGTGATATAAGTATTTGAAATGAGCATGATTTCTTAATGTCTAGTGACATATCAGGGCCATTTTATGATTAATTGAAATACATTTCTTACATACAGCTCCTTTAATTATTTTTTTTTTTTGCAACTATTTTGGCTAAAGGGTTGTTCAAAAGAGCTGTCAGCACTTTATATGTTTTGTATGTTGTGTGATTATATAGTTCTACTACTGGACTAAGCAATAAACATACTTTGAGAAAACACAGAAACATACAGAAAAAGTATTATTACCAAAACAACAAAGTTTTTATGTAAAGAAACACAGAATGCTTCATTTTTTATGTATTTCATTTTATTTGCCACAAAGTTTTGTCTGGGATTGAATTTGAATTATTTGAATGTGAACATACAGTTTTTTTTTTTTTTTTTTTTTTTTTTTGTTCAAAACGTTTGACGTTTAATGTTTTGTAAAATGCTTAATGTTTTATAGAACATGTTGCCAACAACAACAACAAAAACAAATAATAATAAAGAATTGACGGTGAAGTGTTTTCAGTTTATCCATTAGACATACTGGTCTTGCCATGGTACACAGCCAGCTGGGGAGACAAAGTAACATTTAAGACAGTCACGTTGCTCTTTGGCAGCTATTGTTGGGTTTTTTCCTCCTCCCAATCTCACAGACTGCAGAGTTCTCTCTAGTCTCCATGCCCCATCATGGAGCTGATGTTTCTCGTCCACCCAGTCAGTGAGGCCAGGTAGAAGATAGGCATCTGATTGCTTGTTGTACAAGAAATTGTGAAGGCACAGTGCTGCCAAAGTGATTGTCACTGCTTTGTCAGGAGATCAAGGCAAATGGTTGTGTGGAACACCCTGAGTCGGTTTGCAAGAATTCCGAAAGCATTTTCCACAACACGTCTTGCACGTGATTGTCTATAATTGAAAATGCGTTGTTCGGGCTGTAGTCGTCTGTGTGGGTATGGCTTCAGCAGGTCATTCCTCAGAGGGTAAGTTTCATCTCCCACAAAAGCATATGGCATGATGATGTTGGTGTTGGGTAGAGCCTCAGCTGAAGGAAGGTTTAATTTTCTTTCATCTAAGGCAGCTCGCAAATCAGACTGCGCAAACAAACCTGCATCTGAAACTCTGCCTTGAACTCCCACATTCATGTAAATAAATTTGTAGTTTGCATCAACTACAGCCATCAACAGGATGGAAAACCTGGACTTGTAGTTGTAGAATGTGCTGCCGCTGTTGGCTGGGGGCTGAATAAAGATATGTTTTCCATCTATTGCACTAAGGCAATGAGGGAATTGCCACTTCATGTCAAACTCTTCAGCAATTTTCCTCCACTTGTCTTCAGAAGTTGGTGTCTATAAACATGACATTATCAGATTACCAAACACACAGCTAGTTTGAGATGCTATAGTTTAAAATTGCATAATCAGTATGATCCCCTAGAAACATAACCCGCTCAATGTAACATCAATGTAAATGACGATGCTTAATCTAACATGTTAGTTCATGTTAACATTAGCTAACATGAACTAACAGTGAACAATAAATTTTTTACAGCGTTTATTAACGTTAGTTAAAACTATTTTTTTTTTTTTGTATTTGATCTGTGCATTAATGTTAACTTATACAACATTGGATTGTAATGTCTTAAACTAAAATTAACTAAAATTAAATGTTTTAGAAGTATTTTTAACTACTGATAAAAAATGAAACTTTAATGTAAAGTGTTACCCTTAAAATAAATGTAATAGTGTCATTTCATAGTGAAAATAATCTGACAATACTTAAGACAAGTTTTCTGTTACAAATATTAATATATATATATATATACAGTATATATATATATACAGTGCTATGCATAAGTTTAGACACCCATACTAAAGTTGACTAAAAAGAGGAATAAAAAATCATCTTTTGGAAACTGAACTTAATGCCTTAATTTAAAAAATTAGGAAAAAATCCAACCTTTAAGGACACCAATTTTCTTTGTGAATGAATAATGTATCGTAAATAAATAAATGTTCTTCCTTAAAATACAGGGTGCATAAGTTTGGACACCCCTATGTTAAATTCCCATAGAGGCAGGCAGATTTTTATTTTTAAGTATTTAAAAAAAAAAAATTTTTAGGATACTATGCATTCTGATAAAGTTCCCTTGGCCTTTGGAATTAAAATAGCCCCACATTATCACATAGCCTTCACCATACCTAGAGATTGGCATGGTTTTATTTCAGTTAGCCTAATAGCTAGTTTGATTTGCATTGAGAGATGATCTTATGGAAAGTACCCCATGCCAATCTCTAGGTATGGTGAAGGCTATGTGATGATGTGGGGCTATTTTAATTCCAAAGGCCAAGGGAACTTTATCAGGATGCATAGTATCCTAAATTAAAAAAAAAAAAAAATACTTAAAAATAAAAATCTGCCTGCCTCTATGGGAATTTAACATAGGGGTGTCCAAACTTATGCACCCTGTATTTTAAGGAAGAACATTTATTTATTTATTTACGATACATTATTCATTCACAAAGAAAATTGGTGTCCTTAAAGGTTGGATTTTTCCTAATTTTTTAAATTAAGGCATTAAGTTCAGTTTCCAAAAGATGATTTTTTATTCCTCTTTTTAGTCAACTTTAGCATGGGTGTCTAAACTTATGCATAGCACTGTATATATATATATATATATATATATATATATATATTTTTTATTTTTATTTATTTTTTTTTTTTTTGCATACAATTGCGAACCTTCAAATAATCCTTCTTCATAGCGATGTGTAGAGAGTTGCATGTTTCTTCTACAATTCTACCATTAAGTTCAGTTTCCAAAAGATGATTTTTTATTCCTCTTTTTAGTCAACTTTAGCATGGGTGTCTAAACTTATGCATAGCACTGTATATATATATATATATATATATATATATATATATATATATATATATATATATATATATATATATATTTATTTATTTATTTTTTTATTTTTTTTTGCATACAATTGCGAACCTTCAAATAATCCTTCTTCATAGCGAGGAGTAGAGAGTTGCATGTTTCTTCTACAATTCTACCAACGGTCGTGCTTCCCATCCGAAACTGAAAGCCAAGTGACTTAAAGGACTCTCCTACAATAAATAAACAAGAGTAAAGAACATTTATTTTTATATGGGGCAAAGCAAAGGTAATTCATTTGTACAGCACATTTCATACACATACTGATAAAGAAAATTATAAAAAATGATTTATAATTTTTTATAAAAAAGATATTTAAAAAATTAAGATTGTATTAGGCCGGGAGCCAGGTCCACTCCTCAGGATGTTTTTTGCTACCTTTTTTTCACTATTATTTCCTATTATTTTATACCTTGGGCCATCACAAGTTGATAACGACCACCCCCAACTCGGCCCTGTTTAGTCACAGGGGCCAAAAAACACCCTTTTTGGGAAAAGCTTTTGGTGGAATGATGTAATTGTGAATATTACGGTACTGCAGCTACATAAATGGCCATATAACCTTAAAATTTTGAATGGTGTATCCTGACACATAGGGGAAACCAGCAGAAAAAGATTCTGGTGATTGCTGCCTTTTTGCTGTCAAATATCACCCTCAACATACCCCAAAAGACAAAAAATGGCTGTCCGCCTGACAAATTGTCATCAAAAGTGATCATTTTCAAGCATTGTATTATATATATCACTGCCTCAAATGTACATGAAAAACTTCCCAAGTTTATAAGCTTCAATTTAAGTCCAAGATGACCTTTCTATCTAGAGGATTATAGTATAACCAAAGTTCTCCACTGTACCTCAAATCGGAGAAAAAAGAACTTTCAAGCATTACCATTCCATATTGGATTAAGCATATTTTCTGCATATGAACAATGTCTTAAACAAGAGTTGAGACTTGACTTATGTACTGCTATACTATATGAAGTGTATTGCATGAAAAGTGAGTAATGTTATGCCCCTAAGTCAGGGACTATTCAATTAGCTTCATTAGAGGGCCAGATTATTAAATCGTAATGTTGAGGAGGGCCGGTGGGTTTAGCTTATTTATTGAAACATTATTTATTACTTATTGAAACATTACAGTAACAATAAATAAGCTAAAGTAAACCTAAAAAAGTATTGTATTTAGGCCTACTTGGAAATGTGGTACCCAACAGTATGCAGATGTATTGAGTCTTTAATAAATAACTTATTTACAGCTATGAACAAAAATATGAATTATACAAGATCATAGCTATTGGTAAGAATTATTTTATTTCTAATTATTGTAGGCTTAAATGAAAGTATTCTGACAGTGAGACATGATAACCACAGGCAAAACCATGCATGGCTACTCACTCAGTACCACTGTATAACAAAATGCCTAAACACAGGTAAAAACTATACACAAAATGAATTGTATATTCCTCTACCCACCTAATTAATCTACTGCAATATAAATGACTATAAGATAGTATTCAGTATAAATATTCCACATTTCTGCCCAAACCATAGTAAATTACTACAGTACATTCATGGTAAATGTTTGTAAAGGTGGTGATTAGGGGATTAGTCTTCTAAAGTCTTCTAACTTCGTTCATGGCACAATGTTTCTGCTGTTTACCTCATCAGTCGTGTTGGGAATGTTGAGGCTGCTTCATCTGATTTAAAACTACTTAAATCATCGAGTGATTTGTGGTCTGTAACAGAGGTGTGTCGAATTGAACAACTTCTCACTGGATGTCGCAATGCTGTTTAATAATAGTGTCCAGAACCCGGGAGTAAACGCAACTCCTTTAAGCTTGCGTTCTGTTATCCACTGGGCGGTGCTGCGCAGTTCAAAGTAAACTAAACTGCGAGTTGAACTGAAACTAAACTGAAAACAGCGCTATTTGTTCTATATTTGTTGTTACTGACCGAGAAACAGCTTCAGATGATTCAGTGACAGAGCGGTCCGAACGAATCTGAATCGTTTCAGACCATTATGCAAGCGCATTTGGCCAATTCATGGAAAGGAAATAATTGAACCAAAGATCGAACAAAAGATTCGCACCATTCACAAATGATTGGTAATGACAAATGACAGAAATACAGGACACACAATAACTGCTGAAATATTCGGACTGAAAACGTTTCTCAGGTTAGTCGGAGCGCTCATGGTACGCACAGTGCGTATAAACATACAGCTGCATGCGCCACTATGGCCACTCGCATATCTAACCAAATGTAGCCACACCGCCAGGAAAAGAGGCGGAGGGAGGTTGGGTGCCTTTGGGCCAGATGGAGATGACTGAATTGAATAGCCCTGCCCTAGGTGGACTGGGGTCAGGGTGCAACATAGGGTACATTCACACAAAATCAATTAACCAAATGTGAGATTTATTAAAGTCCACAAAGTCCTCGCAACACAAGGAATAAAGATGACCCTAGTGTGCAGTCTGTTATCAAAAAGCCAACCTTCAATAGAGTAAACGTTAGTAACCTTCTGTACAGGTAAACATTCTTTACAGCCAAATGGTGAAATATGTCAGTTACACATGGTAACCCTCGTTCCCTGAGGGAGGGAACGGAGACGTACGTTGTGACCGATTGATAGGAATCTCGCTAGAGAGGCCAATCTACTTCGAGTAAAACTAAAACGAGCCAAAACACATTGGCATGCAGTCATTTGCATCAGCTGTTAAGCCTCGCAACGCAGGTATATAATGAGCAGAAGGTGCGAGGTGAGCTCCTTTTTTGCTGAGGAGCCAAGCCTGGTAAGCAGCAGATGTGACGATGGGATGTACGTCTCCGTTCCCTCCCTCAGGGAACGAGGGTTACCATATGTAACCGAGACATTCCCTTATTGGCCGGTCACTCTTGACGTATGTCGTGACCGACTGATAGGAATCCCTACCAAAGCGCCACAGCTGCTGCACCCCATCCAGTGCCTGGTGTAAGCCTGTACCCCTTCTTACCTGGATGGATGATAGGAAAGGGCTTACACAGAGCGTATCTGTCACTGTTGTTCCGTGATAACCCATACAGTGAGATTATTGGATAATACTGGGAAAGCGTGCCCTTTCTATGGAAGCCCACTTTCTTCAAGGGAGTAATGTAGAAAAATACATATGGACTAGCCTGAAGGTTGTACTGCATATGAATATTGGGTAACTTAGCCCAAGGGAAAGACACGGGGCTTCGATTAGGAGCAGCCGTGGAAGTAAACACATATGGAATCCCCGTAGGGTCACACATATGGAACCCAGCCTAACGCCTGATCTCTGAAGGGAGTGGTAGGAACCTTGGGCACATAGCCAGGCTGGGGTCTCAGTACAACATGGTTGTCACCCGGCCCGAACTCTAGGCACGATTATTCGACCGAAAGTGCTTGCAGGCCCCCTACCCTCTTGATAGAGGCCAGTGCAATCAGCAGCAAAGTCTTCAAAAAGAGAAGCTTTAAGTCTGCTGACTGCAAAGGCTCAAAGGGAGCATCCTGAAGATCTTGAAGCACCAGGGAAAGGTCCCAAGAGGGTATGGAGGGGGGGGCGAGGAGGGTTTAACCGTCTCGCCCCCCTAAGGAACCTGACAACCAGGTCGTGTTTTTCAACTGATTTGCCATCTATGTGGTCGTTATAAGCTGAAATAGCGGCAGCATGCACTGCATGAAAAGTGGGATTTTCGTCAGTAAGCGGCACTGTAGATTGTCGTGGAAGTTCAGGTTTACGACTGCACACGGCAATTTGCAGGCAACACCGAAAACTGACGTGAATTGTCGGAAATTGATGTGGACCTTGCTTGGCAGTTGTCCCCCCATGACCCCCCTCCCCCTAATTCTAGGGGAGGCTTTAACATGTAAATGAAAATGCTGTGAGCTATAAAAATGCAAATCAGGGCAGGGGGAGTTTTACCCCAGGTAACATTTTTCTAAAAGGTATTTACTTCATTCTAAGAAAATCTCTGGTATAAATAGATCAGGCTCAGTATAGCCTAATTATAGACTCTTAAATTTTAGCTTAAATTGATATATTTAATGAAAGTAGCTAGATTAGTTACTATGTGTCATTAGCAATGGCCAATGTTATGTAAAAAAGACACAAAACCATTTATTTCAACAATTAATTTCAATCAGGCTTTGCCACAAAGGTAAAATGTGCATTCCATGCAAACAGCATCACAATCTCCTAGAGCTCAACCACTGTGCATAATACAACTGTTCACGAACAGAAGATTGTATTTGACTCATGCTGCATACACATACAGTACGCAATGACAAGAATTATGCCTACTGTACATATAGAGTTACAACTACGATTAGAGTTGTTTGCATAAAATGTACCGTGAACATTCACATGTTTGCCCTGTGATAGGCTACAATTTATCTCTATAAATACTATTTTCTCAATTCTGTGCATATATTTTTACTTACTTAGATCAATTGACATGATGCTGATAATGACGACATTGTGTGTAATTAACGTTTTTACTATTCTGGCCTAGTAGTAGTGTAAATATACCTCGTTTCTATTTTGCATTAAAAATGTTTGTGGCCCCTTTAAGAAATCCCTCTCTTCTCGCGATACTATTCACTTGTGCTGGACGCGTGCGCGCGACCAGAGAAGCCATTTTTCACTGTTCAGGAGAGCTCCATGTGGTGCGTGCATTGATCGGATTCTAAGTTATACGATCTTCTTTCTTGGTAAATATTACTCCAATATCTTTAATATGCACAAATAAGTTGTGAAGCGAAGTTAAAAGAACATTTGATGTGTTTATTTTTGTTTATAGATTTATTTGGAGCGCATGTGTGACGAGTGAACCTCGTGGTGATCGGACGGTAATGGATTGGGTATGTACGTTCCATGGTTTATGGGGGAAATTACTGATGGCATGTTTATTTGATAAATCTGTTAATGAGTTGAATCTATATTCTGTGATTATACAGTATAACTTTATTGTTTTAATGCATATTTCTGGTTCTGCATGATTAAACGTGGGTTGTGGCTTTGTTAAAGTGCTTTTATTTCTCTTGTAACTTAGGCCTACCTCAGCCACTGCCGTATTCCAGTTTGTGTTATCGTATTTAATTGTAACATATTTTGTTTTGGAGAAATCAATTTAAATCTGACCTGTTGCAGTGTATTACACTGTATTTCAGTTTGAATTGAGTTAAGTATTCTGTGGATTTGGGCATTGATCCACTGGTTAAACTTTTTGTGACATTTGATTGTCATCTTCAAATTTACTGTAAACTGTTTCTACAATTTCTTTTTTTTTTTTTTTAACTAGTGAAATCTAATTTTTTCTTGTGAAATCTCTTCGAACAAGGCAAACTTTTTTCTTAATCAGACTTTTATCTGTTTAATTGTGCTTCCATTGACCGCTGTCACTTATTTTAAACAGCAGTCAGAATAAAACCCCAATTTCAAAAAGCATAGTTTGCTTCCGGTGTGTATTTCTTCAATTTCACCCGGTTGCATTTTTTCTCCTTTATTGTTTAATTTTACTGTGACTTTTGTTGTTCTTAATTTTACTGTGACTTATGTTGTTCTTATTAAAGGGATAGTTCACTTTGAAATAAAATTTTTGGTATGTTTTAGCTTACCTCAAGGGCATCCAAGATGTAGGTGTCTTTTTCCGCAGTAGTTTCAATTTTGATATTTTTAGGTCAAAACGTTCTTGTCTGTCAGTCATATAATGCAGGTCTATGGTCACGGTCTCAAAGAGCATGCACAGAGTCCAAATTAAAACAATTCCCCGTCGTAAGTACACATTGATGGCCTAAGACACGAAACGAGCGGTTTGTGTGAGGAAACGAACAGTATTTATATCGTTGTTACCTCTTGAACACAACCACGTCCAAGTGGTCTGAGGGCGCGGGCGGGTATAGATATATACACTAGATGTCGCCTTGGCTACGGTTTTGTTCCAATGAACTGCAGTAGCCAAGGCGACATGTAGGAGCGCAGGAGCTTCAGGTACAAACAACCAGATCTTGCATTGCAGGCGGAAGCTGTGGAGAATTCAGCTCGGAGTCGAGCGAGAAGAAAGACGGTAAGATTTATTAGATTAGATTCGTTTTTGGTTAATGTGACTATTTTTCAGGCGCATTAATAGATGTGTTGTGTCCATACGCAGTGCATTGTGCTGTACTGATTGTCTTTATTGGTTTTTACAGCTGCTAGAAGCGAGACAGAGTGTGCTAGCTGAGGATGAGGTGGGCCTTTGGAAGTGCGCTACCATAGACCTGATGTCTGATGGGGAAGACGGCATCGTCGGCGGGGTGTCTGGATGGATTGTGCGACCTCTGTCCTTTCGCAGCCAGGAGCTCACCGAGCTCTGTGCCACGCTGCAATTGAGATTAGAGACGACTCCAAAGTACAGGGCAACGCACCACAGACGTCTGCAAAATGGACCGAATTCAGACAGAATGCCGCTAGTTACCTGCAGCTCTGAAGCAGAAAACAGGCACTTCACAGTGCTGTAGGATTTTGTGCTTCGCATGAGCTTCCCATTTGTTGTGTGGGCAAATCTCCTATGCTTTGTACATATGATATATGATATTAGTTCTGTGTTTGTGCTAATAAAGCTCTTTCTTTGAATAAACAGTCCCTGTCAAATTTTCCTTTCCTCAATAAATTCATGTCCTTGATGATGGTAATAGTGTAGTCCATAGGATAACAATGACATGAATATACAACATAACGTCATACTATATATATATATATAAATATATATAATTATAATTTTGGGGTGGGGTTTAAATTTATATTGACCCAGGGTCACCAATAGTAACAGATCTGCCAACCAATCATGAGTGATTTTTCTTGTTTAAATGTACTGGTTTCAACCAATACTGAGTGAGGAAATTCAAGCCATTCTCTGGCAAGGCGCGGGCGCTGCTATTCATATGCAAATTAGAGCCATTAGCACCTCCGCGAGCTCTCCACATACGTCATGGTTCGTTTCCGTCAATATGTGGTACAGACGAACCATGATGTACGTTCACAGGCTGTAAATTGTCGTTAACTGCTGAAAATTATGGAGATTTCCGGCCGTTTACGGGGACGAAAATCCCACTTTTCATGCAGTGATGTACTTTGAGGGTGGAGGGAGACAGCCTTCGCTCCAACCCTTGCTGCAAGAAGGAAAGCACAGACCCTATCAAACATCTTCGGGGGTCCTCTCGGCAAGAAGAAAACCACTCGACGAACAGGTTCCACTTCAAGGCACATGTCTCGTGAACGGCGCCCGTGCAGAAGTGATGGTGTTAACCCTCTGGGGTCTGGGCTGTTTTTGGGGCCCTTGAGATGTTCTGACATGCCCTGACATTTGTGCTTTTTTCAGTTGCTTATAAACATATTAATGGCAAAGGTGTAAATTCACTCTATAAAGCACAAACAGGGCTACCATAATATGTGAGCCACGTGTATGTACATGTTTTAATTTTTGAGAGAATAATGTTTATGCATGGTTATTGAAAAAAATAAAAAATAAAATTTCTGAAATAAGGCCACAAAACACATAGTAAATATGTGTCAATAAGACTTTTGAATAATGGATGTCCTCGCCTAGTGTTTTTTCTTCAAAATTATGTGAAAAAAGTCTTGCTTTATCGTTCACATAAAACAATACATTGATTTAAATTGATGTAAAACAGGTTTTGCTTGGAAAGCCAATATGCGAGGAGGCGTGAACGAGGAGTGGTTTACAACAATGTCCCACCCACTCTGCATAATGACTCTGCATAATTAGCCATTCATTCAGGTGTGACACTGACTGAGCCACAATGAAAGGACAAAAGATATATTTAGAAGAAGACTTATATTGACCATTTAAGATTTTGCTTACATCTATCTTGTAAATATGTTTTGCCATTTTATTAAAAAGGTTACAATTACAACAATATTACAATTTCAACAATATTTCAAGTGTACTCTTTCTTTGTAAAAATGATTATAGGCCTACATTTTATCTATGTATTCATTACTTTCATATTTCGCGGGACTGTAACGTTGTTTTCATGAAATATTAGGGCATATTGTTAATTTGCAGTTTAATACGTTGATTTAGCCTACATTTTATTTCAGCATATTTCAGTCGATTTTTACTCATCTCAGTATAGCAATACAGCTTGCTGAAACATCATCATTCATTCACACACGCGATTTAAATTTAAACTGTCTTTGCCAGCTGTGGTAAACAGCGCGCATCTCTGCCGTTCATTCATTCATAAACAGAAACCCACGTGAAGAAATTCACGTGATAAGGAAAAAACTTACTAGTATTCCTCAGCTCGCTCCTCGATATACCCGCACTTCTGAGGGACATTTTCCATTATTATTATTATTCCTCACAGCGCTGCAAGACGGTGTGAACAAGTAATGATCTGAATAAACTTGTGTTTTCTCGAGCTGATATGGGGGCGTTCACAGGTTTGCGCGGATTGCCTCAGACATTTGCGTTTGAATAGCGCACGCTCTCCGTGGGCGGAGTCACATTACATCTGAATCAGATGTAATTAGCTCGACTGGAATCGCTCTCTTTTAATACAGATTTCACAAGATGAGAATATTTGTTTTTTATATAAATTACTTCGTTAAAAAGAAGAGAATTCAAGCTTCATGCCTGTGTGACTGTATGCCTGTTTGACTGAGTATTCGCTGAGTTATTGTTCATTTTCGGACGCGTTTCAGAATGGACTACACTGGCAGAGAGAAGGCAGAACTCGCCTCGTGTTTATTTTTCTTTATTTGGCAAAAAGCACAACACTTTGTTTTTATTGTGAGTATACACAAAAATAATACACATTTAACAGAATCGATTGATGTATGAAACTTGTTTTGTAAAATCAAAGTCAAAAGAGTATTTCGGGTCTCAATTCAACTCATAAGGAAAAAAGCGAACAGATCACGCCGGCGTGATCTCCGACCTCTGAGGGTTAAGTACCTATGGGGGTAAGTCACCTAGAACCAGAGATGGAGTTTCCAGAGGTACGGACGCGGGTGCCATAGGGTGCCCCGTCTCTGAGTCAGAATGTCCTCCCTCAGAGAAATGGGCCAGGAAGGGACTGTCACAAGGAGCATGAGTTCTGGGAACCAGATCCGGGTGGGCCAATAGGGGGCCACCTAGGGCTGGGCGATAAAACGATAACGATAATTATCGCAATATAATTTTTCTCGATAAAACGATATCAAGAGTTCGATAAAAGTTCGATAATGTTTATGCGCCAAAAGAGGAACAAAACTCATTTGAACCGCGCGCCACACGGACCGTTTATCCGGTCGGCTCAAAGTCCAAAAAGCGGCGCTGCGCAAGCTCACGAGACCCGATCATAGACAGCGTAGACAGTATATAAACGGAGCCGATGCGTTTACTCTGATCGGTCTCGTCACGAGATCCAGTGAGAAGCGCTTGAATTCAGCGAAGAACACAATGTCTCCATGATTTAAACCAGTTTAAAGGCAGATGAAACTGCCAAACAAACAGGAGAAACACTGTGGGCAATGATACAGTCAGAAAGCTTTTCCGTCTACAAAGTCCCATCATTTACCATGGATTTACTGTAACGTTTGCCCAGTAATATTAACTGCACCATGAATTGTGGGATATACATATTGAATTGTATTATATTATTAATGTAGACGATGTATTAAAGGACTGATGGAATATAATTACAGTATTTAATAATGTATTTAGGCTACTGTTTTTCATACAAATACCATAGAAACCATAAAGTTACATTTTGCCATGATAGTGAGGTTATCATGATCTAAATGCATGATACTGGATGACCAATGGATAATTTTAATAAAACTCAAACAGTCAGAATATTACATTTTACCAAATAAAAATTAGCACATGCAGAAACCAAGAAATTAATTGTCCAATAAATATATTTATTTTGTTAAGGGAAATGACAAATGTTTGAATGTTCTACCTCAGATTTGCGAAATGTTCACCAGTTTGGCAAGTGTTTGTCCTGATATGTTTTGACAATAAAGAGTAGTTTAAAACCAGTTAACGCTCTGGTTTCTACAACTTTCACTTAGGAACAAAATTCTGCCTTTAAACTTGAAAGAAATAAAGATATGACTTTTATCGTGATAATTATCGATATCGACTGATATAAAAAAAATTATCGTGATATTTTTTTTTGGCCATATCGCCCAGCCCTAGGGCCACCAGAAGGACCTGCTCCTTGTCCTCCCTGATTTTGCACAGTGTCTGTGCAAGTAGGTTCACTAGGGGGAACGCATATTTGCGGAGGCCCCAGGGCCAGCTGTGTGCCAGTGCATCCGTGCCGAGTGTTCCGTCAGTCAGGGAGTAAAACAGCTGGCAGTGGGAGGTCTCTGAGGAGGCAAACAGGTCTACCTGAGCCTCCCCGAACTCTCTCCAGATACGCTGAACTGCCTGGGGGTGGAGTCGCCATTCTCCCGGGAGCACAGCTCATGATAGCTCGTCGGCCACATGGTTGAGCACACATACATGGCTCGAAGTGACCTAGGATGCTTCTGACTCCAGAGGAGGAGATGGCGGGTGAGTTGCGACATGCGAAGGGAGCGTAGACCACCTTGTCGGTTGATGTATGCAACGGTTGCAGTGTTGTCCGTATGGACCAGCACATCTCTGCCCTGTAGTGGCCTCTGTAAGCGGCTCAGAGCGAGACGTACTGCTAGCAACTCGAGGCAGTTGATGTGCCAATGCAGTTGAGGGCCCGTCCACACCCCTGACACTGCATGCCCGTTGTACGTGGCACCCCAGCCGGTGGCAGAGGCGTCTGTGAACACCACAGCATGCCTGGAAACCTGTTCCAAGGGGACTCCTGCCCGCAGGAACGAGGGGTCTGACCACGGGCTGAAAGTCTGGTGGCACGCCGGTGTGTTTGTCACCCAGTGAGTGCCGTGATGCCACGCCCATCTCGGGACTCGGCCATAAAGCCAGTGCTGAAGCGGTCTCATATGGAACAGCCCAAGCGGAGTTATCGCTGCTGCCTCTGCCATATGCCCCAGGAGCCTCTTAAAGAATTTCAGTGGGACCGCCATCCTGCCTTTGAAGGTGTTCAAGCAGTTCAGCACCGACTGAGCGCGTTGCTCTGTGAGGCGTGCTGTCTGTGCAACCGAATCCAACTCCATACCGAGAAAAGAGATCCTCTACATGGGGGCGAGTTTGCTCTTCTCCCAGTTGACCAGAAGACCCAACTGGCTGAGGTGCCTGAGCACGAGGACCCTGTGTTTGCATAACTGATCTCGAGAGTGTGCTAATATGAGCCAGTCGTTGAAATAGTTGAGGATGCGCTCTCATGGGAACAAGGGCCCCCTCCGTGACTTTCGTGAAGACACGGGGAGACAGGGACAGCCCGAAGGGCAGGACCTTGTACTAATATGCTCGACCCTCGAACGCAAATCGCAGAAATGGCCTGTGTCGAGGAAGAATCGAGACATGAAAGTACGTGTCCTTCAGGGCGATCGCTGCAAACCAATCTTGGGGATGGATGCATTCGAAAATGCGTTTCTGCGTGAGCATTTTGAACCCACCACCTTTCTTGGGGACAATGAAGTAGGGACTCCTCGCTGGTCTTACCAGCCGTGAAAACGGCCTTTGAGTGCTCTCAAGCGCACCTTACCAGCTGTGAGAACAGCTTTTGTTTGCTCAAGTCAAAACAAAAACAAAAAGAAAAGAAAGAGAGAGAAAAAAGACCGCTCGCGCTGCTGTGCTGTGTCACCCGCATCAGTGTGGAGAGGTCTGAAGAAGAAGAAGCTTACTCAGTTTCACAATCTCCTTGAAGATATGTAGAACAACATCGAAGTACTTGGCTCTGAAACAAAAAACTGAAATGCAATCGCACCTTCTGCTCATTATATACCCACCCTGCGGGGCTGAACAGCTAATGCAAATGATTGCATGCCAATGTGTATTGGCTCGTTTTAGTTTCACTTGAAGTAGATTGGCCTCTCTAGCGAGATTCCTATCAGTCGGTAACGACGTACGTAGAGAGTGACCGACCGATAAGGGAACTAAAATACAGCTCAAGTGTAAAATAGAAAACATTTATTTGGTTCTTAGATCTTTTTGCTGCTTATCCATGCTGTACTTCGACGACTGGTCATTGGTACAGTGGAGAACTTTGGTTATACCAGCTATAATCCTCTAGATAGAAAGGTCATCTTGGACTTAAATTGAAGCTTATAAACTTGGGAAGTTTTTCATGTACATTTGAGGCAGTGATATATATAATACAATGCTTGAAAATGATCACTTTTGATGACAATTTGTCAGGCGGACAGCCATTTTTTTTGTCTTTTGGGGTATGTTGAGGTGATATTTGACAGCAAAAAGGCAGCAATCCCCAGAATCTTTTTCTGCTGGTTTCCCCTATGTGTCAGGATACACCATGCAAAATTTTAGGGTTATATGGCAATTTATGTAGCTGCAGTACCTTAATATTCACAATTACATCATTCCGCCAAAAGCTTTCCCCAAAAAGGGTGTTTTTTGGCCCCTGAGACCAAACGGGGCCGAGTTGGGGTGGTTGTTATCAACTTGTGATGGCCCAAGGTATAAGATAATAGGAAATAATAGTGAAAAAAAGGTAGCAAAAAACATCCTGAGGAATGGACCTGGCTCCCGGCCTATATTATCTATCTATATCTATCTATATATATATATATATATATATATATATATATATATATGTACATACCTTTTGTATATGTTACAAATTTACCTGTGGCCAGAAACCTCAATGTCACTGACAGTCTGTCATTGGCACTGATGCTCCTCTGTGTTTGTTTTGGTAATGAAAGGCTCAACCAGGGACAGTAACTTGTAGAAATTATCTACAGTCACCCGTAACATCTCCCTGATAGACGGTGGGCCGAGTCCGTCTATCTCGTAGTTGATAGTTACCCAGCAGCTGTCTGGCTCATTTTTTAAATTTGCCTGTATGAATAATTCACAAAAAGATTACCGATTGTTTCCAGCGGCAATTGTTGCACATTAAAGTATAAAAATAGATTTAATTTTGCTAGCTGATCACAAACGTTGGCCGGAGTGAGATCCAATCAAAGCTTGTGTTGTTACCTTGTTGAATTGATTTGGCCAATCACGTTATTCGTTGAACCGGCGTCATTCTGAAGCCATGAGTCTACAATCCAACCTGGAGAGACCGGTGTATCTCGGCAAGACAATGTTAAGGTAAGATTTGTTTTACAATGATTATACATCCCTATATCTTAATGTTTTTCATATAAGTTGTATTTAAAGACTGCAAGCTACTGTATACTTCGCCGTGAATATATGCATTGTCATTGATGAGAACAGTAGCCATGAAAAATTGTTGGTAGTGGAGCAGTAAAGCTAGGTCTAACATTACGTTGCTTAGGCTAATCCAAAATAATAATTCGGTGCATGCACAATGAACTAAGCAAAGAGTATTAAAATACAGGATTTTTTTTATCTTTTCTTTTTATCTTGATGTATCTTTTCTGTATGTCTTTGTAAAGCGCTTTGAGATGCAACTTTTAAAGGCGCTATATAAAATAAAGTTTATTATTATTATTATTATTGATCCACATCTGGCCCACATGCAGAGTGGAATGACGGCCCTTGGGCGGACCGCTCTTGTTTGCCAGATCTGGGCCACAAGCAGGCCATAGCAATGCCACATGTCAGCCAAGAGCAAAGAAATAAACCAGAACTGGACCTTATCTGAGCCACAAAATCTGTGTATATAAATAATGTGCCATAACAGTGATTAGTATTTCCATTAGTTGCGTTGATGCCACAGTTCACTGATGCCTTTTGAATATAATGTATGTTGTACCATTAATATATTCAAATCACAAACCCTGTGTTTCTGCCGTATAAGATCCACACTGTAAACCCTAATGTTGTCATTAATAAAGAAATCAAGTTAACATAACTTCACATTACTTACAGTTTTACCATCAAAACTTAAACAGGTGTTTTTAACTTACTCATTGGCAGTAAAAATCTTTTGAATTAAGATTTTAAGTGTTATAAACTCAGAATTTCAATTTATTTAAATTATTCGATACGTCTCTGTTTTAAAATGATTGGTCGCGCTTGAAATTCTGCCTTGACAACAGCGCCGATTGGCCAATATAACACAAGGCGGGAATTTTTTGTCGAATTTGCTGAAGACGCAGCACTGACTGCAGGCCAGAGTCATTAGCAGAACCACCTGAAAGAAGAAATAATAACGTTTAAAGTTAAATAGGTAAGTAAAGATTTAAACACAACGCATATATATACACATATTTTTTTTTTATTTCCTTATACGTTTTATTGTAATGTTATTTGCATGGTGAAAACACTTTACCGTTTTACTCTGGCAGCGGGCCAGCGGCACAAGCAGCCAGACAGGCGGTAAAGCAGGCGGGAAGAGAGTCGTCGTAAAAGACTCAGGTAGAATAATGGTAAAATGTATATTTAAATTGTGCTTAGTTGCCTTCGAGTATTTTCGAGTTAAACACGTTTGTGTCACTAACTTTCTGTAAGAACATCTGAATTTCCCGTTTTCCTCCCGCAGGGACAGTAGCAGCAGGGCCGTTTGAAGGAATTTGGGGGCCCCATGCAAAATGGACAAAAAGCTTACAGGAACCACAGCATAGCCATATAGTTCACCCACACTTTATATAAATAAAAAATGTTTACAGTGCAAATACTGCTGTTGCATATACTGTGCATAAAATTTGAACATTTTCAACAATTGAACATTTGCAGTAACCTTGAAGTAACTGTTCAAGATCCATTGATAACTTATAAAAATAATGTTGTATTTGCATAAACTGTCACTACCGTATATCCCGACACTAGCACATTAAGATAAGCTATGAAAAAAAATCATGTTCCTCTGCCTCTTTCTGGTTAAATAATGTTTATAGATGGGTTACAAAGTATTTATTAAGTAAAAAAGACTGTTTGCTAACAGTTAAATGACAATTAACTAAAGCTTAAATAACAATTTACCATCTATTAATGAAGGTTATTATAAAGTGTTACCGAAAAGATATGTTAGCATTTCCATATTTTGATATTAGAAGGGAAGGGATGCAGCTGCTTTCACAACTACCAATGCTTAAAAACATCCCGAGCTAATGTTTGATATGCACGGAATTTATTGTGTGGTTTTCCTAACCCCCATTTGGTAAATAGATTATCACGGTGGAATAGTAAGTATAGCATGCTATCTATGCCACTTTCATCAAAACCTATTACAAAGCTATAGCAATGTCATGTCATTAAATACGATAAACATTGATTCTGGAACAGATCTGGCTCTTCCTTATCCCGTTAAAAAAAACATATTACAGTATGTAACCATATTCCGTCCGTTCGAAAAAAAAGTTGCACTAAACTGTTCGTTACAAGCAGCGTTTGCCGTCAGGCAGGTAGCTAACATAAACATATTTTTGCTAGCCTACCTGCTGCAAAATTACACCATTTGTACAAGACAAGAGCTATTTTATCCAGTGTAATTTATCACTTACCACTATCTTGTTTTACTTGCATAATTCCGCTTCATGATGATGACTGCCGAGGAGGTTTTGTATTTTGCGGCAGCAGAGATCACATAGTTGGCTGGCTGCGGTCAGCGACTACTGAGGGGGGCCCCCTTGAGGGGGATCCCGATAACAGTGTCATTGCACCAGGCACGGCGTTATGGGTGGGCCTGACGGGCCTAGGCCCACCCACTTTTTAACAGGCCCACCCAAAACTTTTCTTCAAAAAGAAAAAAACTTAATATTCTAAGTTTGTCAAGAATTATAAAAAAAATAGCAATAAGCTCATCATTTGTGCTAAAATAGTCTAAATGTTTAGTTTTAAAAACAATTTTAAAAAGCTGTTATCTATTTTGATGTTTCTGCGCAAGTTCAGCAGACAGTGGTTCGGGTTTGTTTCGATCAGAGCGCATTTCTGAATATTCCGCACCGCTCGCTCATTCCGCAGGGTCGCTCGCTCAACCCAGAATTGCCTGCTGCCTGGCTTGAAAATATGCGAAATATGGGCTGCCTCCGACTAATTTTTTTTTTCTAGTCGACTAGTAGTTTTTCATATAAAGCCATTCGTGGACAAATCGTATATTATTTTAATTACTTAAACAGGATATGAGCGTTTACGTAATATAGCCGCACTAAAGCGCACGATCGCACACATAAAGCTTGCCACAAAGAACCGGTAAAAGTAATGATTATGAATGTGTCTAAAATAGCAAGGAGACATTTAATTGTTTATTAATGAACTGGTGTTTTCTGTGTCGCTGCAAAGATGAAGTTGACGATGCGGACTCGCCATGAACGCCAGAGATGGATGGAGATATGGATTACATAATCAGAGAGTAGCCTATTTCTTTTGGTTTTGAATATTTTCGTTTAAAAGTAGACATTTCAAGCTTTCTATAATAGATAGCCTATATTTCTAAAATCTGTGAGGCACAAGCTGAGTTTCGGCGCCCTCCAATTAACGTGCAATGCAAGTGATCGTGTTGGTGCCTTATTACATTGTCTGCTATATATTTCCTTCTCATTTATTAAATACAGGTAATTGGTTGATAAAACATTGATCAAAATTAAGATACAATTTATAAAAAAACGAAAACCTTTTAAAAAGAGTCTTTCTACAAAAAAAACACTCAATGAAGTGGTCAAAATCATATGGAAGCTTGTTTTCCGCCACTGAATAAAACATTTTAAAAGATAATTGCGACTTTTTATCTCACAATTGCGAGTTTATATCACGCAATTCTGACTTTATTTCTCAGAATTGCGAGATATAAAGTCAGAATTCTGACTTATCACGCAATTCTGACTTTATAACACTTTATTGCGAGTTTATATCTCGCAATTCTGACATCTTTTCTCAGAATTGTGAGATATAAACTCACAATTGTGAGATATAAAGTCCAGTTGAAAAAAAAGACGGACTTTTTTTTTTTTACCTCAGAATAGTTTATATCTCACAATTCTGACTTTATAACACGCAATTGCGACTTTACATCATGCAATTCTGACTTTATATCTCCCAATTGCGTATTATAAAGTCAGAATTGCGTGATATAAAGTTGCAATTGCGAGAAAAAAAGTCAGAATTCTGACTTTATAAGACGTAATTGCGACTTTATTTCACGCAATTCTGACTGTATATATCGCAATTCTGAGAAATAAAGTCAGAATTGCGAGATGTAAACTCGCAATTGTGAGATAAAAAGTCGCAATTATCTTTTTTGTTATTATTATTTTGTTGCGGAAATAAGCTTCCATAAAATCATGTCTTACCCACTCCATGTCATATCTTTCTCGGCGACCAGCGCCGTTGCTCGGAGGGCGCCAGCGCCAGCGCCTCTGCCTCGCGAGTGGATGATAGCCCTGAAGACGCCTAGCAATGGTATACCTTTAGTGGTAGTATACCTTTAGTTAAGTTATACCTTAAGAGTCTTCGTAGCGCACTAAGAGACAAAGCCAGGTATGATGCGTAATGGAGATTCCAAAGCGCTCTTCTTTGGTCAGAACCATGGAGAGCGATCGCGAATAGTTCCGTCTTATGCACCGAAGCTTTTTACAATGCAACAAAATATTCAAAGAGCATCAAGCTATTAAAATCTATATTATGTATACTCACAGATAATATAACAGTATATTAGTCAATAATTTTTATTAGGTTAAACAGTGATTGGATAAGGTTTTTAATTTAAGGCCCACCCACAATTGGTCTGGCCCATCCAAAACTGGAATCCTGGCGCCGTGCCTGCATTGCACTTTACTGCATTGACTATCAAAGGGGCGCTCACAGTTTGTCGTTGCATTTTATTCTTAACCAGTCGTTGTCTTGGGGCCCCAGGCCAGCTCGGGGCCCCAAGCAATTGCTTGGTTTGCTTGCCTTGTCGCGACGGGCCTGAGTAGCAGGCAGGCGGTTATGAAGCAGACGAGGAGGGGGGAAGAGTCATAAGGCCACAGGAGTACGCTGATAAGTTAATCTATAACGCGTCTGTAAATTTTGCTTTATTGTCTGTTAAATGTTTTATTTTTTATACGGATGGACAAGGTATAAATGTGTATAAAAACTTCCAAACCTAGCCAATGTTTTACAGACTAGCGCTGTTAGTTTACAATAGGCCTAAGCATGATATTGCGGCTCAAACTTCGAGAAAAATCTATTTCCAGGCACACTGAAATGTCTCTGTGTGTAATTTGTGAAATGACGTTTCTTTTTGTTGGTGTAAAATTGGGCTGCCGCGTGAATACTGACTTAGGCCTAATCGTTTTAAAGGGGTCATATAATGGTACATGCACTTTTACAAGTTGATTGTACTGAAATGTGTGTTGGCAGTGCCTGTACACAACCATCATAAAATGATAAAAATCCATCCAGTGTTTTATTTTTAAATCTCCTTATATGTTTTCCCCTCTCTCAAATCAAGCCGTTCGATTTTGTGACGTCACAAAATCGACGCCCCTCCCACGATTGTTGATTGACAGCAGCGTTTCAACACAGACCCGCCCTCGCTCATGAGCGAGCTGTCTGTCATCCATAGTTATAGGCTAAACACTAGATGTCGCCTTGGGGTTCTTTTGTCATCCCAAATGTTAATCCACAGCCTCGCGTTTAAACACGTTTACTACAGTCTGGAGCGCAAGCGTAAAGATGTATATCAAACTTTGGGAATCTGTGAAAAGTTAATCTTCCCGACTGTCATGAGGAAAGGGAGGAAAGGGAGGATGCGTCTGTTGTATTGTTCATCAGGATGATGCTTGCTACTATCCTTGATGCTGCAACCTGTATAAAAAAGTAAAATTACATTCACATGCGCAATCTCAATCGGGAAGATTGACTTTTCACAGATTCCCAAAGTTTGATATATATGTGTATTTATATGTGTATTTTCTTTACGCTTGCGCTCTAGACTGTAGTAAATGCGTTCAGTTCTGTTTGCAGAGGGCGTGGATTAAAGGTAATATATATATATAATGTTTAGTTTCTTGCATAGACCTATCGTTTGGTTTCTTAAGACACCAATGTATCGTCAGGAGCCACAATTATTAATTTTATTTTGCTTGTACATGTTTTTTTGACCCTCAAAGAGATGGTTAATGTTCCCAATTACAATCCCTTTAATAGAGAAATGTGGATGAAAAAAATGACTATCAATCATTTGATGACTAAAAATTGCATTATAATGTTTAACCTTTACAGTTTGTAATTTAAATATCTAGCGTACTACCTTTATTGTATTTTTTATGTCATAGGTGACCTGACAGAAGAAAATGTGGAATTGTAAATACTGCATTTTTAGTTCAGAGAAAAGAGGGGAAATTCTTAAACACAATCGTCTAAACCATGGAGGCCATACAAAGATTGTTCCTTTTCCATGCCCACACCAGGACTGTCTTTGCACATTTCAGTCCATCAGTAACTTGCAAGTGCATCTTTCTAAAATTCACGCTAAAGAACACAGTGAACATGTGAGTGAAGTAACACCACTTGTATTTAAATGTCAGCACTGTGAGTTTTCTGAACCCTGCACAGAATCAGATTTCCTAAGACGCTTGCGTAGTAGACATTTAAGAGCAAATGAGAACATCCAGTGTCCCTACAGAGGTTGCATGTTTCAGACTAGTTTTTATACATCATTCAATTCGCATAGAAGTAGGACACACAGTTAAGATGACTGGAGGATGCTAAAGCCAGAAATAATTTCTGGTGATAGTGAGGAGAATGATGAACTTGAACCTGTTTCTTTGGATGAAATTGAAATTGAGGACAATGAAAATCCGATAATTGACCGTTCGAAAAAAGCCACGCCCCCTAGTTATTGTTACTACGCCCGTCAAACAATTGAGAACCAGACACATAGCCATGGCTGGGTTGAGCTCCATACCCATTGGTATAAGTGATTGTAATGCAGCAGACATATCCTCCTCCTCAAGTAGCCTACAGTTTCCCCACTACGTGTCTTTAAACATTTCATACTGCACTCGCTCGCTCGCGTCCTATGTGCTTTGGACGCGCGAATGGTTTCAAAATGTTCGAACTAGACGCGATACGCGAATTTGACGCTTTATTCGCGTTTGGTGTGAACGCAGCATAATGAACAGGCTCCGATGTCAAGATTGTAATGCTGGAATGTTTGTGTGTGTGTGTGTGTGTGTGTGTGTGTGTGTATGTCAGAGAGAGAGAGAGGCACGGGCGCGATCGAACAGTGGAAACATAAAAACATACTCCATCATTTTGTTCATAGCACATCATTAAAACTGCAAAGTGTTTTAAGAGTAAGAGTACTTAAACTACTTATTGATAATTGATATGCTAAGTTAGCTCGCTAGTCGCTAGCTTTACTTACCTTAGAGCAGACATATGTAACGTTATGCTTATTAATCTTCGAGGCATTTAGCTGTGAGTGAGGTCTCCCACACGTACTGCTTAATCCATTGTCGGCATCTTTCCGCTTGGGTCTTGGGCTTTGGAAAGGCAAAAAAAAAAAAAAAAAACGATCCCTCCCTCTAAACTTTTGGGGTACCTGGTGTCAGACTTGCAGGTGCCATAGGCGCATCGTTTCACCATCTTGCTGAAATCGCAATGTTTGACGGGGGTCCTTCTCCTACAGTTGCTGAGCTAGGATTGGATGAGGACCGTTCGAGGACGGGGTTTTGCGAACGGTCAATTAACGAATCCTCAGATTTTGTGCATCAGTTAGAGCATAATTTAAAGATGCAAAGCATTCTTCATGTCCCAGCAAGTTCGGTTCAGGATATCATTCAAGAATTAACTGAAATTCATAAACTGTCTTTCCCATTAGTGTATAAGTCAGTTTCAACTGTCCTGAAGAAACATTATCCAGATGTTAATGATTCCCTTGTTACAGAAGTGGTACACGCAGTTTCAGAGAGCAATGTATTTTCAAAGTGTTGTGACACAGGCAGATGTTTGTCAACAGTCAAAAAAGGAACTCATTTGTGTTAAATGAATTTCCAGTGGTTATGCCCGTGGAGCATGGCCGTAGCCAGCTATGAGGTCACCGAGGTCCGGACCTCGGTCATTTTTTTATATTCAAAAATAAAATTTCAAGCTCTCTGAATGATTAATTAGCCGTTTAAACCGCGTCATATGTGTGTTTGCAATTTATGTCGCTGCGAGAAGGTAGATCAGTGAACGGGGCTTGAGAGCGTGTTGTGAGCATAGACTGTAAAAAATGCGGCAGAGCGCTTTATGTCACTTTATTATAATTTATAAATAAAGCGCAAAAGAAACTACAAGCATGATGCAACAGCATCGTAGTTGATGTCAATTTGAAAGTCATGAAATGACCAAAAAGTGCCAATAAACTTTTTTTTCTTTTACATTTCCGATAATGGCGCGTATAATTTGCACTAAGTGCCTGTCTTTTTAGCAAAAAAGGCATCCACAACTAAATAGCTACAGTTGCACGGGTCGTTGGGCGTGCGTGAGGTGCTTGAAACTAAGTAGCTTTTGACGCGTTCGACTCGAGTTCGAATCCGCCTTTTGCCGAACTCGCTCTTCTCCCTCTTCTCCCTTTTCCCAATACACATGAGATGTAAAATGTATAGCCTAACATAAAGGTCTCTAGCGTTATATTTTGCCAACGAACTAATATCGAAACCGTGATATGGTTTTGTGCTTTATAAAACAGCACAAGACTTTAAGTATCCTATATAGGCATTATGTTTGTGCTGCGTGATTTAAAGAAAAGTGCGCACTTTGCTCACGCGATCAAAGGGTTTATTTCTTGCAAGTGAAGACATTAGGACAAAAGTATTGTAATTTTCCTATAGTGTAATGTAAAATATACTTTTGAAATATTCATTTTCATTTATTAGGCTATATGGATTTTATGTCATAGGAATAATTATAGAAATCATTATTATATTATTATACTAATTGTTTGGCATACTAAAACACCAGTTATAATGTAATGTAGACTGAAACTCTATATCATAACTAAAAAATATGTTTGAGCCCCCTTTAATGTCCAGGTACAAGTCAATGTTTTTTATTTGTGCACAGTTCATGGGTTGAAGCCCGTTGAAGCTCTTAATTTTGAGCTCTCAAAGAGCACCAGATTGATGCATTTAACCTTACAATGTACAAAATTTTCTTGCGGGGGAGCATGCCCCCGAACCCCCCTAGAGGGACAGAGGTTTACCCAACATAGTTTTACAAAATCCTATATGGGAAAGATCTATCATTTATGAACTTTACTCCAGCATAGTACAACAAAGTTCCTTTTAAGTCAGTAAACTAAAACTCTTAATGCAAAATTAAAATGTCCTTGGACAAACTATACATTAGGCCTGCCTAAGGGGGGGCCTACGAGACATTGATTGTGCCCAGGGGCCTCTGAATTCTTAATCCGGCCCTGCACCTCACCTCGGACCTCACTAATTTTCAAACCCTGGTTACGGCCTTGCCGTGGAGTACATGCTTCATGGGGGAGAGAAACCATATGTGTATGTACCGATACCAGGGCTGCCAACTCTCACGCATTGAGCGTGAGACTCACGCAATTGACACTTTTCACACGCTCTCACGCCACACATCCATTTTCTCACGCACAGAAAAATTGCGGAGCAAAGAGGTACTTTTAATATTAAACTAATTCTCAGCTCTTAGATTCCGTCAATTTTATTACGAAATTCAGACAAAAATACGTTTGGCGCTTGTAAATGTGACGTGACAGATCGCTGAGCGTCTCAGTTCAAGTGCACGTGAACCGATCATCTGTTACTTTTTTATTTAAAGATGCAGTACAACTTACAGAAAGTATACATAATATCGACCAAGTAGTGTTTTTCAACCACGGAAAGAGGTCAATATAACAGCAGGAGAACAATTATGTCACATAACGTTACATTTACCTCAGGAAAGCCATTTAATGACCATAGCATGTTAATTGAATAGAAAAAATAGCTAGAGATATTTTGCTGAGCACTATATTACATATTTATTATATATTTACTTACGTCATTAAATAATTGTTATTATAACCAAAATTGCATTATATTTAATTTAATTTGTTATTTTTAACCTTTAATAATACCAGATTGGGCCCTCTATGTTTACAGCATTAGGTGAGATTATTTTTTTTACTAAAATTTAAAATAAACGTATCCAAATTAGTCAATATTGAATCAAAATCGGAATCAAATCACAAGAATGGAATTGAAATCTTGAAATTTTTGTCAAGCAATAATAAAAACTGTATCCTACCAGTCATTGTACAAACATTGTAACATGTTGTCACTAAACTTCATAAAATTCTATTTAGTTACCAAATGTTTTGACAATCACAATTACACTTATTGTGATGCAATATTTGTTTTTACATACCCCCAATGTTTGTGTTTTTTTACATAAAATCTCACTCCAAGCTAAACTCAAAAGTTGGCAGCCCTGCGATACAGCCTGTGTTACAAACAATGCTCAACAAGCCAGACATTTTGGATAAAGCACTTTCAGTGCAAGAATGCGTATCAGATAGGTACAGTTCTTACCGTGATGGCGAATATTTAAAAGAGAATAGTCTTCTCAACGACGATGAGTTTAAAATTGCTCTAGGACTCTATATTGATGATGGCCAATCCTTTAGGTACGTCAAGAGGCAAACACAAAATGTGTGCAGTGTACTGGGTGTTAGCAAACATGGATGTGAAGTACAGGTCCACTCTTCACTCCATCCAACTTGCACTTCTCTGTAATATTAGCACAGTAAAGGAGTATGGCTACCAAAAAATCATGCGACCATTTCTGCAAGACCTTGTCCATCTGGAGCAAACTGGGTTGTACATTGATCAGTTAGGTGCTTCTGTGAAAGGCACTGTCTTGTATGTTTCAGCTGACAATCTTGGTGCTCATTCTCTTGCAGGTTTTTTTGAGAGTTTTACTGTGGAGAGGTTCTGCCGATTTTGCATGGCTTCAAGAAACGAGACTCAGCACACTGAAGTTGGCACCAGAAACTTTGAACCTCGGACTAAGGATATGCACAACAGGCACATTGAGGAGGTAAAGCAAAATCCCTCTTTGAGTAAGGTATATGGGCTGAAAGGAAGTTGTCCACTAACTGATGCTTTGCAGCATTTTCATGCAGTAATTGGCTACCCACCTGACATTTTGCATGACCTTTTAGAAGGTGTTGTGCCTGTTGAAATCGGTCTCTGCCTTTCAGTCATGATAGAGAAGGAATACTTCTCTCTTGATTCAGTTAACCATGCCATCAAGACATTTGCTTACACCTTTTCTGACAAAACTAACCAACCACAGCCTATTCCAAAGGGTTTTGCAAGTAAAGGAACAATTGGTGGCAATGGCCACGAAAATTGGACGTTACTTAGGTTGCTACAACTTATCATTGGTGATTATGTCCCACAGGGAGACAGCTCATGGGAAATCCTTATGCTGCTTAAGGACATAGTTGAACTGGCTGTTGCTTCGAAACATACAGATGAGTCCATTCATGACTTGGGTTGCAAAATAACAGAACACAGAGAATTGTTGCAGTCAACATTTCCTAATTTCAGACTGAAACCAAAGCACCATTTCACAGAGCATTACCCCAAACTGATTAAAGCCTTTGGCCCACTCTCTGATGTTTAGACAATGCGCTTTGAAGGCAAACACACATTTTTCAAAAAGGTCATTCGTGAATCTCAAAACTTCCGAAATGTGGCACTAAACATTGGCTGTCAAACATCAGAGAATGATGGCTTACCATCTTGATTCAAGCTCATTTTTCAGGCCCTCAGTTGAAATGGAGAAAGTGAAAACTGCACTCGTTACATCATTTCCTGGCCACGTTCAACAGCAGTGTAATGATATTAGCTCAAATACCTCCTGATGTAACCGTAAATGCTGGAGAGCATGGTGCAAACTATCCAGAAGCAGAGCCATCACGGAAAAACATAAAAAAGCCCAAGAAATGTGAACTAAATTTCCTACCCAACTATCCTGAAGCACATGATGATGCCAGCCTTGAAGAGTGCTCGTAAAGGACTGGAAGAAGAAATGAAGAAGAGAACACCCAGTGCTTCTGTATTGTCACAAAAAATGGACTTGACTTTTGCATTAAGGCGCAAAGAGATGGTTATGTCAGCGCCTGCAATCACTGATGTACTTGACCGCTGGCCAGCTCTGTTCCGGGAGGCACAGGTAATATTATTTTTCTTTATTTTGTTAGTGCCATCAATTTTTTTTAAATTCCCTTTTAATGGGAAGGCTTAGGAATGCTCAAGTTAATTTGACAAAGCAACCCTTGAATAAAAAAGTCTCACTTAAAGGAACAGTTCACTTAATTTAAATTAGCTGCTAATTTATTCACCCTCAGGCCATCCAAGATGTAGGTGACTGTACATTTAGTAGAACATTAAAGAAGATTGTAAGCTGAAACCGTTGTCTTTGTTGATGCATGTAATGCAAGCCAACATTAACCTCTTGATCTTTGAGGATAAAAAAAAAAAAAAACATGTACAGGCAAAACAAAATTATTAATTGTGGCTCCTGACGATACATTGGTGTCTTAAGAAATTAAACAATAGGTCTATGCATTTATATATTACCTTTAATCCACAGCCTCTGCAAACAGAACTGAACGCGTTTACTAAAGTCTGGAGTGCAAGCGTAAAGATGTATATTAAACTTTGGGAATCTGTGAAAAGTCAATCTTCCCTATTTGAGATCACGCATGTGAATGTAATTTTACTTTTTTAAACAGGTTGCAGCATCAAGGATAGTAGTGTAAGGCCCGCTATATTGGTCCAATCTGCCGGTTCGCCAATACACGGGGAAGGTATCACGTGTTCTGTCCTTACTCATGCAAAGTATTGGTTGGTTAAATTTGTAATACATTGATCATATGTATTTACTCGTTATTCATCTGACTCCATAAATGAAAGGGTTTTAATGATATCTGTGGATCATTAATCATGAGTGAATGTTTGACTATTCCGTTTAACTCTTCAATGAAAATAATATCAAAGTCAGTTAGAATAATCAAATGTAACAATTTATTATGTCAGGTAAATGTATCATGCCAAGTTCATAATCAATTCAAAGATAATCGATACAAAACATCAAATGCTCTGGAATAGAGAGAAGATGTAAACCTAACTTTAAGAAATACGTGAGGCCAATCTGAAGTACAGAAAAGGCCCCGATCTCCCTGCTGCATTTCATTAAATAGTCAGACCTCTTTCTGAGTCTTTCACATGGAAACATGTGCCAATGAAAAGAAATTTGCATTCAGAGGTAGCACCTCTTGGGGGTGAGTGACCATTTGTCTAGGGAGACCACCTTCCTTTGTAAACCTTATTACCTTGTGTTTTATTTATTCTGAAATGAGACATTTGTACCAGTCGCACTGTGACATTTTTAACGATACCAAACATGAAAATACTCTGTGATAATCATTCACATTAAACTATACATTTTCTTGGGTGAAATCAGGTGATCATCTCAGCATGAGAGAGAGGGGGTGAAGGGAGAGGGAACGAGATGTAGATACGGATGACTTGGAGGTGAGACTTTCGTCTCAATGGTGCATGCTGAGGGCCAGTTCAAATGGTAATCTCCAGAGAGGTCCTTTTGTCCTCTCAGGGTCTGGTCACCCCCAAAACAGACTGTCCGGAATTTCCTAATTTATCAATTCTTACAGTAGCAAGTATCATTTTGATGAACAACACAACTGACGCATCCTCCTGACAGCCTGGAGCGCAAGCGCCCTGACACATATAATGGTGTGATACTGGTGTGGTTTGTTTAAGACAGGCAGGATGCGCAAAATGGTACTTGCTACTATCCTTGATGCTGCAACCTGTATAAAAAAGTAAGATTATGTTCGCATGTGTGATCTCAAATCGGGAAGATTGAGTTTTCACATATTCCCAACGTTTGATATATATCTTTACACTCGCACTCCAGACTGTAGTAAATACACTCAGGACTGTTTGGAGAGGCTTTGGATTAAAGATAATAATGTTATAAATAATGTTTCTTGCATAGACCTATCGTTTCATTTCATAAGACACCAATATATCGTCAGGAGCCACAATTATTGATTTTGTTTAGCTTGAACACGTTTTTTGACCCTCAAAGGGATGGTTACTGTTGACTTGCATTATATGAATCGCCAAAGACAACGATTTCAGCTTAAAATCTTCTTTAATGTTCTACTAACTAAAAAGTCACCCACATCTTGGATGGCCTGAGTGTGAGTAAATTGACAGCAAATTTTCATTCTTGAATGAAAAATCCTTTTAAATGTAAATAAATAATGAACCTTTTCTTTTTAGGTCAACACATTTTTGTAACTTTGACTGGGATGAACCTGATGTTATCTTAAAAATCAAGCATACCAAAGCCTACATGCATGTCATTACTTGCCCCTTCTTCATTTTTTCAGATCTACATGGAGTTTAATAGGATTGCTGGTAAGAACTTGAAAAAGGAATTTTACGAGACACTTGACCAACATAGTACATGCCTCTTGGACATTTTCAGAGCCAAAAAGGGAGTTGCTGGTCAGCAATGGATGAACCTTCTGAAGCAAACAAAGGTTAGTTAGAAGTCCCAATAATTTATCCTAGATATATCTTAGAAGAAAGTAGATTGATATGAAACCTGTATAAACTGCAATATAGACTTCATAGTTGATCTCTGAGTAAATGTTTAAAGGCTGTTATGAATTCCTTAAAAATAATGTATTAATATCAAGTGGTTGGATTTAATACAATTTTATTTTTTCCACTCAGGCTATCAGAGTCAACTGAAGTCCGAACTCTGGTGCTTCAAGGACTACCCATTTGGTTTGGAGAAGACTCTCCTGCTTTCTTTAAGATATGTTTGGTAAGTATTCCAGGGAGAAAATGTCCAAAAGACTCTCTCTCACCCTCTATACACACTCTCTCACACATTCACAATCTCTGTCATTCACACACACACACACACACACACACACACACACACACACACACACACACACACACACACACACACACTGTATCAATCTCAATCTAAAGGGTTAGTTCACTCAAAAATGAAAATTCTGTCATTCATTACTCACCCTTGTGTCGTTCCATCTTCAAGACACAATAGATTTTTTTTTTTATAAAATTCTGTAACTTTCTGTCCCTCCATTGACATCCAACGCAACTACACTTTCAAGGACGATAGGAAAGACTTTGTTACTGTACTCTGTACTACAGTACTCCAGTGGTTTAACCTCAATTTTATGAAGCAAAACGAGTGCTATGTTTTTGCAAAAAAAACATAATTTTACCAGTGTATTTTTGAAAACGTTTATCTGTTCATGAGAGTATCGCATGTGTGTTGTTCAGATTTGCACGTAAACACAACACACATAGTACCTCGACGCTTGAGTTTTGTGTTCATGCGAGAGCAGACGTAATTGCGTGAACATGCGTTGGAGATTAATATTTTGTAAATAAAGTAGTAGTTTTTTTGCGCAAACAAAGCACTTGCGTAGCTTCATAAAATTGAGGTTAAACCACTGGAGTCACATGGATTACTTAAATGATGTCTTTCCTACCTTTTTGAACCTTGAAAGTGGTAGTTGCATTGGATCTCTAGTATGGAGGGACTGAAACCACTCGGGTTTCATTAAAAATATTTTCATTTATGTTCCGAAGATGAACGTAGGTCTTACAGATATGCAACGACACAAGGGTGAGTAATTAATGACAGAATTTTCAATTTTGGGTGAACTAACCCTTTAGATTGAAATTGATACAGTGTTTGTGAGAGATAGTGTAAATGTGTAAGAAAAAATGAAAATTCTGTCAGTAATTACTCACCCTCATGTTGTTCCAAACCTGTAATACTTTCGTTCATCTTCGGAACACAAATTAAGATATTTTTGATGAAATCTGAGAGCTGTCTCACTCCTCCATAGGCTTCTATTGTAATTGTAACTTGCCGGCCCAGAAAGTTCGTTAAAAAACATCGTTAAAATAGTCCAAGTGACTACAGTGGCTCAACCTGAAGTTTATCAAGCGACGAAAATACTTTTTGTGCGAAAAAAAAAAAAAAAAAAAACGGCTTTATTCAACTATTCATTTTTCCTCTGTGTTTCTCTGAATGAGTTCACGTTGTGTAACAGCGCAAAGCTTCTGGGTTGTATGTCAGAACGTAGGCTCACTATTGGCCAGCATCACACACATGACCAGCGTCCACCAATAGTGAGCCTACGTTCTGACATACAACCCAGAAGCGTTGCGCTGTTACACAACGAACTCATTCAGAGAAACACAGCTTAAGCTTAATGTTTTGTAAAAATGTTAGCTTACTGTTAAACATGAGCTTAATTTTGTAATGTGACTTAAAAATGCAGCTTGCTGTTAACAATATGAGCTTACTGTTTTTTAATGTGACCGTTAAAAATGCAGCTTCCTGTTAAAAATTTGAGCTTACTGTTTTTTAAAAATGTGAGCTTACTGTTAGAAATATGAGCTTAAAGTGTCGTTCAAGTGTCTTAATGTGACTTAAAAATATGAGCTTAATGTGAGCAATTTTTCTTAAATGAATGTAAATGTATAAACCAAATAAAGCAGTTTATGGAAAAACAATATTTGTATTAAATCATTTTTAAATCATTAAAACAAGTAAAACCATATAAAACTCGAAAATTTAAGTTAAGTCTATTTGCCTTTTTAAGTTATCTGTACTTGAACATTTAAGTTAATTCAATGAAGAGACCAATATTAGGTCAACTTAATTGAATTGAGTTGTCAATATTGTCATTACTCAATTTTACTTACGCAACCAATATCCTCAAATCATTTGAGTAGTCTCAACTTATTTGGGTTTACTTGAACATTTAAGTTAATTCAATGAAGAGACCAACATTAGGTCAACTCAATTGAATTGAGTTGTCAATTTTGCCATTACTCAATTTTACTTATGCAACAACTTTTCTCAAATCATTTGAGTAGTCTCAACTTATTAGGGTTTACAGTGCAGCAATATTATAACAATTAGTGTTGTTTTTGGCGGCCTGTTTTAATTTTAGTTTTAGTCTAGTCTTTGTGTCAAGCTGTCATTTTAGTTCTTATTAGTTTTAGTCACGTTCATACTCTTTTTAGTCTAGTCAAGTTTCAGTCGACTAAAAGTCTGAGCATTTTAATCTTATTTTAGTCAGAATTATCCATGACTATTTTCGTCTAGTTTTAGTCGACGAAAACTGATGACATTTAGTCTAGTTTTAGTCAATGAAAATGATATTTTAGTCTCTTTTTAGTAATGCAATTCTATTTAACCCAGTCAATATAGTGTACCACTATGGAAAAATAGCAAAAATAGCGAACAGAAAAGTAACACTCGTCTCATTCGTGGAGGTTGAAAAACAAGTTCTTTGTGACATCCAAGATTTATTGTATTAAAATTTAAATGCAAAAGAAAAAGCATGAGAGTTGGCTGTTTTTGTCAATTTTAAGTTTTAATTTAAAATGTTTGCGATTTTAATATAACCACATGGCTAAATATTTTACCACTTGCTTATAAATCTAGATAGAAGTAGTGCATTGAATAATACGTTGTTTAAATTGTGCTTAAAAGTGAATAGGCTTTATGCCGAGCGTCACGTGACCAAACCGGAAAACAGGTCTCATTACTTCCGCCTTTTGAAGACAGCGCGGTAACAGCAGTGTCTCTGGTAACAGTATGATTGCAGCAAATGAACTGATGGCAATTTTAAGGTTTCACTTCATCCCTTTGTTCTTTTAATTGGTTAAAATTATTATCTTGTGTTCATATCAGATCATCAGCAAGAAAAATAACGTTAACAATACAGTATCACGTTATTAGCTTACAGTAATGAACTGACGGCGATAGCTATCGTTATGTTAACCTAGCTAGCTCTATTGCTTATTGTTTATGTTTTCATTAGATTATACTATCTGAATGTTAGTGAAGGAAAAATGTCTTTGTCAAAAAAAATTAAGTACCAGAAGCGGGAGAATCCAAACAGTGAATTCTGCTGTGTACCGCAATGCACAATGTCAGGGAAGTTCAACTCCACCGTGAGCTTCCATCACTTCCCAAAGGATGCAACCTTTAGAAACTCATGGATACACAACATGAGACGTCAGGATTAAGTAATTAAGAGGACCACGACAGTCTGTAGTAGACATTTCGTCACCACGGATGTTATTCAAGGAGGACGACGACGCTTGAAAGAGCGGGCTGTGCCTGTGTTGTTTGCCTGGAACGACTACTCTCTGCCGGCAGCCAGACCAAGTGTCTGGGAGAGGACACAACGACCAGACGAGGAATTAATTGAAGAGGAAGAGATGGATGTTGAATTGTTGCTTCAGTGCCACGATTATGATGCAAAACCAGAACCATCAGCTGTGGATACAGTATGCAAGAAACTCGAGGCCAAGCAGCTGGTGATAGAGGAGCTGCAAAAGAGGCTGGAAGAGGTTTCACTGAAGCAGTCGTTTGGCTTGGAGAGGTTTTCAGCATCGGATGATGACATCAGATTCTATACCAGGTACGTATTTTGTCATATGATATATTTAGCTTGTATACCTTTGTGGTTATGACTTTGTTGCAGACCTAAGTTGTGTTCATATTCTTTTACCTTTATTTTTACTGTATGACATATGAAAGCAACTCTTTTATGTGGACACACTGTGAATTACTTTAAATCTTTCCCTGTATAGTAATAAATAAAAGTAAAAAATAACAGGACAAATTAAATTACGTGAATAAAATTAGAATTGACATTAACTCAACTTTAAAACAAGGTGATTACATTTTGGATTAGATCTAACTAGGGCAATGAGTTATGCTTTGATTTAAATATAATAATTTTCATTCACTTTTCACTTCATTCATTCAATTTTCATTTCATTTCAGATTTGCCAGTTACCGCAGTTTACAGGAATTTTGGAGATTGATTGAACCCGCAACAAGGAGAATCGTTCGTGTTCGCACACGATCATCTACTTCCAGCACAACAGCAGCTCCTGACAAAGCCACTGATCCACCTCATCGACCGGTAGGCATAGTTCACACTACATCATTTTGTTTTTAAAAGCAGTTTGCCCTTTCACACAGCGCTTTGAACCCGGGAAATTGCCGGCAAATTGCCAGAGCGCCTTCTGTGTGAACGCAAACTCGACCCAGGATTTATGCCGGGATCGATGCCGGGTTGGGGCCCTAGTAACATTGCCGTGTTCAGTCCCGGAATGCGCGCTGTGTGAACAAAAGCCGTAATAATGCCGTGTTGTAGTGATGACACTGAAGCCAGGATCGTTCGCCAGCTGTGAAACGGTACGTAATGCGCAAGTTTATGATCGAATCAGAGAAAAAAATGCACAAGCGTGGTTTCTCAAGAGAGAAATCGCAGCTCATAAGCAAACGTAAGATGCTGCTGAGACATTACAAGTCACATCGATGTCACGTGTGTTTACAGGATTTTTACGAGTTGTGTGTGAACGCACTCTCTGATTCCGGAAAATCACTGGCAGTGTGAATGAGCCAAAATCAAACGAACCTGGGTCAAATCCCGGGTCACTTTATCCGTGTTTTTTTCCGGAATCTCTGTGTGAAAGGGGCTAAACTGACAATGGGCTTCCCTCAATTCTGTTTCTTTTGTTTGTGATAAACAATAACACATCACAACAATTTCAACAATAACAGTATTCTCTGATGTTGCATATTTCATACATATTCTATATTTTTTTATTATTATTATTTTAATGATTATTATTGATACATTTTTACTTTGACAAGTTTAAATTTGTTTAAAATCTTAGCTTTTATATCTAGTAAAATGTGTGTGATCAAACAATGCATACAGTAAAACATGAAATCAGAAAACATCTTTTATAAACATAATATAATCACAATGAGACATGTTGTATATTAAATGTTTTAATGTGATAATGGCCAATGACAAATAAATATTTGTGAAAAAAAAATCATTTTTGTCTTTGTTCATTGTAAAATATACAGTACCTATTTATGTAACAATTACTGTGTAACCATTTGATGAACATGTTACCTCTTTAGCAGTTGCATCACTAAACAACATAATATAGAATTTATAGACAATTGGAAAAGTTTTTGGGGCAAACCTGACCTGTTGAAAAGAGATGGTATTCATCCCTCCTGGGATGGTGCTGCTCTTCTCTCTAGTAATATGGCACATAGTCTTAGAGCTCAAACATGACAATCTGGGGCTCAGGTCAGGAAGCAGACAGACTGGCTTAACCAACTGTCTGCTAGCGGCCTCACGTCACCAAGGTCAGATAAATCCCATCACATAGAGCCTCTTTCACCTAGATATCATCATATAGAGACTGTGTCTGTTCCCCGAATTTGGAAATCCAAAAAAACGTTTAAACCCATCTAAGGTTAAAAATTTAATTGATGTTCAACAAATAAACAAGTAATAAAAACTCAGTGAGTGTTTTAGCACAATTTTCTGACGTCATGGGATCACAACACTAACGCCGCCTTCACACTGGCAGTTGAAATCAGCTCCGATACGGCAGCGAAACGACCGGAAGTCATTCATTTCCTATGGAGATTTGCAGACCGCATGCGAATGGGTCCGAACCAGGTGCGAACGAGTGCGGTGCGGAAAAAATCGTGTCCGTTGGTCATCCGGATGCGTTCAAAAAATTGAACTCTTGCGAAAGGCTACGGACGGTTTCTATCCGAAAATCCCAATGGAAGTTAGCGTTGCTATGGTACTGATAAACAAACCAGGATTCTTAACTTTTAATAAAATAAATAATGATTTTATAACGATTAGTTGTCATGTGATTTTTTTTATTTTCATGATGTTTTAACGTTATTAGGGCAGTTAATACAATTAAATAATTCAATATTTAAAAATACTCGCTTCCGAGGCTTCCGACCACTGATCTATATATATATATATATATATATATATATATATATGTCATTGTATATAGATCAGTGCTTCCGACGCTTTTCACCGTTGTGTACGACGTCCGCTGGGGGCGTATTGCGTATTACGGAGCTGATTTCAACTGCCAGTGTGAAGGCGGCGTAAGAGATAGTCAATCTTTTCCTGGATTTTTTTTGTGCGTTCCCGAGATTAGACCTTCCTTAACATAATGCCGAAAACCCGAAGTCTCTAGGTGGTCTGGTTGAGGAGTAGATAGAAGTACAAGTTTGGTGCGCACAGACAGAACAGAAATCATGAGTTAACAATCGCAATTTTGTCCGGTGGAAAATTGCGCTAAAAACAGCTATAATACAGATGAGCAAATGCTAAAGCTTGGGTTGCTGAATATTCGATCGCTTACTTCAAAAGCACTCATTGTTAATGATATGATTTTAGATAATAACCTAGATGTGCTGTGTTTGACAGAAACCTGTCTAAAACCAAACGATTACATTACTTTAAATGAATCAACCCCGCAAGATTACTGTTATAAACATGAGCCTCGTCTGAAACGCAAAGGGGGTGGTGTTGCTGTAATCTATAGTAATATTTTCAAAACCACTAAGAAATCAAATTTTAAATATAATTCTTTTGAAGTGTTAGTACTTAATGTAAAAATATATATAGTATAAATGATAAATCACGTTTGAGATTTGTGCTGGCGACTGTATACAGCCCACCAGGGCACCATAAAGATTTTATCAAAGAATTTGCAGACTTTCTATCAGAATTAATATTGACTGCAGATAAAGTACTAATTGTTGGTGATTTTAATATACACATCGATAATGAAAAAGATGCATTGGGATTGGCATTTAAAGACATTGTAAACTCAATTGGAGTTAGACAACACGTGTCAGGACCTACTCATCGTCGTAATCATACTCTAGATCTAATATTATCACATGGAATAGATGTTGATGCCGTTGAAATTCTGCAGCATAGCGATGACATCTCAGATCATTATCTAGTCTCGTGTAAACTTCATTTAGCCAAGGCTGCAAAGCCGACTCCCTGTTTCAAATATGTTAGACCTATCACTTCTGCCACTAAAGATTGCCTTATTAATAATCTTCCTGATCAGTTTCATCATCTTAGCATCCCGGATAGCTTAGAAGAACTCGATATTGCAACTGAAACTTTTAACTCTCTCTTTTCCAGCACTTTAGACACAGTTGCTCCGTTGCGCTTAAAGAAGATTAAAGAAAATAGTCAAACGCCGTGGTACAACGAGCACACTCGGGCCCTTAAGAGAGCAGCCAGAAAAATGGAGCGCAACTGGAAGAAAACAAAACTAGAGGTATTTCCCATTTCATGGAAGGAGAGCTCGATTGCATACAGAGAGGCTTTAAAAGCTGCTAGATCTGCTTATTTTTCAAACCTATTAGAAGAAAATAAACATAATCCTAGGTATTTATTTGAAACAGTGGCTAAACTAACGAAAAATAAAGCTTCAAGCACCGAAGTTTCCAAGCAACACAGCAGTAATGACTTTATGAACTTCTTCACTTATAAGATTGATAATATCAGGGAGAAAATTATAACTATGCAACCGTCTACTACAGTATCGCATCAGGGAGTGCATTGTAGTCTCCCGGAGGAAAAATTTGATTCGTTCGTTGCTATAGAAGAGGAAGAATTTACTAAACTCGTTAAATCATCTAAATCTACAACATGTATGTTAGACCCTATACCGACTAAGCTACTGAAAGAAATACTTCCAGAGGTCATAGATCCTCTTCTTAATATCATTAATTCATCTTTGTCTCTAGGATACGTACCAAAAACCTTTAAGCTGGCTATGATTAAACCGCTTGTTAAAAAAACGCAACTTGATCCTACAGAATTAGTCAATTACAGGCCGATCTCGAATCTACCTTTTCTGTCAAAGATATTAGAAAAAGCAGTATCTTCACAACTGTGTTCCTTTCTTGAAAGAAATGATATCTGCGAGGATTTTCGGTCAGGATTTAGACCGTACCATAGTACTGAGACTGCTCTCGTTAGAGTCACAAATGATTTGCTCTTATCATCCGATCGTGGTTGTATCTCTCTATTAGTGTTACTCGATCTTAGTGCTGCATTTGATACTATCGACCACAACGCTCTTTTAAATAGACTCGAAAACTATGTTGGGATTAGTGGGATTGCACTAGCATGGTTTAAATCATACTTATCTGACCGTTATCAGTTTGTAGCAGTAGGCTAAATGAAGAGATGTCTCATCGATCACAAGTTCAGTATGGCGTACCACAAGGCTCAGTACTAGGACCGCTGCTGTTCACTCTGTACATGCTACCATTAGGAGATATCATTAGGAAACATGGCATTAGCTTTCACTGTTATGCCGACGATACTCAGCTCTATATTTCTTCAAAACCTAAAGAAACTTACCAATTCACAAAATTAACGGAATGCATAGCGGATATAAAAAATTGGATGACTCGTAATTTCCTACTTCTAAATTCTGAAAAAACAGAGTTTCTAATTATTGGACAAAAAACTTCCTCACGTAATAACCTAGAATACTGTCTAACACTTGATGGCTGCTCTGTTAAGTCTTCGTCGTCGGTTAGGAACCTGGGTGTGCTCTTTGATACCAATCTTTCATTTGAAAGTCACGTGTCTAGTATCTGTAAAACTGCATTTTTCCATCTTAAAAATATATCTAAATTACGTCATATGCTCTCATTGACAAATGCGGAACAATTAGTTAATGCGTTCATGACCTCAAGGCTAGATTATTGTAATGCTCTACTGGGTGGTTGCCCTGCACGCTTAATAAACAAACTACAGCTGGTCCAAAACGCAGCAGCTCGAGTTCTTACCAGAACCAGGAAGTATGACCATATAAGCCCGGTTCTGTCAAAACTGCACTGGCTCCCTATTAAACATCGCATCAATTTTAAAATATTGCTGATCACGTACAAAGCACTAAATGGTTTAGCTCCGCAGTACTTAAGCGAGCTCTTAACGCATTATAGTCCTTCACGTCTATTGCGATCTCAAAATTCCGGCCAGTTGATAATACCTAGAATATCAAAATCGACTGCTGGCGGTAGATCCTTCTCCTATTTAGCACCAAAACTTTGGAACAGCCTTCCTACCATTGTCCGGGAAGCAGACACACTCTGTCAGTTCAAAGCTAGACTAAAAACACATCTCTTTGACCTAGCTTTCACATAATACATTATAGACTTTTATAATTCAATGTTAGGCTGCATAGATTAGGTCAGCTGGAACCGGGAACACTTCCCATAAATCCTGATGTACTCGTTACATCATAAGAAGAATGGCATCTACGCTAATTTTAGTGTCTTTGTTTATCCCGAGGTTTTCCCGCAGCCTGCCGGATCCAGGCCGTATCCAGATCTGATGAAGGACCTTCGCCTGGACCCGATGACAACGCAGTGCTGAAGTGCCAACTAGTCTCTCCCTATGGAGGATCCCTTTACCACTCTACAGATAAAGCGTTGTCGGGAAACTCAATTCGCGTATCTACCCCGAATTGATAAAATAAAATAAAATTCTGTAGCAAAAATTATAAGGAAACACCAGTACTTTGTTTAGGCTTGGTTTGTAGGGAATTACAAACCTGCGTACATATATTCAAACGCACATAACTATAGAACCAATTCTTAATGCGCATGTGAACGCCATCAGCGTTTCTCACAGGTTTCACGTTTAAAGTCTGTGTAGAGAGAATTGTGTCGTCTTAGCGGCCCCTAATTTAATAACAAATGATTGTTGCGATGGAAGCGAATCAATCATAACTAACCTTAGCTGGAAAATAACTTTACTAAAGAACCGCTATAAAGCCAAACCAATCTCTGTTACCATAAATTATACGTTTATCTCTGTAAAGCTGCTTTGAAACAATCTACATTGTTAAAAGCGCTATATAAATGAAGATGACTTGACTTGACTAAACTCTTTTGGAAACAAACAGGTACTTCTGCATGTACACATAGAAGTAAAACTGGTCCACTCTCTCTCTGATGACTGCTGTTACCTTCGGGTCAACATAGATACGCTGTACCAGCATGTCTTCCTGGGCACAAATCACAAAGTCGCACCATTTCAGGCCAGTGATCAACAGTTGACCCTGCACCTGCCAGTAGTACGAGTCGCTTTCACGGAGAGCTAAAGTGCCATTCTGCATTAGAAGGTATTTACAGTCCACATAGTTTTTTACATTAGGGCACTTTATCTCAACTAGTCCAAATGTTGGCTGTGCAAATGGATAAAAAATCAAGCCATCTGGTGAGGCACCAAGTTCTCATCTCAGCAGTCTGCCTTGTTCCTTTGAGGATTCTTTCTGCAAGAGACTCTGCAGAGCTCTCTCCCCTCACAAAACACACCTCTCTAAAATGTGAGGAGATGATCCTAGGCCTACAGAGCTTATGCCATTCCTGGTCTGCTGCCTGCTCTCTTGTTGCCGCCTTAATCTTATAGGCCATGTCCAGTGTGACCATCAAGCTTTTCAGATGGAAGTGCTCCTCCTCAGTGCACACATGCACACACTGGGGAGTAAGCCTGCACTCCCCAAGAGGCAGCGGTGGGTAAGGTGGAGGATCTTGGTGCATCTTGACTGACTTTATTGGGAATATAGGCTGCTGGCAAGCAAGCACACTCCCCTTTTTTTTCACACCAAAAGCGGTCTCAACAAGGGTCTTCTCGTCGCTGATGCCCATAGTTGCTGCAAGAGATTTCTCTGTAATAGCGAAATCTTTGTACGCATCTCCAATCTGTAGCAAGGAGATGTCAAGTGGGTCCCCAACCAAGCCCTTGTAGAGTGTACTTCTGTAAAAGACAGTAATGTGTGTAGGGGAAATTTAGTTAAAGGGTTAGTTCACCCAAAAATTAAAGTTCTGTCAGTAATTACTCACCCTCATGTTGTTCCAACCCCGTAAGACCTTCGTTCATCTTCAGAACACAAATTAAGATATTTTTGATTAAATCTGAGAGCTGTCTCACTCCTCCATTGGCTTCCAAGGGATTGAAATTTGCCGACCCAGAAAAGTTATTAAAGACATTGTTAATATAGTCCAAGTGACTACAGTGGCTCAACCTTAAGTTTATCAAGCGACGAGAATACTTTTTGTGCGCAAAAAAGTAAACAAAAATAACGACTTTATTCCACTATTCATTTCCTTCTCTGTGAGCTTCGAGTTAGTGTTAGTTCACGTAGAGTAATAGCGCAGCGCTTCTGTGTTGTACATCACACGTAGGCTCACTATTGGCCGACGCTGGTCATGTGTATGACGTACAACACAGACGCGCTTCGCTATTACACTACGTAAACTCACTCGAGGCTCACAGAGAAGGAAATGAATAGTGGAATAAAGTCGTTATTTTTGTTTACTTTTTTGCGCACAAAAAGTATTCTCGTCGCTTGATAAACTTAAGATTGAGCCACTGGAGTCACTTGGACTATATTAACGAATAACTTTTCTGGGCCAGCAAGTTTCAATCCCTTAGAAGGGGATTGTCTCACTCCTCCCTATGGAGGAGCGAGACAGCTCTCAGATTTAATCAAAAATATCTTAATTTGTGTTCCGAAGTTGAACGAAGGTCTCACTGGGTTGGAACAACATGAGGGTGAGTAATTACTGAGAATTTTCAGAATTCTCTTTTTCTTTTTTTTTTCTTTTAACAGTAATCACAGCTCACTACATCACCTGATTCCTCCTTCCATAAGCCGGTTGAGTCTTGGTCTGGTGATGACCATGTTGTTTATGGGCCCAGGTTTCACTCCCTGACCGAGAAAAGACAAACAACATGCACAGAATCTCAACCATGAGAGACAAGAAAATTAAAAGGGGAAAAAAACTAACTAGTCAGGCAAGGTATGTGACATTACTATGCAACTGTCTGTGTAAAATAAAAAAAACTGCATTCAATAATACATCTGATCCTTCACAAGTTGTACATAAACAGATCATGCTTCCAATACAGTTGTCTCATTGTTTATAATTAAGTACATCACAAATAAAATAAATATTAGGCCTAAGAAATTGCATCTCAACACTTACCGCTGATCTGGGCTTGTGCAATTGCTGCTCTGTCTCAGTGCAGGTGTGGACCAGGAGCACAACCTGCACATTCAGCTCAGAATAGTGTGCAGTTTGGAAGAGCAAAGCAACTGTGTGGTTACACACTGCAGTGCCAGCTACACATGAGCACTGGTTTGATATGAGGATGACAGGGTCAGAATCCCGAAGCACTATCTGTACAAAAAGTATATATTTTTTTACAAACATTGACACTGATTTGAAAATGTGGTTAAGCTTTAATTTATCATTCTTAATCAGTGGTCCAAAACGATGCCACTGATTTGAGTAGCAGTCTAGTTAAGGTCACTAGGGCAAGATTGGCAATGACATTAATACAATAACATAATTTGTTATTACTGTTATAGTTAAAAAAGTCTTGGTAGGCCTGATTATGAATATTAATGAACGATGGCTGGCACTCAAGATCAAGGATTTACAGTCAGTCAACTATACCCCAGAGACCCTAGCTCTATAACAAGAACATAAAAAACAACCCTGAACTTGGAACAACTGTGCATGCATTAACCAAGCATCTCAGAATATGACAGCTCTTGCTTTTCTCACCATGGTGATTAGATAGTCAAGGGGACCCAGTCGTGATCACTGATTAGTCTTTATGAGAGGCTTGGTAAATACTGTCCCTGTTATATATATATATATATATATATATGAAGATAAATAATCACAAATATAACGTTACAGCTCTAAAATAGGCCTAGCTAACTTACCTCCCTGAAATAGCTCTATAGCTAACTTAGCAATCATAAGTTAGCTAACGTTAACGTTCATAAATAGTACATACCCTCGTAGTCGCATATGTATGAGGAAGCGTATAGCTTAAACCCTTTATCCATTTTGGTGGCAGGAGTTTTAGATGTCAACCTGCATATGCGATGTACATCAGTTATGCTCATCTTCGGTAGCTCCTGAAGACATCTCGAGTAAAACAGCGCCATAATCAACGTAGCTCGTACAGAATGTTATTTTTCTTGCTGATGATCTGATATGAACACAAGATAATAATTTTAACCAATTAAAAGAACAAAGGGATGAAGTGAAACCTTAAAATTGCCGTCAGTTCATTTGCTGCAATCATACTGTTACCAGAGACACTGCTGTTACCGCGCTGTCTTCGAAAGGCGGAAGTAATGAGACCTGTTTTCCGGGTTTGGTCACGTGACACTCGGCATAAAGCCTATTATGTATATTAAAGAGTGTATATGTGTACAAAGAGAATCGCAATGCTGACAAAACTTTTTTTTTAAATAAAAGTAGCTGATAACTTATGGATTTGAAATAAAAATAGTGAGTATGTGTTTGTGGTACAGCCGTGGATCAGTTACGCACTGCAAACGCAGCATATGTGAAAGTACTAAAGCGCGTGCTGCTCCTGCACCCAGTGTTGCCAGATTGGGACTGTGATTTCCAGCCCAAAAGCTCACCAAAACCCGCCCACTACAAGAAAAAAACGCCCAAAATTTTACTGCCAAAATAATGTGCTATAATTTCATTACCATGTCATTCAAGGTTGATAAGCACAATTTGTATCTCCTTAAAACAAAATAACGATGATAAAATAAATACATTTTCCAGGAAAACAGATCAAAACAAGGCAATAATTAAGGAGAATTAGCCAATATGATTAAAATGTCCAGGTGGACACTGTCAAAACGGCAATCAAGAAATCAACCGATGACTTTAAACCTCGGAAGCTGGCACGGCGTTATGGGTGGGCCTGACGGGCCTAGGCCCACCCACTTTTTAACAGGCCCACCCAAAACTTTTCTTCAAAAAGAAAAAAACTTTTAATATATTCTAAGTTTGTCAAGAATTATATAAAAAATGGCAATAAGCTCATCGTTTGTGCTAAAATAGTCTAAATGTTTAGTTTTAAAAACAATTTTAAAAAGCTGTTATCTATTTTGATGTTTCTGCGCAAGTTTAGCAGACAGTGGTTCGGGTTTGTTCCGATCAGAGCGCATTTCTGAATATTCCGCACCGCTCGCTCAACCCAGAATTGCCTGCTGCCTGGCTCGAAAATATGCGGAATATGGGCTGCCTCCGACTAATTTTTTTTTCTAGTCGACTAGTAGTTTTTCATATAAAGCCATTCGTGGACAAATCGTATATTATTTTAATTACTTAAACAGGATATGAGCGTTTACGTAATATAGCCGCACTCAAGCGCACACATAAAGCTTGTCACAAAGAACCGGTAAAAGTAATGATTGTTGCAACCCGGTATCACGACAAGACGTGAAATAATCACGTTGGTCCCCTTTGGAAAACGTGTAGATGTCACAGTTTAACGCCCTAAAACGTGAATCTTACACGTTCCCTCAAACGTGAATCTTACACGTACCATTATCCCGGGACGTTTGCTAATCCTACCCCAATCTAATCATAACCATTTCTTAAAACTAATTTACGTAGGCTACAATTATAAAGAAAAACAACAGACAGACAAGTATAATCACAATAATTTATTTATTGAGAAAATGTCAAAATCGGTACCAAAAGTTGTTCACGTGACGATGTGTCGCAGTCCTCTCTGCAGTGGCGGAACTAGAGTTTTATACATGGGGTGGCCAGGGGGTGGCCACTGCTACTTTCGGGGGTACACACACACACACACACACGCACACACAGTGGAAGGAATTGGGTCACTCTGTTTGTGTCTATAAGTGTTGAACATCCAAAATATTGGATATACAGAAAACAAAGCTGAAGCACCAAGGAGATAAGATACAGTAGCATGTGTCTGTTTTGAACTGCTATGTTTATTTACAAAAAAAAAAAAAACCTCACATTTACAAACTTTTTTTTTTAATTAGATATAGCAGGCATCAAGCAGACATGTACTTGAAAAATGTCAACAATTTTAGTGCCCATCAATATACAATCTTATCCTAGGAAGATTTAATACAACATAATTCTGCGGTTCTGATGAGAACTGGCAAAATGTTTCACAAACTCATCCATGTTGAGGGAGCGTGCTCTCCTTGACTCAACACTGAGAATTCCAATGTGACTTAACCTGTCATCAGCCATTGTTGTCCTAAGGTGGGTTTTAATCAGTTTTAAAGCTGAGAAGCTTCTCTCACAAGAAGCAGTGCTGACTGGTGTAACAACAGAAATCTTACAAAGTCGAAATAGCTCATGAAAGACCTCTTTATAAGGTTCTAGAAACACAACAAAGTCAAGGAGAGTTGACGGTCTGTCACTTCCACTTTTCTCTCTCCTATCAAGAAGCCTCTTGGTTTGATGAACCTCATGTTTGAGGTCCTCTAAATCTGACTCGTATATCTGAGCAAAGGCAAACAGAGGCTCCTCATTCAAGAATGTTGTACTCTTTGGGTTGAGAGACTGGACCCCTTGCATTATCTCACAATTCTTCTTTGAAAAACGCCTCTGCAGTTCAGCTGTGAGACTGTCAAGTACCTGATAAAATATAGCTCTTTGGAAGCTCTCGCCATCACTTTGGTCACTATTTTTATGTCCTACAGTGCTCATCATCAATGAGTCACAAAATCTTAAGCTTGTTTTAGGTTGTCTTTTACACACTGTTTGTACAGTTATTTTGCAGTGCTCTACAATCTCTTCAACCTCTTTCCATAGTTTTCCAAATACATCTTCACTTCTGTAGTTCTGTAATGTGTCTGTAAGGGCACCTACTAGATCCACAGCCCTTGCTAGGTCAAGAGAGCTTGATTGGAGTATGTCAGAAAGACATTTAGCATCACCTAGCACTTTACAGAAGGTAACCAAAAGCCCAATGAAATGTACGTCTATCTGAGAAAGAATTCCCCTTGCCTCCACTGATCTATCACCACTCTTTTCATCTGCTATTTCCTGTAGCACCCTCAGAACTGCTGGAAGCCTTTCCCTCAGATTACGGCATGCCATGTATCTGCATGCCCACCTTACATCTGTAAGTCTCTGTAATTCCCTGGGCTGCTGCTGAGGATACAGCTCTTTCTGAACTGCAAGCCACTTGAGATGAACGTACGAGCCTGATACAAAGTTATAAACCTTCTGCAGGAGAGCAAAAAAGTTAACTGCCTCAGGCACAGATTTAACAGAATCAACAAGAACCAAGTTTAAACAATGTGCATTACAGTGCACATAAAATGCGAATCTTGCACTGTTTTTAATTCGCGTAGACACACCAGAATGTTTTCCGCTCATGACGGCTGCACCGTCATAGCCTTGCCCCACAAGATTATTTCTGTAGTCCAGGCCATGTTTTTCAAGGCACTCAATTATCATTTTTGTAAGGCCTGCCGCATCTAAGCTTTCAGCTGACTGAAAGTGTAAAAAACTTTTGTGGATGGCCCCGTTGTAATAGTACCTCACAACTAAAGAGATCTGTTCTTTTTTCTTTAAATCTTTGGTTTCATCTACAATTACACTAAAAACTTCACTTTCTTTTACTTCACTGATTATTTCACTTTGTACCATCCCAGCTAACCCCTCAAGAACTTCGTTCTGGATTTGGTGGCTTGTGTACTTAGCATTGCCAAATGCATTAAGCCTTTTCTTAATGAGAGGGTCATGCTTTGCTATTTCGTCCAAGATTGTCAAAAAATTGCCTTTGTTGTCAGAGTCATAAGACTCACGATGACCTCTCTGTGCTATATTTTGAGTGGCAGTTAATAGTAGCACATCGGCAATTGTTTTAATATAGGTACGGTTTTCCTCCACTTTCTTTTTCCTCTCCTCATTTATTAGATCTAACATTGATGAGTTGCTGTTAACAGCCCTTTTATGCTGATTCCAGGCATACATAGCATTTATATGATGCTCTGTCTTTGAATGGAGCTTAAACCCAGAATCTTTAAACAGCGCTTTTTTCCAGTTACAAAATCCTGACTGGGAAGTGAAGGCAGATTCAGGTGTATTGGGCAGAGAATAATGCCTACAGGCAAAACAATAAGCTGAATCTTGATTCACAGAATATTCAAGCCATGAATTGTCCTTATACCAGGAGCTGTTGAAAGCCCTTTTCCTAGTACCACGCTGAGTTCTGGGAAATGTTTTCAAACATGGCTGTACTGGACCCTCTTCTCTAGATCTAGAGATGTCTAAAATGCAAAATAAATAATATTATAATAATAGAATGTTAAATAATGTGCCAAATCTCTATGGAAATGTATAATCCACAAGATTCACAAGATTAGATACTAACAACTGCTAACTAAACTGTGTAGTTTAAAGTGAAGGTCTGGCTTACTTACCACTGGGTCCTTTTGGAACAGCAAATCTGGTGCTAGATGCAGTTGGGAGGGGCTCCATGACATCTCCTGGCAGCTCTGGTTCACTGTCTTGCTCAGAACCAGAGGTATCTGTGTCCTCCCTTGATGCATCTATTTATAACACAAGAACCATTAGTGTATAATCACAATATAAATGCCACAGCCAGCAACAAGAACACACATGAACCAGCATTTTAAAGGTCCACATCTGTATGACCTTCTTCTGCAGAACACAAAAGAAGATATTTTAAAGCATGTTGGTAACCACAGTTTTGGTTCCCATTAACATCCATTGTAGAAAGAAAAAACAAAAAAACAATGGAAGTCAACAGGAACCCAAAACTATTTGGTTACCAACATGCTTTAAAATATCTTTTGTGTTCATTTTTGGGTGAACTATCCTTTTAATCTGACAAAATCATCTCAACTTAAATTCCTGAATTCGGTATGTGATTAACTGCCTGTGTCTAGATGCTCTGACCTGTTGCTGGTCCTGAAGTCTGACCACACTGACTCTGACTAGCCTCAGGTAGGGAGCTGCTCTGGGTTCCAGTGGTGATGCAAGGGCTGGGGTCTGTTTGCACCTGATCTGCCTGTTTTTGCTTCTTTAAAAAGAACTCTGATATCCCTCCCTTTCTTTTCATGTTTAATTGACCCTGTTCAAAATATGACAAAATGAAAATATGATTCCAATCATATTCATATTTTAATCATCATCCAATTACCAACATTTTTATCTTAACTCTCTCGCCAGCATAAAAAAAAAAAAAAAAAAGCCACCATTAGCTTTTTTGGTAATTTTCACAATATTTGAACATGTCAAAAGAAAGAACAGACCCTGTGCTTTAAAAAAAAAAAAAATCTGTTTTATTCTATCTTCGTGCATCATTTTTTATCAACACTTGAATGTTGGCAAGTTTCATAAAAAGCAACATGAGCAAAAAGCTGAGAAAATCACATTTTTATCAAAGACTACATGAAGACTTCAGATGCAAAAGCCTCTAAGTGCCATCTGAAATTTTCTTCTAGAATGATCATTTTTATCAAGCTCGTATATTTAAGTTCAGTAATTTCACATAAATTACAATTAATAAATAATTTTCATTGGCATTTGAGTGAAATTACTGAACTTAAATACACAAGCTTGATAAAAACAATCATTTTAGAAGAAAATTTCAGATGGCACTTAGAGGCTTTTGCATCTGAACTCTTCACATCTAGATCAGATTCAGAATGATGATCAAAACACAGTAGAGCTTCACAGTCCTATAGTGATTGCATTATGATATCGTTCGTTTCTGCTCTTCTTTGCCTGCGTTTATACTGTAACGTACACACGGCATGGTACTATATGCGTGTATTAATGTATTCGGAGAAAACAACCCTGATGCTAAAACTTAAAAACTTACTTCAAATATGATGTTTCTTCGGTGAAGTTGAAGTATCTTGACTTGCAAGTTGCAACCATCTCTCGTCCTCTGCTCGTCTGTTTGAAAAATGCGCGCGCGCTGCCGGCGAACGTAATTTTTTTTTAAATCAGCATCAGCGACTGCCAGTAGCAAATAAAATTTTGGGGTGGCACCCGGGGTGGCCAATCGCATGTCAGGGGTGTCCAGTGCCACCCCGGACCCCCCTCTGGCTCCGCCACTGCCTCTCTGGCAGTGGTTTTGTATGAGGTAACAGAGCAGAATTTAAGTTATTAATTCAAATCCATGAAAATGTTAATCCGTCTTCGGTTCGGTTCGCTCTGAGGGCTGCGCGCTTCATTTCAAATGTGAATGTGCATGACGCAATCTGTGACGAAGCAGGCGAGGCGAGAGCCAATGAGTCAAAATAATATGGAAGCTGGTTTCCGCCACTGAATAAAACATTTTAAAAGATAATTGCGACTTTTTATCTCACAATTGCGAGTTTATATCACGCAATTCTGACTTTATTTCTCAGAATTGCGAGATATAAAGTCAGAATTCTGACTTTTTTCTCGCAATTGCGACTTTATATCACGCAATTCTGACATCTTTTCTCAGAATTGTGAGATATAAACACAATTGTGAGATATAAAGTCCGATTCTAAGGGCGGAAAAAAGACGGACTTTTTTTTTTACCTCAGAATAGTTTATATCTCACAATTCTGACTTTATAACACGCAATTGCGACTTTATATCATGCAATTCTGACTTTATATCTCCCAATTGCGTATTATAAAGTCAGAATTGCGTGATATAAAGTTGCAATTGCGAGAAAAAAAGTCAGAATTCTGACTTTATAAGACGCAACTGCGACTTTATTCTGACTTTATATCTCGCAATTCTGAGAAATAATTGCGAGATATAAAGTCAGAATTGCGTGAAATAAAGTCGCAATTGTGAGATAAAAAGTCGCAATTCTCTTTTTTTTTAATTATTATTATTTTGTGGCGGAAACAAGCTTCCATAAAATCATGTCTTACCCACTCCATGTCATATCTTTCTCGGCGACCAGCGCCGTTGCTCGGAGGGCGCCAGCGCCTCTGCCTCGTGAGTGGATGATAGCCCTGAAGACGCCTAGCAATGGTATAGGCCTACCTTTAGTGGTAGCATACCTTTAGTTAATTATACCTCAAGAGTCTTCGTAGCGCACTAAGAGACAAAGCCAGGTATGATGCGTAATGGAGATTCCAAAGCGCTCTTCTTTGGTCAGAACCATGGAGAGCGATCGCGAATAGTTCCGTCTTATGCACCGAAACTTTTTACAATGCAACAAAATATTCAAAGATCATCAAGCTATTAAAATCTATATTATGTATACTCACAGATAATATAACAGTATATTAGTCAATGATTTTTATTAGGTTAAACAGTGATTGGATAACGTTTTTAATTTAAGGCCCACAATTGGTCTGGCCCATCCAAAACTGGAATCCTGGCGCCGTGCCTGCTCGGAAGTACACATTGCAGAACATAACGCAGAATTTAGCAGTCAAAACAGATTCATCATCCAAAACAAAATAAAACTATGTAGCCTAATAAATGTGCATTTCTCCGTTGCGTTCACAGCCTACTGCGAAGATCGCGAGTCATTATAGCCTATCGTCAACTTCATCTTTGCAGCCGACACAGAAATTAATAAACAATTAAAATGTCTTATTGCAATATTTTACATATTCATAATCATTACTTTTGGTGGATCTTTGAGGCAGCTTTTAGGTTTATGGCGTTTTGGAAAAGAGCTCTTCACGTAACGTTTCACCAAGGCACAGCGGCCCTTCAGCACATAAGAAAAAAAGAAGAGAAAAAGCACGGACTTACTAATTACGAAACGTTGATGTGGTTGAACAGGTGAAACAGTCACAAATTCCTCTGCAACTCAAACCTTCTCAGTACGAGTTATGAAGGAAGAGAACAGCATTACAGTTTTCAGCGCGTCCTCCTCTGATTGCTGTGTTCTGACTGAAAAAGTGCGTGCAGGAGCACATGCGCAAACGGTTTCGAATTTACGTATGCGTTTTTGACGACGCGGGACCATGGGCTGGGCCACTCGGAGGTTGCTTCCGCAAATAGTAGGCCCTACAGTATTAAAAATCGCTACATATAATTGTTTAAAAGGTTATTGTGTGCGTTATTTGTTTTCTCTTTAACTTCTTTCAGCTCTTTTCATGTTTGGGGGGTCGGATTGTACAAATTATGAAATATTCGATATCCCAATTTTGCATATCGTCCAGACAACAATTTGGATATTATCGTCTAAACGATATATCGCCCACCTCTAGATACAACTTACTGTATAGTAGGCTTAGTCACTTTGGCATTAGCATCACTTGAATATACAGATAACTTATCATGCTCAATCGCTTCTGCCTGCTGATCGCTGATTGGCTAAAAGTGCGTGCTCGTCGGTGATGTCAACACCAACGCCAGCTGACTCTGCATGGGAGTGTGTGTACAGTAATGTCATGATGGCTGATTTTATGGACTACATGCACACTTTAATTTAGCTTTTTAACCAATTAGACTTTAAAATGTAGATGTTTGAAAACCGCCGAACTGACCCCAAACCAGCCCAAATTTTGTCCACCCGCCCAAACCCTTTTTTACCCGCACAATCAAATTCAAAACCGCCCAATTGGGCGGGAACCCGCCCAATCTGGCAACACTGCCTGCACCGCATACGCACTGCACATGGAGTATGTGTGAAACGTATGGAAGCTTGTGGGTAGCAAATTTCAGCTTGTGGGTAGCAAATTTCAGCTTGTGGGTAGCAAATTTCAATTTGAAATGTAATATGCAAAATGACAATGCAATATGTAAAATGGCAATGCATTTTTGTATTTAAATTTTAATTTTCCAATACATTTGTGCAACGTTTGGTGCAAAATGAAAATTCAATTATAAAATTTACATTTGCCATTTCATACACTAGTTTTAATATGTAAATTGAATACATATTTTAACGCTTTATAAGTTGCAAAATTAAAATTAAAATGTATTACAGAAATGATTAGATATGTTTAACATGTTAAAGGTGCATTAAGCAACTTTTCATGTTAAAAATACCCGTTTTCTAACCCATACATGCTTAAACAATTGCCTGATGGGCTGAATGAGCCCTTCTCTGATCACTGAGATTGTCTCTATAATCCTGTAAAGTAAAATAAATAAGAGGGATTCGGGCCGGAATTTTAGACTGGGCGTGACGTCATGCGCGTTCACGGCACGCTCACATAGCTATGTCTGGCAGGTTTGTGTATTCGCCGGCATTCTCCGTAGAAGATGGATTGTAAGAGACCTGCTTGTAGTTCATTTCAAACACCAACGCAAACTCCACGTAAGATAAAAAAAAAAGAAAACTTTTGTCTTGTGCAACCAAAAGGGCCAAATTGGACTCAGGTGGCGGAATAAGACGAGAGTAAACATAGGGAAGGCTGATATATAAGTTAGATAATTAGACACAAATTTTGAGCAAATTACTGCTTAATTAGGATGTATTGCTATTGGAATATGCTACTTAGCAGATCAATAAAACAGGCTAAACCCCCGCAAATCTTCGGCAGATTAGCCTGTTTGGCTTTTATGGTAACGTCATAGTGCCATTGTTTATTACCTTGAGACAATTGAGTGTACTTTTTTGACCGACTGTGTAGCTTTGAGCTTTTACAAAGTAACAACTTATATTGTTCATGAACGTGTTTCCATAATAATACAATCATAAGTGGATACAGTAAACACATAACACAGTTCAACATGGAGATAGATGGAAATAAAAAAACAATTTTTTTACTACCCCCGTTTTTCCCTCACACATAAGTGTGTAATTTACTCAATTGCCTTTCCTTTCACATATTTAAAATGACTTGCAGATTTATA